>NW_027362763.1:870473901-871123693 GCF_046119375.1 Phyllobates terribilis | reverse complement strand
GGTTTGTTAACTGTTTGTCAGACAGAAAACTCTAAAACTATCTGTGCCTTCTGATACTGAACCTGCATGTTTGACCATCCTTGCCTCAGGCACACTCCTCCAGCCAGAAGCCACTGCATGGATCAACCCAAGGGACCCTATTGTAACTATGGATCTCTATATAATGGTTTACAAGGAAAGGCCTGGGCTTCCTCTGGGACCTGCCAAACAGAGTGGCTAGTGCCAAGTATGTCCAATGTGGCATTTTGGAGCTACAGGCCTCTGGCAGACTTTACAGAGTTAGAATTGTGCTATAATGTTGTAAATTTGTTGGGCAGAGATAGGACACATCTCCTTTTACAAAGCTATGCCCATTGTTCTAAAAAATGTCAAGAGCGGCATAAAAATAATGAACACAATATTTTGTACAAATCTAGAAAAAAAATGTGTTCAAAGGTGGAAATTCACTTTAAGTTTTAATGACTAATACATTGATGTAGACAATTTAATTATATTTTCAGAGGCTATTTTGATCCTAAGACATATAAATGTTTGTATCCCCTTTAATGGCAATTATTTTACATTTATGAATAGAAAATTGTCCAATTAACAATTCATAACAAACATAAAAAGAATAATTGCTCTATATTGTGTTAGAACCTATTATAATGTAGAATAAAAGCTGTAAATTCACGATAATTACTCTTATGAATAAATATATGGGGCATTTAAGATTACTTTATTATGATGAACCATGCCCTGGGCTCAATTACATGATATTTTTCTTAAAGGACTGTCAAGATAGATGGTGATATTTCTGTATCATCAGTGTTGATGTATTCATAATCTCAGATTTTTTTTTTTACTATGAGAATCTTTTAAAAAGTTTTCAAGGCTGAAGATACATTTCTGCAGTCACTTTATGTGACTTCAGTTTGCCAAATCTTAACTGTGTGCAATATGCTTGAGCAGCCATCATGTGACCGCAAGTATGTGATTTGCATACAGGCAGATATAGACTCACTAGAATTTTTTCCTGCTTTTCAATGTTATATTAAGAGAAGTGGATGAAAAACTAGTCTACAGTTGTCCAAAACTATGAAACTATGAAAAACGCATACTTATCACGTAATAATCACCACTCAGTCTGGCAATTTTTTTCACCATTAATGTAATTAAAATAAACTCAACAAGTTTGGTATTGCTGTAATGGTACCGAACTGAAGAATCATGCTGTCAGGTCATTTTTACTACATAGTAAATGACGTAAAAAAAAAAATAATAATAACAAACAAAAATCAATGGTGATAATTGTGTTTTTTTCACAATTTCTCCACTGTTGGACTTTTTTCTCCATTTTCCAGCATATAGTATGGTAAAATTAATGGTGTCATTCAAAACTAAAGCTTGCACCACAAAAAAACAAGCCCTCACATGGCTATGTTAATAAAAAAATAAAAGAGTTATGAATCTTGGAACAAAGGGTGAGAAAAACAAAACCTCAGAAACTAAAAAAAAACCTGAGTCCTTAAGGTATGGCTACAAAAAGTGTATCCTCAGCTCGGAAAACCTCTTTAATTATTAATACTTTATCATATATTTTTCATTGGATTATAACCATAAGATTTATTACTACGACAGAAGTTCATTACATATTCATGTGTGAAAAAGATCCATGAAAGTATTGACAGCAATTGTGAAGAGTTCGTTAAGTTAGGTATTGAAAGGACCTTGCTGTTTAGCCCAGAGCTACTAAAGCAAGTATGAACCTAGTCTAACATCCATGTCAGCATGTATTCATATTTACAGTGCATATGGATCGTCCTACAGCATTATCAGCTACACAGATGTGGTATCAAGAAATGTGTGGTGTCTAGTGTTGAGCGAGCATGCTCGACACTGCTCGGTACTCGCCCGAGCATCTCACTACTCGGGATTTTCGGGTTATTCAGGCGGGAGCTCGGGTCTCCGCCCTGCATGTTTGGTGTTCTTTACAGAGCCAATGAACATGCAGGGATTGCCAGCCAGTCACTATAATGCCGCAGCCTTGTGGGTTGTGAGCATTACAGTGATTGGATGGCCTCACAGCGTCACCTCGAGTGTTTAAAATCGGGCGCCGCCATCTTGGACACAGTCGATCCGGATCAGACAGTGCAGGGAGAGTGCTGCTGAGATAGGGAGAGATTTATACTGCGAAAGAGGTAGTGTAGGGTCTCTAAAGCCTGCAAAATCAAACAAACAGTCCTTCTGAGGACTAATATCCATCCCAGATATCAGGCAGGCAGGCAGGCTGTATAGGAGACGCAGTGGTTATACCAGCAAACACTGCATTACAGTCCTGTGTGCTGCTGCTCAAATTGCTAGACTTAGCCCCAGGTCTCGGGGCGAGGAAAAATCCTTTTTTTTTCCATCTAAATCCTTTTTCTTTTTTTTTCCCTCAGTCAGACTGTACAAAAACCCGTCTTATTAACCTTTTGGTATTCCCCCCCCCCAAAAAAAAAATTGAGTGTGTCTGTGAGTGTTCAGACACAAATATATCTGTTTAAAATATTCTGGTTTCAGCCAGATAACTAGAACTGTGGTTTTGCAGTTCCAGGGTTCAAATCTCCGTATTATCGAATTTTGCCTTTTTTCCATAAAAAACAAACAGTTTGAGTGTCTCGCAGACTGTTCAGACAAAAATATATCTATTTAAAAAAGTCTGGTATACGCCAGGAAATTAGAACTGTGGTTTTCCTCTTCCACGGTTCAAATCTGGGTGTAATCCACCTTTTTTCATAAAAAAAATCATTTTGAGTGTCTTGCTGACTGTTCAGACACAAATATATCTGTTTAAAAGATTCTGGTGTAGGCCAGAGAACTAGAACTGTGGTTTTCCTCTTCCACGGTTCAAATCTGGGTGTAATCCACCTTTTTGCCTTTTTTACATAAAAAAACAGTTTGAGTGTCTCGCTGACTGTTCAGACACAAATATATCTGTTTAAAAGATTCTGATGTAGGCCAGAGAAATAGAACTGTGGTTTTCCTCTTCCACGGTTCAAATCTGGGTGTTATCCACCTTTTTGCCTTTTTTCCATAAAAAAAAAACAGTTTGAGTGTCTAGCTGACTGTTCAGACACAAATATATCTGTTTAATAGATTCTGGTGTAGGCCACAGAAATTGAACTGTGGTTTTCCTCTTCCACGGTTCTAATCTCCTTTCTATTACCCTTTTGCCATTGATGGTGCAAGTGTAAGCTATTTTACTTCATTTACAATGGGCAAGACGCGTGGCAAGGGACGTGGAACTGGACGTTCTGGTGATGGTGCGTGCAGAGGACAGGGCCGTGGCCAAGGTGAAAATGTGCCACAACCAACAGCCATATCTTCTCGCTTCCAATTCTTGACCGAATTACTAGGGAAGCACACAACAACACCACTATTGCGAACTGATCAGTGTGAACAGGTTATTAATTGGATAGCAGATAATACTTCCAGTCACCTGGGCACCACCACCTCCGGTCTGTCTTCTACACGGTCAAGTCTTAGTAGCCGTGAGTCTCGACCGCATACTCCTCCTCACCCTGCTGCTCCTTCCTCCCACCATGCCGAGTGTCGTCAGACAGCAACTGATCCCACAGTTGGACATACTGAAGAGCTATTCACTGGTCCATTTCCATATTTGAGCCCCTCGCCTGCTCCGCTTGAAGTGGTGGAAGAGCAGATCCCATGTAGCGATGGGCAAATATTTGAACAGCCACGGCCACAGGAAGGCGACGCTGGCAATTTGTCACAAGAGGTGGACGATGACGAGACACAATTGCCACAAAGTAAGGAGGAGGACCGTGGTGCGGAAGTAGGAGAGGAGGAGGTGGTGGATGATCTAGTAACTGACCCAACGTGGCAGGAGGACATGCAGAGCAAGGACAGCAGCACACAGGGGGAGGGAGGCAGAGTACCCCAACAGGCAGGAAGAAGCAGTGTGGTGGCCGCACCCAGAAGGCGGGCAACCGTTCCCAGTAATACCAACACGAGGGACGTTGCCAGTACAACCGGTAGGTCTTCCAGAGTCTGGAATTTTTTTTAAAGACTCTACTGATAACCGCAAAAAGGCCATTTGTACCACCTGCCAGGCCAGCATCAGCAGGGGTGACAAAACTACCAGCCTGCCCACCACCGACATCATCAAGCACATGTCAGCAAAGCACCCGTCTTTGTGGTGCGAACCCCAGGGTCCACGACCAGTGTCAGCGGGTGTCACCATTGCTTCTTCCGCTGTTGTGTGTGTAAGAGAACCCCCTGTTGTGCGTGCAAGGCAATCCCCTGTCCATACTGCATGCCCCCTCCTCTCAGTCTTCACTTGTTATGACAGTTTCTCAAGAAACAGCATCAACGTCCACGTCCCACTGCAGCGTTCAATTGTCCATATCCTAGACCTTTGAACGAAAGCGCAAATTTGCAGCCAATGCCCCACTGGCCACAGTCCTAAATTCGCACATTTCACAACTGCTTGCATTGGAAATGCTGCCTTTTAGACTGGTGGAGACGGAATCCTTCCGCAACCTTATGGCGGTGGCCGTCCCTCGGTACTCGGTCCCCAGCCGACACTATTTTCCCTGTGTGCAATCCCCGTACTACACAAGCTTGCGTCCCAAAACATCTGCCGTGCCCTCAACAACGCAGTTACTGGGAGAGTCCACTTGACAACGGACACGTGGACAAGTGCTTGTGGCCAGGGATGGTACATCTCCCTGACGGCACACTGGGTAAACATAGTGGAAGCCAGGACCCAGTCAGACCTTGGAATGGAACACATCCTCCCCACACCGAGGATTGCGGGCCCTATGTCAGTCAGAGTTGCCCCCACAGTGTACAGCTCCTGCGCATCATCCTCCTCCTCCTCCTCATGTTCAGCCTCCATCTCAGATATCACCACATCAGTTACAAGCTGGAAGCACTACAGTACTGCCTCAGCCAAGCGGCAACAGGCTCTGCTGAAACTCATAAGCTTAGGTGATAAACCTCACACTGCTTGTGAGTTGTGGACAGCTGTGAAAGAGCAGGCAGATCTGTGGCTGAGACCGCTGAACCTACATCCAGGCATGGTCGTGTGTGACAATGGCGGTAACCTGGTGGCGGCTCTGAGGTGAGGCGAGATCACACACGTACCATGTCTGGCTCATGCGCTTAACCTCGTGGTTCAGCGGTTTCTTAAATTGTACCCCGAGTTGCCAGATGTGCTTGTCAAAGTACGCCGCCTGTCAGCTCATTTTCGGAAGTCGACTACCGCTTCCGCCGCCCTTGCTGTGTTGCAGCAGCGTTTGCAGCTTCCGGCACACCGACTGGTGTGTGATGTCCCCACACGTTAGAACTCTATCCTCCACATGTTGCAAAGGATTTGTGAGCATAAGAGAGCAGTTGTGGAGTACCAGCTGCAACAAGGCCGTCGATATTCAGGTCAGACTCCACACATACGACCTCAGTAGTGGTCCTGGATGTCTGACATATAGTACAGACCAAAAGTTTGGACACACCTTCTCATTTAAAGTTTTTTCTGTATTTTCATGACTTTGAAAATTGTACATTCACACTGAAGGCATCAAAACTATGAATTAGCACATGTGGAATTATATACTTAACCAAAAAGTGTGAAACAACTGAAAATATGTATTATATTCTAGTTTCTTCAAAGTAGCCACCTTTTGCTTTGATGACTGCTTTGCACACTCTTGGCATTCTCTTGATGAGCTTCAAGAGGTAGTCACCGGAAATGGTCTTCCAACAATCTTGAAGGAGTTCCCAGAGATACTTAGCACTTGTTGGCCCTTTTGCCTTCACTCTGCGGTCCAGCTCACCCCAAACCATCTCGATTGGGTTCAGGTCTGGTGACTCAGGAGGCCAGGTCATCTGGAGTAGCACCCCATCACTCTCCTTCTTAGTCAAATAGCCCTTACACAGCCTGGAGGTGTGTTTGGGGTCATTGTCCTGTTGAAATTTAAAAGATGGTCCAACTAAACGCAAACCGGATGGAATAGCATGCCTCTGCAAGATGCTGTGGTGGACATGCTGGTTCAGTATGCCTTCAATTTTGAATAAATCCCCAACAGTGTCAGCAGCAAAGCACCCCCACACCATCACACCTCCTCCTCCATGCTTCACGGTGGGAACCAGGCATGTAGAGTCCATCCGTTCACCTTTTCTGCGTCGCACAAAGACACGGTGGTTGGATCCAAAGATCTCAAATTTGGACTCATCAGACCAAAGCACAGATTTCCACTGGTCTAATGTCCATTCCTTGTGTTCGTTAGCCCAAAAAAGTCTCTTCTGCTTGTTGCCTGTCCTTAACAGTGGTTTCCTAGCAGCTATTTTACCATGAAGGCCTGCTGCACAAAGTCTCCTCTTAACAGTAGTTGTAGAGATGTGTCTGCTGCTAGAACTCTGTGTGGCATTGACCTGATCTCTAATCTGAGCTGCTGTTAATCTGAGATTTCTGAGGCTGGTGACTCGGATAAACTTATCCTCAAAAGCAGAGGTGACTCTTGGTCTTCCTTTCCTGGGGTGGTCCTCATGTGAGCCAGTTACTTTGTAGCGCTTGATGGTTTTTGCAACTGCACTTGGGGACACATTCAAAATTTGCCCAATTTTTCGGACTGACTGACCTTCATTTCTTAAAGTAATGATAGCCACTCGTTTTTCTTTACTTAGCTGCTTTTTTCTTGCCATAATACAAATTCTAACAGTCTATTTAGTAGGACTATCAGCTGTGTATCCACCTGACATCTGCACACCACAACTGATGGTCCCAACCCCATTTATAAGGCAACAAATCCCACTTATTAAACCTGACAGGGCACACATGTGAAGTGAAAACCATTTCCGGTGACTACCTCTTGAAGCTCATCAAGAGAATGCCAAGAGTGTGCAAAGCAATCATCAAAGCAAAAGGTGGCTACTTTGAAGAACCTAGAATATAAGACATACTTTCAGTTGTTTCACACTTTTTTGTTAAGTATATAATTCCACATGTGTTAATTCATAGTTTTGATGCCTTCAGTGTGAATGAACAATTTTCAAAGTCATGAAAATACAGAAAAATCTTTAAATGAGAAGGTGTGTCCAAACTTTTGGTCTGTATTGTATTTACCATCCTGACAAACTTTGACGAGTCCACCAAGATGGTGAGTGGAGATGATGCCATCATTAGCATCAGCATCCCACTTGTCTGTCTTTTGCAACGCTCTCTGCAGAGAATTAAAGAGGAGGCATTGCAGCCAGAGTATGATGAGCTGGATCAAGAAGCCATAGCGGGCGATTACACACAGCCCAGCCTCATCTCATCCCAACGTGCATTGGGGGACAATGAGGGAGAGGAGGAGGAGGAGGAAGAACAGGAGCTTGTATCATGCGCTGTAGACGGTAGTGCCTGTACAACTGTAATACCGTCGGTTCAGCTTGGGTGGCCTGAGGACAGGGGGGAGGAGGAGAGCATGGTTAGTTGTCATCTTGGTGAGGACACAGAAGTCTTGCCCGTTACCAGTCTGGCACACTTGACTGTCTTTATGTTACGCTGCCTTAACCGTGACACTCGCGTTGTCAAAATGTTGGGTGACAATCATTATTGGTTGGTGACACTTTTAGACCCCCGCTACAAGGAGAACTTTTACTCTCTTATTCCTGAGGTGGAGAGGTCTACAAAAATGGGGCAGTACCAGAAGGCCCTTGCTGCAGAACTGTTAAAAAAATTCCCATTTGAACACGCTAGCGGCAGAGGTCACAGTTTGTTGCCCAACCAAGGAGTACAGGCGAGAGAGACGCAACTCCAATCCAGCGGAGGCAGGGGAACACTGTCAACGTTCTGTGACAGTTTTCTGAGACCCGCCCCACTTACAGGCCCTGAGGCGCGGGGTACTCTCACAAGGAGTGTAAAGTTTCAAAAGATGGTGAGGGAGTTCCTTGCCGACGATACCAGCATCCTCCGTGATTCCTCTGTGCCTTTTATTTATTGGGTATCCAAGGTGGACACTTGGAATGAACTCGCTCTGTACGCCTTGGAGGTCCTGGTCTGCCCTGTCGCTAGCGTGTTATCGGAGTGTGTTTTTAGTGCCACTGGGGGAATTATAACTGATAAGCGCACTCACCTGTCAACTGACAATGCTGACAAGCTGACCCTTATCAAAATGAACAAGGCCGGATTGGGCCAGATTTCTCATCACCACCAAATGACAGCAGAGTAACATAAATTCAAATCCACATTGTTATTTCGGGAGGTGTATTCCCATGCACCGCTTCACACCCACACATGGGTATACGCTTCCTCATTTCGGCTGTTTTTTACTCTTCTCCTTTTCCTCAGCCTCCACCACCACTTTACCACCAGGGTGACTGTGGTCAGTGTTACCAGCATTGCAAGTTCCTGCGTCCTAATTTTTGGCAGCTTTTGCTTGGAAGGCATAGGCAAAGACTATGGGAGACCCACTCCCCAATAATGGGAATAATGTTTTTAATATGCTGTACTGCATGGCTCTTGTAAGGGTCCTTAAAATCGTCTTGTTAAGCTACTGTGACCTCCACGTCTCTTCAAAGGGTCATTGATATTGTCTTTTTACTCCACTGGGACCTCCACGTCTCTTCCAAGGGGTATTGATATTGTCTTTTTATTCCACTGAGACCTCCACCACTCTTCCAAGGGGCATTGATATTGTCTTTTGATTCCACTGGGACCTCCACCACTCTTCCAAGGGGCATTGATATTGTATTTTTATTTCACTGGGACCTCCACGTCTCTTCCAAGGGGCATTAAAACCGTCTTGTTAAACCACTCTGAACTCCACGTCTCTTCCAAGGGTCATTAAAACCGTCTTGTTAAACTACTGTGACCTCCACGACTCTTCCAAGGGGCATTAAAACCATCTTGTTAAACCACTCTGAACTCCACGTCTATTCCAAGGGGCATTAAAACCGTCTTTTTAAGCTACTGTGACCTCCACGACTCCTCCAAGGGGCATTAAAACCGTCTTGTTAAACCATTCTGATCTCCATGTCGCTTCCAAGGAGAATTAAAATCGTCTTGTTAAGCTACTGTGACCTCCACGTCTCTACCAAGAGTCATTGACATTGTCTTTTTATTCCACTGGGACCTCCACCACTCTTCCAAGGGGCATTGATATTGCCTTTTTTTTCCACTGCGACCTCCCCCACTCTTCCAAGGAGCATTGATATTGTCTTTTTATTCCACTGTAACCTCCACCACTCTTTCAAGGGGCATTGATATTGTCTTTTTATTCCACTGGGACCTCCATCACTCTTCCAAGGGGCATTGATATTGTCTTTTTATTCCACTGGGATCTCCACTTCTCTTCCAGGGGGCATTAAAACCGTCTTGTTAAACCACTCTGAATTCCAAGTCTCTTCCAAAAGGCATTAAAATCGTCTTGTTAAGCAACTGTGACCTCCACTTCTCTTCCAAGGGTCATTGATATTGTCTTTTTATTCCACTGGAACCTCCACCACTCTTTCAAGGGGCATTGATATTGTCTTTTTATTCCACTGGGACCTCCATCACTCTTCCAAGGGGCATTGATATTGTCTTTTTATTCCACTGGGATCTCCACTTCTCTTCCAGGGGGCATTAAAACCGTCTTGTTGAACCACTCTGAATTCCAAGTCTCTTCCAAAAGGCATTAAAACCGTCTTGTTAAGCTACTGTGACCTCCACGTCTCTTCCAAGGGGCATTAAAATCGTCTTGTTAAGCAACTGTGACCTCCACTTCTCTTCCAAGGGTTATTGATATTGTCTATTTATTCCACTGGAACCTCCACCACTCTTCCAATGGGCATTGATATTGACTTTCTTTTCCACTGCGACCTCCACCACTCTTCCAAGGGGCATTGATATTGTCTTTTTATTCCATTGTAACCTCCACCACTCTTCCAAAGGGTATTGATATTGTCTTTTTTTCCACTGGGACCTCCACCACTCTTCCTAGGGGCATTGGTTTTGTATTTTTATTCCACTGGGACCTCCACGTCTCTTCCAAGGGGCATTAAAACCATCTTGTTAAACCACTCTGAACTCCACATCTCTTCCAAGGGGAATTAAAACCGTCTTGTTAAGCTACTGTGACCTCCACATCTCTTAAGGGGCATTAAAACCGTCTTGTTAAACCACTCTGAACTCCTCAGCTCTTCCAAGGGGCATTGAAATGTTGTTTTTAATTACCTCTAACCTCCACGACTCTTCCAATGGGCATTGCATTTCCTCCTAATTTTAGTCAGCTTTTGCTTTTCAATGCATAGGCGAACACTAAGGGAGACCCACTCCCCAATAATGGGTAGAAGGTTTTTAGTACGCTGTAATCCACGTCTGTTTCAAGGGGCATTGCAGTTCCTCATAATTCTTGGAAAGCCTTCCATTCACTGCTTAGGCCAGCAATGTACAGGAGACCCAGTTGCTATAAATGGAAAAAACGGTTTAGTTAAGGCCCTCTGACCTCCATGTCACTTCCAAGGGGCATTGGAGTGCCTCGAAATTTTTGGTAGGCATTGCACTCACTTTATGCCCTATAACTGTGTAGCCGAACCGCTCCTTTTGGTACAGAAACATATCCTACAAGACATGTGTGGTTGAGTGGCCTGATATTGATGTGAATGGTCCCTGTTCCACCTGCTCTTTCTCCTTTGCCACCACCTCATCCATTATTCATCACCTGAAGCTTTGTTTTAACGGGAGTCATAGAACTTTGATAGTAGCAAGAACACATCCAGCAATCCTCGGAGGAGGTAGGATATGCGCCAAAATGCTGACCACCTCAGGCCTAGCCGATACTACATACATAAGCTTGCATTCCAAGGAACAGAAAGCTAAGAAGATGGATGGCCTCATGATCATGAATAATTTCCTCGTTGTGTAGGAGGCCGACCACTGTTGCTGTCTACCTTCTGAACTTTATGTTGAAGCCTGATTGACCCAGGACCCGCAATCCTCTATGTCTGGAGGACGTGTTGCATCCCAGTGTACAACTGTGTCCCAGCTTCCACAATATTAACCCAGTGTGAAGGCATTAGTGAGATGGACCATCCCTGGCCACATTCACTTGTCCACGTGTTTGTGGTTAGGCTGTCCTTCCCACTAAATGCACTGGGGAGGGCATAGGTAATGTTTTGGTATGCGCGCTCGTGTATAAGGCGCACCGGGACAAATAGGGGCGGCTAGGGACCGAGTGCGGACACCCGGCCGCCGGGCGGCTGGGGACTGAGTATGGATACCAGGCCGCCATGATATGGTGGCCGGTAGTTGCCTCCACAAGCCTAAAAGGCCTCATTTCAAGTGCAAGCAAGCTAGCAGTATGGTATTGCAGCCTGGGGGTGGGTGGGTGGCAGGCTGCACACTTACGCTTGCATTCCAAGAAAACAAAGCAGATGCTAACTTCTATCATCATCATCATACTCCTCACCTTGGCACTCTCAACTCCCCTTATGGAGAAGCCAGGGCCCACCGGAAGAGTCTGGTTGTCTGGTGGGCTCGTCCAATGCTGCCCTAAAGCAGGCCAGGCTAAGAAAAGTGTTGGGAAGGTTACTGGGACAAATAGAGGCGGCTGGGGACTGAGTATGGATACCTCGCTGCCGAAGCAGCCATGAGGTAGTGGCCAGCTTCGGCCTCCTCCAAACTAAAAGGCCCCATTTCAAGTGCAAGCTAGCAGTATGTTATTTGTTATGCACACGTCCGGACTGACTGGCGTGTGCGTGTTTAGTGATCCCACTGGACCATGAACCGGAGAGTGCCTGGAGGGGCGTAACTAAGTATCTACCCGATCCGACCAAGGTCACACGACGGCTAACGACGCCTGTGTACCAGGGAGGAACCGAGCAGAGGGTCCAGGTGCGACACCAGGTCAGACACTGGACACGGCTGTTGACCCAAAATGGGGAATACAGGAACAGGCAGGTTAGAGAACAGGCTGGATAGGGTCCAGTACAGACTAGGAGACGGGTTCAGAGCCGCAGATGCGGCAATCAAGCAGAGTAAAGCGAAACCGCAGGTGCGGTGGACAAGGCTGAGCAGATCGAAACCGCAAGTGCGGTGGACAGGGCTGAGAAGAGCGAAACCACAGGTGCAGTGGACAAGGCTGAGCAGAGCAAAACCGCAGATGCGGTGGACAAGGCAGAGCAGAGCGAAACCGCAGATGCGGTGGACAAGGCAGAGCAGAGCGAAACCACAGATGCGGTGGACAAGGCTGAGCAGAGAGAAACCGCAGATGCGGTGGACAAGGCTGAGCAGAGCGAAACCGCAGGTGCGGTGGACAAGGCTGAGCAGAGCGAAACCGCAGGCGCGGTGGACAAGGCTGAGCAGAGCGAAACCGCAAGTGCGGTAGACAAAGCAGAGCAGAGCGGGCAGAAACCGCCAGAGCGGTAAGTAAGGCAGAGCAGAGACAAACCGCCCAAGCGGTGAGCAAAGACAGAGCAGAGGGGACAGAGCTCTGTTCACACGGAACAGACTGGAAGGGAAAGGCAGAACCAGATACACACAAGGTACTAGCAAAGAAGTAGCGAGTGGGCTCCAAACTCACAAACAGAAGTACAGCGACGACGAGTTGGAGTTAGGTGCAGGTTCAGACTCTGGAGAAAAAGAGAGGAAACGGACAAAGAGACAAAACAGGTAACAAGTTAGGAGACAGTTCAGACAGGAACTGTACTGCAACGAAATACAGGAACGAGCCTAGGTATAGCCAAGTGCTGGTTCAGACACTGCAGCAAAAGGGAGGAAACGGACATAGGGACCAAACAGGTAACAGGTTAGGAGACAGTTCAGACAGGAACTGTACTGCAACGAAATACAGGAACGAGCCTAGGTATAGCCAAGAGCTGGTTCAGACACTGCAGCAAAAAAGGGAGGAAACGGACATAGAGACAAAACAGGTAGCAGGTTAGGAGAAAGTTCAGACAGGAACTGTACTGCAACGAAATACAGGAATGAGCCTAGGTAAAGCCAAAAGCTACTTCAGACACTGCAGCAAAAGGGAGGAAACGGACATAGAAACAAAACAAGTAACAGGTTAGAAGACAGTTCTGACAGGAACTGTTACTGCAGCAAAATACAGGAACGAGCCTGGGTATACGGCCCCCAGAGGCAGAAACGAACAGGCTAGGAGCGTGTTCAGACAGGCCTGGGAATACAGCCTCCAGGAAGGCGGACAGGCAGGGAAAAATAGAACCTGGCACATTCAGAGTCAAGGAGCACACTGAATGTTAAAGTTGCTCAGGCATCAGCTTCCAGGTGAAGCTGGTTTAAATATCCAGTAACTGACAGCAATAGGCTGAGGACGCATTAGAGGTGTGCCAACAGCAGCTACAAGAAACAGGAAGTGACCGGGCTGCCGCCCTAAGCAGCCAGAACAGAGGCAAGCAGACAGCATGAAAAGAAGCCAGGCTAGCAGACTGGACTGATGATCAAGTTTGTATAGTGGGAGATGGTGCCCTATGCAAGAACGCCGCCAGGTATGTTACAGTATTGCAGCCTGGGGGGTGGGTGGCAGGCTGCACACTTATGCTTGCATTCCAAGAAAACAAAGCAGATGCTAACTTCTATCATCATCATCATGCTCCTCACCTTGGCACTCTCAACTCCCCTGATGGAGAAGCCAGGGCCCTCCGGAGGAGTTTCTGTTTGTCTGGTGGGCTCGTCCAATGCTGCCCTAAAGCATGCCAGGCTAAGAAAAGTGTGGGGAAGGTTTCCGGGACAAATAGTGGAGGCTGAGGACTGAGTATGGAGAACTCGCCACCGACGCAGCCATGAGGTCGTAGCCAGCTTCGGCCTCCTCCAAACTAAAAGGCCCCATTTCAAGTGCAAGCTAGCAGTATAGTATTGCAGCCTGTGGGTGTGTGGGTGGTTGGCTGCATATTTGCACTTGCATTGCAAGGAATGGGGGAGGTACAATTGAACACTGCCCTGGGACAAGGACTTGCACGGGGATAGTGGCAAGTCTGCATCTTCTGATGCAGAAAGAATCACTTCTGATGGGCACACTTTTAGGCAGTGACCTGGGTGTCAGAGATGCTTCCAGGGGTCTTCCCCATGCTGTTCCCATGTCTTTTCAGCACTGTATGCATGTGTTACACAGCACATGGCCAGATAAGGTTGTAAAATGTTAAAATGACATTTCCCGTTGAATGCATTTGTCACGGTTGAAAGCAATACAAAAGTGCAAAAACGCATAAAAAATGCTACTTGTGAATATAGCCCAAGGTGTGGAGGAGTATTTTTGTTTTTGGTTATTTATTTTACCTTATACACAAGTCTTTACCCTGGAAAGGATGTTCCTTAACATATTTCACAGGAAAACAGTTTCAGTTTCGTTTTTGAACGTTTTATTGTGAGTCCGTAAAAGTGGCTTAATACCTCTGACCACGTTGTTGACAGCAGTGACCTGGGGGTCAGAAATGCTTCCTGAGGCGATCCCCATGCTGTTCCAATGTCATTTGAGCACTGTCACTATCGTTTTGGGCACTTTTTAGGCTTTCTACAGACTGCCGGGGGTGCCGCCGCAAAAATGCTCGGGTCTCCCATAGACTAACATTGGGCTCGCTGCTCCAGTCGAGCACCCGAGTATCATGGTGAGCTCCGCCCGAGCTTCGAGCACCCGAGCATTTTAGTGCTCGCTCAGCACTAGTTTTAATTTTAATGTCACCATAGGCAACAACCTAATTCTTTTACCCCCCATCCCAGACTCTGAGATATTGTAGCATAATTCTCAAAGCAAATACGGTTCTTGCTTGCAGTAACCAGAGCTGCTAAAGAAGCCACTGGAAAGTAGATTGTACTTAAGTTGCTCAGCAGTATAATTAGCATCTAAATAATATTCTTGCACATTGAATTTAAGGAAAAGTAAATGAGCCATAGTGATCTGGGAGATAATGAGAGCTATTTTTGTCCTTAATGATGGAACACATTTTCATATTGCAGCAATTTCAATTTTACTTTACCTAAGCAAATTATGTGGAATTTTGCAGTGTTTGAGATCGTAATGGCTAAAGTAAAAGAATTATTTTTTTCCCTTCTTGTATTTTATTAGAATGTACTATCTCAATATAAATGTTCAGGATAATTATTTTCTCATATTCTAATGTAAAATATCTATTCTTTCAACATATACTCTAAGGATAATAATTTTCTCATATTATATGGGAAGTAATCATTTCCTACTGTAAGTATAATTTTTCAAAACAATTCTAGTAAGCTGGAATCATAATAAAGTGAAGATGGTATATATATATATATATATTATGAGGCAGTGACCGAGGTCGTATACGAGGGACGTTATATATCCCCCAGAATGTGTACAGAGACCTATTAAATCCATTGGAGTGCATTGCTGTCACAAACTCACCTGCGGCTGCAATGCAGGAATGAAGGTGAGCATTGACCTAGTCAAGCTATCTGGCTAAGGCAGATTAAGTAAAACTTGGCAGGGCCTTCATTTCTTGGGGGAGGCTACAGGAAGACAGTGGGGCAGCCTCCTCAACCGGGGTTTTCCAGTGGCTCTTGCCATAGGTCCTTTAAAAACCCTGCACTAAGGATTAGTGTTGTTCTATGTTGGAACCTGCTAGGAGCATAGCAGGAAAGCTCAGCAGGATTGAGTGTGGCTGAACCCACGCCTGGGAAGGCTCTGCACTAGGGATGAGTGAATATACTCGTTACTATTCGGTACTCGCCGAATAGTACGGTACCCGGGCTACTCGTTACTCCCCGAGTTTCCTTGTGATTACTCGCTAGGAGTAACGAGTACAATGTAAGTCAATGGGAAATGGAAGTAAGCTGAGTAAGTGTCTGCTGGAGCCTATAAAGCGGTCTGGGGGCTGAGGAAAAGGCGGAAATGGGTGCATGATTGTTGCTTTTAAACAATCAGTCAGCCCCATACTCGCATCCCCGCAGCCTCCCATCCCGATCCTCCACTCCCCCGCCGCCTCCCATCCTGATCCTAAGTTAGGACGAGGTGGGGAACGAAGCACCAGTGAGCAGGGAGCGAAGGACCAGGGCAGGGAAGCAGGCAGTGAAAAGGCTTCACCGCCGGCTTTCCCGTTCGGTGCTGCGCTCCCCGCTCCCTGATGTACGCTCCCCGCTCCCTGGTGCTTCGCTCCCCGCCCGGAGCGCAGGCATTGTCTCTGAAGGATGACAACTGGATGGCAACATTCTGCTACCACCCAGCCTGCCATCTCAATGCCATCCCAGCGTGGGAGAATTCTCCTGCTCAAGCGGTGACGTCATTTGCCGGCACCGCATGTGCAGGAGAATTCTCCCACGCTGTCAGTGACGTGCATGAGTTAAGCTGAGTTCATTGGACATGAACTCGGCTCATCTGGATGCCGTCACAGTGAGACACTGAGGAGGTTGGTTTATTATTTTACTTTTATTGCAGAAGACATTGGCTTCAGCTGGAATGGGCGATACAGTAAGTAGAGTTTAATTTAGAGTATTAAAGGAATGTGAGTTTATTTCAATTAAAGGATTTTATTCTGGGTGTTGGTGTTTTTTTTAACTTTCACTATGGGGTTAGTAATGGGGGTGTCTTATAGATGCCTCTCCATTACTAACCTGGGCTTGATGTCAGCTGGCATTATAAGCTGACATCAACCCCAGCCCTATTACCCCACTGCCACCGCTTCAGGGCAGTGGGAAGAGCTAGGCTAAGTGCCAGAATTGGCACATCCTATGGATGCGCCATTTCAGGGGCGGCTGAGGGCTGGTGTTTCTAGCCTGGGAGAGGGCCAATATTCATGGCACCCTTCCTGGGCTATGAATATCAGCCCCCAGCTGTCTGCCTAGCGTTTGCTAGCTATTAAAATTGGGGGACCCCACGTCATTTTTTTTGGGTCCCCCATTTTAATAGCTAGTAAAGGCTAGGTATTCAGCTGGGGGCTGATATTAGTAGCCTGGGAAGCTCCGTGGGTATTACCCCCTTCCCAGGCTTCAAACATCGGCCCCAGCCGTCTGCTTAACCTCCACTAGAGACTAAAATTACGGGGGATCCCACGCCAATTTTTTTTTTAATAAATCCTTTATTTTAACACTAAATGGCAAGTACTGTATCCCACACTGTCACTCTACTTATTATATATGTGATTGACATGTTTCTATCTATCTAATCTATGTGTGATGCTCTATTCTTTCTGTTCTAAATTGTCAGGTACCGGTGTATACCGCTGATGAATTGCCGACCGGCCTTTTTAAAGAGACGGGTGCATGAAAATCGGAGGGCACTAGTGTGTTCCAAGTGCCCTGCTATGTTTTTCATGCACCCTCCTATATACCCTGCCTGCTTGTCTGCCTATATACTGTATTCTGCCTGCCTGACGTTTAATTGAGCACTGTTCCCATCGATTTGGTCAATTTTGTATGCTCCCCGCTCCCCCGCCGCCTCCCATCCCGATCATAAGTTAGGACCGGGCTGGGACCGAAGCACCAGGGAGTGGGGAGCGTACATCAGGGAGTGGGGAGCGCAGCACCGAACGGGAAAGCCGGCGGTGAAGTCTTTTCACTGCCGGCTCACCCACCCGGGTCCTTTGCTCCCCGCTCCCTGGTGCTGCGCTCCCCACCCGGTCCTAACTTAGGATTGGGATGGGAGGCTGCAGGGAGGCGAGTATGGGGCTGAGTGATTGCTTAAAAGCCGGCGGCACCCATTTCAGCCTTTTCCTCAGCCTCCAGACCGCTTTATAGGTTCCAGCAGACACTTACTCGGCTTACTCACTTTTCCCATTTACTTACATTGGACTCGCTACTCGTAACGAGTACCCAAGTATTGGGACCTACTCGTTACAAGTATAGCGAGTCCAATTATTTCACTACTCGCTCATCCCTACTCTGCACCTGTCAGGCTCTGAGCGGCACAGCGTGGCCGTCGCCCACGGCAACCATTGTTTAAGGACTCATGTTAACCCCAGAGGACTTTTCTGTTTACCCGTGAGTTGCTGAATAATGCTGTTTATGTTGGACTTGCTTGGGTCACTGCCTCAGTCACTGCACGGTGTGAACACCGCCACCTTACAGCTTGGTGGAGAATGTGGGCAAAGTGACTGAGGCATACCCACCGGCCGCTGCATGACCACAATCCGGCCGGCCACCATTCAGCCCCACCCCGTGGACAAAATGGAGGAGCTGTTAAAGCAGCTGGTACTCACCCAGCAGCAGCAGCTACAGTCTCAGCAGCAACAGCAGGAGCAGCACCTGAGTCTCCAGCGCCCACAGCAAGAGCGGGAGCAGCAGCATAATCAGCAGCAGCTAGTGTACTAGTGGGACTGTGTTGGGAAGAGACTTGCCCCTGTTCTGGACTCTGTGGAAAAATAAAATCCACTCTTCCCCGGTAAAATTTATTACAGGCGCTGTACCCGATGAACCCGAGTCAGGCGTACCTTCCGTAGGGGTGTCCAAGCTAGGGACAGAGTGTGACCCCGATAGGTTTCCAGTAGAGGTGCAGGCAGGAGAGGTCAAGGAGACCCCATCGATCCCCGAGCTGGAAGTGTCCCGGGGCACATTTGGGACAGCTCAGCTACAGGATCCCACTCTGACTAGGGCACGGGAAAGGGTGTTAGAGGTAAATGGAGTAGCTCAACAGCCCGGTGAAGATACTGTATTTCCACGCATGGTAGTTAACAGTGAGTTGCTCTATAGGGTAGACAAAATCAGGGACGAGGTCGTGGAACAGTTAGTGGTACCTCAGTCGTACCGTGGAGTTGGCACACACACACCAGCTGGGTGGACACTTAGGGGTTAAAAAGACGCAAGAGTGTATCTTGCAGTGGTTGTTTTGGCTGGGGATTTACGCGGAGGTCCAAAAGTACTGCGAATCCTGTCCCGAATATCAGTTGACCACACCCACCGCAACTTTCCATAGCCCATTGGTACCCCTGCCAGTGATAGAGGTACCTTTTGAACGGATTGCAATGGACTTGGTAGGGCCCATTGTAAAATCTGCTCGTGGCCACCAACATATACTGGTGGTCGTCGACTATGCCACCGGGTACCCAGAGGCTATACCGCTACGCCACACCTCGGCAAAACTGATTGCAAGGGAACTGTGAAAACTGCTAAAAATTTAACAATTATGCACCTCGGTGTACCACCCTCAAACCGATGGGCTAGTAGAATGGTTAAATAAAACCCTCAAGTCCATGTTAAAAAAGGTGGTTTCTAAGGACGGAAGGGATTGGGACATGTTGCTACCCTATTTGATGTTCGCCATCCGTGAGGTACCCCAGGCTTCCACAGGGTTCTCTCCCTTTGAGTTACTGTACGGCAGACACCCTAGGGGTCTTTTGGATGTAGCCAAAGAGACGTGGGAACAAGAGTCGACTCCATATAGGAGTATAATTGAACACATGGCTAGTATGCAGGACCGGATCGCGGTGGTCATGCCCATCATGAAAGAACATCTATTAGATGCCCAAGCAGCCCAGAGGCGCATATATAATAAAAGAGCCAGAGTCAGGTCTTTTAACAAGGGCGATCGGATGTTAGTACTGGTACCCACAGCCGAGAGTAAGCTCATTGCCAAGTGGCAAGGGCCATATGAGGTTCGAGAAAAGATGGGGGAGGTAAATTACCGTGTGTATCAGCCCAGAAGGAGGAAACCAGAGCAGCTTTATCATGTAAACCTGCTAAAACCTTGGAAAGATCGAGAGTGTTTAGTTACAGACATGACTCCGGGCATATCACCAGAGAGTTCTCTACCTTCAGCCAGGGATGCGTCCGGGGGAGAGGTCAGGATAACTGATGTTCTCACTAAACAGCAGTGACAGGAGGCTCGCTCACTGGTGCAGCAGAATACCGATGTGTTCTTAGAGCAACCGGGTAGGACTACAGTTCTCCAACATGACATTGTCACCGAACCTGGGGTAAGGGTGCGAATGAGACTGTACCGGGTACCCGAAGCCTGGAGGCAAGCCATCACGGCTGAGGTAAAATAGATGCTCCTGTTATGCATCATTGAGGAATCACGGAGTGAGTGGGCTAGCCCCATCGTACTAATTCCAAAACTAGATGGATCGTTACGCTTCTGTAACGATTTCCAAAAGCTAAATAAAGTGTCAAAGTTTGACCTTTATCCAATGCCCAGAGTGGATGAGCTGATTGAGAGACTGGGGCAGGCCCAGTACTTTACCGTGCTCAATCTCACCAAGGGTTACTGGCAGGTACCTCTCACGAAATCGGCGAAGGAAAAGACCGCCTTCATAACTCGTTACATGGGGCCCTGGCTACATTCCAGAGGTTGATGGACATAGTGCTCAAGCCTCATCAGGAGTACACGTCCGCGTATCTAGATGATATTATCATCTTTAGTACCGACTGGCATAGGCATCTATCCCAGGTACAAGCAGTGCTGGATTCTCTCAGAGTCGCAGGGTTAACGGCAAACCCAAAAAAATGTGCGATAGGGCTAGAGGAAGCCTGATATTTGGGGTATGTGATTGGCCGAGGAGTTATCAAGCCCCAAATCAATAAAGTTGAGGCCGTAAAAAATTGGCCTAATCCGTCAAGTACAAGCAGGTGAGGGCGTTCCTTGGCATCCTTGGGTATTACCGCCGGTTTATATCTAATTTTGCTGGGAGAATGACGGCCCTGACCGATCTCTTGAAAGGAAAAAAATCGGTAATGGTTCGGTGGAACCCTCAGGCAGAAGAAGCCTTTCAGTCCATGAAGTTGGCCCTGTGTGGACAGCTGGTCCTCATCAGCCCCAACTTCAAGGAAGCCTTCATTGTACAAACAGATGCCTCGGAGGTAGGGCTAGGGGGGTATTGCAACAAAAAGTGAATGGTGAAGAGCACCCGGTCACCTACTTGAGTAGAAAACTTGTCCCGGCTGAGAAAAACTATAGCGTGGTAGAGAAGGAGAGGAATGCACGAGTCACCAGGTGGTTCCTGTCACTGCAAAATTTCAGTTTCTCTGTAGAACATCGCCCTGGGAAGTCGCAGGCAAATGCGGATGCCCTGTCCCAGGCACCCTGTATGGTGTCAAATGTTCAACCCCACAAGTTTGAACAGATGGGGGGGGGATATGTGAGGCAGGCTCTGAGCTGCCCGGCACAGCCGTTCCCCACGGCAACCGTTGTTTAAGGACTCGTGTTTACCCGGCTGTGAACCAGAGGACTTTTCTGTGAGTTGCTGAATAAAGCTGTTTATGTTGGACTTGCTTGGGTCACTGCCTCAGTTACTGCACGGTGTGTACACCGCCGCCTTACTATATATATATATATATATATATATATATATATATATATATATATTATATATATATAAATATATATATATATATAAAAAAAAATAGGAAACAGCACAAAAATTATGTTTTTGGTGCAAAAAAAGTCCCCCAGGTACATACCAGTCCTTTAGATATCCATGCAAGTGCTCTTTATACTGCTTTGTGCCTCTAGATCATGTGACGCCCATGATACTCTATGGTGCGATCATGTGATCACCATTTGACAGATGTTGTGGGCGATATGCCCTTTTCCAAGACGGCGCCGGTATACCTGGTCTTCTAGTGCACAGATGTGGAAGTCCTTACCTCCTGTACTGACATATGTGGTATTAGCTACATGAACGCCGAGATTTTGGCGCTATGCTATATGCAAATGCAAATTGGGGTGAGCCATGTTTTCCTATTTGTATACACAGCTGCTGCAAATGATCAATTATGTATTGATATGAGTGTTATGGCTATAAGCCTGTTTACATTGTTTTTTTTGCACTATGTCACTTTACACTGATTATGCACCATCATGTCTTGTAATATTATTTATCTGAAAAAATATGTATATTATGCACTTATCGTGTTATTTTTGCTGATTACTATTTTAATTAGATCGCCTTAAATACTCTGCACTTGCACCTTACCTATGCTTGAGAAAGGTCCACAATTTTAGACCGAAACGTTGCCACATGGGCTATTAAACCTTATCACTTTATTCTACTCTGTGTGCTGCCTCCATTTTTGCATGAATATATATACACTGTGTTCCAAATTATTATGCAAATAATATTTTCTCAGATTTTCCCAAATTACCTATATGAATTGCAGTCATTGTAATTTTCCAGTCAAATAACTATTAGAGTACAATTGAAAGGTTTTTGTACAAACTGTCTAAGATAACAGTTATGCCCCGTCTCATGCTGCACATAACACATCTGCATCTCTAGCTGCTATGGGCATAAAAGGGGACAAACTTATGGTGTGGCACCCATGCTCCCCTGACCTCAACCCCATTGAGAACCTCTGGAGCATCATCAAAAGGAGAGTCTATGATGGCGGGAGGCAGTTCACATCTAAGCAACAGCTCTGGGAGGGTATTCTGTCCTCATGCAAAACAATTAAAGCAGAAACCATCCAAAACCTGACAAATTCAATGGACGAGAGAGTTCAGAAGCTCCTTTCGAACAAGGGGTCCTATGTGCAAATGTAACATCACCTAGAATAAAGTTTTGAGTTGAAAACTGTTTGATTTCAGTTTGTAATAACCTGCTATTGCTTATCATTTCAAAAATGACCATTTTTTTGTTCTTTATTAAAATGAAAAGGTTGAAAACTCTGCTGTGCATAATAATTTGGAACATGCATTTTGAGTGCAGTTTGAGTTTTTTATTTTTTTAAAAATATACTGTTACCATAGGCAGTTTGTACAAAAAACTTTCAATTGTACTCTAATAGTTATTTGACTGGAAAATTACAATGACTGCAATTCATATAGGTAATTTGGGAAAATCTGAGAAAATATTATTTGCATAATAATTTGGAACACAGTGTATATACAGTACAGACCAAAAGTTTGGACACACCTTCTCATTTAAAGATTTTTCTGTATTTTCATAACTATGAAAATTGTTCATCAAAACTATGAATTAACACATGTGGAATTATATACTTGACAAAAAAGTGTGAAAGAACTGAAAATATGTCTTATATTCTAGGTTCTTCAAAGTAGCCACCTTTTGCTTTGATGACTGCTTTGCACACTCTTGGCATTCTCTTGATGAGCTTCAAGAGGTAGTCACCGGAAATGGTTTTCGCTTTACAGGTGTGCCATTTCAGGTTTAATAAGTGGGATTTCTTCCCTTATAAATGGGGTTGGGACCATCAGTTGTGTTGTGCAGAAGTCTGGTGGATACGCAGCTGATAGTCCTACTGAATAGACTGTTAGAATTTGTATTATGGCAAAAAAAAAGCAGCTAAGTAAAGAAAAACGAGTGGCTGTCATTAGTTTAACCCTGCTGTTGTCTTCGGTCAAAAACGACCGATTTTGAACTTTAATATATTTTAAAATTTGCAAGATGCGGTTCTGAAACTTGTGGTTGATTGACTATTCCTCATTTGAGGGGTTCTTACTATGCGTATTGTTATATATATTTTTTTAGGTTTCCTTTTTGCTCCATCATTTTTTATACACTTGTACTCTTCGGTCAAAAATGACCGATAGCCTTTTATAGTTATCTCCAGCCATTTTATGAGTAAAATAAAGGAGCTATAATCTCATTTTGGACTATATATTACATCTACTACTATTTATCAATTTATTTCGGTCGTTTGGTCCATGCAGATTTACACATACATACATTTTCTCATTACAATAATGCTGATGGATTACCTTCCAGTATAGTTATGTGCCAAATATTTTTACCCTGCTGTTCCTGTAAAATAGTTCAATTCAGTTCTCAACATTTCATATTGTAAATGAACATATTCTCTTTTTTTACTTGTGTTCCCTGATCTAATTTCTGTGAAATGCTGACCTGAAAGAGTACTAATAAATTCTGTCTGAAAAGTGTGTTTGCTTTACTCTGAGCTCTTATCCTTATCCATAGGATTACTACTGTTAGCAGGAGTCTACAGGTCATACGGTGAGTCAACCAGTAGTTTATGGGATTGAGAAACTGGTCACCACATATTTAGGGCCACAATGTCTGTGAAAAGATTTAATCAAATTTTAAGAGTCCTTCGTTTTGATAATAAAAGCAATCAATTTGAAAGAAGAGCCACAGACAAACTTGCCCCTATTAGAGATTTGTGAAACAAATGGGTAGAAAATCTACCAATATTTTATAATCCTGGTGACAATGTGACTGTAGATGAGCAATTAGTCTCGTTCAGAGGTAGGTGTCCGTTCAGGCAGTATATTCCAAGTAAGCCTGCAAAGTACGGCATCAAAATATGGACTCTGTGCGACAGCAAAAGTGCGTACGCTCTAAATGCACAGGTATACATAGGAAAACAAGCTGGAGAAAGAGCCGAAAAAAATCAAGGCATGCGAGTAGTCTTGGATTTGACCCAGGGACTCAAAGGATAAAATGTCACATGCGACAATTTTTTTACATCATATTAATTAGGGCAGATGTTGATGAAAAGAAAAATGACCATGTTGGGTACTATTAGATAAAATAAGCCAGAACTGCCGCAAGGTATTCTCAGTAGGAGAGACATTTATAGTTCTATGTTTTATTTTACTAAGGATATAACAGTAGTTTCTTACGTCCCAAAAAAACGCAAGCAGGTAATTCTGATGAGCACAATGCATCATGATAGTGAAATCAGTAATAGAGATGACAGAAAACCGGACATCATTTTAGAATATAATGCTACAAAAGGGGCTGGTGATACTCTAGATCAACTGATAGGCACTTACACCTGTAAGCACAAAACAAATCGGTGGCCAATGGTGATTTTTTACAATATGCTTGATGTGTCAGCATACAATGCATTTGTGCTATGGAAGGAAATAGACCCAAATTGGAACAAAAATAAACTATATAAGAGAAGACTTTTTATAGAGGAGTTGGGAAAATCACTGGTTAGCCCATATATTGAAGAACGAAAGGTAACACCCAGAGATGATGAAGCGGCAGCCATTGTCCACAGGATCCAACAGTAAGATAAAGAAAGTGAACCAACAGCTTACACCAGCACTGCTACAATACCCACGGACGCCACCGGCAACCAGCCTAAAATGGAAACGATGCGACTTCTGTCCAACATCAAGCAATCACAAATCAAATGTGATATGTTACAGATGTGGAAAATATTTATACAAAAGACATGTCAATTATACCTGTGACAATTGCAAACAGTAAATCTTGTACCATGTGACTTATTAATCATTTTACATAAAAAAACTGAACTGTTAATTTTTTTTTGTTTTTTTTTGGTTTGGAAAATAATATAATTACATTTAGTTTATTGTTATTAGTTATAGTTTACAGTTGGATGAATAATAATTTTGTATGTGCAAATATGCAATATGGATAAATATTCCAATAAAGCCATGTTAAATGTTTTGACACAAAAAAAAATAAAAAGTAAGTTTTTCTTTCCATTTTTCATTTGTTTATAAACAACCAGGTTCACATACAATATAATACTGCAAAAATTATTAAATCAAAACACTTAAATTAGCTAAAAATCAAGACTTTATTAGGTCCGGTCAAAAATGACCGGAAGATAACAAGTGTATAGTGGTAACAAGGAGAATAGCAGGGTTAAGAAATGAAGGTCAGTCAGTCCAAAAAATTGGAAAACTTTGAAAGTGTCCCCAAGTGCAGTTGCAAAAACCATCAAGCGCTACAAAGATACTGGCTCACATGAGGACCGCCCCAGGAAAGGAAGACCAAGAGTCACCTCTGCTTCTGAGGATAAGTTTATCCCAGTCACCAGCCTCAGAAATCGCAGGTTAACAGCAGCTCAGATTAGAGACCAGGTCAATGCCACACAGAGTTCTAGCAGCAGACACATCTCTTCAACAACTGTTAAGAGGAGACTTTGTGCAGCAGGCCTTCATGGTAAAATAGCTGCTAGGAAACCACTGCTAAGGACAGACAACAAGCAGAAGAGACTTGTTTGGGCTAAAGAACACAAGGAATGGACATTAGACCAGTGGAAATCTGTGCTTTAGTCTGATGAGTCCAAATTTGAGATCTTTGGTTCCAACCACCGTGTCTTTGTGCGACGCAGAAAAGGTGAACGGATGGACTCTACATGCCTGGTTCCCACCGTGAAGCATAGAGGAGGAGGTGTGATGGTGTGGGGGTGCTTTGCTGGTGACACTGTTGGGGATTTATTCAAAATTGAAGGCATACTGAACCAGCATGGCTACCACAGCCTCTTGCAGCGGCATGCTATTCCATCCGGTTTGCGTTTAGTTGGACCATCATTTATTTTTCAACAGGACAATGACCCCAAACACACCTCCAGGCTGTGTAAGGGCTATTTGACCAAGAAGGAGAGTGATGGGGTGCTACGCCAGATGACCTGCCCTCCACAGTCACCAGACCTGAACCCAATCGAGATGGTTTGGGGTGAGCTGGACCCCAGAGTGAAGGCAAAAGGGCCAACAAGTGCTAAGCATATCTGGGAACTCCTTCAAGATTGTTGGAAGTCCATTTCCGTTGACTACCTCTTGAAGCTCATCAAGAGAATGCCAAGAGTGTGCAAAGCAGTCATCAAAGCAAAAGGTGGCTACTTTGAAGAACCTAGAATATAAGACATATTTTCAGTTGTTTCACACTTTTTTGTCAAGTATATAATTCCACATGTGTTAATTCATAGTTTTGATGAACAATTTTCATAGTTATGAAAATACAGAAAAGGTGTGTCCAAACTTTTGGTCTGTACTGTATGTATATATATATATATATATATATATATATATATATGTGTATATATATGTATAGATTTATGTATATATATATATATATATATATATATATATATATATTTATTTATTTCTTCATTGTTGTAGAACAATCAGGGCATCATAACTGTAGGTCTCATGGAAACAAACTTTTTGTAAATGTGTAATCAATAGGTCTCTATGGGCTCATATTGTATTTCTTGGGCACCAATTCTTTTTTAGAGGCACATAGAGGTTTCACCTCATGGACTTATGGAAAAGGTGGCAAAATATTGTGATATGTTCTAACCAATGGTATATTTTAAATAAAATGGCAGCTCATGGAATGCTTATGGTTCTGTGCAAAATTACAACCTCTGTATATATGACTATGCTGTCATGATGTTGTCAAATTATTTTTTCTTGCCGTGGAATTTATAGGAATAAAGGAATAATAGTGAAAGATTATTTGGAAGTAATGGTCTTTTCTAATGTGTGAATTTAGACAGATCCCAGGAATACCTACTTATTTACAGTATTATGTTAATGTGCCAGATAGCTGAAACCTAAGAAATGTGTTTGAAATGTACAAATATTCAATATTATAGTTAAAGTGGCTATCCTAACTTTGCACATGGTAGGTGATAAGTGTCTGATCGGTAGGAGTCTCACTACTGGGACTCGGGTCAAAATCCCACACATGAGTCACTTATCAACTAATATGTGCATTGGTGATTAGTAGTGTTGAGCGATACCTTCCGATATCGGGAAATATCGGATCGGATTGGATCGGACCGATACCCAAAAAGTATCGGATATCGCCGATTCCGATACCGGAAACCAATGCAAGTCAATGGGACAGAAATGGAACGGAATGAAAATAAACCCTTTCTTTCCTTGTAGGTTAATTCTACATGAAGGAAAACAACTAAGAATAATGTAGAATGTATTGGGGGAGGTGGGCGAGACAATAAAGGCATAGAGGTTTAGCCCAATCAAATGGAATAGCAGGAATTAATATTTTTTTTTAAGACGTTCTGAGTTACGGAAATATTGACTATGTTAAGTATTTTTATATTTTGTCAGATATTTATGTTTCACTACTTCCATTCTCTTCACCTTCTTTTTTACTTCTCCCACACTTTCTCCTTCATCATCCTCAGCATCAGCATCTTTTTCATCCACTTCTTCTTCAACTTCTTCATCTTCTTCTTCACCTTCTTCGTATTATTCTTTTTTTTACATTCTTCATATTCTTCTTATTCAACTATTATTCTTCTTCATATCCTACTTCTTCATCTTCTTCATATTCTTCTTCTTCATCATATTCTTATTTGTGACAGGCATTCCTGTAGTTGTTATCTATAAAAGTTTGAACATTATACCTTTCGTTCTGCCCGTCACAATAGATTTACAACAGGATTTGTCCGCGTTCAGTTTGGCCTGCAGCAGCAGGTCTTTTCCAGGGGCACCACGAGGAGGAATGGACTCACCCCCATACACTGATAAGTCATCTTCTGCTTATAATTTAGATATTATCTTTTGCTCTGACTTTTAGTCTTATGCTTAATGTTCTTCCGCTTTTTGTTCTGCAGCTTCTTGTACTTCTGCTTCTTGGTTTTCTGTCTCTTGTTCTTCTGTATCTTGGTGGTTGTCTTCTCTTCTTTGTCCTCTTGGTCAACTTCTTCAGGGTCATCTTCTTGGTCTTGTTCGGGGTGGTCTTCAGGGTCGTCGTCTTCGGGGTCCTCGTCTTCAGGGTCCTCGTCTTCGGGGTCCTCGTCTTCTTCGAGGTGGTCTTCAGGGTCCTCGTCTTCTTCGGGGTGGTCTTCAGGGTCTTTTCGTCTTCAGGGTCCTCGTCTTCAGGGTCCTCGTCAGGGAGATCCAGAGTGATTACCAAGTACCATTTCAAAAAGCTTGAACTTGGAAATGTAGCAGAAGGTACAAAAAGGCTGAGGAACTACCGAGGACCAGCTGACGGTACTGGAACCCGGATGGGTAGCAGAAGGTACCCAAGTATAAAAAAGTTTCAAGGCCGCGAGCCGGCCGCAGTTACCAAAACCCACAGTCCTACAGGGGGTGCTTGTCCTATTGGCACTATGGAACCAGCCTTCATTGCCAGATCCTGCAGCCCACATAGGAGTCACCTAAACTGCAGGCACCATAGAGTCGGCTAACCCGACCGCAACACGACAGGACAACGCATTGGAGGCAAAGTGACGTTGACACTACGCGGAAACAGCTGGCGTGCTGGAACCAGGCTGGGCAGGAGGGAGTACCCGTGCCAAAGACACTGCCGAGAACCAGCTGACGGTACTGGAACCCGGATGGGTAGTAGAAGGTACAAGAGCAAATGGAACTACCGAGAACCAGCTGACGGTACAGGAACTCGGTTACAAAGCAGGAGGTACCTGTGTCAGAAAGCACTACCAAGGACCAGCAGACGTTGGTGGAACTTGGATACCGAGAAGGAGGCACCTCAGCACGACAGGACAACGCATTGGAGGCAAAGTGACGTTGACACTACCCGGAAACAGCTGGCGTGCTGGAACCAGGCTGGGCAGGAGGGAGTACCCGTGCCAAAGACACTGCTGGGAAACAGCTGGCGGTGCTGGAACCCAGGGTAAATACTAAAAACAGAGTGGAGCCAGAGGCGTAATTGGAGCAACTTTAAAGTCTGTAGTAGTGTGAATGTGGACAGAGCAGGAGAATTTGCCGGACACACAGCTGGGGAACAGCTGACGTTACTGAACCCCAATAACACTAGAGCAAGCGTTGACTGTGCAGTCGGCACTTCTGAGCAGCAACTAGCGGTATTGGAGCCCAGGGTAAATACTAAAAACAGAAGAGCCAGAGGTGTAATTGGAGCAAGTTTTAATTCAGTAGTACAGTGGATGTGGACAAAGCAGGAGAATTTGCCGGACACACAGCAGGGGAACAGCTGACGTTACTGAACCCCAATAACACGGCAGCAAGTGTTGACTGTGCAGACGGCACTTCCGAGCGCCAACTGGCGGTGTTGGAGCTCAGGGATAATACTGAAAACAGAGGAGCCAGAGGTGTAATTGGAGCAACTTTAAAATCTGTAGTAGTGAGAATGTGGACAGAGCAGGAGAAATTGCCGTCCGCACAGCAGGGGAACAGCTGACGTTACTGAACCCCAATAACACGGCAGCAAGTGTTGACTGTGCAGACGGCACTTCCGAGCGCCAACTGGCGGTGTTGGAGCTCAGGGATAATACTGAAAACAGAGGAGCCAGAGGTGTAATTGGAGCAACTTTAAAATCTGTAGTAGTGAGAATGTGGACAGAGCAGGAGAAATTGCCGTCCGCACAGCAGGGGAACAGCTGACGTTACTGAACCCCAATAACACGGCAGCAAGTGTTGACTGTGCAGACGGCACTTCCGAGCGCCAACTGGCGGTGTTGGAGCTCAGGGATAATACTGAAAACAGAGGAGCCTGAGGTGTAATTGTAGCAACTTTAAAATCTGTAGTAGTGAGAATGTGGACAGAGCAGGAGAAATTGCCGTCCGCACAGCAGGGGAACAGCTGACGTTACTGAACCCCAATAACATGGCAGCAAGTGTTGACTGTGCAGACGGCACTTCCGAGCGCCAACTGGCGGTGTTGGAGCTCAGGGATTACAGTTCAGGTGGTAGAAACATGAACACAACAGGAGACCTGGATACTGTTGCCAACCAATTATTTATTCTGGAAGAGGACTGGCAAATTCATGAGAGATCCAGGCCTTGTTCATTTTGAGAAAAGTAAGCCGGTCAACGTTATCGGAGGATAGTCGCATGCGACGGTCTGTTAGTACACCACCTGCGGCACTAAAGACGCGTTCCGATAATACACTAGCAGCAGGGCAAGCTAGCACCTCCAGTGCATACTGACTAAGCTCTGGCCATGTATCCAGCTTACAGACCCAAAACTTGAATGGAGAAGAGCCGTCTGGGAGTACACTAAGAGGGCAAGACATGTAGTCTGTCACCATCTGACGGAAACATTGCCTCCTGCTGACTGGAGCCGTCTGTGATGGTGTAGACATTTGTGGCGGCGGGGACACAAAACTGTGCCACATTTCGGCCATACTGGTCTTGCCTTGTGCTGAGGCGCTGCTTCTGCTCCCTCTTTGTGCAGAGCTTCCTCCACTGCCTCGACGCACTGAGCTGCTTTGTAAAGCACTAGCAGCACTGCTCTCGGTTGGAATGGAGAACATGATAGAATGCACCAGTGCGTCTTGGTACTCCCGCATTTTACGCTCCCAGTTCAATGGTGTTATGAGGCTTTGTAAGTTGTCCTGGTAGCGAGGATCTTGGAGGGTGGACACCCAATAATCAGCCGTGTTGAGAATGTGGGCGATGCGGCGGTCGTTTCTCAGGCACTGCAGCATGAAATCAACCATGTGCTGCAGACTGCCAACTGGCCAAGAAACGCTGTCCCCTGCTTGAGGCGTGATCTCTGCCTGCTCTGCATCACCCCACCCTTGCTCTAGATACTGACTACTAGAGCATTGTGTACCTCCCTCCTCTGGACAGATGTCTTCCTCATTCATTGACTCCTCCTCATCTTCCTCACAAAGTGTCCCCTGCCTAGGCCTTTGTGAGGAACCACGTTGCGCAGACTGTACAGAAGCAGATGGCATTTGTGACTCCTCATCCTCCACCTCTTCCAAAACCTCGTCCCTTAGTGCTTGCAGTGTTTTTTCAAGCAGGCAGATAAGGGGGATAGTCATGCTGACTAGTGCATCATCTGCACTCGCCATCCGCGTGGAACAATCGAAGGCATGCAAAACGTGGCAAATGTCCTTCATAGAGGCCCACTCAGTGGTGGTGAAGTGTGAACGGCGCGCACTGCGACTTGTTTGCGCCTGCTGCAGCTGGTACTCCATTACTGCTGCCTGCTGCTCACACAACCTCTCCAACATATGTAACGTTGAATTCCACCTGGTGGGTAGGTCACATATGATGCGATGTTCCGGAAGACGTAATCGGCGCTGCAGAGCTGCAATGCGTGATCTTGCGTTGCTGGAGCGCCGCAAGTGAGCGCACTCTATGCGGACCTTGAGAAGCAGTGCATAGTCCCTCAAAAAACTCTGCACGACCAAGTTGAGCACATGTGCCAGACATGGGATGTGAGTGAGGTTGCCTAGGCCCAGAGCTGCCACCAGATTTCGGCCATTGTCACACACTACCATGCCTGGCTGGAGATTTGCTGGCACAAACCACACGTCGCTCTGCTGCTTGATGGCATTCCAGAGCTCCTGCGCTGTGTGGCTTCGATTCCCCAAAGAAATTAATTTTAATACGGCCTGTTGACGTTTGGCCATGGCTGTGCTCATATCGGTCATCATAACAGGTAACCGTTCACGGGTCGATGTGGAGGTAGACCGTGACGGCTCCTGCAGCGCTGATTCAGAGGAACTGGAGTATGAGGAGGAGTCAATGTGTACAGACTGGATTCCTGCAATCCTTGGAGTTTGCAGAACACGTACAGCGCCGCTCTCAAGATCTGTACCCGGCTCCACAACATTTACCCAATGGGCAGTGAGGGAAAGGTATTGTCCCTGTCCATGCTTACTGGTCCACGCATCGGTGGTTAGGTGGACCTTGCTACTGATGGCATTTTTAGCGCTTGTTTAATTTTTCCCTCCACATGATGTTGCAGGGCAGGGACGGCTTGCCTGCTGAAATAAAAGCGGCTGGGCACGTTGTATTGTGGGACTGCCAATGCCATAAAGTTACGGAAGGTGTCAGTCTCCACCAGCCTGAATGATAGCATTTCAAGGGCCAGTAGTTTAGCAATGCCAGCATTCAGAGCCTGTGCTCGGGGGTGGTTTGCCGAGTATGGGCGCCTTTTCTCCCATGCCTGTGCTATCGATGGCTGTAGACTGGTCTGGGAGTGTGAGGATGACTGGGAAAGTGGTGCTGTGGGTGGAATTACACTGTGTCTCTGTACAACAGTGCCAGAGATTCTGCCATGGCGATCCTGTGAGGAAGCCGAACCAGCTGTTTGTGAGCTGGAGGAAGAGGCTACAACACGAGCTGAAGAGGTGGTAGGTGGAGCTGTAGGTTGGCCTAGGTCTTCAGTGTGTTTTTGTAACTCCACCACATGCTTGGTCCGCACGTTTCCACATATTTGTGGTATTGAGGTTGCTGACACTTTTCCCTCTTTTCACCTTCTGATTACACAGCTTGCATTTGACAAAGCAAATGTCATCTGCAACTTTGTCAAAAAAGGACCAGGCACTGCAAGTCTTGGGAGCGCCCGCTTTGGATTTTGGAAGAGCCATGCTCCTAATGGGTGCCAAAGTGGAGGCTACAGGCAACCAAGTCTGCCCCCTCCCTCTCCCTCATTTTTGGGCTGTTCGGGGAATCTCTTCCTCAGAGCTGCTCCCACCACCTTCCTGTCCCTCACGCCATGATCGGTCAAGGACCTCATCATCTACACCACCCTCTTCAAACAACTGCTTCTCCTGGGTAGTCTCGACAGCACAGTACGCACCAGAAAGTGGCACCTGAGTCTCATCATCAGATGCATACTGAGGTGTGCTGCTGACCTTAGGCACTGGCCCACCCGCCTCTTCAGATTCAGAGAGACAAAACGGCTGTGCATCACTGCATACTACCTCTTCTTCAAATTCTCGAATTCTGCTTGGCTGGCCCCCTCTTTCCAAGCCAAGAGATTCAGAGAACAGAAGTAGAAATGGCTCCTGTCCAGGGCTCTCTGACTGCCTGGGCAATTTGGCAGGTGGTGAAGAGACAGATGGGTGCTCTTCAGTGCTCAGGACCTGAGAGGATCTGGAACTAATTGAAGTCGATGCATTAGCTGCCATCCATCCGACAACGGCTTCAATTTGGTCCTCCCACAGCAGTGGGGTACGGCTAGCTCCTACAAAGCTGCGCATAAAGGACTGTTCCCTGGTAAAACTGGGGGATGCTGAGTCACTGGTGCCCGCAGCAGGCACAGAATCCCCACGTCCTCTCCCTGCAGGCACAGAATCCTCACGTCCTCTCCCTGCAGAAACTCCACGCCCATGACCACGACCACATGCCTTACTCCCTGCCTTCTTCATCTTGGTAGACTGATAAAGATAGGCAGAAAAGTACTAAGGGCTTAGTGTGCATATTCCTGAACAGCTGCTAACAGGTATAAGAAACACTAATTTTATAAAGTGTGGACTAGACTTTAATATGAGCTAATGTGGCCTACACAACTGTAAAGTGGAGTGTTTGGTGAACTTTATTTAGGTTTTTTTTGTCACAAAAAGACACTGGATGTGCCTAAAGATGTAATACCGATAGTATCACAAACTTTTTGTAGCTATTACAATGCAGGAAGGTAACCTACAATGCAATAGATGAGGCTACAAAAAATAGGCTAATACTAATCTGGCTGGGGCTGCAGGGCCCAATGCTGCAGAAAGGCTCCTCTAACTACTCCTATATAGTGTGTTTGGAACCAGTTTAGCTGAATACGGATGGAACCACCACACTAATAGGAGAAATCAGGAAAAATTATGAATTGGCAAAAAAGAACAATGTATGAGGCAGTGACACACACTGAGTGCACTACAACCAGACGTGGCTGAAGCACACACTACAGGGTGAGCTGCACTCACACACACAGACCTTGCAGACAGCGGTGAACAGTGCAGATGCAGAGCACTGTGCACTAGCGCTGCAAGACCAAAAAAATTTCTCTATCTACTCCTATATAGTGTGTTTGGAACCAATTTAGCTGAATACGGATGGAACCACCACACTAATAGGAAATATCAGGAAAAATTATGAATTGGCAAAAAAGGACAATGTATGAGGCAGTGACACACACTGAGTGCACTATAACCAGACGTGGTTGAAGCACACACTACGGGGTGAGCTGCACTCACACACACAGACCTTGCAGAAAGCGGTGAACAGCACAGAGAACTGTGCACTAGCGCTGCAAGGCACAGCGATTTATAAAGTAGCTTGGGTAAAGCAGAATAGACCAAATAGGTAGCTAAAACTGTCCCTCTGAACAACAGCGTCCTATCCCTAACTGAATTCACAGCAGAGTGAGCTCAAAATGGCGGCGGCGGCTTTTATAGTGCATCATGACATCATTTCAGCAGCCAATCACAGCCATGCCATTAGTTAAGATGCCTACATGCCTAACAGGATGTGCCCACACTTCTTAGGATCATCATTGGCTGAATAAAATGAAACTGGCTCATTGCATTATGGGAACTTCCGATTCTGGTATACGATATTGCAAAAGTATCGGAATTAAGTATCGGAAATCCGATACCGCGAATATCGGCCAATACCCGATATTTCAGTATCGGAATGCTCAACAATAGTGATTAGTTGCAATCTTGGAACAACCCCTTTGAAAGAAATCTGTCATTTTGAAATATGTAGCTCAACAATTTGCACATGATGTTATGTAAGACAAGAAAAGTTGAATTTGAAGTTAAAAAGTTGCAGATTTAGATGATTTAGAAGTTTTTCTTCACTATAATCTTGAAAGCACTGCTGATCTTGTAAAATATAAATATAATAATTGTGTTAATTTTGTGGGAAAAGATTTAGCATAACAATCTCAACTGTGTATGAGATCTGATTTAATTCTCCATCTAAGAATTCCCTCTACATAATTTTATTCTCCATGTACAATCACAAATTCCTTTGTGGCTATCACTTTCAATGGTACATTGCATTTAATACCTTTTGTGTTCTGATTTTTCATGCAAGAGATTATTCACTTAATCATATTTCATGGGTTGTTCTCATAGATCGCACTTCTCTTTCAGAGCTGTTCTGCTTCATCCATCGGTATAAGTGCAGTAATTACAATATTTGTGCTTACAGTTACAAAAGCTTCTGCATTTTTATGCACTGCAATCTTTTCAAGGTATTTTACTCCAAAAAGATCTTTAGTCTTGATCACATAACTCAGTCCTGTGATGTAGTCACGTTTACATTATGATTTTTTTCTGAGTCTTCTTTAAACCTTTCCGTAACCCTAGACCACCAGAGAAATGGAAATGAGTCATTCTACCTTCCTAGAACACCAGATAAACTAATATTAACCCCTCCACAACACAATATATTCTGGAAAGCAATTAATAACCCTTATCCATACCCTAGATCAGTAGTTAACCAGCATTAACTTCATCATTGCATTAGAACACCAAGAAAATAGGTATGAACCCCTTCATTAGACTTGAATACAAGAAAAGCGGGCATTAGCTTTATTTCTTTCAAAACATGAATCTCAAATCTTTGAGTATGTTACGCCTAACCTTGTTTAACCCAATGGTTTTGTAAACAGCCTGGAAACAGTCCATATCCATTGTATAATATGTGTTTTACTTATTTAAATATCTTTCTGATGGTATATCATGTTCTTTGCATACACATTTGCCCAATTGCAATGATTGTCTCCACATAATAGGGGAAGGTATGTTTTATAAGGTGGTTTTCCACAATATTTATGCATTCTCTATGGAGAAATGTGTCAGTGTTTTTTTTCTATCACCAGCATATGGATCACTGTTCTGATCTGTCATAGGGACGACAAAAATAATGGCACTGAATAATTAATATGTCTCATATATCTGATGGCCTTCACCTTTTACCAATCAAATAGTTTCTGTTTTTTCTTTAATAATCCAGTAGATATCCTAAGCAGTGTTGTGCGAGCTTGCTCGACACTGCTCGGTACTCGCCCGAGCATCTCGCTACTCGGGAGCATTTCCGAGTTACTCGGGCGGGAGCTCGGGTCTCCACCCTGCACGTTTGGCGCTCTTTACAGAGCCAATGAACATGCAGGGATTGCCAGCCAGTCACTGTAATGCCGCAGCCATGTTGTTTGTGGGCATTACAGTGATTGGCTGGCCGCACAGCGTCAAGTATTTAAAACCGGGCGCCGCCATCTTGGACACAGTCACCCGGTATCAGACAGTGTAGGGAGAGTGCTGCTGAGTTAGGGAGAGATATATAGTGTGAAATAGTTAGTGTAGGGTCTCTAAAGACAGCCAAATCAAACAAACAGTCCTTCTCAGGACTAATATCCATCCCAGATATCAGGCAGGCAGGTTGTATAGGAGATGCAGTGGTTATACCAACAAACAGTGCATTACAGTCCTGTGTGCTCCTGCTGGTCAAATTGCTAGACTTTTCCCCCGGTCTCAGGGGCCAGGAAAAATCCTTTTTTTCATCTAAATCCTGTATTTTTTTTTCCCTCAGTCAGACTGTACAAATACATGTCTTATTAACCTTTTGGTGTGTGTCTGTGACTGTTCAGACACCAATATATCTGTTTAAAATATTCTGGTGTAGGCCAGATAACTAGAAGTTTGGTTTTGCAGTTCCAGGTTCAAATCTCTGTATTATCCAGCTTTTGGCCTTTTTTCCGTAAAAAAAAACAGTAATAGTGTCTCCCTGACTGTTCAGACAGAAATATATCTGTTTAAAATATTCTGGTGTAGACAAGATAACTAGAAGTTTGGTTTTGATGTTCCACGGTTCAAATCTCTGTATTATCCAGCTTTTGGCCTTTTTTCCGTAAAAAAAGCAGTAATAGTGTCTCCCTGACTGTTCAGACACAAATATATCTGTTTAAAATATTCTTGTGTAGGCCAGATAACTAGAAGTTTGGTTTTTCAGTTCCACGATTCAAATCTCTGTATTTTCCATCTTTTGGCCTTCTTTCCGTAAAAAAAAAACAGTAATAGTGTCTCCCTGACTGTTCAGACACAAATATATCTGTTTAAAATATTCTGGTGTAGGCAAGATAACTAGAAGTTTGGTTTTGCAGTTCCACGGTTCAAATCTCTGTATTATCCAGCTTTTGGCCTTTTTTCCGTAAAAAAAACAGTAATAGTGTCTCCCTGACTGTTCAGACACAAATATATCTGTTTAAAATATTCTGGTGTAGGCCAGATAACTAGAAGTTTGGTTTTGCAGTTCCACGGTTCAAATCTCTGTATTATACAGCTTTTGGCCTTTTTTACATAAGAAAAAAAACAGTTTTAGTGTCTCGCTCAGTGTTGAGACACAAATATATCTGTTTAAAAGATTCTGGTGTAGGCCAGAGAAATAGAACTGTGGTTTTCCTCTTCCACGGTTCTAATATCCTTTCTATTACCCTTTTCCCATTGATAGTGCGAGTGTAAGCTATTTTACTTCATTTACAATGGGCAAGGCGCATGGCAAGGGACGTGGAACTGGACGTTCTGGTGATGGTGCTTGTAGAGGACGGGGCCGTGGCCAAGGTGAAAATGTGCCACAACCAACAGCCACATCTTCTCGCTCCCACTTCTTGACTGAATTACTAGTGAAGCACACTACAACACCAGTATTGCGAACTGATCAGTGTGAACAGGTTATTAATTGGATAGCAAATAATACTTCCAGTTACCTGGGCACCACCACCTCCGGTCTGTCTTCCACATGGTCAAGTTTTAGTAGCCGTGAGTCTCGACCGCATACTCCTCCTCACCCTGCTGCTCCTTCCTCCCACCATGCCGAGTGTCGTCAGACAGCAACTGATCCCACATTTGGACACTCTGAAGAGCTGTTCACTGGTCCATTTCCATATTTGTGCCCCTCGCTTGCTCCGCTTGAAGTGGTGGAAGAGGAGATCTCATGTAGCGATGCCCAAATATTTGAACAGCCACGGCCAGAGGAAGTCGACGCTGGCAATTTGTCACAAGACGTGAACGATGACAAGATACAATTGCCAGAAAATGAGGAGGAGGATCGTGGTGCGCAAGTGGAAGAGGAGGAGGTGGTGGATGATCTAGTAACTGACCCAACGTGGCGGGAGGACACGCAGAGCGAGGACAGCAGCACACAGGGGGAGGGAGGCAGAGTACCCCAACAGGCAGGAAGAAGCAGTGTGGTGGCCGCACACAGAAGGCCGGCTACAGTTCCCCGTAACATCAACACGAGGGACATTGCCAGTACAACCGGTAGGTCTTCCAGTGTTTGGAATTTTTTTAAAGACTCTGATGATAACCCAAAAAAGGCCATTTGTATCACCTGCCATGCCAGCATCAGCAGGGGTGACAAAACTACCAGCCTGACCATCACCAGCATAATCAGGGACATGTCAGCAAAGCACCCGACTTTGTGGTGCGAACCCCATGGTCAACGACCAATGTCAGCGGGTGTCACCACTGCTTCTTCCGCTGTTGTGCATGTAAGAGAACCCCCTGTTGTGCGTGCAAGGCAATCCCTTGTCCATACTGCATGCAAAGATATGACCTCCTCTCTGTCTTCACTTGTTATGGCAGTTTCTCAAGAAACAGCATCAACGTCCACGTCCCACCGCAGCGTTCAGTTGTCCATATCCCAGACCTTTGAATGAAAGTGCAAATTCGCAGCCAACGATCCACAGGCCACAGTCCTAAATTCGCACATTTCACGACTGCTTGCGTTGGAAATGCTGCCTTTTAGGCTGGTGGAGACGGAATCCTTCCGCAACCTTATGGCGGTGGCCGTCCCTCGGTACTCGGTCCCCAGCCGACACTATTTTGCACGGTGTGCCATCCCCGCACTACACAAGCACGTGTCCCAAAACATCTGCCATGCCCTCAACAACACAGTTACTTGGAGAGTCCACCTGACAACGGACATGTGGACAAGTGCTTGTGGCCAGGGAGGGTACATCTCCCTGATGGCACACTGGGTAAGCATAGTGGAAGCCAGGACCCAGTCGGACCTTGGGCCGGAACACATCCTCCCCACACCGAAGAGTGCAGGCCCTATGTCAGTCAGAGTTGCCCCCACAGTGTACAGCTCCTGCACATCCTCCTACTCCTCCTCCTCATGTTCAGCCTCCATCTCAGATATAACCACATCAGTTACAAGCTGGAAGCACTGCAGTACTGCCTCAGCCAAGCGGCAACAGGCTTTGCTGAAACCCATAAGCTTAGGTGATAAACCTCACACTGCTTGTGAGTTGTGTACAGCTGTGAAAGAGCAGGCAGATCTGTGGCTGAGACCGCTGAACCTACATCCAGGCATGGTTGTGTGTGACAATGGCCGTAACCTGGTGGCGGCTCTGAGGCGAGGCGAGATCACACACGTACCATGCCTGGCCCATGTGCTTAACCTCGTGGTTCAGCGGTTTTTTAAATCGTACCCCAGTTGCCAGATTTGCTCGTCAAAGTACGCCGCCTGTCAGCTCATTTTTGGAAGTCGGCTATAGTTTCCGCCGCCCTTGCTGTGTTGCAGCAGCGTTTGCAGCTTCCGGCACATGGACTGGTGTGTGATGTCCCCACATGTTGGAACTCTACCCTCCACATGTTGCAAAGGATTTGTGAGCAGAAGAGAGCAGTTGTGGAGTAGCAGCTGCAACAAGGCCGTCGATATTCAGGTCAGACTCCACACATAAGACCTCAGGAGTGGACTTGGATGTCTGACAAACTTTGAGGATTCCACCAAGATGGTGACTGGCGATGACGCCATCATTAGCGTCAGCATCCCACTTGTCTGTCTTTTGCAACGCTCTCTGCAGAGAATTAAAGAGGAGACATTGCAGCCAGAGTATGATGAGATGGATCAAGAAGCCGTAACGGGCGATTACACACAGCCCAGCCTCATCTCATCCCAACGTGCATTGGGGAACAATGAGGGAGAGGAGGAGGAGGATGAGGAAGAACAGGAGCTGGTATCATGCGCTGTAGACGGTAGTACCTGTACAACTGTCATACCGTCGGTTAAGCGTGGGTGGCCTGAGGACAGGGAGGAGGAGGAGGAGGAGAAGAGCATGGTCAGTCGTCATCTTGGTGAGGACATGGAAGTTTTGCCCGTTACCAGTCTGGCACACATGGCTGACTTTATGTTACGCTGCCTTAACCGTGACCCTCGCGTTGTCAAAATGTTGGATGACAGTCATTACTGGTTGGTGACACTTTTAGACCCCCGCTACAAGGAGAACTTTCACTCTCTTATTCCTGAGGTGGAGAGGTCTACAAAAATGGGGCAGTACCAGAAGGCCCTTGCTGCAGAACTGTTAAAAAAATTCCCATCTGAACACTCTAGCGGCAGAGGTCACAGTTCGTTGCCCAACCAAGGTGTACAGGCGATCCAGCAGAGGCAGGGGAACACTGTCAACGTTCTGGGACAGTTTTCTGAGACCCTCCCAGCTTACAGGCCCTGAGGCGCGGGGTACTCTCACAAGGAGTGAAAAGTTTCAAAAGATGGTGAGGGAGTACCTTGCCGACTGTACCAGCGTCCTCCGTGATTCCTCTGTGCCTTTTAATTATTGGGTATCCAAGCTGGACACTTGGAATGAACTTGCTCTGTATGCCTTGGAGGTCCTGGCCTGCCCTGCCGCTATCGTGTTATTGGAGCGTATTTTTAGTGCCGCTGGGGGAATTATAACTGATAAGCGCACTTGCCTGTCAACTGACAATGCTGACAAGCTGACCTTATCAAGATGAACAAGGGCTGGATTGGGCCAGACTTCTCATCACCACCAAATGATAGCAGAGTAACATAAAGTCAAATCCACTGTGTTATTTCGGGAGGTGTATTCCCATGCACCGCTTCACACCCACACATGGGTATACGCTTCCTCGATTTGGCTGTATTTTGCTCTCCTCCTTATCCTCAGCCTCCACCACCACTATACCACCAAGGTGACCTTGGTCCGTGTTCCCAGCATTGCAAGTTCCTCCATCCTAATTTTTGGCAGCTTTTGCTTGGAAGGCATAGACAAAGACTATGGGAGACCCACTCCCCAATAATGGGAATAATGTTTTGAATATGTTGTAGTGCGTGGCTCTTGTTTACCAGCATTGCAAGTTCCTCCATCCTAATTTTTGGCAGCTTTTGCTTGGAAGGCATAGGCAAAGACTATGGGAGACCCACTCCCCAATAATGGGAATAATGTTTTTAATATGCTGTACTGCATGGCTCTTGTAAGGGGCAGGAAAACCGTCTTGTTAAGCTACTCTGAACTCCACGTCTCTTCCAGGGGGCATTAAAACCATGTTGTTAAGCTCCTGTGACCTCCATGTCTATTCCACGGGGCATGGATATTGTCTTTTCATTCCACTGCGACCTCCACCACTCTTCCAAAGGGCATTAAAACTGTCTTGTTAAGCTACTGCATCCTCCACCACTCTTCCACGGGGCATTAAAAGTGTCTTGTTATGCTACTGCGACCTCCACCACTCTTCCAAGGGGCATTGATATTGTCTTTTTATTCCGCTGTGACCTCCACCACTCTTCCAAGGGGCATTAAAACTGTCTTGTTAAGCTACTGCGACCTCCACCATTCTTCCAAGGGGCATTAAAACCGTCTTGTTAAGATACTGCGACCTCCACCACTCTTCCAAGGGGCATTAAAACCATCTTGTTAAGCTGCTGCGACCTCCACCACTCTTCCAAGTGGCATTGATATTGTCTTTTTATTCCAGCGTGACTTCCACCACTCTTCCAAGGGGCATTAAAACCGTCTTGTTAAGCTACTGTGACCTCCACGTCTCTTCCACGGGGCATTGATATTGTCTTTTTATTCCACTGAGACCTCGACCACTCTTCCAAGGGGCATTAAAACCATCTTGTTAAGCTACTGTGACCTCCACGTCTCTTCCAAGGGGCATTAAAACCGTCTTGTTAAACCACTCTGAACTCCACAGCTCTTCCAACGGGCATTGAAATGTTGTTTTTAATTAACTCTAACCTCCACGACTCTTCCAATGGGCATTGCATTTCCTCCTAATTTTAGTCAGCTTTTGCTTTTCAATGCATAGGCGAACACTAAGGGAGACCCACTCCCCAATAATGGGTAGAAGGTTTTTAGTACGCTGTAATCCACATCTGTTTCAAGGGGCATTGCAGTTCCTCATAATTTTTGGAAAGCCTTCCATTCACTGCTTAGGCCAACAGTGTACAGGAGACCCAGTTGCTATAAATGGAAAAAACGGTTTAGTTAAGGCCCTCTGACCTCCATGTCACTTCCAAGTGGCATTGAAGTGCCTCGAAATTTTTGGTAGGCATTGCACTCACTGTATGCCCAATAACTGTTTAGCCAAACCGCTCCTTTTGGTACAGAAACATATCCTACAAGATGTGTGGTTGACTGGCCTGATATTGATGTGAATGGTCCCTGTTCCTCCTGCTCTTTCTCCTTTGCCACCACCTCATCCAACAATCATCACCTGAAGATTTGTTTTAACGGGAGTCATAGAACTGGGATAGTAGCAGGAAAGCATCCAGCAATCCTCGGAGGAGGTAGGATATGCGCCAAAACGCTGACCACCTCAGGCCTAGCCGCTACTACATACATGCGCTTGCATTCCAAGGAACAGAAAGCTAATGAGATGGATGGACTCAAGATCATGAATAATTTACTCTTGTGTAGGAGTCCGACCACTGTTGCTGTCTACCTTCTGTACTTTGTGTTGAAGCCTGATTGACCCAGGTCCCACAATCCTCTATGTCTGGAGGACGTTTTGCATCCCAGTGTCCAACTGTGTCCCGGCTTCCACAATATTAACTCAGTGTGAAGGCGTCAGTGAGATGGACCATCCCTGGCCACATTCACTTGTCCACGTGTTTGTGGCTAGGCTGTCTTTCAAATAGGGATGGCTGGGGACCGTTTATGGACACCCAGCCGCCCCCTGGTGGCTTGGGACTAAGTGTTGGCACCCGGCCGCCGGGCGGCTGGGGACTGAGTATGGATACCAGGCTGCCGACGCAGCCATGGCATGGTGGCCGGCGTCTGCCTCCACCAGCCTAAAAGGCCTCATTTCAAGTGCAAGCAAGCTAGCAGTATGGTATTGCAGCCTGGGGGTGGGTGGGTGGCAGGCTGCACACTTCAATCAGATGATTGAATGGTGAAACAGGGCACTGAGCCCTTGGCGCCAGAAAAGTTTAATTCCTTCAGAGTGTCACAACATAGTAAGATGCTGCCATAGTGAAACCAACACGGTATCATGCCCTCACAGCCTCCCAACACTGTATGATATCCCCACAGTTCCCCCACACACATTATGAGGTCCTCATAGTAATCCTCAACACATTATGATGTGCACACAGTTACCCCCATATTTTGATATACCCACAGGTCCCACTCACATTATGAGTTCCTCACAGTGACCGAACGCACAGTATGATCGCTCTACAGTCCCCCCCCCACAGTATGATTCCCACAGTATACCCACCATAAATTTTGATGACCCCATAGCCCCTCCACAGAATATGATGACATCACAGTCCTTCACATAGTATGGTGGCTCCAACAGCTTCCGACACACAGTATGAGGGCCGCCATAGTTACCACCATAATATAATTGCTGCCACATAATATGATGGCTCTACAGTGACCTGCACAGTATAATGGCCCTCACAGCCACCTCGTACAGTATGAAAGCTCCCACAGCTGCCCCCATAGTATGATTGCCACCACACAGTATTATTGCACCCACTTTCCCCCATACTGTATGATGGCCCCACAGCATCCTCACAGACTATGATGCCTTCACAGGTTCCCCTCAAGTATTTGCTGACAAAATAAAAAAAACCTGTCCTTGTTCCTATAGTGCACTACTCCAGGCTATGCAGTGTGTAGATGAAGGCTACAAGCAGAAGGCGGTTTCTAGTGATGTACTCACTAGAGATGAGTGAATAAATTAAAGTGGAATTAAATTCTTCTCAAATTTGCCAAAATTGAGATTTTTTTGTAATTTACTTCTGCACGGATTCAGCAAAATGATGGCTGCTGGATGTCATTTCCTGCACTATAAAAATGTAAAAAATATGTTTAAACTAACCTCTCTGCCCCGTCCGCTCTTCAAAGCCAACCGCCCAGTCCTCGATGTGTCTTCAGGTTGACGTTAGCCGCACAGAAATTCCGCAAGGTCCTTCAGTCATGTTGAATGATGGCTCCCCTGTGGTGTGTAGCAGAGAAATGGGAAGCTGCCATTAAACATCAGTGCAGGTCTTCACTAGGATATTTCACTTACAGAAGCGGTCTGAAACAAACACTAATTAAATCGTAATATCTATATATTTATTGTAATATTCTAAATGCTTTTATAACATACTTCCTGTTTAATGATGCTTCATTTGAAAATCCCCAGTGGATGTTGGGATACTCAAATGAGACATCATCAGGGATAAGAGGCTGCGTTCCTTGCCACAGCCTCTGTCCCCACCCTGAGGCAAAGTGTCATCAATGACATCTATTTCAGGGTTGGGTTGCTCTCTGCTCTACTGTACTGAGCACGCATTTGAAGTCAATTCTGATGCTCAGCTGGAACTTGTCACTCTGCAATTATTTTTAATGTACATTGACAGTGCACTCCCTCGCTGGCTTTGATGAAAAGTAATGAGCTGGTAATGTAGCGAAATGTCAGTGTGCATTGTAAGGAGATAACCCAGTGAGCATGGAGAACAGAGACCAATCACGCCCCCAAAAATGATGTTTGTTTCTGAGTAAGGTTGTTCTCTGACTTTCCTGCTCATGGAGTTATCTCCTTACAATACTCACTGACTGTGCGCTCTCATTCTGATGCGCTCTCTTTCAAATACTTTCAAAGAGTCTTCTCATCAGAGCCGGTGAGTGAGCGCACTCTCACTAATTAACATCTGACACATGCTCATTGGAGCACGGACTAGCCCATCCCCTGAAACAGACGTCACTGATAACGCATTGATTCAGGATGGGGACAGAAAACCTGTGGCACTGACCATAGCCTCTGCCCCCTGATGACATCTTGTTTGAGTATCCTAGCATGCACTGGGGATTCTCAAACAAACTATCATCAAGCATGAAGTTGGTAAAAAAACAGGTAGGGTAGAGTGTGAACGGTAGGGAATTTTTAATGAAAGTATTTTAGAAAACCAATTTGAATATTACATTAAATAGAAATTTAGGATTAAATTAGTGTTAATTTTGGATCGTCCTTTTAAGGAATTTTGTTTTCATTATTTACCTCTTTTAATATTTAGCTTGACCAACCAGTGTTCACTATTCTTATAGGCCTGTATTATGCACATTTGCCTATTGGTTATACAGTATTTGACTATTCAGTCACTGTTATATACTTGCACTTGTACTTTATTGATATAATTGTATATTAATTATATATTTGATACACCTTTTCTCATCATATTGAATCATTTTTATATTAATTACATATTAATTTATAATGTATTTATTGATTTAATTTCTATTTCATTCATCATGGTGTATTAAATTATTGTTTTCATATTATATTATATACATATAAGTAGGTGCACACAATCATGGGTTTGGTTTGTGCGCTTAATAATAATAGTAATAATGATATTAATATTATTATTACTATTATTATTATTTGTAGTTATTTTCCTGTGATTGGTTGGAGCCCTCCCACTCCCTTGTGCCATCTATACTTTTACTCATGTATTTGTGTGTATTTTTTTTTTGTATTACTATAATCATGATTATTGCATAATATTTAGTTTGATTGCTTGATTTATTTAATTAGTGGGGTATTTGCGATTTTCTCATTCCATTATTAGTGGATGCAGTTAAAATTGTACATTTTGCATGCACATCAATTTACGTTTCAGTTCAGACTCCCATGTTTTTTCTTTGCAGTTTAGTGTGCTTTAGTGCATTTAAGGGTGTGGCCGCCCTTTGTCTGAGCTGAAAGGTTCATTCTGCCTCTTAGGTCTATGCCTTTACTACGGGTTCAGTCTCTCTGCCCTTATCCATATGTATGTCACTTGAGTGGCCATCTCAGTCTCCTGACCTCAATATCATTGAGCCACTCTGGGGAGATTTCAAGCACGCAGTTCATGGTAGACAGCCCTGGAATTTACAGGAACAGGAGGTTTTTTTGCCAAGAAGAATGGGCAGCTTTATCATCTGAGAAAATAAAGAACCTCATTCACATCTACCACAAAAGACTTTAAGCTGTCATTGATGTTAGAGGGGGCAATACATGGTATTAAGAACTGGGGTATGTGAACTTTTGATCAGGGTCATTTGGATGTTTTTGGTTGTCATTAAGATTTAAAAACAGAAAACACAGTAGTTTGACAATAAATGGCTTCACCCAACCAATAACCATGAGTGGAGAAAATGGTTTTTGTTATCATTCATATTCTCTAAAACAAGGCCAAGAAAGGAAAAATTCTGCAGGGGTACGTAAACTTTTGAGCACAACTGTATCTGCTTTCTTGTGAATGTGACACATTGAAAAGAAAAGATGTGTTGGGCTTTGCTGATAACGTCTTAGGTTTTGAGTTAACTTTTTAAATATGATGACGTTATACATTTTAGGCTTGTTTTACATTTGTAATTTTTCTTTTTGTTAGTCCTCAATACTAATGACACTAAATATTGTTTTAAGGAGAACCTGTCACGGTAACTGAACCCGTTCCAACACCACCCCTATTAGTCTAACCTGAACAAGTCCATTTCCTCCAGGCAGAGGGGCTCTCAGTATGTGCACAGTGCAGGATCAGAACGCTATTAACCTGCAGATTAACCCCATACCTGCAGGTTAATTGTGTTTTTTCACATAAGAGGTTGCCTTTAAACCCTTCATGACATGGCTATTTTCTATTTTTTGTTTTATTTTTTTTCTCCCCTTTTTCCATGAGCCCTAACTTTTTCATTTTTCCATCAGTGTGGCCATACGAGGGCTTGTTTTTTGTGGGACAAGTTGTACTTTTGAACGACACCATCCATTCTACCACATAGTGCACTAGAAAATGGGGAAAAAATTCCAAGTCCGTGAAATTGCAAAAAAGTGCAATTTCACAATTGTTTTTTTTTATTTACCATGTTCACAATATGGTAAAACTGATTTGACAATATGCTCATCAAGGTCAGTATGAGTACGCAAATGTCAAACAAGTATAGTTTTTTTTTATTTAAGTGATGAAAAAATATTCACATTTTTTTATTTTAATGGGGCAAAAGTGATTTAAACTTTTGTTTTTTTCATTTCTTCATATTTTTAAAAACTTTTATTTTCACTTTTTACTGTATTTAATAGTCCCCTTAGGGTGCTTGAAGCTGCGATTATCTGATTGCTTGCGCTATACAAAGCAGTACTGATGCACTGCTATGTATAGCAAAAATCACAATCTCCTAAGAATGCCAGCCACGGGCTGACTTTCACAGAAGGATTGTAATGACAAGCACGGGGGCAATCAGCAGATTCACGGCTCTCATGACAACTCATCGGTGCCAAGTGATCACATCATTGGAGTGTGAAATGATGCATCCCCCTGCAGCGTGTAATAAATGCCACTGTCAGAGATTGACGGCGGGATTTAACAGGTTAACAGCCGGGCACATGATGTCTGATTAAATCAGCCATCATGTGCCAGGAAAGATGTGGGCTCAGTGTGCGAGCCCGCATCAAAGGCAGTTACACGACATGTAATATAAGTTTACGTCATATGTTGTTTTCCCTCCCTGTAGATCTCACATTTTATGATGGAACACAGGTTCTCTATGGGGTTCAGATCAGGCGAACAAGGGGGCCATGTCATTATTTTTTCTTCTTTTAGACCTTTACTGGCCAGCCATGCTGTTGAGTAGTTGCTTGCATGTGATGGAGCATTGTCCTGCATGAAAATCATGTTTTTCTTGAACCATACTGACTTCTTCCTGTACCACTGCTTGAAGAAATTGTCTTCCAGAAACTGGCAGTAGGTCTGGGAGTTGAGCTTCACTCCATCCTCAACCTGAAAACGTCCCACAAGTTCACAAGTTCATCTTTGATGATACCAGCCCATACCAGTACCCCACCTCCGCCTTGCTGGCGTCTGAGTCAGAGTGGAGCTCTCTGCCCTTTACAGATCCAGCCTCTGGCCCATCCATCTGGCCCATCAAGAGTCACTCTCATTTCATCAGTCCATAAAACCTTTGAGAAATCAGTTTTAAGATATTTCTTGGCCCATTCTTGACGTTTTATCTTATGTTTCTTGTTCAAAGGTGGTCGTTTTTCAGCCTTCCTTACCTTGGCCATGTCCATGAGTATCGCACACCTTGTGCTTTTTGATACTCCAGTAGCGTTGCATCTCTGAAATATGGCAAAACTGGTGGCGAATGGCATCTTGGCAGCTTCACGCTTGATTTTCCTCAATTCATGGGCAGTTATTTTGCGCCTTTTTTGGCCAACACACTTCTTGCGACCCAGTGGGCTATTTGCCATGAAACGCTTGATTGTTCGGTATCACGCTTCAAAAGTTTGGAAATTTCAAGACTGCTGCATCCCTCTGCAAGACATCTCACAATTTTGGACTTTTCAGAGCCCATCAAATCTCTCTTATGACTCATTTTGCCAAAGGAAAGGAAGTTGCCTAATAATTAGTCACACCTTATATAGGGTGTTGATGTCATTGGTCAACACCCCTCCTCATTACAGAGATGCACATGACCAGATTTACTTAATTGGTAGTTGGCTCTCAAGCCTATGCAGCTTGGAGTAGGACAACATGTATAAAAAGTATCATCTGATCAAAATACTCATTTTGCCTAATAATTCTGAACACAGTGTATAAGGGGGGGGGGTGACATCCTGCATGGGTCATTATAAGGAGGGTGGGTGTGTGACATCCTGCAAGGGGCATTATATGGGGGAGAGAGGTGACATCCTGCATGGGACATTATATGGAGGGGGGAGAGGTGACATCCTGCATAGGGCATTAAAAGGGGGGGTGACATCCTGCATGGGGCATTATAAGGGGGTGACATCCTGCATGGGACATTATAAGGGGGGAACAGCCTTCATGGAGCGTTATATGGGGCCAGTATTCTGTATGGAGCGTTATATGGGGGCCAATATTCTGTATGGAGCGTTATATAGGGGCCAGTATTCTGTATGGAGCGTTATATGGGGACCAGTACCCTGTATGGAGCGTTATATGGAGACCAGTATCCTGTATGGAGCTTTATATGGGGACTAGTATCCTGTATGGAGCATTTTATGGGGGCCAGTATTCTGTATGGAGCGTTATATGGGGGCCAGTATTCTGTATGGAGCGTTATATGGGGACCAGTATCCTGTATGGAGCGTTATATGGGGACCAATATAATGTATGGAGCGTTATATGGAGACCAGTATCCTGTATGGAGCTTTATATGGGGACTAATATCCTGTATGGAGCATTTTATGGGGGCCAGTATTCTGTATGGAGCGTTATAAGGGGACCAGTATCCTGTATGGAATTTTATATGGGGACCAGTATCCCGTATGGAGCGTTATATGGAGACCAGTATCCTGTATGGAGAGTTATATGGAGACCAGTATCCTATATGGAGCTTTATATGGGGACTAGTATCCTGTATGGAGCATTTTATGGGGGCCAGTGTTCTGTATGGAGCGTTATATGGGGACCAGTATCCTGTATGGAGCGTTATATGGGGACCAGTATCCTGTATGGAGCGTTATATGGAGACCAGTATCCTGTATGGAGCTTTCTATGGGGACTAGTATCCTGTATGGAGCATTTTATGGGGGCCAGTATTCTGTATGGAGCGTTATATGGGGACCAGCATCCTGTATGGAGCGTTATATGGGGACTAGTATCCTGTATGGAGCATTTTATGGGGGCCAGTATTCTGTATGGAGCGTTATATGGGGGCCAGTATTCTGTATGGAGCGTTATATGGGGACCAGTATCCTGTATGGAGCGTTATATGGGGACCAATATAATGTATGGAGCGTTATATGGAGACCAGTATCCTGTATGGAGCTTTATATGGGGACTAGTATCCTGTATGGAGCATTTTATGGGGGCCAGTATTCTGTATGGAGCGTTATAAGGGGACCAGTATCCTGTATGGAATTTTATATGGGGACCAGTATCCCGTATGGAGCGTTATATGGAGACCAGTATCCTGTATGGAGAGTTATATGGAGACCAGTATCCTATATGGAGCTTTATATGGGGACTAGTATCCTGTATGGAGCATTTTATGGGGGCCAGTATTCTGTATGGAGCGTTATATGGGGACCAGTATCCTGTATGGAGCGTTATATGGGGACCAGTATCCTGTATGGAGCGTTATATGGAGACCAGTATCCTGTATGGAGCTTTCTATGGGGACTAGTATCCTGTATGGAGCATTTTATGGGGGCCAGTATTCTGTATGGAGCGTTATATGGGGACCAGTATCCTGTATGGAGCGTTACATGGGGACCAGTATCCTGTATGGAGCTTTATATGGGGACCAGTATCCTGTATGGAGCATTTTATGGGGGCCAGTATTCTGTATGGATCTTTATATGGGGACCAGTATCCTGTATGGAGCGTTAAATGGGGGTCAGTATCCTGTATGGGGCATTATATGGGGGCTAGTATCCTGTATGGAACATTATATGGGGGCCAGTATCCTGTATGGAGCATTTTATGGGGGTCAGTATCCTGTATGGAGCATTATATGGGGTCCATTATACTGTATGGAGGACTATACTGTCCGGTCTGCACTGTGCGCTGTGAGGATTTGCCGGTTTCTGAGCTATTGTAGAATTTACAATAGATATCACTCATGTAATGTAGTAAGTGAAATCTTTGCATTGTACTATATATATATATATATATTTCTCTGTGGTATCTGTGCATCATGAATTGTGGTATGTGCTAAAGGCGCCCACTGAGACTCTTTCGCCCAGGGCCCACAAAAACCTGGAGCCGGCCCTGGGTTAATGGACTGACGGTAAATAGGTCAATGGATTTTTGCATATAAGTTCAAAACATGTATCCTTCAAAGTGGTTATAGTTCTGTATTAAATTTAAGCCATTACATCAGAGTGTATGTCATTAAAAAATGATTGCATATTATACTGTATTTCTAAATGTTTATTGTGCATTTAAAAAAAGGTATGTTTCTGTATGTAAAAGTATCTAAACAGTGGAAACCCATTTGTTTCCCTTATTGATCACCAGTCAATTCACTTGGTTAACACCTATATCACTTGGCTTTTTATTTAACTGCCTCTCTAATCAATGCACATACTCTATCTTTCTTTTGAGTTCAGCCACTCATGATCAGCTGCTTAAGAGACTCCCTGGGGTCCGAAAATAACAACCAACTTATTGCTTCCCAATAATCTTGCCACAAAGCATCTTCCTTAAAAAAAAGTCAATGAAACCTGCTTCTCTCTCATTTTGTTGTTTTTCATTTTGGTTTGTTTGCTTGAATTCCTCAAAGCATCTTTATCTAGCACTTGGGCCTTGTCAGTAATTGAGTTGTGCAGATCCACAAGACTATGTTAATCTCTAAGTGTGGACATTTTCTTTTTCTGTACGATTTCCACATGGAGAAAAAGGCAAAGAAAATAAAAAAGGGAGGTTGTAAAAGTTGAAAGCTGCATCAAGATTTGAGGTTTCTTTGTTAAACCCAGCTTCACGTGCCTGCTGATATCTTAGTAATGTTCTTTACAGCCAATCTACTAATTTTCTTCGTTACATTGTTAAGCACCTGACATACAAATACATAGTACATTCACACTGTGCATTGCCAACTGTTATATATTCAGAGAAACTCTACGAGCTTGAACATTTTTAAAGAATATGTTTAAAGTACTGTAAAGCATAACACGTCCGACTAAGTTGGAATATGAATTTATTGACTTTACCTGAAGAAAAACTAATATATCCATGTATTTTGACCTCCATCCTGAATGCTTTAACTATTTTATGCCAATAGTATGTGACGCGCCCCCTGGGCCAGTGCTGTAATGCGGCGCACGTGTGCGCGGGGGGGGGAATACCCGGAGCCGGATCCGATGGGGGTAGTAGTCTCCGAGTGGCGAGGACCCGGTCCGTGCCCAGGGTGGTCAAACTAAGTGTGTGGCAGTCTTTGTAGATGTTGTTTAAGTGTCGACTACGCCACCCGTTGATTTGCGGTCGCAAGGCCGCCGCTGCAGAATAGTCCGCTGAGGCCGGTGGTATGTGTGCAGCAATGGTGGTATAACCCCCAACGGGAGAGGTATGGCCTCAGGGCAGCTGGTGCGGGTGAAGGGAGTGATAGAAAGGGCGTCCCGGTACCTTTAGTGCTGGTAGTGCGATGGAACACAGAGACTGATTGCAGTTTTCAATGCTTTACTCACAGATGTTATCAGTGTCAGTCCTGCAGGTGATGACGACCCGAGCCGTGCTGCGTCCACCAGGTACGGGGCTCGACCAACCCCCAGGCAGTTCCAGAGTGTGACCTTGAACTCCTTTCTCCGTTCCTTTCTCTGGCCGTCCCCACTAGGGACCCACCCATGTCCAGCTTCCTCGGGCCTTCTGGTGGTGAAACCTATCTCCGGTTTCCCTGACCCTATGTGGCGTGCCTTCGTGGTGAGTGTAGTGAGTGGTCGCGCCAAGACGTGGCCACGACCTCCGGTTCCTGGCTGAGGATAAGTGGCCTCCACCAGTTCGGGATCCGGTACCCTGATCTGCCAACCCTTCACCCGCTGACTCCTAGCGTGTTCGGGTTCCCTCTTCCTTCATGTCTCTGGGCCTTTCTCCAGGTTCCATTCCTTCCTTGTTCCTTGTTCCTTTCCTCTTGTCTTTCTCTCTCTTGCTCCCTTCAGGAGCAGCACCCAGACAGGGCTGCTGCTCCCTGTCACTACTCTTCTCCTCTTCTTCTGTCTGACTGTACTCAACTCCTAAGATGGTGCCCACCTTTTATACTCCCTCTGACACCCGAGCCCAGGTGACTAGCCACCAATGGGCTCCTTCCTATGCCCAGAGTCCCTCCCCTATCTGCCCCTACACTACTGGGATGTTCCACCCCCCCTCCCACTCCAGCCAGGGACAGACGCTGTCGTACCTGCACATCTACTTGGTGGGAGAACCGTAGTTCTGTCCCCCGGAAATGGGATGTATGTAGTGCATGCAGCCTACTGAGCTCAGTCCCACACTCCATCCTTACCCGGGAGTGGAATACCACACCTCTGGTTCGAGGTGCAATACCCCTGTAGCAGCCGAGCCCTCGGGGTGCTACATTCCCCCCTGGTAAACCACAGCACGTCCTCGGGCTGAAATAGAGTAAAAACAATTTTTAAAGTGTACGTACACATAAAACACATCAACTTTCATCCATCCCTTTATGGGAGGTTTTCTCAACAGCTGGCTAATGCCACCGGAACTCTTTTACAAAAACACTATGTAAAACTTTGGCATCATATCAAATTTCACATTAAGGCATTCTCAAATAAAACATTCTTGAATTCTCGGGTTCTTGGGATCTTGGGATCTGGCCGCTCTCAGTCTTCGGCCAGGTAGAGGGAAGGGATGACCGCTCTCAGTCCTCGGTCAGGTTAGGGATTAGGGCAAAAATAGGCAACAGTTCTCTTTCTGTCCCAACGGGGACCACACTCTTAGTGGAAACAGTCCCACAACAGTCCTTATACCCGGTCGGGTAACTATTTACATCTCCTCTTTTACCGTTTACGATTAACGGTGTGCTCCACACGCTCCTTTCTCTTCCTCAGGTTCAGACCCGTCCGGGCCCTCTTTCTCCTCCTCCTCCTGGTACGATTGCTCCTCTTCTTCCTTGACCCGGTGGACATGAAGGGCGTACCACCCCTTCACTCCCTTATGCCTGGTATAGGTGACGGTATCTCCAGGCACCAGGTCCCGTCCACTGTGCCCCTCCGGTAGGTGGGACTCTACGTCGCTCCTGTTTACAAACACCTGGCTTATGGTCTTCAGGTCTTGGATGATGCCCCAGCCACATGCCATGTGAAACTTAACAACAGTCCCGGTGACTCGGGGACCGTGAGCTGTACGGGGGGGGTCCTGGCGGGTCCTTGTCTTCTGCTCCACGTTTTTAATGTGGAGCCACTCCTCCTTCACTTTCCTCTCTCTCCGTTCCCGCTCAAACGTTGCCAGTTGTTGGCAGCAGGTCTCATAGCGCCGGGCGGCGCCCGCCCGGGTCTCCTGAGTGAACCCCATCAGGTCTTCTCCAGTGGGGTCCCCCTCGAATTGGGCGTCCTCCAGCGGGGTGAAGAGAGGTCCACGGGCTCCGGAGCTGGGATTAGCGGTTCATCTGGGGTCCTTGCTCCTACGGGATGACTCTTCCTGGAGCGGGGGTTGGTGTACTCAGGCGGCCAGACGAATGGTGTCCCATCCGGGCAGGTGTGCTGCTCATACAGGTCTTTCCCCAATGATGGCACGACTGGGGGCCCCGGCTGGGGTGCAGCGCCCGCGGGCACTCGGCCTTTAAACCAGGCCGGTGACTTTCTGATCGTGCCCGGTGTTGGGGAGCACGGTTCAGGGCGAGGCTCCGCTGCAGAGCTTGCTGCTGGAGGGCTGACTACTGGTGGTGGAGGTACGGTGGGCGGTGCGGCACCCAGAGCTTCGGGTCCCGCGGCGGGAGGTAGGGGCAGGTCCGCGGCCTCAGGGCCCGGAGTAACGGCGTTCCCCTTACTTGTCGTTGCGGCCTCCTCCGCGGCGTCGTCCCCGGACTCCGGTCCGCTTCTGCTGCCTCTCGGGATCGACGCGGTGCTGGATGGTGGCTGCACCTCCGGTTGGCAGGTCAGCGCGCGCCGGGTCAACTCCTCCTTCCACCCGGCGAGCACGTCTCGTTGCGCCCAGATCATCCTCCTGTTCAGCTCTTCCAGCACGGCCTGCGCGTACTCCGGTTCTTCCTTCTGGAGCACCGCTAGCAGCTCTGCAATCTGGTATGGCGGCTGTGGCGGTGAAGCTCTCCTCCGTATCCGACATCCCCCTCCCCCCTAGTGGACCGTGGCCTACCTGGCGATGATCCTCTTCCGTAGGCCGCGGCTCCGCAGTGGATCGTCAGGGTTGAGGACCTTCCGTCGCGCTCCTGTGACGTCGGCGTCACTGGGCTCCTTCCAGGACCTTACGCAACGTCCGGACGTGAGGCAGGGCTTCAGTTCTCGCGGGCTTTCGGAGTCCACACCCCTCTTCTTCCCGCGCGGTGTCCTCAAGATGGCGCCCAATGGCGGGAAAACTCCACGGATGGCGGGAAGAAGGCAGAAGATGGCGTCGGATTGCGGGAATCGGCTCCGGATGGCGGGAAACTTCACCACAGGTAAGTAAAAAGTCTCTTTTTCAGGCACGCAGTACCCGGTGGTTACGGGCACGAGATCCTGCCGACTACGCCAAAGTTGACGCGCCCCCTGGGCCAGTGCTGTAATGCGGCGCACGTGTGCGCGCGGGGGGGGGAATACCCGGAGCTGGATCCGATGGGGGTAGTAGTCTCCGAGTGGCGGGGACCCGGTCCGTGCCCAGGGTGGTCAAACTAAGTGTGTGGCAGTCTTTGTAGATGTTGTTTAAGTGTCGACTACGCCACCCGTTGATTTGCGGTCGCAAGGCCGCCGCTGCAGAACAGTCCGCTGAGGCCGGTGGTATGTGTGCAGCAATGGTGGTATAACCCCCAACGGGAGAGGTATGGCCTCAGGGCAGCTGGTGCGGGTGAAGGGAGTGATAGAAAGGGCGTCCCGGTACCTTTAGTGCTGGTAGTGCGATGGAACACTGAGACTGATTGCAGTTTTCAATGCTTTACTCACAGATGTTATCAGTGTCAGTCCTGCAGGTGATGACGACCCGAGCCGTGCTGCGTCCACCAGGTACGGGGCTCGACCAACCCCCAGGCAGTTCCAGAGTGTGACCTTGAACTCCTTTCTCCGTTCCTTTCTCTGGCCGTCCCCACTAGGGACCCACCCATGTCCAGCTTCCTCGGGCCTTCTGGTGGCGAAACCTATCTCCGGTTTCCCTGACCCTATGTGGCGTGCCTTCGTGGTGAGTGTAGTGAGTGGTCGCGCCAAGACGTGGCCATGACCTCCGGTTCCTGGCTGAGGATAAGTGGCCTCCACCAGTTCGGGATCCGGTACCCTGATCTGCCAACCCTTCACCCGCTGACTCCTAGCGTGTTCGGGTTCCCTCTTCCTTCATGTCTCTGGGCCTTTCTCCAGGTTCCATTCCTTCCTTGTTCCTTGTTCCTTTCCTCTTGTCTTTCTCTCTCTTGCTCCCTTCAGGAGCAGCACCCAGACAGGGCTGCTGCTCCCTGTCACTACTCTTCTCCTCTTCTTCTGTCTGACTGTACTCAACTCCTAAGATGGTGCCCACCTTTTATACTCCCTCTGACACCCGAGCCCAGGTGACTAGCCACCAATGGGCTCCTTCCTATGCCCAGAGTCCCTCCCCTATCTGCTCCTACACTACTGGGATGTTCCACCCCCCCTCCCACTCCAGCCAGGGACAGACGCTGTCGTACCTGCACATCTACTTGGTGGGAGTACCGTAGTTCTGTCCCCCGGAAATGGGATGTATGTAGTGCATGCAGCCTACTGAGCTCAGTCCCACACTCCATCCTTACCCGGGAATGGAATACCACACCTCTGGTTCGAGGTGCAATACCCCTGTAGCAGCCGAGCCCTCGGGGTGCTACATATGTATATTCAGACTCTTCAGGGGTGACCAAAAGGGTGCATACAGTTTTCTGCCTTTCATTGCTCTAGTGAGCTTTGCACATTATCATAACTAAGAATACCCTACATTAGGGGTCTCAAACACACGCGCCGCAGGCCGCATGAGGCCTCTGAGGCTGCTTTATGGGGCCCACAGGCACCATAGACCCCTTGACGATCGCAGCTTGGTCCAGGAGTCGCCAACAGCCACGCTTTATTTCAGTTGAATATGCGTCCTTGGATGCACATTCAATTGAAATGTATTGCTGCGCAGGACCAGCTCCCTACACAGCAATACCAATGTCAGCAGCTGACATCAGCGTGCCGGTGCAATGGTTTATGATGTCACTTCCATGCACAGATATCAGCTGCTACCTGTGATTGGCTGGCATCTGGCATTGGTATTTCTGTTCAGGGAGATGGCCTCTGCGTGGCAATACATTTCAATTGAATGTGTGTCCAAGAACACAAAACTGAGATGTCCGTTTATTGACCTAATTTGCTGAACAAACTCGTCCATTCAAATTATTGATTCCATGAAAAAAAAGACAGCATTTAGCTTGTGTGAAGGATCAGCTCTAGGGTAGGCACAGGTTCACACAGGAATGCAGTCCCCAGGTTCCAAAATACACTGGTGGTTTATTAAATGTCCATAAACCCACCATTAAAACAAAACATAACAGCCTCTTTCTGGCACAAAAAGGTATAACAGAACAAAACTCAAAATAACAAGTCCATACAGCAAGGGTTCAGCCGTTTAAATGAAGTGCTTTTTTCCGCCTCCTGCAGAGTCTGAGCAGCACATGCAAGGTCTGCTCATCTTGCACAACCCACAGCCACACTGAGACAGGCGCAGCTGTCTTAAAACCAAGCATTCCAAGACTTGGACTGGAGGTATGTGAGCAGTTGATCCCCCCAGCTCTTTCAGCTGCTCGTAAAACCTGGCCCTTTAATCTGGGCCCACTAGCTACCTCTCAGCACTAGGTGTGCTGGAGCCTGCTGTTCCTGGTCGTACATCGCTGAAGCTTGGCACATCGGGGACACATACCTCCCATTCCACAACCTGTCCAGCTGCAACCTTACATACCTCCCCTCTGCCCAAAGCCAGGGGCTTGGCACTTTCTGCCACCATACAATAGACCCTTGACTGAGCATCAGCATTCCCATGTTGTTTCCCTGGCCTATGCTCCACCTGGAAACTAAAATCTTGTATGGCTAGAAACCACGTAGTTACTCAGACATTGCTCCCCTTCTGCTCTCGCATCCACCTCAGTGGGGCATGGTCCGACACTAACCTGAACCTTCTACCTAATAGGTAATACCTCAGAGTATCCAGTGCCCACTTGATGGCCAAAAATTCTTATTCCACTATGGAGTAGTTCTTCTCAGACGTGGACAGCTTCTGACTGAGGTACATTACAGGGTGTTCTTCTCCATTAATCCCCTGGGACAAGACTGCTCCCAGCCCGACATCCAATGCATCCGTCTGGACCATGAACTCTTTGGAGAAATTGGGTGCCAAAAACACTGGCTGTTTACAGAGGGCCAGTTTTAATTCCTGGAGGGCCGCTCCAGCATCCGCGGACAACTTAGCCATAGCTGACTTCGTCCCTTTCAAAAGATTCGGGGATGCTATCATAGTAAAGCTAGGGACAAATCTTCGATATTAGCTCACGATGCCTAGAAATGCCCTGACATGCTTCTTCGAGAGGGGCTACCAACCACGTAGCCCAGATACTTGGCTTCTTCCATCCCAATTGCACATTTCTTTGGGTTGATGGTAAAGCCTGCCTTCCTTACGGTGTCAAGTATGGCTTGAACTTTGCCAAGATGACTTTCCCAGTCCTGGCTGAATATGACAATGTCATCTAGGTAGGCCATTGCATACTTTTTGTGGGGTGTCAAGATCTGGTCCATGGCTCTCTGGAAAGTGGCCAGAGCTCCCTGCAACCCAAACGCATCCTGACGTACGTACTGATAACATCTGTCTGGCATTGAAAAGGCCGTCTTCTCCTTGGCCTCTTTAAACAGGGGAATTTGCCAGTATCCTTTGGTGAGGTCCAGGGTAGTGATGTACCGAGTGGGTCCTAGCCTTTCAATAAGCTCATCTACCCTAGGCATTGGGTAGGTGTCAAACTTTGAGACCTCCTTCAGCTTCCTATAGTCGTTGGAAAACCGCAATTGTCCCTTTGGTTTCGGCACTAAGACTATGGGACTGGACAAGCCACTCTTGGACTTTTCAATGACTCACAGGCTAAGCATCCGCTTCACCTCTTTCGAGATCACCTCTCGGCGGGCTTTGGGAATCCGATATAGCTTCAAGTTTACCCGGACATGAGGCTTCATAATAACCTCATGCTCTCTGAACTGAGTACAGCCGGGTAGCACTGAGAATAGGTCTCTATTCCGATGTAGCAACTCTTTGCACTGTTGGTTTTGGTCACGCGACAGCGACTCTGCCACCTTGACCTCTTTCACATCGGCGTCAGCCACCAGACAAAGAGCTTCCACGCGTTCTCTGTCCTGCCACGATTTAATCAGGTTAACATGGTCAATTTGGTAGGGCTTCCTCTTCTCAGTTTGGTGGATTTTATAGTTGACTTCCCCAACTTTCTCTACCACCTCATAGGGGCCCTGCTACTTAGCTATGAACTTGTTCTCAACTGTGGGCACTAGCACAAGTACTCATTCTCCTGGGTTTAACTGTCTCAACTTGGCTGACCTATTATACAACGGGAATGTGCCTCTTGTGCCTTGAGGAGGTGCTCCTTCACAATGGGCATCATGTTGGCAATCCTCTCTTGCATCTGGGCAATGTACTCCACCATGCTCATATAGGGAGTGGTCTCAGCTTCCCAGGACTCTTTCGCCACATCCAGGAGTCCTCGAGGGTGTCAGCCATAGAGTAGTTCAAAAGGAGAGAAGCTTGGGGAACTTCCCTGATGGAGAACAACAGATATGGAAGCAGACAGTCCCAGTCTCGGCCATCCTTCTCCACTGCTTCCCTCAACATTGCCTTCAAGGTTTGTTAAACCTCTCCACCAGTCCGTCCATCTTGGGATGGTACACTGAGGTTCTCAGTTGTGCAATCTGCAGTGTCTTCAACAATTCCCTCATGACCTTCAACATAAATGGAGCTCCTTGGTCGTTTAGAATTTCCTTAGGCAACCCCGCTCTAGAAAGCATATTGACCAGCTCCCGAGCTATACACCTGGCGGAGGAGTTTCATAATGGTACGGCCTCCAGATACCGTGTAGCATAATCTAATACCACCAGGATATACTGAGGCCCTTGGGCGGACTTGACCAAGGGCCCCAATAAATCCATTGCTATGCATTCAAAGGGGACTTTGATGACAGGTAGCGGTACTAGGGGAATGCGGAAGTGGGCCACCGGGGAGGTTAGCTGGCATGTGGGACAGGAACAACAATATCTCAATATTTCTCTGTAGCACCCTGGCCAGTAGAATCTCTAAAGGATCCGTTCCTGTGCCTTATCGGCCCCCAGATGACCACCCAACAAATGGGAATGAGCCATGTCTAACACCCTAAGTCTATAGGATCTTGGCACCAGTAACTCCTCTATGACCTCACTCCCTTGGCTTGGTTACTCTATATAGCAAATCCCCATTCACAGCAAAATGAGGGAAATAACTGTCGGCCCCCGGCTCCTGAGGCATCCTATTCAACACTGTAACATTTTCAAATGCCCCTTTAAGAGTTAAATTCCTGAGTTGTGCAGTTCCAAAGTTTTCCTCGCACACCTCCAGCTCAGGGATGTTGGTCTCAGGGGATGCTACTAGTGTTGAGCGAACATGCTCGACACTGCTCGGTACTCGCCCGAGCATCACGCTACTCGCGATGTTCGGCGAGCACCGAGCATTTCCGGGTTACTCGGGCGGGAGCTCGGGTCTCTGCCATTCATGTTTGGCGCTCTTTACAGAGCCAATGAACATGGAGGGATTGCCAGCCAGTCACTGTAATGCCGCAGCCATGTTGGTTGTGGGCATTAAAATTGATTGGCTGGCCGCACAGCGTCATCTCGAGTATTTAAAACTGGGCGCCGCGATCTTGGACACAGACGGCTGCGATCAGACACTGTAGGGACAGCGCTGCTGATTTAGGGAGAAATATATACTGCGAAATAGTTAGTGTAGGGTCTGAAAAGGCAGCCAGATCAAACAAACAGTCCTTCTCAGGACTAATATCCATCCCAGATATCAGGCAGGCAGGCTGTATAGGAGACGCAGTGGTTATACCAACAAACACTGCATTACAGTCATGTGTGCTCCTGTTGCTGAAATTGCTGGACTTAGCTCCAGGTCTCGGGGGCCTAGAAAAATCCTTTTTTTTCCATCTAAATCCTCTTTTTTTTTTTTCCTCCTTCACACTGTACAAATACCCATCTTATTAACCTTTTGGTGTCCCCCCCCCCCAAAAAAAAAAAGTGTGTCTGTGACAGTTCAGACACAAATATATTTTTTTAAAAGAGTCTTGTGTAGGCCAGAGAAATAGAAGTGTGGTTTTGCAGTTCCATGGTTCAAACCTCTGTATTATCTACTTTTGGGCCATTTTTACCTAAAAAAAAAAACAGTTTGAGTGTGTCGCTCACTGTTCAGCCACAAATATATCTATTTAAAAAAGTCTGGTATACACCAGTAAATTATAACTGTGGTTTTGCCGTTCCACGGTAAAAAATCTCTATTATCCTGCTTTTGGCATTTTTTGCCGTAAAAAAAAAACTGTAATAGTGTCTCCCTGATTGTTCAGACACAAATATATTTGTTGAAAATAGTCTGGTGTAGGCCAGAAAAATAGAAGTGTGGTTTTGCAGTTCCACGGTTCAAACTTTTGTATTATCCACTTTTGGGCCATTTTTACCTAAAAAAAAAACAGTTTAAGTGTGTCACTCACTGTTCAGCCGCAAATATATCTATTTAAAAAAGTCTGCTATACACCAGTAAATTATAACTGTGGTTTTGCCGTTTCACAGTAAAAATTCTCTATTATCCAGCTTTTGGTATTTTTTCCATAAAGAAAAACAGTAATAGTGTCTCCTGATTGTTCAGACACAAATATATCTGTTGAAAATTATCTGGTGTAGGCTCGAGAAATAGAACTGTGGCTTTGCAGTTCCACGGGTCAAATCTCTATATTATCCTGCTTTTGGCATTTTTTGTCGTAAAGAAAACAGTAATAGTGTCTACTGATTGTTCAGACTCAAATATATCTGTTTAAAAGAGTCTGGTATACACCAGTAAATTATAACTGTGGTTTTTCCGTCCCACGGTAAAAACTCTATTATCCAGCTTTTGGTATTTTTTCCGTAAAGCAAAACAGTAATAGTGTCTCCTGATTGTTCAGACACAAATATATTTGTAGAAAATAGTCTGGTGTGTTCCAGAGAAATAGAAGTGTGGTTTTGCAGTTCCACGGTTCAAACCTCTGTATTATCCACTTTTGGGCCATTTTTACCTAAAAAAAAGCAGTTTGAGTGTGTCGTTCACTGTTCAGCCGCAAATATATCTATTTAAAATTGTCCGGTATACCCCAGTAAACAATAACTGTGGTTTTGCCAGTCCACGGTAAAAAATCTCTATTAAACAGCTTTTGGTATTTTTTCTGTAAAGAAAAACAGTAATAGTGTCTCCTGATTGTTCAGACACCAATATATCTGTTTAAAAGAGTCTGGTATACACCAGTAAATTATAACTGTGGTTTTGCCGTTCCATGGTAAAAAATCTCTATTATCCTGCTTTTGGCATTTTTTGCCGTAAAAAAAAAATTAATAGTGTTCTCCCTGATTGTTCAGACACAAATATATTTGTTGAAAATAGTCTGGTGTAGGCCAGAGAAATGGAAGTGTGGTTTTGCAATTCCACGATTTTACCTAAAAAAAACTGTTTGAGTGTGTCGCTCACTGTTCAGCCGCAAATATATCTATTTAAAATTGTCTGGTATACCCCAGTAAACAATAACTGTGGTTTTGCCATTCCACAGTAAAAAATCTCTATTATTCAGCTTTTAGTATTTTTTCCGTAAAGAAAAACAGTAATAGTTTCTACCTGATTGTTCAGATTGTTTAAAAGAGTCAGGTGTAGGCCAAAGAAATAGAACAGTGATTTTCCTCTTCGACAGTTCTAATCTACTTTTTATTACCCTTTTTCCATTGATAGTGCGAGTGTAAGCTATTTTACTACCTTTACAATGGGCAAGGCCCGTGGCAAGGGACTTGGAACTGGACGTTCTGGTGATGGTGCGTGCAGAGGACGGGGCCATGGCCAAGGTGAAAATGTGCCACAACCAACAGCCACATCTTCTTGCTCCCACTTCTTGACCGAATTACTAGGGAAGCACAGAACAACACCAGTATTGCGAACTGATCACTGTGAACAGGTTATTAATTGGATAGCAGATAACACTTCCAGTTACCTCGGCACCACCACCTCCGGTCGGTCTTCCACACGGTCAAGTCTTAGTAGCCGTGAGTCTCGACCGCATACTCCTCCTTACCCTGATGCTTCTTCCTCCCACCATGCCGAGTGTCGTCAGACAGCAACTGATCCCACACTTGGACACTCTGAAGAGCTGTTCACTGGTCCATTTCTAGATTTGTGCCCCTGGTGGAAGTGGAGATCCCATGTAGCGATGCCCAAATATTTGAACAGCAACGGCCACAGGAAGTCGACGCTGGTAATTTATCACAAGAGGTGGACGATAACGAGACACAATTGCCAAGAAGTGAGGAGGAGGATCGTGGTGCGCAAGTGGAAGAGGAGGAGGTGGTGGATGATCTAGTAAAAGACCCAATGTGGCAGGAGAACATGCAGAGCGAGGCCAGCAGCACACAGGGTGAGGGAGGCAGGGTACCCCAACAGGCAGGAAGAAGTAGTGTGGTGGCCGCACACAGAAGGCAGGCAACAGTTCCCCGTAACACCAACACGAGGGACGTTGCTAGTACAACCTGTAGGTCTTCCAGAGTTTGGAATTTTTTTAAACACTCTGCTGATAACCCCAAAAAGACCATTTGTACCACCTGCCATGCTAGCATCAGCAGGGGTGACTAAACTACCAGCCTGTCCACCACCAGCATGATCAGGCACATGGCAGCAAAGCACCCGACTTTGTGGGGTGAACCCCAGGGTCCACGACCAGTGTCAGCGGGTGTCACCACTGCTTCTTCCGCTGTTGTGCGTGCAATAGAACCCCCTGTTGTGTGTGCAAGGCAATCCCCTGTCCATACTGCATGCAAAGATGACCCCACTTCTCAGTCTTCACTTGTTATGGCAGTTTCTCAAGAAATAGCATCAACGTCCACGTCCACTTCCCACCGCAGCGTTCAATTGTCCATATCCCAGACCTTTGAATGAAAGCGGAAAGTCGCAGCCAACGCCCCAGAGGCCACAGTCGTAAATTCGCACATTTCACGACTGCTTGCGTTTGAAATGCTGCCTTTTAGGCTGGTAGAGACGGAATCCTTCCGCAACCTTATGGCGGTGGCCGTCCCTCGGTACTCGGTCCCCAGCCGACACTATTTTGCCCGATGTGCCATCCCCGCACTACACAAGCACGTGTCCCAAAACATCTGCCATGCCCTCAGCAACGCAGTTACTTGGAGAGTCCACCTGACAACGGACACTTGGACAAGTGCTTGTGGCCAGGGACGGTACATCTCCCTGACGGCACACTGGGTAAACATAGTGGAAGCCGGGACCCAGTCGGACCTTGGGCCGGAACACATCCTCCCCACACCGAGGATTGCGGGCCCTATGTCAGTCAGAGTTGCCCCCACAGTGTACAGCTCCTGTGCATCCTCCTCCTCCTCCTAATGTTCAGCCTCCATCTTAGATATTACCACATCAGTTACAAGCTGGAATCACTGCAGTACTGCCTCTGCCAAGTGGCAACAGGCTGTGCTGAAACTCATAAGCTTAGGTGAGAAACCTAACACTGCTTGTGAGTTGTGGACAGCTGTGAAAGAGCAGGCAGATCTGTGGCTGAGACCGCTGAACCTACATCCAGGCATGGTCGTGTGTGACAATGGCCGTAACCTGGTGGTGGCTCTGAGGCAAGGCGAGATCACACATGTACCATGCCTAGCTAATGTGCTTAACCTCGTGGTTCAGAGGTTTCTTAAATCGTACCCCAAGTTGCCAGATCTGCTTTTCAAAGTACGCCACCTGTCAGCTCATTTTCGCTAGTCGGCTCCAGCTTCCTCCGCCCTTGCTGTGTTGCAGCAGCGTTTGCAGCTTCCGTCACACCGACTGGTGTGTGATGTCCCCACACTTTGGATCTCTACCCTCCACATGTTGCAAAGGATTTGTGAGCAGAAGAGAGCAGTTTTGGAGAAGCAGCTGCAACAAGGCCGTCGATATTCAGGTCAGACTCCACACATAAGACCTCAGGAGTGGACCTGGATGTCTGACATATGTACCATCTTGACAAACTTTGAGGAGTCCACCAAGATGGTGATTGGGGATGACGCCATCATTAGCGTCAGCATTCCACTTGTCTGTCTTTTGCAATGCTCTCTGCAGAGAATTAAAGAAGAGGCATTGCAGCCAGAGTTTGATAAGATGGATCAAGAAGCCGTAACGGTCGATTACACACAGCCCAGCCTCATCTCATCCCAACGTGCATTGGGGGACAATGAGGGAGAGGAGGAGGAGGAAGAACAGGAGCTGCTATCATGCGCTGTAGATGGTAGTACCTGTACAACTGTCATACCGTCGGTTCAGCGTGGGTGGCCTGAGGATAGGGGGGAGGAGGAGGAGGAGGAAAGCATAGTCAGTCGTCATCTTTGTGAGGACATAGAAGTCTTGCCCGTTACCAGTATGGCACGCATGGCTGACTTTATGTTACGCTGCCTTAACCTTGACCCTCGCGTTGTCAAAATGTTGGGTGACAGTCATTACTCGTTGGTGACACTTTTACATCCCCGCTACATGGAGAACTTTCACTCTCTTATTCCTGAGGTGGAGAGGTCTACAAAAATGGGGCAGTACCAGAAGGCCCTTGCTGCAGAACTGTTAAAAAAATTCCCATCTGAACACGCTAGTGGCAGAGGTCACAGTTCGTTGCCCAACCAAGGCGTACATGCGAGAGAGACGCAACTCCAATCCAGCAGAGGCAGGGGAACACTGTCAACGTTCTGGGACAGTTTTCTCAGACCCTCCCTTCGGACAGACCCTGAGGCGCGGGGTACTCTCACAAGGAGTGGAAAGTTTCAAAAGATGGTGAGGGAGTACCTTGCCGACCATACCAGCGTCCTCCGTGATTCCTCTGTGCCTTTTAATTATTGGGTATCCAAGCTGGACACTTGGAATGTACTCGCTCTGTAAGCCTTGGAGGTCCTGGCCTGCCCTGCCGCTAGCGTGTTATCGGACAGTGTTTTTAGTTCCCCTGGGGGAATTATAACTGATAAGCACACTCGCCTGTCAACTGACAATGCTGACAAGCTGACCCTTATCAAAATGAACAAGGGCAGGATTGGGCAAGACTTCTCATCACCACCAAATGACAGCAGAGTAACATAAAGTCAAATCCACTTTGTTGTTTCGGGAGGTGTATTCACATGCACCGCTTCACACCCATACATGGGTATACGCTTCCTCATTTTGGCTGTTTTATGTTCTTCTCCTTATCCTCAGCCTTCACCACCACTATACCACCAGGGTGACCGTGGTCCGTGTTGCCATTATTGAAAGTTGCTACGTCTTTATTTTTGTCAGCTTTTGCTTGGAAGGCATAGGCAAAGACTGTGGGAGACCCACTCCCCAATAATGGGAATAATATTTTTAAGATGCTGTACTTTATGGCTCTTGTAAGGGGCATTAAAACCGTCTTGTTAAGCTACTGCGACCTCCACCACTTTTCCAAGGGGCATTAAAACCGTCTTGTTAAGCTACTGCGACCTCCACATCTCTTCCGAGGGGTATTAAAAGGGTTTTGTTAAACTACTGGGACCTCCACGTCTCTTCCAAGGGGCATTAAAACCGTCTTGTTAAGCTACTGTGACCTCAAACACTTTTGCAAGGGGCATTAAACCCGTCTTGTTAAGCTACTGCAACCTCCACGTTTCTTCCGAGGGGCATTAAAACCATCTTGTTAAGCTACTGGGACCTCCACGTCTCTTCCGAGGGGCATTAAAAGCGACTTGTTAAACCACTCTGAAATCCACAAATCTTCCAAGGGGTATTGAAATGTTGTTTTTAATTAACTCTTACCTCCACGACTCTTCGAACGGGCATTGCATTTCCTCCTAATTTTTGGCAGCTGTTGCTTACAAGGCACAAGCAAAGACTATGGGAGACCCACTCCCCAATAATGGAAATAATGTTTGTAATATGCTGTACTGCATTGCTCTTGTAAGGGGCATTGCAAGTTCCTCAGTCCTAATTTTTGGCAGCTTTTGCTTGGAAGGCATAAGCAAAGACTATGGGAGACCCACTCCCCAATAATGGGAATAATGTTTGTAATATGCTGTACTGCATGGCTCTTGTGAGGGGCATTGCAAGTTCCTCCATCCTAATTTTTGACAGCTTTTGCTTGGAAGGCATAAGCAAAGACTATGGGAGACCCACTCCCCAATAATGGGAATAATGTTTGTAATATGCTGTACTGCATGGCTCTTGTAAGGGGCACTGCAAGTTCCTCCGTCTTAATTTTTGGCAGATTTTGCTTGGAAGGCATAAGCAAAGACTATGGGAGACCCACTCCCCAATAATGGGAATAATGTTTTTAAGATGCTGTACTGCATGGCTCTTGTAATGGGCATTGAAACCATCTTGTTAAGCAACTGCGACCTCCACCACTTTTTTCAAGGGGCATTCAAACCACCTTGTTAAGCTACTGTGACCTCCACTACTTTTCCAAGGGGCATTAAAACCGTCTTGTTAAGCTACTGCGACCTCCATGTCTCTTCCGAGGGGCATTAAAACCGTATTGTTAAGCTACTGTGACCTCCACCACTTTTCCAAGGGGCATTAAAACTGTCTTGTTAAGCTACTGCGACCTCCACGACTATTCCAACGTGCATTGCATTTCCTCCTAATTTTAGTCAGCTTTTGCTTTTCAATGCATAGGCGAACACTAAGGGAGACCCACTCCCCAATAATGGGTAGAAGGTTTTTAGTACGCTGTAATCCACGTCTGTTTCAAGGGGCATTGCAGTTCCTCATAATTTTTGGAAAGCCTTCCATTCACTGCTTAGGCCAACAGTGCACAGGAGACCCAGTAGCTATAAATGGAAAAAATGGTATAGTTAAGGCCCTCTGACCTCCAAGTCATTTCAAAGGGGCATTGGAGTGCCTCTAAATTTTTGGTAGGCATTGCAGTCACTGTATGCCCTATAACTGTGTAGCCGAACCGCTCCTTTTGGTACAGAAACATATCCTACAAGACATGTGTGGTTGACTGGCCTGATATTGATGTGAATGGTCCCTATTCCTCCTGCTCTTTCTCCTTTGCCACCACTTCATCCATCATTTATCACCTGAAGCTTTAACGGGAGTCATAGAACTGGGATAGTAGCAGGAAAACATCCAGCAATCCTCGGAGGAGGTAGGATATGCGCCAAAACGTTGACCACCCCAGGCCTAGCCGCTACTACATACATGTGCTTGCATTCCAAGAAAACAAAGCAGATGCTAACTTCTATCATCATTGTCATGCTCCTCACCTTGGCACTCTCAACTCCCCTGATGGAGAAGCCAGGGCCCACAGGAGGAGTCTGGTTCTCTTGTGGGCTCGTCCAATGCTGCCCTAAAGCAGGCCAGGCTAAGAAAAGTGTGTGGGAAGGTGACAGGAGAAATAGGGCGGCTGGGGACCGTTTATGGACACACGGCCACTGGGCGGCTGGGGACTGAGTATTGATACCAGGCCGCCAAAGCAGCCATGAGGCAGTGGCCAGCTTCGGCCTCCTCCAAACTAAAAGGCCCCATTTCAAGTACAAGCTAGCAGAATGGCATTGCAGCCTGTGGGTGGTGGGTGGCAGGCTGCACACTTACGCTTGCATTAAAAGAAAACAAAGCAGATGCTAACTTCTATCATCATCATCATGCTCCTCACCTTGGCACTCTCAACTCCCCTGATGGAGAAGCCAGGGCCCACCGGAGGAGTCTGGTTCTTTGGTGGGCTCGTCAAATGCTGCCCTAAAGCAGACCAGGCTAAGAAAAGTGTGTGGGAAGGTGACAGGAGAAATAGGGGCGGCTGGGGACCGTTTATGAACACTCGGCCGCCCCCAGGTGGCTTGGGACCGAGTGTGGACACCCAGCCGACGGGCGGCTGGGGACCGAGTATGGATACCAGGCCGCTGAAGCAGCCATGAGGTAGTGGCCAGCTTCGGCCTTCTCCAAACTAAAAGGCCCCATTTCAAGTGCAAGCTAGCAGTATGGCATTGCAGCCTGGGCGTGGGTGGGTGGCAGGCTGCACACTTACGCTTGCATTAAAAGAAAACAAAGCAGATGCTAACTTCTATCATCATCATGCTCCTCACCTTGGCACTCTCAACTCCCCTGATGGAGAAGCCAGGGCCCACCGGAGGAATCTGGTTCTCTGGTGGGCTCTTCTAATGCTGCTCAAAAGCAGGCCAGGCTAAGAAAAGTGTGGGGTAAGGTGACAGGAGAAATAGGGGCGGCTGGGGACCTTTATGGACACCCGGCCGCCCCCAGGCGGCTGGGGACCGTCTGTGAACACCTGGCCGCGGGGCGGTTGGGGACCGAGTATGGACACCCGGCCACCCCCTGGCGGCTGGGGACCGAGCGTGGACACCCGGCCGCCGGGTGGCTGGGGACTGAGTATGGATACCTCGCTGCGGAAGCAGCCATGAGGTAGTGGCCAGCTTCGGCCTCCTCCAAACTAAAAGGCCCCATTAGAAGTGAAAGCTAGCAGTATGGTATTGCAGCCTGCGGGTGGGTGGGTGGTTGGCTGCATATTTGTGCTTGCATTGCAAGGAATGGGGGAGGTACAATTGAACACTGCCCTGGGACAAGGACTTGCACGGGGATAGTTGCAAGTCTGCATCTTCTGATGTGGCAAGGATCACTTCTGATGGGCACACTTTTAGGCAGTGACCTGGGAGTCAGAGATGCTTCCAGGGGTCTTCCCCATGCTGTTCCCATGTCTTTTCAGCACTGTATACATGTGTCACACAGCACATGGCCAGATAAGGTTGTAAAATGTTAAAATGACATTTCCCGTTGAATGCATTTGTCACGGTTGAAAGCAATACAAAAGTGCAAAAACGCATGAAAAATCCTACTTGTGAACTTAGCCCAAGGTGTGGAAGAGTATTTCTGTTTTTGGTTATTTATTTTACCTTATACACAAGTCTTTACCCTGGAAATTAAATTCTTTAACATATTTCACAGGAAAGCAGTTTCAGTTTCATTTTTGAACGTTTTATTGTAAGCCCGTAAAAGTGGCTTAATACCTCTGACCACATTGTTGACAGCAGTGACCTGAAGGTCAGAAATGCTTCCAGGGGCAATCCCCATGCTTCCCCCATGTCTTTTGAGCACTGTCACTATCATTTTGGGCACTTTTTAGGCTTTCTACAGACTGCCGGGGGTGCTGCCGCAAAATTTCTCGGGTCTCCCATAGACTAACATTGGGCTCGTTATTCGGGTCGAGCACTCGAGTATCACGGTGAGCTCAGCCCGAGCTTCGAGCACCCGAGCATTTTAGTGCTCGCTCAACACTAGATGCTACCTCATCCTCATCGCCAACAAGCACACACATGGGAAACTCATTTACTACAGTCTGCGGTGAGGTTTCTTTAGGAGCGATCTGGCTGTCGTCCAAACAACCAGGCATCCCCCTTTCCTCCACATGTCCCAAAACAACACAAAGTCCCATCCAATTATTATGGGGTGCAATAAGTCTTTGACGACCCCCACTTCATGAGACGCTGTGCCACAGTCCGTGCTTATATTCACCTGGGCCACAGAATAGTTCTTAGTATCCCCATGGATACACCGGACGCCTACTACCTTTCCAGGGACTAGACGATGAGGAAGTGTGGCACTTATCAGGGTCACCAGACTTCCTGAGTCCAACAGTCCAGTCACTCGTACCCCGTTTGCAGACACTAAGCCCTCGCCATGTTGAGGAACTGCGCTGCAGGCGTGGTAGGTAAAATAGGAGCAACGCTGGCCTATGTTGCAGTCTATTGGTTCAGATTTCATGGGACACCGGGCAGCTATATGGCCAGGGGCGTGATACCTCCAACAGAGGATGGAATGGGACTGGTTACCAAACTGTGATTCAGCAGCCTCCTGGGACTTTGGATGCCCACCCAGTGAGGATTAGGTCCCCTTATTTTGGAAGCCTTCCCCCCTTTGTGAACCCCAGAAAGGTGACATAACCCCCGCTTGACCACTCAGAGAACCCCCAACCTCTCCACTAGGCCCACCAGGTCGTCCGCAATTTGGGGATCTCCCTGGGCATCCCAGGACTGAATCGGCTTTGGCAGAGAGTGGATAAACTGATCCATGACCACCCTCTCGACCATCTGGGTTGGGGAACAAGTCTCTGGCTGCAACCACTTCTGGACTAAATGCAGAAGGTCAAACATTTGTGACCTAGGAGGTCTGTCCCTGTGGAAGTCCCAGAGGTGGACTCGTTGTGCCCTGATTGCCAGGGGTGCGCCCAGCCGCGCCAGGATCTCAGCCTTAAGTTTAACATATTCTGTGGTGTCTTGCAGGGCCAAGTCAAAGTACGCCTTTTGTGGTTTCCTAGTCAGATATGGCGCTAGAACCTCTGCCCACTGCTCCAGTGGCAGTCTCTCATGGTCCACCACCCTCTCAAACGGCCAGGAACGCTTCAACGTCATCCCCCCAGAGTCATCTTTTGCAGTGCCCCTCTCACGGTTTTCCTGGGTCTCATCGCTTCAACCTGGAGGTGGTGCGGCTTCTTTGACACGAGCATCATCTGCTCCTGCTGCTGTCGCTGCTGCTGCTACATTTGTTGCTGTTGAAGCTGGAACTGTTGTATTAACAATTTGTTGGTCTCCTGCTGAGCTTGAGGCTGCTGCATATTTGCCTGCACCAGTTGTCTTATTAGCTCCTCCATGCTGCAGGAAGAACCTTTCTGGCTGGCAGCGGCCTTCACCCAGGACATACACGGTTTCCTATAGCAGCCACACTGCCTCTTGGGATTTGTACCCGCACTTATAGCACCAATTTGTGAAGGATCAGCTCTTGGGTAGACGCAGGTTCACATAGGAATGCAGTCCGCAGGTTCCAAAACACACTGGTGGTTTATTAAATGTCCATAAATCAGCCAGGAAAGCAAAACATAACAGCCTCTTTCTGGAACAAAAAGGTATAACAGAACAAAACTCAAAATAACAAGTCCATACAGCATGGCTTCAGTCATTTAAATGAAGTGCTTTTCTCTGCCTCCAGCAGAGTCTGAGCAGCACATGCATGGTCTGCTCATTTTGCACAACCCACAGCCACACTGAGACTGGTGCAGCTGTCTTAAAATCAAGCATTCCAAGACCTGGACTGCGTTGGATCCACCTGGTAGACCGATAGTCTCCGGGAATGAAGGGCTGTGTGAGATTGCATGTAATATTATTGATGTTTTTTTATGAAACCATTGGTGCTTGAATTACCATCATACAATGAAGGAAATAATTATTTGATCCCTTGCTGTTTTTGTAAGTTTACCCACTGACAAAGACATGAACAGTCTATAATTTTAAGGTTAGGTTAATTTTAGCATTGAAAGATAGAATATCCAAAACAAATCAAGAAAATCACATTATATAAATTAGATAAATTTATTTGCATTTTGCAGTGAGAAATAAGTATTTGATCCCCTACAAACCATTATGAGTTCTGGCTCCTAAAGACCAGTTAGATGCTCCTAATCAGCTCGTTTCCTGCATTAAAGACAGCTGTCTTACTTAGTCACCTGTATAAAAGACTCCTGTCCACAGACTCAATTAATCAGTCAGACACTAACCTCTAAAACATGGACAAGCCTAAACAGCTTTCTAAGGTTGTCAGGGACAAGATCATAGACCTGCACAAAGCTGGAATGGGCTAAAAAACCATAAGTAAGATGCAGAGTGAGAAGGAGACAACTATTGGTGCAATAGTAAAAAAATGGAAGAAATACAAAATGACTGTCAATCGACATCGATTTGGGGCACCATGCAAAATCTCACCTTGTGGGGTATCCTTGATCATGAGGAAGGTGAGAGATCAGCCTAGATCAGCCTAAAACTACACGGGGGGGACTTGTTAATGATCTCAAGGCAGCTGGGACCACAGTCACCAAGAAAACCATTGGTAACATATTACGCCTTAAAGTTTTAAAATCCTGAAGTGCCCACAAGGTCCCCTGCTCAAGAAGGCACATGTTCAGGCCCGTCTGAAATTTTCCAATGAATGCGTGGATGATTCTGTGAGTTATTGGGAGAAGGTGCTGTGGTCAGATGAGACAAAAATTTAGCTCTTTGGCAGTAACTCAACTCGCCCTCTTTTGGAAGAAGAGAAATGCTGCCTATGACCCAAAGAACACCGTCCCCACTGTCAAGCATGAAGGTGGAAAGATTATGTTTTGGGGATGCTTCTGTGCTAAGGGCACAGGTCTAATTCACCGCATCAATGGGAGAATGGAAGGAGCCATGTACCGTAAAATCCTGAGTGACAAACTCCTTCCCTCGGACAGGACATTAAAAATGGGTCATGGCTGGGTCTTCTAGCAAGACAATGACCCAAAACATATAGCCAAGGCAACAAAGGAGTGGCTCAAAAAGAAGCACATTAAGGTCATGGAGTGGCCTAGCCAGTCTCCAGGCCTTAATCCCATAAAAAACTTATGGAGGGAGTTGAAGCTCCGAGTTGCCAAATGACAGCCTCAAAATCTTAATGATTTAGAGATGATCTGCAAAGAGGAGTGGACCAAAATTCCTCCTGACATGTGCGCAGCCCTTATCATGAACTATAAAAAACGTCTGACTTCTGTGCTTGCCAACAAGGGTTTTGCCACCAAGTATTAAGTGTTGTTTGCCAGAGGAATCAAATACTTATTTCTCACTGTAAAATGCAAATAAATGTATCTAATTTACACACTGATTTTCTTGATTTTTTTTTTGAATATTCTACCTCTCAATGTTAAAATTAACCTACCCTTAAAATTATAGACTATTCATGTCTTTGTCAGTGGGCAAACTTACAAAAATGGCAAGGGATCAAATAATTATTTCCTTCACTGTATATAAAGGACACCACAGCAGCCATTGGACGTCTTGATCGCATTCATTTGAATGAAAACATGCTATTTGTAACTGCAAATGTAGAGGTTTTATATACCTTCATCAAACACACTGATGGACTGAGGACTACTTGGTGGTTCCTGCAATCAAACAATATTGAGAAACCGATGGCCAAACTTATCATCACGTTACTGGAATTTGTGTTGACACATAATGTGTTCTCGTTCAATAAGAGAAAGGCGCAAAAAAAAAGTGAAAATCATTTGAAAACAATGATAAATGAAAATAATGTTATGGTCACTATTACCCAAGTGTCCGTGTCCCCAACCTGAATATTTGATACTCTGCCCGCTTGATTAAAATTAGGTCAAGAAGTGCCCCTCTAGTCCAGCACTAATGCTGCAAAGCGGGACAACCAGCTGCTATGAACTCAGGTGACCTTACTGCAAGGTTACCACAGTTCACATGCCGGCTTACACAGAGTTTACCGTGAGAACTGCCGCCTGTGACCTGCGGTAACTTTAATCACGTCACCTCTTGTCACTGCAGCCGCATTCTCATGCTAAGTTCAGTGTGTTCTGGCTGGTGTGGTGAGGGGGTCACATTACTGATGTCACCGCTCACCACACCATCTGCATGTAGCAGAGTTGGGAATCGTCGTGGGATCTCATTATTATGGATTAACAACAGGCAGGTGAGGATTACTTTGATTTTTTATTTTTATGTTAATAAATGGGTAAAAAAGGGTAATTGTCAGAGATTGATTTGCACAATTAAATGACTTTTCCCTGTGCGTGTCTTTATTACTTTTGACTACGGGGTTAGTAATGGGGGTGTCTGATAGACACCTCTCCATTACTATCCTCTGGGCTTGATGTCAGCGAACATTACACAGCTGACATCAACCCCATAAACTATTACCTTGCTTGCCAATGCACCAGGGCAAGTGGGAAAAGTCGAGGTTAAGCGCCAGAATTGGCTCCATCGGTATTAGCCCATTCCCAGTGTAAAAATACCAACCCCCAGCTGTCTGTTTTCCCTTGGCTAATTTTAAAAAGGAAGGGGACCGCAGGTAATTTTTTTTTTTAATATTTATTTTTATTGTCCAGCCAATCACAGCCATGCCATTACTTGACATGGCTGTGATGGAGCCAGAATTGCACACAGCCTTACAGCTCATTGATTGGCTGTGATCCAGTCTTTCAACAAGCTTTATTAGACTTCCAGACCTGAACGTACAATTAGAAGTCCGTGTTCAAGGTCCGGTACCAGACACTAGAAGTCCGGTAAAAAAAAAAACAACTTTCCAGTTCGAGTTCTTTCATCCCTAGTTTTTAATGCTTTAAGTTTGTTGCAATCAAAATTAAATACATCTTATTGTACTTTTTTTGTGGAATTTCATGTAAATTCCGTAATCAAAATTATTCAGCAAATATTTTAAGACCCTAATTTATCACGTAATTTCCACCAGAGTTCTGTCATAAACTACTTAAAATGGCACAAAATTTCTATGCAAATTGAAAATGTGAAAAAACTTAGGAATTTTTGACATTTTATGTGTCCTTCCTGGCCAGCTCTGCAAAAAATGTGTGTAGTTGGGAAAGATGAGGCATTGTGAAGTGATCTCATCAAATTAATTATAATTTGTGCATCACAACTGATGTAAATATACTTTAGTCCCTGGCTGGAATAAAATTTCTTTCAGATGTGCACACCAGTTGTAAGGCCTCATTCACACGCCCATGTTTAAATACGTATATGTAAAAAAGTGGTACCGGTGTCATCAGTGTTTTGGATCAGTGTGTCATCATTATCTGGACCGTGTGTCCATTTTTACCATCAGTGTGTCATCTTTGTTTCTCATGAATGGATAAATAAAAAAATAAATTACGATTTGCAATGTTAAATATGGACAGCACACGGATTGCACATGGATGTGTTTTGAACGGACACATGGTCAATGTAAAAAACATGAACATGTGAATAGCACCATAGATTATAATGGATACATGTTGTTGCCGTGAAAAAAAAACTGATACAACACATATGTTCAACATGGACATGTGAATGAGTTCTAAATGCATCTAATTTACTAAAAGGCATGCAATTCTTAATGAACTTGGCACATCTTACTGCAGTGCACCTTTCATTAAGACTGGCATTCGAAACACCAATCTTACTGAATCAGGGCTTAAGTTTACACTATGTCAAAGGGCTCATTCAGACATCAGTCTTTTTCAGGTATGCAAAAAAAATGGTACTGGTGCCATTAGTCTTTTGAATCTGTGTGTCGTCGATTTTTCATCTGTTTTCATGTATAGACAAATAAATAATTTACAAAGCTTCCCATATCCTTTGCAATGTTAAACACGGACAGCACATGGATTGCACGTTGATTCCATCTGTGTGCTTTACGTATTTTTTCAAGGACCCATTCACTTGTATTGGTACTTTTCATCCATGGTAAAAAACCGACATATCTCTGAGTTTTGTGACATGTGAACAGCCCCATAGTATATAATGGGTACGTGTTGAATCTGTGAAAAAAAACGATAGAACATGTACGTGCAACACAGACGGCAGGATGAGACCTTAGACCAAGCAATGATTATTTTGATACTGACAATGTGATTTTACAGAAGGATAAACTCTACAAGAGTAATGTGGCAGAAGCCAAGTATGCCCCATTAATAACAAATAAATATTATGCAGTAAGCACTAACAGTATAAAAACTTCTACTAGACATCGAATTTCCGTAACAAGTACATTTTTATAGACTAGGATAGCATGATTCATTGAACCATATTATTGTATGTTAGAGTGATTTTTTATTATAAACTGAGAAACATTAAATAGCATAAATTTAATTTCCAAGCGTTTTCAGCACGCTGCCCTTGGAATATTTATCAAATGTCACCAGGGCAGCTGGAAAGAAGAACTGACTTCCCAATGCATTCTAATTAATTTCCTTGTGAGCTTTCATTACTGCTTATTACTCTAAGCTCTTCATTAACCCTGCCCGGTCTAGCATGTACTTACAGTCTTGTAGACATGAGAGCTGGTTTAACTTTACCCTGCAGAAAGCAAGATAATAATGTCTGGCTTATTAATGTTATTTTTTAAACAGCATTTTCTGGCAAAAAAAAACCATCTAACCTGTTTTCAGAATTAATTCAGAACAAGGCACAACGCAGCACGTCGGATTCTGGAGTGTATACAGACGATAATTGCTCAACAAGGGAGTGAAGATTTATTGACAAATATAACATTTTATATTGGGAAATGTGTTGCTGTTTTGTTCCTGTCATAATTAGGGCAAAGACGGAGAGGATCTAGCAATAGCATAACAAGCATTGATCCCGCTTGTGAATCATGAAATAGCAGGATTTTTACTCACTAGAGGAAAAAAAGGAAATTCACACATGCCCCCAGCATTATTCATGTTAGTTGAATATACAGCAATTGAAACTCCCAAAGTGAGATAAGAAAATGTGGAAAATTGCAAGCTTAGTAATAAAATTGTGTTAACTATTAATATACTGTTTAATTAACAGTAGAGATAAGAGTTGTTCTACTCGAACTGTTCGCCAATCTCAAATTCGAGCTGTTTTGGGCGATGTTCGAGCCGTTCGGCGAACACGAACAATTTGAGAAAAATTCGGCTGTTCGAGGTTATGTTCGATAACTGTTCGTGCACCAAAATCATAACTGGATTTTTTCTCAGTAATGATGAAAATTAATGTTAATACGCAGTTTGAGTGTACAGCGGGGTGGGGGGAGGGGCAGGGGATGGATCTCTGCAGGAACAATGAAGATCTCCATTTTTTTTTCTCTTTCCCGCATTTGCAGTGGGGAGGTGCAATCTGTCAGCCTATCAGCAGCGCATACACGGAGCGAAGTGCTTTTTTTCACACAAGCAAGGGCATGTGTCATTGGCAGTGTATGTCACATGTCCTTGCCCTATAAGACCAAGCCATTTTCCCCGTCGCCACCATTTTCTCACTGCTGCAGCTGCGTGTTAGACGGCACCGCTGTTGCTGTGTGCGCTATACCTTGTTAATTTCAAGCCAATTTTCGCACAAATATACAGATAGCTTGGGAGTAGGGAATAGTTGTGATTGCAGTCCTTTTAAGGACTAGGTTACAGTATTTCCTACGACTTTTATCAGGGAGGTCTGTGCTCTTAAATAGATAGGTTGTGGGAGTAAAGACTAATTGTAATTGGAGTCCTTTTCAGGACTAGGTTACATGAGTTCCTATCAGTTTTTGCCAGGCAGGTCTGTGCCAGTGCTGTGCAAGTTTTTTTCACAGCATTTGGCTGAATCTAGCAAAGCTAATCCTTTTTGGCCTATTGCAGAGTGTGTTAGTCAGTGGAGTAGCCTATCTGTGTTGCAAGATATAACCCCTGTGTATAGAATATCAATTTTTTTACTGCACCTAGTGAAGTAAAATCTTTTGGGCATAGCATCATTCTATTAGTCCATCTATACTGACCTCCATCAGGTTGCAAACTGAATATAATTTTTTTCTGCATCTAGCTCTGAAAAAATATTTGGGCTTCTAGCAGTGTGTGGGACTTGGTCTATTAGTCCATCTATACTGACCTCCATCAGGTTGCAAATTAAAAATAATTTTTTTCTTCATTTAGCTCTGAAAAAATATTTGGGCTTCTAGCAGTGTGTGGGACTTGTTCTATTAGTCCTTCTATACTGACCTCCAGTAGGTTGCAAATTGAATATAATTTTTTTCTGCATCTAGCTCTGAAAAAATAGTTGGGCTTCTAGCGGTGTGTGGGACTTGGTCTATTAGTCCATCTATACTGACCTCCATCAGGTTGCAAATTAAAAATATTTTTTTTCTGCATCTAGCTCTGAAAAAATATTTGGGCTTCTAGCAGTGTGTGGGACTTGGTCTATTAGTCCATCTATACTGACCTCCATCAGGTTGCAAATTAAAAATAATTTTTTTCTGCATCTAGCTCTGAAAAAATATTTGGGCTTCTAGCAGTGTGTGGGACTTGGTCTATTAGTCCATCTATACTGACCTCCATCAGGTTGCAAATTAAAAATAATTTTTTTCTGCATCTAGCTCTGAAAAAATATTTGGGCTTCTAGCAGTGTGTGGGACTTGGTCTATTAGTCGATCTATACTGACCTCCATCAAGTTGCAAATGAAAAATAATTTTTTTCTTCATTTAGCTCTGAAAAAATATTTGGGCTTCTAGCAGTGTGTGGGACTTGTTCTATTAGTCCTTCTATACTGACCTCCAGCAGGTTGCAAATTGAATATAATTTTTTTCTGCATCTAGCTCTGCAAAAATAGTTGGGCTTCTAGCGGTGTGTGGGACTTGGTCTATTAGTCCATCTATACTGACCTCCATCAGGTTGCAAATTAAAAATAATTTTTTTCTGCATCTAGCTCTGAAAAAATATTTGGGCTTCTAGCAGTGTGTGGGACTTGGTCTATTAGTCCATCTATACTGACCTCCATCAGGTTGCAAATTAAAAATAATTTTTTCTGCATCTAGCTCTGAAAAAATATTTGGGCTTCTAGCGGTGTGTGGGACTTGATCTATTAGTCCATCTATACTGACCTCCATCAGGTTGCAAATTAAAAATAATTTTTTTCTGCATCTAGCTCTGAAAAAATATTTGGGCTTCTAGCAGTGTGTGGGACTTTGTCTATTAGTCCATCTATACTGACCTCCATCAGGTTGCAAATTAAAAATAATTTTTTTCTGCATCTAGCTCTGAAAAAATATTTGGGCTTCTAGCGGTGTGTGGGACTTGGTCTATTAGTCCATCTATACTGACCTCCATCAGGTTGCAAATTAAAAATAATTTTTTTCTGCATCTAGCTCTGAAAAAATATTTGGGCTTCTAGCAGTGTGTGGGACTTGGTCTATTAGTCCATCTATACTGACCTCCATCAGGTTGCAAATTAAAAATAATTTTTTTCTTCATTTAGCTCTGAAAAAATATTTGGGCTTCTAGCAGTGTGTGGGACTTGTTCTATTAGTCCTTCTATACTGACCTCCAGCAGGTTGCAAATTGAATATAATTTTTTTCTGCATCTAGCTCTGAAAAAATAGTTGGGCTTCTAGCGGTGTGTGGGACTTGGTCTATTAGTCCATCTATACTGACCTCCATCAGGTTGCAAATTAAAAATAATTTTTTTCTGCATCTAGCTCTGAAAAAATATTTGGGCTTCTAGCAGTGTGTGGGACTTGGTCTATTAGTCCATCTATACTGACCTCCATCAGGTTGCAAATTAAAAATAATTTTTTTCTGCATCTAGCTCTGAAAAAATATTTGGGCTTCTAGCGGTGTGTGGGACTTGGTCTATTAGTCCATCTATACTGACCTCCATCAGGTTGCAAATTAAAAATAATTTTTTTCTGCATCTAGCTCTGAAAAAATATTTGGGCTTCTAGCGGTGTGTGGGACTTGGTCTATTAGTCCATCTATACTGACCTCCATCAGGTTGCAAATTAAAAATAATTTTTTTCTGCATCTAGCTCTGAAAAAATATTTGGGCTTCTAGCGGTGTGTGGGACTTGGTCTATTAGTCCATCTATACTGACCTCCATCAGGTTGCAAATTAAAAATAATTTTTTTCTTCATTTAGCTCTGAAAAAATATTTGGGCTTCTAGCAGTGTGTGGGACTTGTTCTATTAGTCCTTCTATACTGACCTCCAGCAGGTTGCAAATTGAATATAATTTTTTTCTGCATCTAGCTCTGAAAAAATAGTTGGGCTTCTAGCGGTGTGTGGGACTTGGTCTATTAGTCCATCTATACTGACCTCCATCAGGTTGCAAATTAAAAATAATTTTTTTCTGCATCTAGCTCTGAAAAAATATTTGGGCTTCTAGCAGTGTGTGGGACTTGGTCTATTAGTCCATCTATACTGACCTCCATCTACAGTACCTCTGAAAAAATATTTTTTCTAGCAGTGTGTGGGACTATTTGTATTAGTCCATCTATACTGACCTCCATCAGGTTGCAAATTCAAAATAATTTTTTTCTGCATCTAACCCAGCCAATAGTTTTGGCCTAATACCACAGTTTGGCCACTCAGCTCTGCTCGGTTACCATCCATTGTTTTTTTGTGCAAACAACTCCAGAGTTGTGAATTAGTTAACCACCAAAATGAGTGGAAAAAGGCCTGCTGCTGGTGGAAAGGGGAATAGGCGTGTTGGGAAGGGGAAAAAAGGTTGTGTCCGTGGGGTAGGTGTTAAAGCAACAGTAACATCTGCAGAAGAAAGACCATCTTCCAGCCAAACTAAAATGTCTACTTCTTTTAGCGGACAATGTGATAAGATCCCTTTCTTACGGCCACGCCAATCGCTACAAATTCCAGATGAGGCACAAAAACAGCAGGTGCTTCAACGGATATCAAGTGCTCCTTTAAGTGGGCTCTCCTCCACATCAACTTCAACATCACAAATACTCCAGTCCTCAAAGGTGTCACCCAAATCGCACTTGCTTCCTCACAGCTCCCAAATCTCCAGCTGCCCATCTGAGTATGAGGTAGAACAGATGGTTGAGTCTGCAGAGCTGTTTACTCATACTATAGCCTGGGAATCAGAGGTCGACTCCAGCGCTTCTGTGAATCCAGACGAGGAAATGATCTGCACTGATGCCCAGAATCTTTATGAGTCGGATCCAGGACCAGACGCAGAAGGTTCTGACCATAATGTAGACCCTCATTCCCAAACTGTAACTCCTGTTGGTGGAGACAATGAGGAAGACGATGATAAGACTCAAATACCTGATTGGAGCGACAACTTTAGTTTTTTGTCAGGGCAGGAACAGGTTGGCTCTGAGGACGACGGGTGTGATAACGCACAGGGTGATGATGATGAGGTCGGAGATCCCACTTACTGTCAACCCACAGTCAGCCAAGAGATGAGGTCAGCAGAGGAGGTGGAGGAAGATGCTAGTGACGACGAGGTCAGGTTGCGCCTTCCTGGACAGAGACGTAGTACTGGAAGCACGTCAACAACTGCATCCTCAAACACAACTCTGCCTCTCACCACAAGTCGTGGTGGCTCTTCAGGTCGCATGGGTGCTAAGCATTGCATAGCCTGGGCATTTTTTCAGATCGATAAAGATGACCCAACTCGTGTTATCTGTAACATTTGTCAGCAAAAGCTAAGTAGAGGCCAAAAAATACATAGTTTGAGTACTTCATGCATGAACCGGCACATGGACATGAAGCATAAGTTGCAGTGGGAAGCTCAGTGTGCTACAATGCGGCCTAGCCGGCCGGGCCAATCACCGTCTGCCATATCTTGTGCATCCGTGGCCTCTTCATCCTCTGTGACTGGGGGGACAGCAGTCACACCTGTTTTGGGGCGCAGACCTGCCACCTCTTTACCCGCAACAGCCAGCGTGATTGGCAGGTCATCATTTTCTTTGGAGGTGGTAACACCAGCTGGTGTTGAGCGCTGTCCGACATCGATAGCACCACCTTTGGATCAAGGCAACCTAACATGTCCGCCTGCATCTTCCTCACAGACCGGCAGTTTGCCGGGGACACCCTTATCAACCCCGTCTAAGCACAATAGCCAGCCCTCGGTCCCTCAGATGTGGACAAGTAAAAGACCATTTCCTCCTAGCCATGAGAAAGCTAAGAGGTTGAATTTCACCATCTGCAAGCTCTTGGCTACAGAAATGCTGCCTTTCCGCCTGGTGGACACAGAGGATTTTCGAGACCTTATGTCCGTCGCAGTGCCCCAGTACCAGATGCCCAGTCGGCACTACTTCTCAAAGAAAGGTGTGCCTGCGCTCCACCAGCATGTCGCACACAACATCACCGCTTCTTTGAGAAACTCTGTGTGTGACAGGGTGCATTTCACCACAGACACTTGGACGAGTAGGCATGGACAGGGGCGTTACATGTCGCTGACTGGGCACTGGGTAACTATGGTGACAGCAGGACAAGGGGCTGCTGTCCAAGTCTTGCCGTCCCCACGAGTTGTGCGTCAATCCTCTTTATGTCAAAGTTCCTCCACTGCTTCTGCCTCCTCAACCTCCTCTCGGTCTTCCACCTGCACCCAAAGCCTGTCTGGTCATGCCACAAGCTTTCTAACTGCGCAGAAGGGATCCTGCACACCTCCTTACTATGCTGGCAGTAGGGCTCAACGTCATCAGGCGGTTTTTACATTGAAATGTCTGGGAAATGTGAGTCACACAGCTGAGGAGTTGTGGTCAGCTCTGGAGAACCAATTTCATGAATGGTTGTCTCCACTGGACCTGAAACCAGGGAAGGCCGTGTGCGACAATGCTGCAAACCTGGGTGCGGCCCTTCGCCGGGGCAATGTCACACACGTGCCTTGTATGGCTCACGTGTTGAACCTGGTTGTCCAACAATTTTTAGCCCACTATCCCAGACTAGATGGCCTTCTGCAGAGGGCACGGTCGCTGTGTGCTCACTTCCGCCGTTCGCATCCCGCAGCTCAGCGACTTACATCTCTACAGAAGTCGTTGGGCCTGCCACTTCACCGGCTAAAATGCGATGTGCCTACCCGGTGGAATTCAACTCTGCACATGTTGCAGCGACTGTGGCAGCACCGACAAGCCCTGGTGCAATACGTTCTGACGTATAGCCTGGGCCAACGAGATTCAGAGGTGGGGCAAATCACGCTGGAGGAGTGGTCTCAGATCAGGGACCTATGCACCCTTCTGCACAGTTTTGAAATGGCGACGAAGATGTTTAGTGCTGACGATGCCATTATCAGCATGACTATTCCGGTGATTTACATGCTGGAGCACATGTTAAACAGAATTCGGAGTCAGGTGGTGGCACAAGAGGAGGTGGAGGAAGTAGAGGAGGAGGAGTTGTATGCGGAAGGGCTAACATCTGCAAGGTCCAGACGGTCGGCAGCACCAAGGCGGCAGGCATGTGAGGGTGGGGGAGATGGTTTTACCAGGGCGCATGGTAGCAGCCAAACTAGTGAGGAAGGTGCAGGAGCCCAGGAAGAAGTGGAGGACGAACTGATGGAAGACTCATCAGATGAGGGAGACCTTGATCACATTTCTGTTGTGCGAGGTTGGGGGGAGAGGACAGAGGAAGGAAGCATGATTGTTACCTCGCCACCAACACAACAGGGACTTGGTGCTCCTGGATGCGCAACACACATGAGTGCCTTCTTGCTGCACTACCTGCAACATGACCCTCGAATTGTGAGAATTAGAAATAATCCTGACTACTGGGTTGCCACACTGTTAGATCCCCGGTACAAAAGTAAATTTGCAGAAATTATTCCTGCCATAGAAAGGGATGCACGCATGCAGGAGTATCAGCAGAGACTGTTGCAGAATCTTACATGTGCTTTTCCACAAAATACCAGTGGTGCACGTAGTGAATCTCACAGTTCCAACTTGCCAACCGTGGGACCGTCAAGTGATCAGCACTCAAACCGTAACAGAACCACAGTATCTGCTGGTAACATCAATTTTGCGGAATCATTTCACCACTTTTTTAGCCCATCCTTTGCAAGGCCACAAGAGACAAGAAGTCTGACACATAGTCAACGCCTAGAGACGATGGTACAGGAGTATCTCCAAGTAAACATTGAAGCCACGACTGTGTCACTGGACCCTTGCTCTTTTTGGGCTTCCAATCTGGATAAATGGCCGGAGCTAGCCACTTACGCCTTGGAGATCTTGTCATGCCCCGCAGCCAGCGTTCTGTCTGAACGTGTGTTCAGCGCTGCTGGTGGTGTGCTGACAGATAAGCGCACGCGGCTCTCCACTGATAATGTAGACAGACTCACGTTCATAAAGATGAACAAATCATGGATCCGAAACGACTTTTCTACCCCTGTGTCATCCTGGGGAGAGTAAAAGCTTGATGATTGGTTAAAATCACCCTACCAACCGTTTTAAGCTTTCAAATTACTAATCATGTTTATCTGTATCTTGACTGGAAAATAATTTGGGCTTTGTAGCAGTGTGCAGCACTGATCCTATTAGGCCATCTATACTAAAGCTTCACCAGATTTAAAATTAAAAATAATTTTTAGCTGCATCTAGCCCGGAAAATAATTTTGGGGCTCCGAGATGCGCAAGGCACATAAGTGCCTTCTTGCTGCACTACCTGCAGCATGACCCTCATATTGTCAGAATTCGAAGTAATCATGACTACTGGGTTGCCACACTCTTAGATCCCCCAAACTTTTCGATCAACCTTTTCATTTTAATAAAGACCAAAAAAATGGTCATTTTTGAAATTAAAAGCATTAGCAGGTTGTTAGAAACTGAAATCAAACAGTTTTCAACTCAAAACTTTATTCTAGGTGATGTTACATTTTCACATAGGACCCCTTGTTCGAAAGGAGCTTCTGAACTCTCTCGTCCATTGAATTTGTCAGGTTTTGGATGGTTTCTGCTTCAATTGTTTTGCATGAGGACAGAATACCCTCCCAGAGCTGTTGCTTAGATGTGAACTGCCTCCCGCCATCATAGACACTCCTTTTAATGATGCTCCAAAGGTTCTGAATGGGGTAGAGGTCAGGGGAGCATGGGGGTCACACCATAACTTTGTCCCCTTTTATGCCCATATCAGCCAGAGATGCAGATGTTTTATGTGCAGCATGAGATGGTGCATTATCATGCAGAAAAATCATCTTGCTGTGAAATACACGGTTCTTCTTCTTGAACCATGGCAGGAAGTGCTGTTTGAGAAAATCCACATACATTATGGAGTTCATCTTTAGCGCCTTCAGGGATCCTAAAGGGGCCGACAATCTCTCTCCCCATGATTCCAGCCCAAAACATTACTCCACCTCCTCCTTGTTGACGCTGTAGCCGTGTTTGCGTGGGGTGTCCATCAACCAGCCATCCTCCACTCCATCCATCTGGACCATCGAGCGCTGCACGGCACTCATCCGTGAACAAAACAGTTTTGAAATCAGTCTTCATGCAATGTTTGGCCCACTGGAGCCGTTTCTGCTTGTGTGAAGTGGATAGAGGAATTCGACAGGATGGCGCATGCACAGCTGCAAACCTCTGAAGGACCCTGCATCTTGTTGTTCGGGGGACGTTGGAGGCACAAGCAGCTTCAAAAACTTGTCTGCTGCTATGACAAAGCTTTTTTGCCGCTGCTCTTTCAACCTGACGTAATTGCCTGTAGGAAAGAGTCCTCAATTTGCCCTTATCAGCACACACACGTGTGTACTGTGAATCAGCTACATACTTCTTGATTGCCAAGACACTTCATCCTGATCATCGCACAATGTTGATTGTAGTCATGCCTTGACCTAAACACTCCACAATTTGTTGCTTCTCAGCAGCCGACACATCCTTTTCCTTTCCCATTTTGGCAGAAAATGTAGGCTGCTTAATAATGTGAGAGAGCCTTCTTAAGTAGTCTTGCCTTTCATTGGACACACCTGCCAAACTAATTAGCACAGGTGTCTGCAATTGCTTACAGTGATATAAAGAGCCCTGACACACATCACCATCAATGAGTTTAACTGACAAACAAACAAATTCTTCCCTTATCACTCCTAAACACTTTTTGTATAATAATTTGGAACCCAGTGTACATGTGCTTTTCCACAAAACACCAGTGGTTCACGTAGTGAATCTTACAGTTCTAACTTGCCAACCGTGGTCTGTATGGAGTTGTTCAATAAAGGGCCCAAAATTAAGATAACATAGATGGGAGAGGTCTCTATGAATAGGAATTCCTAAGAATTTGATACCCTGTGAGGGCCAGGCAAAGGGAAAGTTGGACTGGATGGAATCCTATATGGATTTGGGGAAGGAAACATCGAGGGCCTCAGACTTCGCTGCATTGATTTTAAAATTTTACCATGTAACAAAGTGATCTATTTCAGCCATAACAGCATGGATGGATATATGTGATTGAGTGATATATACTAGGACATCATCAGCAAATAGAGAGCACTTGTACTCGGTGCCTCCCACCTCAATCCACCTAATATTGGGGTTATGGCGAATTGATGAGAGCAGGTGCTCCGTCACTAGGATGTATAAGAGAGGGGACAGAGGACATCACTGCCTTGTCCCATTGGTGATTGTGAAAGGTGATGAAAATGTTCTGACGCACCCCCCTGGGCCTTGGGACACCCGGAGCCGGACCCTTTTTGGTGGATGCTGGTGGTTGTAGTCTTCGTGGCGGCGACCCAGTTCCGTGGCTCAGGGCGATCAAACCAGTGGCGGAACTATTTATGTGGTTTTCACCGTGGATTGCGGTCAGAGTGAACCGCCGCTACAGGGCAGACCACTGAGGCTGGTGTTGTGGGTGAAGCAGAGCGTAGCATAACTCCCCACGGGAGGAGTATAGCCTCAGGGCAGTGTATGCGGAGGATGGGGGTGATGGTGCAGGGCAGCAGCAGTAACGACACGGAGTCAGTGATGCAGTTCAGGGCCTTTACTCACAGTTCTTATTATCCAGACCACGTCTGCAGGTAACGGCTGCCCACGTCGTACTGTGCTCACCAGGTGAGGGGCTCAGACAACTCCCAGATAACTTTGGAGCACTTCACAGGACCCCCTTTGTGTGTCCTTTGTCTGGCCTTTCTTACCAACACTTCTGTCCGGCTGCCTCGGGCCTCCTCTTGGTAAACTTGGCGCCAGTTTCCCTGACCCTATGTGGTGCCTTCCTAGCGGGTGTAGCGAGGGTCTGCACCACATAAAATGTCAGAGCCTCCGGTTTCTAGCTGAGGGTCGTTTCCTGCCTCCACTAGTTCGGGGACCGGTCTCCCCCTTTGGCCTGACCCCTCCACGCAGGTGGATTCGGGCGTGCGGTGGCGACTCGCCCGTCCGCACCCCTGGGATCCATTCATTCCTCGTTCCTGGAGCCTTCTCCGCTCCTCTTCCTTCCTTCTCCCTCTTCCAGGCCTGGGCCTCTGTTACTAGGCCCGCCTCCGGAGCAGAGCTCATGCAGAGCCCCTGCTCCCTGCCACTTCTGCTCAGACTTCTCTGCACTGAACTAAGATGGTGCCCACCTTTTATACTCCCTTCTCAATGCACCCAGGAACTGCTTCCTCCCTGCTCCTGCACTACAGGGTTCCCCTTCCTCAGTGTTCCCTCCCCCCACTCCAGCCAGGGACAGGGACTGTCGTGCCCATCTCAGGGGCATATTGGTCGCCCTGCCCCACGGCAATGTGGTGTAATGCATGCAGGTGTCGGGTCCTGATCCACACTCCATCCTTACCTGAGAGTGAGATATCACACCTCTGGGTGAGGTGCAATACGTCTGTAGCAACCGAGCCCTCAGGGTGCTACAGTTCCATTTATCTTCAGCCTAGGTGACGTATTGCGATACAGGGCCGTGATTTTGGCTATAAAAGGGTCCCCTAGACCCCTACCCCAAGCTTTTTAAGAGAATCATATATGGCGTGCCAGGAGACTCTATGGAATGCTTTCTCAGCATCCAACGAGAGTATCTAATTACAAATTTTTAACTGCATCTAGCCCAGGAAATACTTTGTGCCTAGTAGCAGTGTCTGCTAGTGAGCGGATTATCCCGGCTGTTAAGCAAGCTGCACCACCTGTAGTTTAGACACTTAATTTTTTCAAAGGAAATGCTTCGGGACCATGGGATACTTAGTGAAGAGCATCAGGAGGCACCCCAAGTCATAGGGGCTGGGACTGGCAGTAGGATGCCTTGCGGTGGACAGCCGAGCTCGATCCTTATAAAAGCTTTTTAACTGCAGCAGCTTTAGTGGACGCTACTGGAGCTGGAATTACCGCGGCTGCTGGCATGAGACTTGCCCTCCAATAGATCCTTGTAAATGGATTTAAAGTGTATTCATTCAAATTAGAGAGACAATTTAAATTAAAAAGCTTAGAGCTGCCTCCACCACAGGGGGGCTCGCTCGACCCACCAGCGGACAGGCACCAGTATTGGGAGAGGGGGGCTGGCCGTCAGGGTTCACCGCGGCTCTGGCACAAACCCGGCGACACGGAGGTGGCACGGGCAGGAGCGGACTGGCCGTGTCGGCTTCTCACTTTTTGGATTTTAGAAGGGCATGACATGCCTATATCTGTGTCTCCCCCTCCTTTTACTCCTCCACCTCTTTTATTTTCGCATGACTATATGTACTTGTCACTTTTCCATGTGTTAGTTATGTCTTCTGAGCAGTTTGTCAGCTTTTGGACACCTTTGAAGGTGTTTTCTATGTGTTTCTATGTGTTTTTGTTTGCCTGCCATTGGTTTTAACGGTGTTCGAAGGTGTTCGACGAACAGTTCGACGAACAGTTCGGCGAACACACGGGTGTTCGACGAACCGAACCGAACTCGAACACTACGGGGGTGGCTCAACACTAATTAACAGATATACTTGCAATAATGTCCACAATCAGTGTTATATATCTATCTATAACCTGTCCCCTCTATACATTTCTGACCTAATGCCCCACGACCTTCACAGACATGATCTCCATTCCTCATAGGACCTCCTTCTTTGCGCCTCTTGTCTGCTCGTCACACAACTATCTCCAAAATTTCTTCCATTTTTTGCGCATACTCTTGAACTAGATTCCCAAACCAGATAGGCTATGTTCACATGCTGTATGTTTGCAGTGTTTTTTTCTGCAGCCAAAACCTTCTCTCTTGGCAATAAAAGCACTGGGTTAAAAAAATGCAGGTTTTGCTGTGTTTGTGCCAAATAAAGTGACTAAACATGAGAAATGTGGAGGACCGCTTTAAGAATTTAATACCATTCTATTTCCAGGTATGTTATTGAATGGGCGTAACATTTTATGAACAAGATTGTTTCTTTGTTGTGATCTCTTAAATCTGAACTATTCCTTCATGTAACATTTGCCTAGATTACTTCTTTAGAAGTCTTGTATAAATATATACATAAATTCCTTGCCTTGAAAGCTTAGTTTATTCCATCTTAGTATGCAGTAAAAATTGATTGAAAAAGTTGCATTAAGTTAGCACTTGTGAAACACAAATATTCTTTATAGCTCTAATATGCCACAAATGGCATACAAAACAAAATAGAAAGGAAGGATTTATTCTGCTTTTTAAAATATTAAAGCAGTATGTTATCTAAAAAAAAGCAATTGCCAACTGCTTTTATATGAATGCATTCTGCCCTGTGCCCAAGTAACTGCAAAAAGTCAAGAAAACATGATGGAAGGAAGTAAAAAAGTAAAATGTCACTAAGACTTATATGAAGGGATAAAAGGGCCATTTAAACAACATGAGAGTAAAGTATTTACAGTAAATACGTGCATTTAGAACTGCACAATGCAGTATATATTTATGTACAGACATGATCATTCATAACATTAAAATGCACAGGTAAGTGAAATATATAGTATTATTTATCTTGCCCCAATGGTGCCTGCCAAAGGGTGGTAAATATTTAGCAACAAGTGAGTCTTATGTCTTGATGTTGATCGATTGTAAGCATGAAAAATCAGCAATGCGGAAGGATCTGGGTGACTATGACGAAGGCGAAATTGTGATGGCTAGAAGACTGGTCAGAGGCTCTCCACAATTAAAAACTGAAGACCAATTTTCTTTGCAAGTATGACTAATTACTGTTAAAATAAAAATGTACAATCAAGTTTGAGGAAACCATTATGGAGACTCAAGGGTCAGTGGGTTCTCTCGTCCACTGGCCTGGCTATCTTTAGAAAAACTCTATGGGCCCGGTCTCATTCCACTGAATGCCCGTACTCCTTCCCCATGGGCTGAAAACTACTCTGACAACACAGGCTGAGGGTACCACACTCCAGTAAGACTTTATTGCATCACCAACAATTATCAGAATATAGTACATTCGCAGCAAGGACACAAGATGGTGCAAGTGACAGAGTCTAATACTTCCACTGGCTCACTAGGGATTAGGAACCTCCTTGACCTCAGGGAATCCAGGGCCAACTACCCCAGCCTGCAGCACACTGCTTTTGACGGGCACCCACTGAGAGTTGATAGCAGCAAGCTTAGGAAGCTGACCGAGAATAGCGAGGTATGTGGCCAGGTGACCGGATTGTCTCAATCTGGGTTCTCCAAAGGAATTTGTTGGCTCAGTGATGGGCAGTGGAGCAGTTCTGTAACCAGCTAGAACCATTGTTCCTAGGCTGAAGTCCTGTAGAATCACACCCGTGACAGGAGCAAGCTCCTTTTATATCCCACAGCTCCCATTTCAGGGCATTTTGCCTCACAGGATTTGGTGGAAATAATCATGACTGCTCCCTAATTGTTCGCTAGTTCAATTAAACTGCATAATTGTCCTCCAAATGATGCAGACTAGTACACGGCTGGAGGCTGATGCAATCTGTAATCAGATGGCATTTCACAAATTAGCATACAAAAAGGGACACCGGACAGTCTCACATGAAATAATGGCTCTTTTCCCTTGACTTGACTGAACAAAAGAATAAACGTCTGGCATAATTAAGAATGGTTCACCCCTGCACAAGTGGCCAGATTGACACTGAGTAGTCACCCCCATTAAAATGTAACATCTAATATTAGAGATGAGTGAATCAATCTGCAGAGAATCTTTATCTAACCAAATTTCCTGAAATTTGCTGCTTCACATGAATTAGAACACTTTGAGATTCAATTTGTGGTTCCCCAAAAAATAACCCTTGCCCTGAACTATTTCCCACTCTACTGAAGAATCAGGAAGAGAACTACTGTCTTTTTTCATTGCTGCACAGGCTTTCTCATTATGCCCTACAGCTATGACAACTTGTGGATTACCATACCTTGTACAGTGGTGGTCAGTACATAGTCCATCTTAGATCAGGAGATCCCAGTAGAGCACAGTTTGTATGGCAGAGTCGTTTATATCTCCAGAATCACTGACTAAATCTCTCTCCTCTGTGGAGTGTAAGCTCTTATGATCAGCCAGCAGGGTCTTCTCTCTCTCCTGCAGAGCGTAAACTTTTTTGGTCAGCGGGATCCTCTCTCTCTCTCCTCTCCCCATGTGTATTTTCCAAGCAATTAGAAGTTTTCCAGTATTAAGACTTGCCCAAATTTATTCACTGCAAATCAAAATACGGTCTGCAAAAAAAACAGACATGCACAGCTCCATAGAATATAATGGGTACATGTTCTATGTGTGAAAAACACAGATAGAACACTTGTATAAAAAACTGACATGTGAATGCGGCATTGAGTTGAGTGGATCAAGCAAAATTTGAATTCACTTGTTTGCACAGATTTTACAAATATTTTCGATTTGCAGAAAAGGTATTCATTGCAAATGTAAGGATCCAATATTATGCGATAGTGACATTATAAACATAGTAAACACAAGATGTAAAAAAAATAATTATTAGTGATGAGCCAGTACTAAAATGCTCGGGTACTCATTTCTCAGGTCGAGCAAATTGGAATGCTCAAGTGCTCGGTCCGAGTAAAGAGCCCAATGTAACTCTACGGGAAACTCGAGCATTTTTCCGGTGGCTCCCCCCGGCGGTCTGCAGAGGGCCTAAAAATTGCCCAAATCGATGGAAACAGTGCTCAAATGACATGGAAAAAGCATGGGGAAGACCCCTGGAAGCATCTCTGACTCTCAGGTCACTGCTGTCAACAATGTTGTCAGAGGTATTACACCACTTTTATGGACTCACAATAAAACATACAAAACCAAGATAGATTTTCCTGGGAAATATGTTAAGCAACATCCTTTCCAGGGTAATGACATATATATAAGACAAAATAAATAACCAAAAACAAAACTGTTCCCCCTCACCTTGGGCTATGTTCACACATAGAGTTTTTGATGCATTTTTGCATTGCTTTCAAAGGTGAAAAATACTTTCACCAGTAAATGTAATTTTAACATTTTACAACCTTATCTGGCCATGTGGTATATAAAACATCATCAGACACATCCTGTTTCATTTATGAAGGAGGGATTGTGAAAGTCAAAAACACTATTTTTACAGCCTTACTATTCTTAAAGGGCCAGCAGTCGGCTATGCTTTGTTGTACCCATTATTAAAGAGTGGGTCTCCTATACTGTTATTGCGCATGCAGTAACTGCAAGGGCTGCCAAAAATTTGGACGCAACCCAATACCCCTTGGAAGAGACATAAAGGAGGGTCTCAGTAAAAAAAATGTTCCCATTAGAAAGTAGCGGGTCTCCTATAGTGGTAATGCCCATGCAGTGACTGCAAGGGCAGCCAAAATTTGGGAAAAACCCCACTAACAATTTAAAGACATATAGAGCTGGGCCACAGTAAATGAATGCTGCCATTAGAAAGGAGAGAGTCTGCTATACAGTTATGGGGTATGCAGTGAGTCCAACGGCTGCCAAAATTTAGGAAAAACACTACGAACAATTTAAAGACACATTGAGCTGGATTACAGTAACGAGTAGGACATGTCCCCATTAAAAAGTAGTGGTTCTCCCATACTGTTTTCTTATGGAGTGAACGCAATGGCTGCCAAAAATGTGGAGGAACTCCAGTGTCCCTTGCAAGAGATGTAGAGGTCAGAGGGCCTCCTGAAAATAATGTTCCCATTATTAGGAAGTGGGTCTCCCATACTGTTTGCCTATGCAGTGAATGCAACGGCTGCTAAAAATTTGGAGGAACTCCAATGCCCCTTGCAAGAGATGTAGAGGTCGGATGGCCTCCTGAAAACAATGTTCCCATTATTAGGAAGTGTGTCTCCCATACTGTTTGCCTATACAGTGAATTCAACAGCTTACAAAAATTTGGAGGAACTCCAATGCCTCTTGCAAGAGACATAGATATGGTGATGTGGTAGATACGGTGTAACATCCCTGGCGGCGTGCTGGCATGGCTTACCACCTCCCACCATGCAAGACCGCCATCTTACCTATCAGTCCAGGCTGCACACTTTGCTCCAGTACCTGCTGTGTCTCTTGTCTGATTGCTTAGGGGGGCGGCGCAGTTACTGCCTGATTCTTAGAGTTACTGTGTGCGCACTCCTAATGCCTCCCCAGCCTATTGCTGTGAGTCACTGGATACTTAAACCCCCTCCACCCAGTAGGAGGTGCCTGAGCAACACGTTCCTACAGTGTGCAACTGATTTGCCAGGTCCTGTCCTGTATCTTGTCTGTTTCGCCACCCTGGGGGCTGTATACCCAGGCATGTTACCTGTATCTGTGACTTCTAGTCTGTTCCGGCACCTTGGGGGCTGTATTCCCAGGCCTGTTGCCAGTATCTGTGACTTCTAGTCTTTCCGCCACCCTGGGGGCCGAGTTCCCAGGCTCATTCCTGTATCTTGTTCCTGGTTCAGTTCCTGTCTGAACTGTGTCCTAGCCCGTTACCTGTTTGTCTCTATGTCCGAACCTTCCCGTTTCCTGCAGTGTCTGAATCTGCACCTAACTCCAACTCGTTGTCTCTGTACTTCTGTTTGTGAGTTTTGTGTCCACTCGCTACTTCATAGTAAGTACCTTGTATGTATCTGGTTCTGCTTGTCCCATTTCCCTGCCTCCATACCTACCTCCTGTGTTCTAACTATCTTCCTGTATTTTCCAGTCTGTTCCATGTGAACAGAGCCCTGTCCTGTCTGCCTGCACCTTCTGCTCTGTTCTACTCTGCTTGTCCACTGCACCTGCGGTTACGCTCTGCTTGTCCAGCCCATCTGCGGTTTCGCTCTGCTCTGCTTGTCCACCGCACCTGTGGTTCCGCTCTGCTCTGCTTGTTCACCGCACCTGCGGTTTCGCTTCACTCTGCTCTGCTTGTTCATCGCACATGCGGTTTCGCTCTGCCCTGCTTGCTCACCGCACTTGTGGTTTCGCTCTGCTCTGCTTGTTCACCGCACCTGCGGTTTCGCTCTGCTCTCCTTGTTCACTGCACCTGCGGTTTCGCTCTGCTCTGCTTGTTCACCGCACCTGCGGTTTCGCTCTGCTCTGCTTGTTCACCGCACCTGCAGTTTCGCTCTGCTCTGCTTGTTCACCACACCTGTGGTTTTGCTCCGCCCTGCTTGTCCACCGCTCCTGCAGTTTCGCTCCGCTCTGCTTGTCCACCGCACCTGTGGTTTCGCTCCGCTCTTCTTGTTCGCCGCATCTGTGGTTTCGCTCTGATCGGCTTGTTCATCGCACCTGTGGCTTCGCTTTGATCGCCTTGTTCACCGCACCTGCGGTTTTGCTCCGCCCTGCTTGTCCACCGCTCCGGCAGTTTCGCTCCACTCTGCTTGTTCACCGCATCTGCGGTTTCGCTCCACTCTGCTTGTTCACCGCATCTGCGGTTTCACTCCGCTCTGCTTGTTCACCGCATCTGCGGTTTCGCTCTGCTCTGCTTGTCCACCGCACCTGCGTTTTCGCTCTGCTCTGCCCCGCTTGTCCTCCGCGCCTGCGTTTCTGCTCTGCTAGTCCACCGCACCCACGGCTCTGTTCCTGTATCCAAGTCTGTACTGGTCCCTATCCAGCCTGCGCTCATACCTGCCAGTATCTGCCTGTCTGCATACCAGCCGTGCCTGCTAGTACCCATCTGTCTGCATACCAGCCGTACCTGCCAGTACCCACCTGTCTGCATATCAGCTGTGCCTGCCCGTTCCTGCATTCCCCGGTGTGGGTCAACAGCTGTGACCGGGGTCTGACCTGGAGTAGCGCCTGGTCCCTCTGCTCAGTTCCTCCCTGGTTCACGGAGTCGACTGAGCCGCCGTGCGACCTTGGTTGGACCGAGTAGATAATTAGTCACGCCCCTCCAGGCACTCCTCGGTTCATGGTTCAGTGGGATCACTAACCACGCTCACGCCAGTCAGTCCGGGCGTGAGCGTAACATACGGTGGTGATATGGAGGAAGATGTGGAGGATGAGGAGAAGGAGAAGGAGGAGGACAAGAGCAAATAGACCAAATCAGGAAACGTATACCCATGTCTGGGAGTGAAGACAGAGGTGCATAGGAATAGAGTTAGACCTCCCCCAAAAAAAACTCACTGGATTTGAGTTTGTTACGCTGCTATCATTTGGTGGTGTTGTCAATGGGGTGTCAGAGGTGACAGACAGTCGCCCTGTAGTGGTTTGCAGGAGATCTCCATGTTTGACAATGCAAACAGCTGCCTAGATAGGAGGCTGTGTTTAGGACCCAGCGACTACCTCCCTTTAGTCTGGGTGTATATATACCTGGTGTGTCTAGGTGGGGGTCACCGGTTATACTAATTTCTACCTGGAACTCGGCTGAAGCAGCATCACGTCCTCTATGGAGTCTTGAGGCTGTGTGCACTGTTGGAGTTCTTCTAAAAGCTAAGTTGTTATTCCCCTGTGTTGTCTTCCCCTTTTGTCTTTAGAGTGCTAGCGGAGGTTGACTAGTGCTCATCTCCTTCCACCCATAGCTATTGCCTTACACCGAGGATAGTAGGGTGAGGCACATGATCGGCGACAGCTGCGGAGGCTGTATAGGGACGTTAGGAGGAGATAGAGTGACGCTAGTCCAGGTTAGGTGGTCACCTTTTCCCCCTTTCCCAAGTGTCTGGGCTCCCTTTTCCTTTCCCCTCTGTATTGCACTCACACCTGGCGTGACTCTCTGTGTTGCACTCACGCCTGGCGTGACATGTGTTAAGAGGTCTGGCACAATCCAGCCCTTGTTCAATTTTATCAGTCAGCCTGCCAGCATTTTCACTTGAAAAGCGGATGCGCTTATCGGTCATAATTCCACCGGTGGCACTAAAAACCCACTCTGACAAATACGCTAGTGGCAGGATAGGCCAGGACCTCCAAGGCTTAGAGAGCCAGTTCATGCCAGCTTGGATACCCAATAATTATAAGGCACAGAGGAATCATGGAGGATGTTGGTACGGTCGGCAAGGTACTCCCTCACCATCTTCTGAAACTTTTCGCTCCTTGGAAAAGTACAGCGCGCCTCAGGTCCTGTGCGATGGGAGGGTCTGAGAAAACTTTCCCAGAACTTTGAAAGTGTTCCCCTGCCTGTGCTGGATTGCATCTGTGTCTCTCTCGCCTGTACTCCTTGGTTGTCCATTGAACTGTGACCTCTGCCGCCAGTGTTTTCAGGTGGGAATTTTTTAAATAATTCTGTAACAATGACCTTCTCGTTCTGCACCATTTTATTAGGCATGTCGTGCAAGGGAATAAGAGACTGAAAATTCTCCTTGTAGCATGGGTCTAGAAGTGCACCAACCAGTAATGACAGTCACCCAAAATTTGGACAACGCGAGGGTCACTGGAAAGGCAGCGTAACATAAACTCAGTCATGTGTGCCAGACTGATAACAGGCAAGACTTCTGTGTCCTCACCAAGAGGACGACTGACCATGCTCTCCTCCTCTTCCCTGTCCTCAGGCCATCCACGCTGAACAGACAGTATGACAGTTGTGCAGGTAGTACCGTCTATAGTGCATTAAACTAGCTCCTGTTCTTCCTCCTTCTTCTCCTCTTCCTCGTTGTCAAGCATAACCAGTTGTGAAATATGTGAATTTAGTAGTGTGGCCTGTGGGGCGTTGGTTGCATATTTGTGCTTTCGTTCCAAGGACTGGGGTAGGGACAACTGAACACGGCACTGGGACAAAGACGTGGACATGCTTGCTGGTGGTGCTAGTTGAGAGTGTGCAATGACACATGCAGGGCAGGAGGCATCTTGGCATGCGCCATGAACAGGTAATTGGCGTGCACGCACAACAGCAGAAGAAATATTGGTGTCAACCACAGACACTGTTGCTGGACCCTGCGGTTCGGCCCACTTAGTCGGGTGCTTTGCTGCCCTGTGCCTGATCATTCCGGTGGTGGTCAGGCTGCTAGTTTTGCTACCCTACTGATGCTTGCCTGGCAGGTGGTGCAAATGACCTTTTTGGGGTTATCTGCAGAGTCTTTAAAAATCAACCAGACTCGGGCAGACCTAACAGTTGTACTGGCAACTTCTGTTGTGTTGGCTTTATGAGGAACGCTTTCCCACCCTGTGTTTGCAGCCACCACACTGCTTCTTCCTGCTTGTTGTGGTGCTACGCCTCCCTCCCCTTGTGTGCTGCAGTCCTCGCTCTGTATGTTCCCCTGCCTGATTGGGTCAGTTACCATATCATCCACCACCTCGTCTTCCACTTCTGCACCCTGGTCCTCCTCCTGACTTTCTGGCAATTGTGCCTCATCATCATCATCATCCACCTCTTGCGACACTAATTGCACTTTCTCACCGTTGCCTTCGTGTGACCATGGCTGCTCCAATATTTGAGCATCGCTACACGCGTTCTCCTCTTGAATCGTTTGATGCTGGCTGGGTGAGAGGCCCGAATCTACCAATGGAAATTGAACAGCTCTTCTGAGTGTCTAATTGTGGGATCAGTTGTCTCCGGGCACTCAGCATGATGGGAGGAAGGAGGATCAGTGTGAGGAATATGCAGTCCAAACTCACTACTTCTGAGACTTGACTGTGTGGAAGACAGGATGGTGGTGGTGGCAAAGTGACTGGATGAATTATCTGCTATCCAACCAGCAACCTTTTGACACTGCTCTGGGTTCAATAGTGGTGTACTGCAGTCCCCTATTAATTGGGACAGGAAGGTCGAGCTACAAGATGTGGGTGTTTGTTGTGGCACAATTTTAGTTTGCCCATGGCCATGACCTCAGCCTCTGCATGCACAATCACCATCACGTCCACTTCCCCTTCCCTTGCCACGCACCTTGCCCATTTTAAATGGAGGACAATATTTTCCACATTCAACAGAGACCTAGTGTGAATAGTTTGACCGACACACTGCAACAAAATGAAAATGGAAGAAATGGCTGATTTTGGAAAACTCTTATAGGTGATATGTCTGACAGAGAACCACGGTTTTAAATAGCAGGCCTGTAATTTACTAATATTATTCTACAGAGACCTAGTGTGAATAGCTTGACCAACACACTGCAACAAAATGGAAGGCAAAAATGGCTGATTTTGGAAACTTGTTATAGGTGATATGTCTGACAGACTGACAGAGAACCATGGTTTTAAATAACAGGCCTGTAATTTACTAATATCATTCTACACAGAGACCTACTGTGAATAGCTTGACCGACAGACTGCAACAAAATGAAAATGGAAGAAATGGCTGATTTTGGAACACTGTTATAGCTGATATGTCTGACAGAGAACCACAATTTTAAATATCAGGCCTGTAATTTACTAATATTATTCTACACAGACACCTAGTGTGAATAGCTTGACCGACCGACACACTGCAACAGAATGGAAAAGGAGGCTAATATTTTCCATGTTCAGTTCAAATTTCTGGATTTTTATCACTGAAATATGGAACAGATCTGACTCTATTCTGCAGTGCTAACAAGCAAATGGAGCAGAAAATGAGTGTACTCTGGATTGCTTTTTAAGCAAATAACCAGGATTAAGATAAAAAAAAATTGCCCTGGCCCCTGATATCTGGGGCTATGTCTACAAATATCTGTAATTATTTCAGCAGCAGCAGACAGGACGTTCAATGGACCCTCTTGCGCTATATGCACTGCAGTATGCCACATACACTGCCTGCCAACTCCTGCCTAGCACTGATTATATGCAGTTGGATTAGTCCTCAGAAGGACTGTTAGTTCAGATGGATATATATATATATATATATATATATATATGTTGTGGAATACCTATACTAACAGGACGTTCAATGGACCCTCTTACACTATATGCACTGCAGTCTGCCACATACACTGCCTGCCTGCCTAACTCCTGCTATCACCTTCACCACTGAAAATATGCTCCTGAATCAGTCCTCAGGAGGACTGTTAGTTCAGATGGATATATGTATATACAGTTAGGTCCATATATATTTGGACAGAGACAACATTTTTCTAATTTTGGTTCTACAATGAATTTTAAACAAAACAATTCAGATGCAGTTGAAGTTCAGACTTTCAGCTTTCATTTGAGGGTATCCACATTGAAATTGGATGAAGGGTTTAGGAGTTTCAGCTCCTTAACATGTGCCACCCTGTTTTTAAAGGGACCAAAAGTAATTGACTCCAAGGCTATTTGATGGACAGGTGTGGGCAATCCCTTCGTTATGTCATTCTCAATTAAGTAGATAAAAGGCCTGGAGTTGATTTGAGGTGTGGTGCTTGCATTTGGAAGGTTTTGCTGTGAAGTAAACATGCGGTCAAAGGAGCTTTCCATGCAGGTGAAACAAGCCATCCTTAAGCTGCAAAAACAGAAAAAACCCATCCGAGAAATTGCTACAATATTAGGAGTGGCAAAATCTACAGTTTGGTACATCCTGAGAAAGAAAGAAAGCACTGGTGAACTCATCAATGCAAAAAGACGTGGGCACCCACGGAAGACAACAGTGGTGGTTGATTTCAGAATAATCTCCATGGTGCAGAGAAACCCCTTCACAACAGCCAACCTAGTGAACAACACTCTCCAGGAGGTAGGCGTATCAATATCCAAATCTACCATAAAGAGAAGACTGCATGAAAGTAAATAGAGAGGGTTCACTGCACGGTGCAAGCCACTCATAAGCATAAAGAATAAAAAGGCTAGACTGGACTTTGCTAAAAAACATCCAAAAAAGCCAGCACAGTTCTGGAAGAACATTCTTTGGACAGATGAAACCAAGATCAACCTCTACCAGAATGATGGAAAGAGAAAAGTATGGCGAAGGCATGGTACAGCTCATGATCCAAAGCATACCACATCATCTGTGCTGGGGTGTGCACGCGTCTTCTTGTGCAAAGTGGCTTCGGAGAGAAGTGGCAGTTATTTCAGAGGCCATGACTAACATTCGTCTTCTTCTTCTCTTCCCACAGGTATATGCTCTGCATAATTCCCCTGCTCCTATGTATGCTGTCTGCTAATGCTCTGCTGACCCGTCTCTCTGGTATATGCTCTGCATAATTCCCCTGCTCCTATGTATGCTGTCTGCTAATGCTCTGCTGACCCGTCTCTCTGGTATATGCTCTGCATAATTCCCCTGCTCCTATGTATGCTGTCTGCTAATGCTCTGCTGACCCGTCTCTCTGGTATATGCTCTGCATAATTCCCCTGCTCCTATGTATGCTGTCTGCTAATGCTCTGCTGACCCGTCTCTCTGGTATATGCTCTGCATAATTCCCCTGCTCCTATGTATGCTGTCTGCTAATGCTCTGCTGACCCGTCTCTCTGGTATATGCTCTGCATAATTCCCCTGCTCCTATGTATGCTGTCTGCTAATGCTCTGCTGACCCGTCTCTCTGGTATATGCTCTGCATAATTCCCCTGCTTCATCTGTCCCACTCCAATCAATATTCACATATGTTTCTTCTTTCCCCACTATATACCTTATCTGATTTTTAGAGGTGTTAAACTGCAGAGACTTGTGTCCTGGCTCTGTCTTTGATCACCCAGCCATCTCCTGTTCAAATGACCAGCTGTTAATTTATCCACAAGCCGTTCCCACAATGCCCTACACCTGATATAGTTTAATGTGGCCTATATATTTAGACTCTCTGTAAGGGGTGCACGCGTGCTGGGGTGTGCACGCGTCTTCTTGTGCAAAGTGTCTTCGGAGAGAAGTGGCAGTTATTTCAGAGGCAGTTAGTCAGGGCAGGAGTCAGGTAACCAACACTTTGACCACTTAGTCTCTTTTAACTATGTTTCTGTTAGCTCTCACTTTTTCCTCTATAGTCCTCCACTTTCTAATAACCCCTCAAATCCCTACACCAAGTAAGAAACTCTTCATCTCTCCCTCTATTCTCCCCATTCATCTCACCTCCTCCTCCAAATTATTCCTCAGCATTCAATCCTGGATCTCCAAACACAGACAGCCACCTCATGCTCTCTCTTGCTCCCACCTGCTAACACTTTCTCTGCTCCTCCTCACTGCTGGAGATATCTCTCCAAATCCTGGTCCTCCTCGCCATATCCCCACAGTCACTTCTACCTCCTATCCACGACCTTCCTCAAACTGTCGCAACCCTCCTAACCTCATACCCATCCAACTAATACCCACCTCCTCAGCTATACTAACAGGAGCTCTATGGAACGCTCGCTCTGTCTGCAACAAACTTTCCTTCATCCACGATCTTTTCATTACAAACAAACTCTCCTTCCTCGCCATCACCGAAACATGGCTCACCCCCTCTGACACAGCCTCCCCAGCTGCCCTTTCATATGGCGGATTCCACCTTTCCCACACCCCCCGCCCCAATGGCAAACATGGTGGAGGCGTAGGTTTCCTCCTATCGGAACTCTGCGCTTTCACCAAAATCCCACTGCCACCCTCCGTTACACTCCCCTCTTTTGAGGTGCACTGTGTGCGCATCTATTCCCCCTCCAACCTCCAACTGGCCGTCGTTTACCGACCCCCAGGGCAAGCCACCACCTTCTTAGACCATTTCACTACCTGGCTGCTTCACTTCCTTTCCACTGACATCCCCACTATCATAATGGGTGACTTCAACATCCCCATTGACACTCCCCACTCGTCTGTCTCTAAGCTCCTATCCCTCACCTCCTCCTTTGGACTCACTCAATGGTCTTCCACACCCACCCACAAAGATGGCCACACACTGGACCTCATCTTCACCCGCCTCTGCTCCCTATCTAACCTCTCTAACTCACCACTCCCTCTCTCTGACCATAACCTCCTCACATTCTCTACCCTCTCCTCTCCGGGTGCACAATCCCCACTCCACAAACTCACACACCCTCGCAGAAATCTCAAACACCTTGACCTACACTCTCTCTCTGAATCCCTCCTTCCTCTCACAGACATAAATTCCTTGCACGATGCAGACGTTGCTGCTGCTTCATATAACACCACAATAGCTGCAGCTCTAGACTCGATCGCCCCTCTCACACACACCACACCTCGCACATTCAACAGGCAACCCTGGCACACTAAACTTACCAAAGAACTGCGCCGGGCCTCCAGGGTTGCGGAGCGGAGATGGAAAAGGTCTCACTCCATCGAGCACTTCATCGCATTCAAGCAATCCCTCACTAATTTCAAGTCCGCACTCACTACAGCAAAACAAACCTACTTCTCATCTCTCATATCCTCCCTATCTCACAACCCTAAACAGCTATTTAACACTTTCAACTCTCTCCTTCGTCCCCCAGCACCTCCTCCCTCTTCTCTCATCTCAGCCGACGACTTTGCCTCATTCTTCAAACAGAAGATTGACACCATCAGACAAAACTTTGGCCTAAAGTCCACACAACCCCTCCTCATATCTACTCAACCATCCTCCTCCAAACCCCACTTCTCCACCATTACAGAAGGTCAAGTCTCCTCTTTACTCTCCAAATCACACCTCACCACCTGCGAACTTGACCCAATCCCATCCCACCTCATCACTAACCTCACCTCAGTCTTCATCCCAACCCTAACCCACCTCTTCAATCTATCACTAACAACCGGAGTCTTCCCCTCATGTTTCAAACATGCCGCAATCACACCCATCCTCAAAAAGCCCTCCCTTGACCCTTCCTCTCTGACCAGCTACCGCCCCATATCACTTCTCCCCTTTGCCTCAAAACTTCTAGAACAACATGTCCACCTTGAACTGTCCTCCCACCTCTCCTCCTGCTCCCTCTTCGACCGTCTACAATCTGGCTTCCGACCGCATCACTCGACTGAAACTGCCCTGACCAAAGTCACAAACGACCTACTAAATGCCAAATCCAAGCGACACTACTCCATCCTCCTCCTTCTGGACCTGTCATCTGCCTTTGACACAGTGGACCATTCCCTCTTACTCCAGATTCTCTCATCTCTTGGCATCACGGACTTGGCTCTATCTTGGATCTCCTCATACTTAACAGACAGGACATTCAGCGTCTCCCACTCACGCACCACCTCCTCATCTCGCCCCCTATCTGTCGGTGTCCCCCAAGGTTCAGTTCTAGGACCTCTGCTCTTCTCCATCTACACCTTCGGCCTGGGACAGCTCATAGAGTCTCACGGCTTTCAGTATCACCTCTATGCTGACGACACACAGATCTACCTCTCTGGACCCGATATCTCCTCCCTACTAACCAGAATCCCACAATGTCTGTCCGCCATCTCATCCTTCTTCTCCGACAGGTTTCTAAAACTCAACATGGATAAAACAGAGTTCATCATCTTTCCACCCTCTCATTCACATCCCCCATCCGACCTATCCATCAACGTCAATGGCTGTTCACTCTCCCCAGTCCCACAAGCTCGCTGCCTTGGGGTAACCCTGGACTCTGATCTCTCCTTCAAGCCACATATTCAAGCCCTTTCCACCTCCTGCCGACTCCAACTCAAAAACATCTCCCGGATCCGTGCATTCCTCAGCAAAGACTCTGCAAAAACACTAGTGCATGCCCTCATCATATCCCGCCTCGACTACTGCAACCTCCTGCTCCGTGGCATCCCTTCCAACACTCTTGCACCTCTCCAATCTATCCTAAACTCTGCTGCACTAATCCACCTGTCCCCCCGCTATTCCCCGGCCTCTCCTCTCTGTCAATCCCTTCACTGGCTCCCTATTGCCCAGAGAATTCAGTTCAAAACTCTTACCATGGCATACAAAGCCATCCACAACCTGTCTCCCCCATACATCTGTGACCTAGTCTCCCGGTACTTACCTGCACGCAACCTCCGATCCTCACAAGATCTCCTGCTCTACTCCCCTCTTATCTCCTCCTCCCACACTCGTATACAAGATTTCTCCCGCGCTTCCCCCCTACTCTGGAACTCTCTACCCCAACATATCAGACTCTCGCCGACCGTGGAAACCTTCAAAAGGAACCTGAAGACCCACCTCTTCCGACAAGCCTACAACCTGCAGTAAACACCACTGCACGACCAGCTCTACCCTCACCTACTGTATCCTCACCCATCCCTCGTAGACTGTGAGCCCTCGCGGGCAGGGTCCTCGCTCCTCCTGTACCAGTCGCTGACTCGTTTTGTTAAGATTATGTAAATGCTTTTGTTATGTATATCCCTATCACATGTAAAGCGCCATGGAATAAATGGCGCTATAATAATAAATAATAATAATAATAATAATCTGTAAAACACGGCGGAGGCAGTGTGATGGCTTGGGCATGCAAGTCTGCCAGTGGCACTGGGTCACTAGTGTTTATTGATTATGTGACACAGGACAGAAGCAGCCGAATGAATTCTGATGTATTCAGAGTCATACTGTGTGCTCAGATCCAGCCAAATGCAGCCAAACTGATTGGTCGTCGTTTCATACTACAGATGGACAATGACCCAAAGCATAAAGCCAAAGCAACCCAGGAGTTTATTAAAGCAAAGAAGTGGAATATTCTTTAATGGCCAAGTCAGTCACCTGATCTCAACCCAATTGAGCATGCATTTCACTTGTTAAAGACTAAACTTCAGACAGAAAGGCCCACAAACAAACAGCAACTGAAAACCACCGCAGTGAAGGCCTGGCAGAGCATCAAAAAGGAGGAAACACAGCGTCTGGTGATTTCCATGAGTTCAAGACTTCAGGCAGTCATTGCCAACAAAGGGTTTTCAGCCAAGTACTTGAAATGAACATTTTATTTACAATTATTTAATCTGTCCAATTACTTTTGGTGCCTTTAAAAACAGGGTGGCACATGTTAAGGAGCTGAAACTCCTAAACCCTTCATCCAATTTTAATGTGGATACCCTCAAATGAAATCTGAAAGTCTGACCTTCAACTGCATCTGAATTGTTTTGTTTAAAATTCATTGTGGTAATGTCTAGAAACAAAATTAGAAAAATGTTGTCTCTGTCCAAATATATATGGACCTAACTGTATGTTGTGTAATACCTATACTAACTATAAACAAGCAAATGTCTCCCTGACTCAGCAGCACCTCTCCCTATTCTGCCTGTTTCCGCAGTAGACTGTGACGAGCATAGTATTATATAGACCTAAAGACACTGTGCGACAAGCCAATCACAGTAATGCCACCTCCAACATGGCTATGGCATTACAGTGTGTGGCAGGCAATCACTGCATGTTCATTTGCTCTCTAAAGAGCGTCAAACATGCAGGGAGGGGACCCGAGTTCCCATCCGAGCAACCCGGAAATATTCGCCAAGCTTGTCGAGCACCGTGATGCTCGAGCTAGTACCGAGCTGTGGCAAGCACGTTGGCTCATCACTAATTCTCACCTCATTGCTCACCTGTCTGGTCCCTTTTACTGCTCCCTTCCTGATGTCTGGACTTCTGCTCCTCTGTCGCGTCGCAACAGTGGCTCGGTGTTCACTCTAGGCCAGGGCTTCCAGACACATGCAGGCCTCATAGTTAACTAGTGGCTGGAATTCAAGGCCTGGTGTTCACTCTAGGCAGGGACTTTTGGCCATTAGTGTGCCCCAGAGCATGCGCAGTGAACTTCAAGACCTGCTTTCTTGGGCCAGGAAGCCCTGGCCTAGATTGAACACTGGGCCACAATTTAGTGTCTTTTCGCTGAACTCGGTATTCGCAGATCTCAAAAATTTGAGTAGAATTAGATCCTACATGAATTCCTCTTTATAGTGTGTGCAGAACACATAAAAGCTTGATATAACAGTGAGTTGTTAATTTTGGAGTGGAGTTTGCAATATTGTAATAGTGTTAATTGTTAGTTTTAATGTGGCCTAAATCTACAATTGCAATATACACTGCTCTGCAAAGTTTACTTATCTAATTAATGATAATATAATGTGTTTCTTTGTTAAGCATCAGAATAAAATATTGTGATTCTTAAGGCCATAAACAGTGCGATGTGACCTTCATCACAACTATACCTGATATGAAAAAATTAAACATGTCTCACAGTTTCCCCAAATGTACCTTGTTCTCTTTTCTTGTTACACAATGGAACACGAGCCATTTCATTTACTGGTTAATTTCAGAATAGTAATAATTAGCAGTGTATTTTAGGAGGTATAGGTTTTAACCCCTTTACAACCCAAGGTGGTTTGCACGTTAATTACCAGGCCAATTGTTACAATTCTGACCACTGTCACTTTATGAGGTAATTACTCTGGAACACTTCAACGGATCCCCCTCATTCTGAGAATGTTTTTTCATGACATATTGTACTTCATGATTGTGGTAAAATTTGTTCGATATCACTTGCGTTTATTTGTGAAAAAAATGGAAATTTTGCGAAAATTTTGAAAATTTTGGAATAAACAAAATTTTAATTTTTATCCCCTTAAATCAGAGAAAAACAGTACAGACCAAAAGTTTGGACACACCTTCTCATTTAAAGATTTTTCTGTATTTTCATGACTATGAAAATTGTACATTCACACTGAAGGCATCAAAACTATGAATTAACACATGTGGAATTATATACTTAACAAAAAAGTGTGAAACAACTGAAAATATGTCTTATATTCTAGGTTCTTCAAAGTAGCCACCTTTTGCTTTGATGACTGCTTTGCACATTCTTGGCATCCTCTTGATGAGCTTCAAGAGGTAGTTACCGGAAATGGTCTTCCAACAATCTTGAAGGAGTTCCCAGAGATGCTTAGCACTTTTTGGCCCTTTTGCCTTCACTCTGCGGTCCAGCTCACACCAAACCATCTCGATTGGGTTCAGGTCTGGTGACTGTGGAGGCCAGGTCATCTGGCGTAGCACCCCATCGCTCTCCTTCTTGGTTAAATAGCCCTTACACAGCCTGGAGGTGTGTTTGGGGTCATTATCCTGTTGAAAAATAAATGATGGTCCAACTAAACGCAAACCGGATGGAACAGTATGCCGCTGCAAATGCTGTGGTAGCCATGCTGGTTCAGTATGCCTTCAATTTTGAATAAATCCCCAACAGTGTCACCAGCAAAGCACCCCCACACCATCACACCTCCTCCTCCATGCTTCATGGTGGGAATCAGGCATGTAGGGTCCATCCGTTCACCTTTTCAGCGTGGCACAAAGACACGGTGGTTGGAACCAAAGATCTCAAATTTGGACTCATCAGACCAAATCACAGATTTCCACTGGTCTAATGTCCATTCCTTGTGTTCTTTAGCCCAAACAAGTGTCTTCTGCTTGTTGCCTGTCCTTAGCAGTGGTTTCCCAGCAGCTATTTTACCATGAAGGCCTGCTGCATAAAGTCTCCTCTTAACAGTTGTTGTAGAGATGTGTCTGCTACTAGAATTCTGTGTGGCATTGACCTGGTCTCTAATCTGAGCTGCTGTTAACCTGCGATTTGTGAGGCTGGTGACTCGGATAAACTTATCCTCTGAAGCAGAGGTGACTCTTGGTCTTCCTTTCATGGGGCGGTCCTCATGTGAGCCAGTTTCTTTGTAGCGCTTGATGGTTTTTGCAACTGCACTTGGGGACACATTCAAAGTTTGCCCAATATTTCGGTCTGACTGACCTTCATTTCTTAAAGTAATGATGGCCACTAGTTTTTTTTTACTTAGCTGCTTTTTTCTTGCCATAATACAAATTCTAACAGTCTATTCAGTAGGACTAACAGCTGTGTGTCCACCTGACTTCTGCACAACACAACTGATGGTCCCAACCCCATTTATAAGGCAAGAAATCCCACTTATTAAATCTGACAGGGCACACCTGTGAAGTGAAAACCATTTCCGGTGACTACCTCTTGAAGCTCATCAAGAGAATGCCAAGAGTGTGTAACGCAGTTATCAAATCAAAAGGTGGCTTCTTTGAAGAACCTAGAATATAAGACATATTTTCAGTTGTTTCACACTTTTTTGTTAAGTATATAATTCCACATGTATTAATTCATAGTTTTGATGCCTTCAGTGTGAATGTACAATTTTCAAAGTCATGAAAATACAGAAAAATCTTTAAATGAGAAGGTGTGTCCAAACTTTTGGTCTGTACTGTATGTCACACAAAATAGTTAATAAACAACATTTCCCACATGTCTACTTTACATCAGCACAATTTTGGAACCCAATTTTTTTTTTTATTAGGGAGCTATAAGGGTTAAAAGTTGACCAGCGATTTCTCATTTTTCCAGCAAAATTTACAAAACCATTTTTTTAGGGACCACATCATATTTGAAGTCACTTTGAGGGGTCTTTGTGACAGAAAATACCCAAAAGTGACACCATTCTAAAAACTGCACCCCTCAAGGTGCTCAAAACCACATTCAAGATCTTTATTAACCCTTCAGATGCTTTACAGGAATTTTTGGAATGTGGAAGAAAAAAATTAACATTTAACTTTTTTCACAAAAATGTTAATTTAGACCCAAGTTTTTTTATTTTCGCAGGGGTAACAGGAAAAAATGCACTCCAAAATTTGTTGTGCAATTTCCCTTGGGCACGCAGATACCCCATATGTGGGGAAAAAACACTGTTTGGGTGCACGGCAGGGTTCGGAAGGGAAGGAGCACCATTTAACTTTTTGAATGTAAAATTTGCTTGAATAATTAGCGGACGCCATTTTGCATTTGGGGAGCCCCTGATGTGCCTAAACAGTGGAAACTAGACCCCTCAGGGAACTTATCTAGATGTGTGGTGAGCACCTTCAACCGCCAGGTGCTTCACAAAAGTTTATAACATTGAGCTGTAAAAATAACATGTTCACATTTTTCCCACAAAAATGTTTTTCAGCCCCCACTTTTGCATTTTCATAAGGGTAACAGAAGAAATTGCAACATGCAGTTTGTTGTGCAATTTCTCCTGAGTTAGCAGATACCCCATATGTTTGGGAAAACCACTGATTGGGCACATGGCATGGTTTGGAAGGGAAGGAGCGGCATTTGACTCATTGATTGTAAAATTTGCTTGAATAATTAGCGGACGCCATTTTGCGTTTGAAGAGCCCCTGATGTACCTAAACAGTGGAAACCACTAACAAGTGACACCATTTTTGAAACTAGACCCCTCAGGGAACTTATCTAGATGTGTGGAGAGCACCTTGAACGCCCAAGTCCTTTACAAAAGTTTATAACATGGAGCCGTGAAAATAAAAAATCTAACTTTTTCCACAAAAATGATGTTTCAGCCCCATTTTTTTTATTTTCACAAGGGTAAGAGGAGAAAATGGACCCCAAAAACTTTTGTGCAATTTCTCCTAAGTACGCCAATACCCCATATGTGGGGAAAGTGCAGTGTTTGGGCGCACGGCAGAGTTCAGAAGGGAAGGAGCACTGTGTGACTTTTTGAACGCAAAATCGTCTGGAATCGAGAGCGGATGCCATGTCGCGTTTGGAGAGCCTAAATAGTGGAAACCCCCCACAAGTGACCCCATTTTGGAAACTACACCCCTCAAGGATTTTATCAAGGGATATAGTGAACATTTTGAACCCAGAGGTACGACACAGAATTTCATAACATTAGGTCATCATATTGAATAAGCTGTCATTAGTCTTGAGCGCAAGTGCTCACTACTTGAGTTTGCATCGGGTACTCAGGTATGCTCCATGTATCGCGGGTGCTCGAGTCCCCACCCGCATGTTTCACGGTTATTAGACACCCAAAAAAAAATGCGGGGATCGCTCGTGCATGGCAGGCAATCCCCGCGAGGTTATTTTGGCCGCGAAGCATATGGGGCGGAGGCTCGAGCATGTCACTCGAGCACCCGCAATACTCAATGCATACCCGAGCACCCGATGCAAACTCAAGTAGCGAGCACTTGCGCTCAACACTAGTTTCCATATCGTCATCTTTTTTTTTTTTACTTTTGAAAAAAAAAACCCCCTAACACCAACCCCAGCCCTAGCGTTTATTTTTTGCGCCTTTCCTAGTGCAGCATAAGTGATTAGACGACTTTATGCTTTGGGTCGGAGCGATTACAGTGATACCAGAATCATATCGGGTTTTTATGATTGACAGCTGTCACACACTAAAAGACACATATTTTGTAAAATCTAGTTTTCGCATCGCCATATTTTGAGAGCTATAATTTTTCCAGATTTTGGCCGACTGAGTCATGTGATGGCTTGTTTTTTACGGGATGAGTTGACATTTTTATTGGTGCCATTTTCAAGCATGTAACATTTTTTGATCGCTTTCTATTCCGGTTTTTGGGAGGCAGAAAAAACAAAAGCCAACAATTCAGGAATTGTTTTTTTAAAAAAATTTTTATTCTGCTTCGCGTGTGGTAAAATTGATAAGGTAGCTTTATTCTTCGGGTCAGTATGTTTACAGCGGTACCACATTTATATTGTTTTTCTATGTTTTGGCGCTTTTACACAATAAAAGCTATTTTATAGAAAAAAATATTTTTTTGCATCGCTTTATTCTGAGAGCTATAACTTTTTTATTTTTTGGCTGATGGAGCTGTATGGTGGCTTATTTTTTGCGGGACAAGATGATATTTTCAGCGTTACCATTTTAATTTATATACGTCTTTTTGATCGCGTGTTATTCTATTTTTTGTTTGGTGGTATGATGATAAAGCATTGTTTTTTGCTTTGTTTTTTTTTTTACCGTGTTCACTGAAGGGGTTAACTAGTGGGGCAATTTTATAGGTCAGGTCATTCCGGATGCGGAGATACCAAATATGTGTACTTTTATTGTTTGGTTTTTTTTTCATAATAATATTTATTGATGGGTACATTATATTTTTATTTTTGATGGATTATTTTTAAAAAATTTTTTTTTATATTTTTACATTTTTTTTTAATTTTTTTTCCACTTTCTGACAGTTTTTTTAATTGTTTACTTTGTCCCACTATGGGACTTTCACTTTTTTTACTCTGATCGCCTGCATAGCATAGGGATGGAGCACCATCCCTGTGCCATGCAGGCTGTCAGCGCTGCACAGTGAGAAGATAGTTTGGTCATGTACTGCGCATGACCAAAAAATCTTCCTGCGGTCTGGTGACCCGGATGTTGTCATGACGACATCGGGTCATCATGGCAACATTCGGGAAGCCGCGGCAGACAGCGCTGGAGGCCGGAAGAGGAGTATACCAATCACCTCCCCTTAGCCACCGCAATGCTGCGATTGACTTCAATCGCAGCATTGCAGGGGTTAATGTGCCGGGAGCGGTGCTGGACCGCTCCCTGCACATAGTACCGGGTGTCAGCTGTGACAATCAGCTGACACCCGGCGGCGATCGCGCCCGCACAGCCTGTATTACGCGTCTGTGCGCCCGCACAGATGCGTATTAGTATGTCTTGGGCTTTAAAGGGGTTAATATCTGCCTGCTCACATAGAAGCTAGTTAACCTACAGTACAAGCTACCATTTTAAGGTGGTTAGCTGCTGTGGACAATCCCTACTTCCTAACCCTTAACAATAGGCTTACCATAAAGTGAAATCATGGCAATGAAATTAAAATTTTTCCCATAGGAAATTAAGCACCACATTATGCCCTTTAAAGTAAGTAGGCTAGTCTGTGTAAGGGCTTGTTGGGACAAGCATATTTTCAGTCTGCATGCTGCCTTGTGCCAAGTGAACTGCACACAGATAGGCGACAGACCAATACAAGTCTATGGCTAGTTCACATGACCATTAGAGATGGGCGAGCACTAAAATGCGGGTACGGGTACTCATTGTTCAAGTCGAGCAAATTGGAATGCTCGGGTGCACGATCTGAGCAACGAGCCCAATGTAAGTCTATGGGAAACTCGAGCATTTTTCCGGCGGCCCCAGGTAGTCTGCAGAGGGCCTAAAAATTGCCGAAATCGATGGGGACAGTGCTTAAATAACATGGGAACAGCATCGGGTAGACCCCTGGAAGCATTTCTGACTCACAGGTCACTCCTGTCAACAATGTTGTCAGAGTTTTATGCCACTTTTACAGACTCACAATAAAACATTCAAAAACTAAACCAAAATGGATTTTCCTGGGTAAAATGTTGAGGAACATCCTTTCCAGGGTAATGTTTTGTATTTAAATAAAGGTAAAATAAATAACCAAAAGCAAAAATGCTCCTCCACACCTTGGGCTATGTTCACACATAGCGTTTTAGATGCGTTTTTGCACTTTTGCATTGGTATCAGCGGTGAAAAATTCATTCACCGCCAAATGTCATTTTAACATTGTTAAAGATCCATCAGCCGGCTATGCTTTGTTCTTCCCGTTATTAACGAGTGGGTCTCCTATACTGTCATTGCGTATGCAGTGACTACAAGGGCTGCCAAAAATTTGGATTCCCCTCAATACCCCTTTGAAGAGACATAGATGAGGGCCTCAGTAAAAAAAAATGTTCCCATTATAAAGGAGTGGGTCTCCTATAGTGGTAATGCCCATGCAGTGACTGCAAGGGCTGCCAAAATTTAGGAAAAACCCAATAACAATTTAAAGACACATAGAGATGGGCCTCAGTAATGACATGTTCCCATTAGAAAGGAGTGGGTTTGCTATACAGTTATTGGGTATGCAGGGATTACAACTAGTGCTGAGTGAATTTGTTCGGTATTTCAAATTCGGGTTTGTATTCGGGGTTCCGGTTTGTTCGCGCCAAAAAATTGTCTCTGCCCATGAACATCTCTGATTTGCCACGCTGTCACGGAGATGTTATCGAACCCCAAACACGAATTTGAAATGCCGAACAAATTCGCTCAACACTAATTACAACGACTGCCAAAATTTAGGAAAAACCGTAATACACATTTAAAGACACATAGAGTTGGGCCTCTGAAATGACGTGTTCCTAGAAAGGATCGGATCTGCTATACAGTTATAGGGTATGCAGTGAGCACAACGGCTGCCAAAATTAGGGTAAAACCTAGTGTTGAGCGAACATGCTCGACACTGCTCGGTACTCGCCCGAGCATCACGCTACTCGGGATGTTCGGCGAGCACCGAGCATTTCCGGGTTATTCGGGCGGGAGCTCGGGTCTCCGCCCTGCATGTTTGGCGCTCTTTACAAAGCCAATGAACATGCAGGGATTGCCAGCCAGTCACTGTAATGCCGCAGCCATGTTGTTTGTGGGCATTACAGTGATTGGCTGGCCGCAAAGCGTCACCTCGAGTATTTAAAACCGGGCGCCGCCATCTTGGACACAGTCGCTCCGGATCAGACAGTGTAGGGACAGTGCTGCTGATTTAGGGAGAGATATATCCTGCAAAATAGTTAGTGTAGGGTCTGTAAAGGCTGCCAGATCAAACAAACAGTCCTTCTCAGGACTAATATCCATCCCAGGTATATCAGGCAGGCAGGCTGTATAGGAGACGCAGTGGTTATACCAGCAAACGCTGCATTACAGTCCTGTGTGCTGATCCTGTTGCTGAAATTGCTGGACTTAGCAAATCCTTTTTTTTTATCTAAATCCTCTTTTTTTTTTCCTCCTTCACAATGTACAAATATTTATCTTATTAACCTTTTGGTGCCCCCCCACCCCAAAAAAAAAGAAAGTGTGCCTCTGATTTTTCAGACACAAATATATCTGTTGAAAATAGTCTGGTGTAGGCCAGAGAAATAGAAGTGTGGTTTTGCAGTTCTATGGGCCATTTGTATCTAAAAAAAACAGTTTGAGTATGTCGCTCACTGTTCAGCCGCAAATATATATATATTTTAAAAAGCCTGGTGTACACCAGTAAATTATTACTGTGGTTTTGATGTTCCACGGTAAAACATCTCTATTATCCTGTTTTTGGCATTTTTTGCTGTATAAAAATAATAATAGTGTCTCCCTGATTTTTCAGACACAAATATATCTGTTGAAAATAGTCTGGTGTAGGCCAGAGAGACAGAAGTGTGCTTTTGCTGTTCCATGGTAAAAAATCTCTATTATCCTGCTTTTTGCATTTTTTGCTGTAAAAAAAAAAAAATAGTGTCTCCCTGATTTTTCAGACACAAATATATCTGTTGAAAATAGTCTGGTGTAGGCCCGAGAAATACAAGTGTGGTTTTGCAGTTCCACGGTACAAACCTCTGTATTATCCACTTTTGGGCCATTTGTATCTAAAAAAAACAGTTTGAGTGTGTCGCTCACTGTTCAGCCGCAAATATATATATATTTTAAAAAGCCTGGTATACACCAGTAAATTATTACTGTGGTTTTGATGTTCCACGGTAAAACATCTCTATTATCCTGTTTTTGGCATTTTTGCTGTATAAAAATAATAATAGTGTCTCCCTGATTTTTCAGACACAAATATATCTGTTGAAAATAGTCTGGTGTAGGCCAGAGAGACAAAAGTGTGCTTTTGCTGTTCCACGGTAAAAAATCTCTATTATCCTGCTTTTTGCTGTAACAAAAAAAAAAATAGTGTCTCCCTGATTTTTCAGACACAAATATATCTGTTGAAAACAGTATGGTGTAGGCCCGAGAAATACAAGTGTAGTTTTGCAGTTCCACGGTACAAACCTCTGTATTATCCACTTTTGGGCCATTTGTATCTAAAAAAAAACAGTGTGAGTGTGTCGCTCACTGTTCAGCCGCAAATATATATATATTTTAAAAAGCCTGGTATACACCAGTAAATTATTACTGTGGTTTTGATGTTCCACGGTAAAACATCTCTATTATCCTGTTTTTGGCATTTTTTGCTGTATAAAAATAATAATAGTGTCTTCCTGATTTTTCAGACACAAATATATCTGTTGAAAATAGTCTGGTGTAGGCCAGAGAGACAGAAGTGTGCTTTTGCTGTTCCATGGTAAAAAATCTCTATTATCCTGCTTTTTGCATTTTTTGCTGTAAAAAAAAAAAAAAATAGTGTCTCCCTGATTTTTCAGACACAGATATATCTGTTGAAAATAGTCTGGTGTAGGCCCGAGAAATACAAGTGTGGTTTTGCAGTTCCACGGTACAAACCTCTGTATTATCCACTTTTGGGCCATTTGTATCTAAAAAAAACAGTTTGAGTGTGTCGCTCACTGTTCAGCCGCAAATATATATATTTTAAAAAGCCTGGTATACACCAGTAAATTATAACTGTGGTTTTGCTGTTCCAAGGTAAAAAATCTCTATTATTCAGGTTTTGGTAGTTTTTTCCGTAAAGAAAAACAGTAGTGTCTCCTGACTGTTGTGACACAAAAATATATCTGTTGAAAATAGTCTTGTGTAGGCCCGACATCCCAGTGTGGTTTCGCAGTTCCACGGGTCAAATCGCTGTACTATCCAGTTTTGGGCCTTTGGTATCTAAAAAAAAGCAGTTTGAGTGTGTCGCTCACTGTTCAGCCGCAAATATCTCTATTTAAAAAAGTGTGGTATACCCCAGTAAACAATAACTGTGGTTTTCCTCTTCCACTGTTCTAATCTACTCTTTATTACCCTTTTTCCATTGATAGTGCAAGTGTAAGCTATTTAACTTCATTTACAATGGGCAAGGCGAGTGGCAAGGGACATGGAAGTGGACGTTCTGGTGATGGTTCGTGCAGAGGATGGGGCCGTGGCCAAGGTGAAAATGTGCCACAACCAACAGCCACATCTTCTCGCTCCCACTTCTTGACCGAATTACTAGGGAAGCACAGAACAACACCAGTATTGAGAAATGATCAGTGTGAATAGGTTATTAATTGGATAGCAGACAATACTTCCAGTTACCTGGGCACCACCACCTCCGGTCTGTCTTCCACACGGTCAACTCTTAGTAGCCGTGAGTCTCGACTGCATACTCCTCCTCACCCTGATGCTCCTTCCTCCCACCATGCCGAGTGTCGTCAGACAGCAAGTGATCCCACACTTGGACACTCTGAAGAGCTGTTCACTGGTCCATTTCCATATTTGGGCCCCTCGCCTGATACGCTTGAAGTGGTGGAAGAGGAGATCCCATGTTGCGATGCCCAAATATTTGAACAGCCACGGCCACAGGATGTCGACGTTGGCAATCTGTCACAAGAGGTGGACGATGACGAGACACAATTGCCAGGAAGTGAGGAGGAGGATCGTGGTGCGCAAGTGGAAGAGGAGGAGGTGGTGGATGATCTAGTAACTGACCCAACGTGGAAGGAGGACATGCAGAGTGAGGCCAGCAGCACACATGGGGAGGGAGGCAGAGTACCCCAACAGGCAGGAAGAAGCAGCGTGGTGGCCGCAGACAGAAGGCAGGCAACCGTTCCCCGTAACACCAACACGAGGGACGTTGCCAGTACAAGCGGTAGGTCTTCCAGAGTCTGGAATTTTTTTAAAGACTCTGCTGATAACCCCAAAAAGGCCATATGTTCCACTGCCATGCCAGCTTCAGCAGGGGTGACAAAACTACCAGCCTGACCACCACCAGCATGATCAGGCACATGGCAGCAAAGCACCTGACTTTGTGGGGCGAAACCCAGGGTCCACGACCAGTGTCAGCGGGTGTCACCACTGCTTCTTCCACTGTTGTGCGTGCAATAGAACCCCCTGTTGTGTGTGCATACTGCATGAATAGATGCCCCCTCCTCTCAGTCTTCACTTGTTATGGCAGTTTCTCAAGAAACAGCATCAACGTCCACGTCCACGTCCCACCGCAGCGTTCAATTGTCCATATCCCAGACCTTTGAACGAAAGCGGAAATTCGCAGCTAACGCCCCACAGGCTACAGTCCTAAATTCGCACATTTCATAACTGCTTGCATTGGAAATGCTGCCTTTTAGGCTGGTGGAGACGGAATCCTTCTGCAATCTTATGGCGGTGGCCGTCCCTCGGTACTCGGTCCCCAGCCGACACTATTTTGCCCGGTGTGCCATCCCCGCACTACACAAGCACGTGTCCCAAAGCATCTGCCGTGCCCTCAACAACGCAGTTACTTGGAGAGTCCACCTGACAACGGACACGTGGACAAGTGATTGTGGCCAGGGACGGTACATCTCTCTGACGGCACATTGGGTACACATAGTGGAAGCCGGGACCCAGTCGGACCTTGGGACGGAACACATCCTCCCCACACCGAGGATTGTGGGCCCTATGTCAGTCAGAGTTGCCCCCACAGTGTACAGCTCCTGCACATCCTCCTCCTCCTCCTCATGTTCAGCCTCCATCTCAGATATCACCACATCAGTTACAAGCTGGAAGCATTGCAGTACTGCCTCCGCCAAGCGGCAACAGGCTGTGCTGAAACTCATAAGCTTAGGTGATAAACCTCACACTGCTTGTGAGTTGTGGACAGCTGTGAAAGAGCAGGCAGATCTGTGGCTGAGACCGCTGAACCTACATCCCGGCATGGTCGTGTGTGACAATGGCCGTAACCTGGTGGCGGCTCTGAGGCGAGGTGAGATCACACACGTACCATGCCTGGCTCATGTGCTTAACCTCGTGGTTCAGCGGTTTCTTAAATCGTACCCCGAGTTGCCAGATCTGCTCGTGAAAGTACGCTGCCTGTCAGCTCATTTTCGCAAGTCGGCAACAGCTTCCGCCGCCCTTGCTGTGTTGCAGCAGCGTTTGCAGCTTCCGGCACACCGACCGGTGTGTGATGTCCCCACACGTTGGAACTCTACCCTCCACATGTTGCAAAGGATTTGTGAGCAGAAGAGAGCAGTTGTGGAGTACCAGCTGCAACAAGGCCGTCGATATTCAGGTCAGACTCCATACATAAGACCTCAGGAGTGGACCTGGATGTCTGACATATGTACCATCCTGACAAACTTTGATGAGGCCACCAAGATGGTGAGTGGCGATGACGCCATCATTAGTGTCAGCATCCCACTTGTCTGTCTTTTGCAACGCTCTCTGCAGAGAATTAAAGAGGAGGCATTGTAGCCAGAGTATGATGAGATGGATCAAGAAGCCGTAGCGGGCGATTACACACAGCCCAGCCTCATCTCACCCCAATGTGCATTGGGGGACAATGAGGGAGAGGAGGAGGAGGAGGAGGAGGAAGAACAGGAGCTGCTATCATGCGTTGTAGACGGTAGTACCTGTACAAGTGTCATACCGTCGGTTCAGAGTGGGTGGCCTGAGGACAGGGGGGAGGAGGAAGAGGAGGAGGAGGAGGAGAGCATGGTCAGTCGTCATCTTGGTGAGGACACGGAAATCTTGCCCGTTACCAGTCTGGCACGCATGGCTGACTTTATGTTAATCTGCCTTAACTGTGACCCTCGCGTTGTCAAAATGTTGGGTGACAGTCATTACTGGTTGGTGACACTTGTAGACCCCCGCTACAAGGAGAACTTTCACTCTCTTATTCCTGAGGTGGAGAGGTCTACAAAAATGGGGCAATACCAGAAGGCCCTTGCTGCAGAACTCTTAAAAAAATTCCCATCTGAACACGCTAGCGGCAGAGGTCACAGTTCGTTGCCCAACCAAGGCGTACAGGCGAGAGAGATGCAACTCCAATCCAGCAGAGGCAGGGGAGCACTGTCAACGTTCTGGGACAGTTTTCTGACACCCGCCCAGCTTACAGGCCCTGAGGCGCGGGGTACTCTCACAAGGAGTGGAAAGTTTCAAAAGATGGTGAGGGAGTAACTTGCCGATCGTACCAGCGTCCTCCGTGATTCCTCTGTGTCTTTTAATTATTGGGTATCCAAGCTGGACACTTGGAATGAACTCGCTCTGTACGCCTTGAAGGTCCTGGCCTGCCCTGCTGCTAGCGTGTTATCGGAGCGTGTTTTTAGTGCCGCTGGGGGAATTATAACTGATAAGCGCACTCGCCTGTCAACTGACAATGCTGACAAGCTGACCCTTATCAAAATGAACAAGGGCTGGATTGGGCCAGACTTCTCATCACCACCAAATGACAGCAGAGTAACATAGAGTCAAATAAACTGTGTTATTTCGGGAGGTGTATTCACATGCACCGCTTCACACATACACATGGGTATACGCTTCCTCGTTTCAGCTGTTTAATCTTCTTCTCCTTATCCTCAGCCTCCACCACCACTATACCACCAGGGTGCCAGCATTGCAAGTTCCTCCGTCCTAATTTTTGGCAGCTTTTGCTGGGAAAGCATAAGCAAATGCCATGGGACACCCACTCCCCAATAATGGGACTTATGTTTGTAATATGCTGTACTGCATGGCTCTTGTAAGGGGCATTGCAAGTTGCTCTGTCCTAATTTTGGCAGCTTTTGCTTGCAAGGCATAAGCAAATACTATGGGACACCCACTCCCCAATAATGGGACTTGTGTTTGTAATATGCTGTACTGCATGTGACGCGCCCCCTGGGCCGTGTGTACACGTGTGTGGGATACCCGGTGCCGGGTCTCTGGGGTCTGTAGTCTCCGTGGCGGTGACCCGGTCCCGTGGCTCAGGCTGGTCAAACCAGTGGCAGTCTTTCTTAGGTTTTGAGGTTAATTGTCCGACTGCGCAACCCGTGGATTGCGGTCAGGGAGTACCACCGCTGCGAGGCAGACCGCTGAGGCTTGTGTTGTGTGCGCAGCATAGAATGGGATAACTCCCCTCGGGAGGAGTATAGTCTCAGGGCAGTGAGTGTGGATGATGGGGGTGATGGTGCACGAGCGCACCAGGAACGACTCAGAGTCTTTGCAGTGCAGTTCAGGGTCTTTACTGATGATTATAAGGTAGACCCTCCCGGGAGTACTGGCTAGCATAAGAGGCCTGGTCAGTCTGTGAGCAAGCAGGAGTTCCCCTGGCCAGGTGGAGTTGTAGGCCTCCCCGTCTGTCTACACTCTTCCTGGCTACCTTGCTTTAAGCAGGTAGAAGTAGCCCACGTCCCTGAGTGTATCGTGTAGTGCTCACCCGTAGGGCTGGTGACTTGGGGCCTTCTGTTAGCCTCCGCTCCAAGACGGCGGTGCTGATCCCTTGCTTGTAACTGAGCCTCCGGGCTTCTATGGCCAGAGGACCTGAAATCCCCTGCCGGCTGGTTTCTGCTGCTGGATATATAAGTCCTCACAGCTTCGGACTCCTGTGTCCGGTTCCTATTGTCTTCTGCCAGGGCGAGCTCTGCTCAGCTTCCAGCCCCTGGTCTTTAGCTCCTAGCTCCTACAAAGCTCCTTGCTGTTACTTTCCCTTGCTCTCACTCTGACTCTGACTGTTCTCTGACTCACTCAACTCCGCCCCAGATCCAGTTTATAAGGGCAGAATTCTCCCCTCCCAGGACTGGGGCAGGAGGATGTTGCATGTTTAAGGGATCCTGACCAGGAAACCTCCCACTTGCTCTCCGACGTAATATCTCTATTACTGTGGTGACCAGACCCCTGGGGTGCCACACAAGGCTCTTGTAAGGGGCATTGCAGTTCCTCATAATTTTTGGAAAGCCTTCCATTCACTGCTTAGGCCAACAGTGCACGGGAGACCCAGTTGCTATAAATGGAGAAAAAGGTTTAGTTAACGCCCTCTGACCTCCATGTCATTTCCAAGGGGCATTGGAGTGCCTCGAAATTTTTGGTAGGCATTGCACTCACTTTATGCCCTATAACTGTGTAGCCGAGCCACTCCTTTTGTTACAGAAACATATCCTACAAGACATATCTGGTTGACTAGCCTGATCTTGATGTGAATGGTCCCTGTTCCTCCTGCTCTTTCTCCTTTGCCACCACCTCATCCATCATTTATCAGCTGAAGCTTTGTTTTAAGGGGAGTCATAGAACTGGGATAGTAGCAGGAAAACATCCAGCAATCCTCGGAGGAGGTAGGATATGCGCCAAAACGGGGACCACCTCAGGCCTAGCCACTACTACATACATGCGCTTGCATTCCAAGAAAACAAAGCAGATGCTAACTTCTGTCATCATCATCATGCTCCTCACCTAGGCACTCTCAACACCCCTGATGGAGAAGCCAGGGCCCACCGGAGGAGTCTGGTTCTCTGGTGGGCTCGTCCAATGCTGCCCTAAAGCAGGCCAGGCTAAGAAAAGTGTGGGGGAAGGTGACAGGAGAAATCAGGGAGGCTGGGGACCGAGTATGAACACCTGGCCGCCACCTGGTGGCTGGGGACCGAGCGTGGACACCCGGCCGCCGGGCGGCTGGGGACAGAGTATGGATACCTCGCTGCAGAAGCGGCCATGAGGTAGTGGCCAGCTTCGATCTCCTCCAAGCTAAAAGGCCCCATTTCAAGTGAAAGCTAGCAGTATGGTATTGCAGCCTGTGGGTGGGTGGGTGGTTGGCTGCATATTTTCGCTTGCATTGCAAGGAATGGGGGAGGTACAATTGAACACTTCCCTGGGACAAGGACTTGCACGGGGATAGTTGCAAGTCTGCATCTTCTGATGCGGCAAGGATCACTTCTAATGGGCACACTTTTAGACAGTGACCTGGGGTCAGAGATGCTTCCAGGGGTCTTCCCCATGCTGATCCCTTGTCTTTTCAGCACTGTATGCATGTGTCACACAGCACATGGCCAGATTATGTTGTAAAATGTTAAAATGACATTTCCCGGTGAACGCATTTGTCACGGTTGAAAGCAATACAAAAGTGCAAAAACGCATGAAAAATGCTACTTGTGAACATAGCCCAAGGTGTGGAGGAGTATTTTTGTTTTTGGTTATTTATTTTACCTTATACACAAGTTTTAACCCTGGAAAGGAAATTCCTTAACATATTTCACAGGAAAACCGTTTCAGTTTCGTTTTTGAACGTTTTATTGTGAGCCCGCAAAAGTGGCTTAATACCTCTGACCACGTTGTTGACAGCAGTGACCCGGGGGTCAGAAATGCTTCCAGGGCCGATCCCCATGCTGCCCCCATGTCTTTTGAGCACTGTCACTATCGTTTTGGGCACTTTTTAGGCTTTCTACAGACTGCCGGGGGTGCTGCCGCAAAAATGCTCGGGTCTCTCATTGACTAACATTGGGCTAACAGGGTACTCTCACAAGGAGTGAAAAGTTTCAAAAGATGGTGAGGGAGTACCAGCGTCCTCCGTGATTCCTCTGTGCCTTTTAATTATTGGGTATCCAAGCTGGACACTTGGAATGAACTCACTCTGTATGCCTTGGAGGTCCTGGCCTGCCGCTAGCGTGTTATCGGAGCGTGTTTTTAGTGCCGCTGGGGGAATTATAACTGATAAGCGCACTCGCCTGTCAACTGACAATGCTGACAATCTGACCCTTAGGGCTGGATTGGGCCAGACTTCTCATCACCACCAAATGACAGCAGAGTAACATAAAGTCAAATCCACTGTGTTATTTCGGGAGGTGTATTCCCATGCATCGCTTCACACCCACACATGGGTATACGCTTCCTCATTTCGGCTGTTTTTTGCTCTTCTCCTTATCCTCTGCCTCCACGACCACTATACCACCAGGGTGACCGTGGTCCATGTTGCCAGCATTGCAAGTTCCTCCGTCCTAATTTTTGGCAGCTTTTGCTTGGAAGGCATAGGCAAAGACTATGGGAGACCCACTCCCCAATAATGGGAATAATGTTTTTAATATGCTGTACTGCATGGCTCTTGTAAGGGACATTGCAAGTTCCCCCTTCCTAATTTTTGGCAGCTTTTGCTTGGAAGGCATAGGCAAAGACTATGGGAGACCCACTCCCCAATAATGGGAATAATGTTTTTAATATGCTGTACTGCATGGCTCTTGTAAGGGACATTAAAATCACCTTGTTAAGCTACTGTGACCTCCACGTCTCTTCCACAGGGCGTTGATATTGCCTTTTTATTCCACTGTAACCTCCACCACTCTTCCAAGGGGCAATGATATTGTCTTTTTATTCCACTGCGACCTCCACCACTCTTCCAAGGGGCATTAAAAGCGTCTTGTTAAGCTACTGTGACCTCCACGTGTCTTCCACAGGGCGTTGATATTGCCTTTTTATTCCACTGTAACCTCCACCACTCTTCCAAGGGGCATTGATATTGTCTTTTTATTCCACTGCGACCTCCACCACTCATCCAAGGGGCATTAAAACCGTCTTGTTAAGCTACTGTGACCTCGACGTCTCTTCCACGGGCATTGATATTGTCTTTTTATTCCACTGTAACCTCCACCACTCTTCCAAGGGGCATTAAAACTGTCTTGTTAAACCACTCTGAACTCCACGTCTCTTCCAAGGGGCATTAAAACCATCTTGCTAAGCTACTGTGACCTCCACATCTCTTCCAAGGGGCATTAAAACTGTCTTGTTAAACCACTCTGAACTCCACGTCTGTTCTAAGGGGCATTAAAACCGTCTTGTTAAACCACTCTGAACTCCACAGCTCTTCCAAGGGGCATTGACATGTTGTTTTTAATTACCTCTAACCTCCATGACTCTTGCAACGGGCATTGCATTTCCTCCTAATTTTTGTCAGCTTTTGCTTTTCAATGCATAGGCGAACACTAAGGGAGACCCACTCCCCAATAATGGGTAGAAGGTTTTTAATACGCTGTAATCCATGTCTGTTTCAAGGGGCATTGCAGTGCCTAATAATTTTTGGAAAGGCTTCCATTCCCTGCTTAGGCCAACAGTGTACAGGAGACCCAGTTGCTATAAATGGAAAAAACAGTTTAGTTAAGGCCCTCTGACCTCCATGTCACTTCCAAGAGGCATTGGAGTGCCTCAAAATTTTTGGTAGGCATTGCATTCACTGTATGCCTTATAACTGTGTAGCTGAACCGCTCCTTTTGGTACAGAAACATATCCTACAAGACATGTGTGGTTGGCTGGCCTGATATTGATGTGAATGGTCTCTGTTCCTCCTTTGCCACCACCTCACCCATCATTCATCACCTGAAGCTTTGTTTTAACGGGAGTCATAGAACTGGGATAGTAGCAGGAAAACATCCAGCAATCCTCGAAGGAGGTAGAATATGCGCCAAAACGCTGACCACCTCAGGCCTAGCTGCTGCTACATACATGCGCTTGCATTCCAAGGAACAGAAAGCTACGGAGGTGGATGGCCTCATGAAATGAATAATTTACTCGTTGTGTAGGAGGCTGACCACTGCTGCTGTCTACCTTCTGAACTTTGTGTTGAAGCCTGATTGACCCAGGACCCGCAATCCTCTATGTCTTGAGGACGTGTTGCATCCCAGTGTCCAACTGTGTTCCGGCTTCCACAATATTAACCCAGTGTGAAGGCGTCAGTGAGATGGACAATTCCTGGCCACATTCACTTGTCCACGTGTTTGTGGTTAGGCTGTCCTTCCCACTAAATGCACTGGGGAGGGCACAGGTAATGTTTTGGTATGCGCACTTGTGTATAAGGCACACCGGGACAAATAGGGGCGGCTGGGGGCCGTTTATGGACACCCGGCCACCCCCACGCGGCTGGGGACTGTGTGTGGGCACCCGGCCGCGGGGCGGCTGGGGACCAAGCGTGGACACCCGGCTGCCGGGCGGCTGGGGACTGAGTATGAATTCCAGGCTACCGACTCAGCCATGACGTGGTGGCCAGATTCGGCCTCCACATGCCTAAAAGGCCCAATTTCAAGTGCAAGCAAGCTAGCAGTATAATATTGCAGCCTGGGGGTGGGTGGGTGGCAGGCTGCATACTTGCGCTTGTATTGCAAGTAATGGGGGAGGTACAATTGAACACTGCCCTGGGACAAGGACTTGCACGGGGATAGTTGCAAGTCTGCATCTTCTGATGCGGCAAGGATCACTTCTGATGGGCACACTTTTAGGCAGTGACCTGGGTGTCAGACATGCTTCCAGGGGTCTTCCCCATGCTGTTCCCATGTCTTTTTAGCACTGTATGCATGTGTCACACAGCACATGGCCAGATAAGGTTGTAAAATGTTAAAATGACATTTCCCGGTGAATGCATTTGTTACGGTTGAAAGCAATACAAACGTGCAAAAACGCATAAAAAATGCTACTTGTGAACATAGCCCAAGGTGTGGAGGAGTATTTTTGTTTTTGGTTATTTATTTTACCTTATACACAAGTCTTTACCCTGGAAAGGATGTTCCTTAACCCCTTTCTGACCTGGTCAGTAATAGTACGCACCAGGTCGGGAAGGCCGGTTCTGCAGGGGCTCCGGCGGTGAGCCCGCACTGAAGTGAGCACATGTCAGCTGATTATTGGAATCGCAAGCCACCCGCGGCTGTTAACATGTTAAATCTCTGACAGTGGCATTTAACTCGCGCTTCCGGGAGTCCTAAGCCCCGCCCATCAGTGACCCCGTCACGTGATCGCGGGTCACCAATGGGTGGGCATGACAACTCAGGGTCTGCAGCAGACGCCTGTGGTTGTCATGTCTCAATTGCTATGAGCGCCATCTAGTAGTCAGCGCTCATAACAAGTGAGCATTTCTCCTGCATACAAGCGATCTGCTCATCGCTTGTATGCAGTAGAAGCAATCAGACAACTGCTGCTTCTAGTCTCCTCTGGAGACTATAGAAGCAAGCAGAAAGTGTAAAAAAAAAGTTTTTAAAAAAATAAAAAAAATAAAAAATATATAAAAGTTTAAGTCACCCCCCTTTCGACCCATTCAAAATAAAATATATATATAAAAAAAAAAAACACATACACATATTTGGTATCGCCGCGTTCAGAATCGCCCGATCTATCAATATAAAAGAAGAATTAATACAATCAGTAAACGGCGTAACAAGAAAAAATTTTAAACGCCAGAATTAAGTTTTTTTGGTCGCTACAACTTTGCAATAAAATGCAATAATGGGCGATCAAAACATCGGATCTACCCCAAAATGGTGTCAATAAAAACGTCAGCCCGGCACGCAAAAAATAAGCCCTCACCTGGCCCCAGATCCCGAAAAATGGAGAAGCTAAGGGTCTGGGAAAATGGCGTCATTTTTTTTTGTTTTTTCAGCAAGCTTTGGATTTTTTTTTCACCACTTAAATAAAAAAGAACCTATACATGTTTGGTGTCTATGAACTCGTAACGACCTGGAAAATAATGATGGCAGGTCAGTTTTAGCAATCTGTGAACGTGGTAAAAGAAGGACCTAAAAAACAACTGTGTAATTGCATTTTTTTTGGAGTTTCACTGCACTTGGAATTTTTTTCCCATTTTCCAGCACACGATATGGTAAAACCAGTGATGGTGTTTAAAAGTACAACTTGTCCCGCAAAAAATAAGCCCTCACATGGCCATATTGAACGAAAATTAAAAAAGTTCTGGCTCTGGGAAGAAGGGGAGCAAAAAAGGAAAACACAAAAACAGAAAGACCCATGGTCGTTAAGGGGTTAACAGATTTCACAGGAAAGCACTTTCACTTTCGTTTTTGAACGTTTTATTGTGAGCCTGTAAAAGTGGCTTAATACCTCTGACCACGTTGTTGACAGCAGTGACCTGGGGGTCAGAAATGCTTCCAGGGTCGATCCCCATGCTGTCCCCATGTCATTTGAGCACTGTCACTATCGTTTTGGGCACTTTTTAGGCTTTCTACAGACTGCCGGGGGAGCCGCCGCAAAAATGTTCGGGTCTCCCATAGACTAACATTGGGCTCGTTGCTCGGGTCGAGCACCCAAGTATCACAGTGAGCTCGGCCCGAGCTTCGAGCACCCGAGCATTTTAGTGCTCGCTCAACACTAGTAAAACCCCATAACAATTTAAAGACACATAGAGGTGGGCCTCAGTAATGACATGTTCCTAGAGAGGAGCGGTTGTGCTATACAGTTCTAGGGTATGCAGTGAGTACAACACCTGCCAAAATTTTGGAAACACCCCAATATCAATTTAAAGACACATAGAGGTGGGCCTCAGTAACAAAATATTCGCATTAGAAAGGAGCTATTCTCTTATACTATTCTTGCGTCTGCAGTGACTGCAACGGATGCCAAAAATTTGGAGGCATTCCAATGCCCCTTGCAAGAGATGTAGAGGAGGACCTCATGAAAAAAAATGTTGCCATTATTAGGAAGTGGGTCTCCCATACTGTTTGCCTATGCAGTGAATGCAACAGCTCAAAAATTTGGAGGCACTCCAATGCCCCTGCAAGAGACGCAGAGGAGGGCCTCATGCAACAGATGCCAAAAATTTGGAGGCACTGCAATGCCTCTTGCAAGAGACGTAGAGGAGGGCCTCTTGAAAAAAAGGTTCACAATATTAGGAAGTGGGTCTCCCATACTGTTTGCCTATGCAGTGAATGCAACAGCTGCCAACAATTTGGATGCACTCCAATGCCCCTTTCAAAAGACATATATATGGTGATATGGTAGATATGATGGTGGAAGAGGAGGAGAAGGAGGAGGACAAGAGCAAATAGACAAAACCAGGAAGCGTATACCCATGTTTGGGTGTGAAGAGGTGCATGGGAATAGGCCTCCCAAAAAAAAGACATTCTATTTGAGTTTGTTACGCTGCTATCCTTCGGTGGTGTTAAGAAGTCGGCCCAATCCAGCCCTTGTTCATTTTTATGAGTCAGCCTGTCAGCATTTTCAGTTGACAGGCAGATGCACCCATCAGTTATAATTCCCCCGGCGGCACTAAAAACTCGCTCTGACAAAACGCTAGTGGCGGGGCAGGCCAGGACCTCCAAGGAGTAGAAAGCCAGTTCATTCCACGTGTCCAGCTTGGATACCCAATAATTATAAGGCACAGAGGAATCACGGAAAGGTACTCCTTCAGCATCTTCCCAAACTTTTCCCTCCTTGAGAGAGTAACCTGCACATCAGGGCCTGTGCAATGGGAGGGTCTGAGAAAACTGTCCCAGAACTTTGACAGTGTTCCCCTGCCTCTGCTGGATTGCATTTGTGTCTGTACTCCTTGGTTTTCCAATGAACTGTGACCTTCTGGTACTGCCCCATTTTATAAGGCCTGTCCGCCGCTGGAATAAGAGATAGAAAGTTGTCCTTGTAGTATTGGTCTAGAAGTGTCACCAACCAGTAATGACTGTCACCCAAAATTTGGACAACGCAAGGGTTACGGGAAAGGCAGCATAACATAAACTCAGCCATGTGAGCCAGACTGCTAACATGCAAGACTTCTGTGTACTCACCAAGAGGATGACTGACCATGCTCTCCTCCTCATCCTCCTCCTCCTCCTCCCTGTCCTCAGCCCTTCCACACTGAACAGACGGTATGACAGTTGTGCAGGTAGTACCATCTATAGCGCAGGAAACTAGCTCCTGTTCTTCCTCCTCCTCTTCCTCATTGTCACCCAATCCACGTTGGGATGAGATGAGGCTGGGCTGTGTAGAATCAACCTGTATGGCAGGTAACTGGTAGGGGCCTCCAGGTAGGCTGACTGGTAGGCACGGCAGGCAACTGGTAGGAGCCTCCAGGTAGGATGGCTGGTAGGCACGGCAGGTAACTGGTACGTTATCCGGGTAGGCAGGCAAGCCTGGCCCATAGACAGACTGGCGGGTTTGGATCGTAGGCAGACCGTCGGGCTGGAGAGTACACTTGGCTGGTGGAGACAGGTAGTCAGGCTGCTGGACTGGTCTGGTAGTCAGGCTGGCGAACTGGACTGGTAGTCAGGCTGGTGGACTGGACTGCTAGTCAGGCTGGCGGACTGGACTGGTAGTCAGACTAGCAGTGGGACCTGAGGGCAGAAGCAGAGTTTAGAACACAAAGCTACAACCTTGCAAGGGCACCTCCATTTTGGAGGAGGTGCCTTTTATATGAGAAGTCCTCCGGCCATTGGCTGGGGACTCCTTAGGATGTCGCATGCAGCCCCTTTAAGAGGGAGGGAGCGCGCACGCGCCCTAAGCACAGTGTCCGGGAAGCTGCTCGCGCCGGCAGCAGCAGCAGCAGGAGAGCCGGAAGACGCCGGGTCGGGAGCGCAGCAGTAAGGGGGACGGCGTCTCTGCCTGTCAGGGGACAGAGACGCCGATGCTACAGTACCCCCCCCCTTTACACCCCCTATTTTTTAGGCCTGAAAGAAATTTTTTAAGGAGAAGCGGGGCGTGGATGTTCTCCCTTGGTTCCCAAGTTCTCTCCTCTGGGCCAAACCCCTTCCAATCCACCAGAAAAAAGATTTTTCCTCTTACCTTCTTGGTGTCCAGAATGTTCTCTACCTCATAGATGTCCTCAGTGGAGACCGGAGCTGGGGAGGTACCTGGATCGTCGGAAAAAGAATTAAGAACAACTGGTTTGAGTAGACATACATGGAAGGAGTTGGGGATCCGTAAGGTGGCCAGGAGTTTTAACTTGAAGGCCACTGGATTGATTTGCTTGACGACTTCAAATGGACCGATGAACCGTGTCCCAACTTATCGGAGGGTATTTTGAGACGAACATGTTTGGAGGAGAGCCAAACCTTGTCTCCCAGATGGAATTGAGGTGGGTCCAGACGTCTCTTGTCGGCATGTCTCTTCATCCGCTCGGAGGATTGAAGAAGTGCGGATCTAGTGTCCTCGCAAATGGTGGAAAATTTGCTGACCATAGACTCCGCGGCAGGGTTGTCCACTGAAGCGGAGATGGGAAACGGAATCCGGGGATGTTGACCGTAGACCACAAAGAACAGGGACTTGGAAGAAGATTCGCTCTCATGGTTGTTATAGGAGAACTAGGCCCATGGTAGTAGCTCTGCCCAATCGGAATGGTGAGCGTTGACGAAATGCCGGAGGAAGCTAGTAAGGATCTGGTTGATACTTTCCACTTGGCCCTTGGACTGTGGGTGGTAAGCAGAGGAGAAATCCAGGGTGACATCCAGCAGCTTACACGTAGCTCTCCAAAAGCGCGAAGTAAGCTGGACCCCGCCATCAGACACAATGTGGAGGGGTAGGCCGTGAAGACGGAAGATGTGATGTGTGAAGTCCTTAGCTAGCACAGATGCAGAAGGGAGACCAGGCAGAGGGATAAAGTGGATCATTTTAGAAAAGCAGTCAGCGACCACCCAAATGACAGTACAACCGGCAGAAACAGGGAGATCAGTAATAAAGTCCATAGCAATGTGTTGCCACGGGGCAGCAGGTACGGGAAGAGGCAGGAGACGGCTGGCTGGAAGATGTCTGGGAACCTTATTGCGGGCACAGGACGAACAGGCCGTGACGAAGTCTACCACATCCTTGCACAGGGTAGACCACCAGTAATGCCAGGTAATGAGCAGGAAGATCTTCTTTCTGGCTAGTAATGGCTGGCTAGTTTAGATGAATAACACAGTGAAGAACCTTCTTACGATCCGGGACCGCTACAAACGTCTTACCGGGTGGGAGACGAGACAGGTCCAAGGGAGCCACATTCATCACTTTGGAGGGATCGAAGATATGCATAGGCTCCTCCTCTTTATCGGAAGACAGGAAGAATCAGGACAAGGCATCGGCTTTAACGTTCTTGTCTGCAGGGCGGTAATGTAGGGTAAAGTTGAAGCGGGCGAAGAAAAAAGACTACCGGGCCTGACGCGGATTGAGTATTTGGGCATTCTGTAGATATGCCAGGTTTTTGTGGTTAGTGTACATGACCACAGGGTGCAGAGCCCGCTCACGCAGGTAACACAACTCCTCCAGCGCCAATTTGATGGCTAGCAGTTCTCAGTCTCCTATGGAATAGTTGCGCTCGGACGAGGAGAAGAGCTTGGAAAAGAAGCCGCAGGTTACCATTTTCTCGTACGGAGATTTCTGGGTGAGCACAGCTCCGGCTCCGGAAGAGGAAGCAACAACCTCCAGAAAGAACTGTTTGCTGCAATCCGGACTGTGCAGCACCGGGGCAGAAGATAAGGCTTGTTTTAAGGAAATGAAGGCCTCCTTCACTTCAGACGTCCATTCCTTAGGATTTGCTCCCTTACGGGTGAGCGGAGAGATGGGTGCAGTCCGGGAAGAGAAATGTGGGATGAAGAGATGGTAATAGTTAGCGAAGCCCAGGAATCGCTGAATCGCCTTCATCCCCTCTGGACGGGGCCACTTTAAGACGGCAGAGACCTTCTCAGAGTCCATCCGTAGACCTGTCTTAGAGATAATATAGCCCAGGAACGGAAGAGAGGTCTGCTCGAAGAGGCATTTCCCAAACTTTGCGTATAGGTGATTTTGCCTGAGCCTAAGTAGGACCTGACGAACATCCCTCCGGTGTGTGGGAAGATCTGGAGAGAAGACCAAGATGTCATCCAGGTACACCATCACGCAAGAATATAAGAGGTCACAGAAGATGTTGTTATCTAGGTCTTGGAAGATGACTGGAGCATTACAGAGGCCAAAGGGCATCACACGATATTCATAGTGGCCGTCCCGGGTATTGAATGCTGTCTTCCACTCGTCTCCTTGGCGGATCCGGACCAAGTTACACGCCCCACGAAGATCGAGCTTGGTAAAGATCTTCGCGCCTTTAAGGTGGAAGAACAGCTCAGAGATGAGCGGCAGGGGGTATTTATTTTTGATAGTAATCAGGTTGAGTCCTCTATAATCGATACAGGGGCGTAGTGAACCATCTTTCCTTTTTACGAAGAAGAATCCAGCTCCAGCCAGGGAGGTAGATTTCTGGATGAATCCCCTAGCCAGATTTTCTTCGATGTACTCTGACATGGCCCGGGTTTTGGCCAATGACAAAGGGTAGATACGCCCACGGGGTGGAGTGGCACCGGGTACCAGGTCGATAGGGCAATCATATGGCTTATGAGGTGGCAGTGTCTCTGCTTCCTTCTTGTCGAAGACATCTGCATTGAACCAGTAAGGTGCCGGTAGACAAGGTAAATTAGCCGGAGAAGACGGAGGTCGAACCGGGCGAACCGAAACCAGGCAGGTCTCATGGCAATCCTGCCCCCAAAGGAGCACCTCACCGGATTGCCAATTCAGAATGGGTTCATGTCTCTGTAGCCAGGGTAGACCTAGCAAAAGGGAGTGAGAGAGTCCAGATAGCACATGGAAGGAGATCCTCTCCGAGAGCAGCATTCCCACCTGAAGGGTTACGGGCTCAGTAACGAGCAAGATGGTCACCGGAAGGAGTCTTCCATCCATGGAAGCGACTGCCAATTGTTCAGCCAGAGGTTTGGTAGGAATCTGATACTTCTCTACAAGGGACTGGGAAATGAGATTCCCAGCGGCTTCGGAATCCAGGGGGGTGGTTTCAAAGAAGTGGTTCTCTCCACAGGAAATAGAGATGGATAAAGTCAAGAATGGAGAGGATTTACTCTTGTCTAGGACGACCTCTCCGAGCAGTCCTAGACACTGGAGTTTCCCGGCTTCACCGGACAGGAACGGATCAGATGCTCCTTACTACCACAGTAGAAACAGCTCCCCTCGGCTCGGTGTGTTTCTTGGCGAGACTTGACCATCTTGGTCTGGTCGATCTGCATGGGTTTGGGCGAGTGTGCCCGGGGAGTTGCTGCTTGGGAGGCAGGTTTCTGGAAAACAGGAGCAAGACAAGGAAATCTTCTCTCCCGGGTAGTCTCCTCAGCACGTTCTAGGAAACGGATGTCAATCCAGGTAGCTAGTGACACCAGGTCATCCAGGGTAGTAGGAATGTCCCGGCCGGCTAGCTCGTCCTTAATCCGACCAGAAAGACCCTCCCAGAAGGTGGACACCAGGGCCTCATTGTTCCAGGCAAGCTCAGAAGCGAGGGTACAGAACTGTATGGCATACTGGCCCACGGTGAGACTCCCTTGATGGAGACGGAGCAATGAGGAGGCAGTAGAAGTCCTTCGTCCGGGCTCATCAAAGACCTTCCGGAAGGCAGTGAGGAAAGCCGGAAGGTCGGACACCAGGGAATCCCCTCTCTCCCATAGAGGGTTTAGCCATGCCAATGCTTCCCCGGTGAGGTGAGACATGATGAACGCCACCTTGGCCTGGTCGGAGGGAAACTGATGTGCCAGTAGTTCAAAATGCAGCATGCACTGGTTCAGAAAACCCCGACATAAGACGGGGTCACCCCCAAAATGAGGAGGCGCAGAGAGCCGGGGTCCTGAGCTGGATGCCGTGGTACTGGCAGGCAGCGGCGCTGCCGGAGCGGGTGTCACTCGGCTCGAGGCGGGCACAGGTGGGACAGACAGCGTGTCCAGGCGAGAGTTGACAGACCGCAGGTAGGTCAGGATGGTTTCCTGTTGGGATCTCTGACGAGAAACCTCCTAGTACAGGTCAGCAAGCGAAGGAGCCTGGGGGCCACCGGGGTAGTCAGGCTGGCGGACTGGACTGGTAGTCAGGCTGGCGGACTGGACTAGTAGTCAGGCTGGCGGATTGGACTGGTAATCAGGCTGACGGACTGGACTGGAAGTCAGGCTGGCAGACTGGACTGGTAGTCAGGCTGGCGGATTGGACTGGTAGTCAGGCTGGCGGACTGGACTGGTAGTCAGAATAGCAGCGGGACCTGAGGGCTGAAGCAGAGTTAAGAACACAAAGCTACAACCTTGCATGGACACCTCCATTTTGGAGGAGGTGACTTTTATATGAGAAGTCCTCCGGCCATTGGCTGGGGACTCCTTAGGACGGCGCGCGTGGCCCCTTTAAGAGGGAGGGAGCGCGCGCGCCCTAAGCACAGTGCCCGGGAAGCTGCACGCGCCGGCAGCAGCCGTAGCAGGAGAGCTGGAAGACGCCGGGCCAGGAGCACTGCGCTAAGGGGGACAGCGTCTCCGCCTGTCAGGGGGCAGAGACGCCGATGCTACAGGCTGTAGGTTCAGCGGTGTCAGCCACAGATCTGCCTGCTCTTTCAGAGCTGTCCATAATTCTTCAACGTTGTGCGATTAGTCACCCAAGCATATTAGCTTCGGCACAGTCGGTTGCCCCTCGGCCGAGGCAGTTCTGCAGTGCTTCCAGCTTGTGACTGATGTGGTTATTTCGAAGATGGAGGCTGAAAAGGAGGAGGTGCAGGATCTGTTGAATAGGGAGAAACCCTGATTAACCTAGGGCCCGCAATCCTTGGCGTCGGGAGGACATGTTCCATCCCAAGGTCCGACTGGATCCCGGATCCCACTATATTAACCCAGTGTGCTATCAGCGAGATGTACCGTCTCTGCCCACAAGCACTTGTCCACGTGTCCATGATTAGGTGAACTTTTCCAGTAACTGCGTTGTTGAGGGCACGGCTAATGTTGTGGGACAAGTGCTTGTGTAATGCGGGAATGGCACACCAGGAGAAATAGTGGCGGCTGGGGACCAAGTACTAAGGGACGGACGCTGCCATAAGGTTGCGGAAAGCTTTCATCTCTATGAGCCTAAAAGGCAACATTTTGAGTGCAAGCATTCGCAAAATGTGTGAATTAATAGTGTGGCCTGTAGGTCATTGGCTGTGTATTTGCGCTTGCATTCCAAGGACTGGGGTAGGGACAACTGAACGTTGCCCTGGGACAAGGACGTGGACATGCTTGCTGATGGTTCTAGTTGAGAGTGAGCAATGATAGGTGCAGGGAGGGAGGCATCTTCGCATGTACCATGGACGGGGGATTGGCGTGCATGCACAGCAGAGAAATAAGTAGTGGTGTCATCCGCAGACTCTGTTTCTGGACCTTGGCGTTTGGCCCTCTAAGTTGGGTGCTTTGCTGTCATGTGCCTGATCATGCTGGTGGTGGTCAGACTGGTAGTTTTGCTAACCCTGCTGATGCTGGCCTGGTAGATGATGCAAATAGCCTTTTTGGGGTTATTTGCAGAGTCTTTAAAAAAGAACCAGACTTGATAAGACCTAGCAGTTGTACTGGCAACTTCCGTCATGTTGGTGTTCTGGGGAACGCTTTCCTGCCTTGTGTCTGGGACAACACACTGCTTCTTCTTGCCTGTTGTGGTGCTACGCCTCCCTCCCCCTGTGTGCTGCTGTACTCTCTCTGCATGTCCCACTGACAGGTTGGGTCAGTTACTATATCGTCCACCACCTTGTCTTCCACTTCTGCACCCTGGTCTTTCTCCTGACTTTCTGGCAATTGTGTCTCATCATCGTCCACCTCTTGCGACAGTATTTGCACTTTCCCACCGTTGCCTTCATGTGACCGTGGCTGCTCAAATATTTGGGCATCGCTACTCACGGTCTCCTCTTGCCCCGCTTAAAGCTGGCCAGGCGAGAAGCCCAAATCTATAAAAGGAAAAGTGAACAGCTCTTCGGAGTGTCCAAGTTTGGGAGCAGTTTTCTCCGGACACTCAACATGGTGGGAGGAAGGAGGGTCAGGGTGAGGAATATGCGGTCCATGCTCATGGCTACTGAGACTTGACCATGTGGAAGACAGGGTAGTTTTGGTGGTGGCAAAGTGACTGGAAGCATTATCTGCTATCCAACCAACAACTTCTCGAGCGGCAAGATGTGGTTGTTTGTTGTGGCACAATTTCAGCTTGCCCACCGCTATGGCCTCGGACTCTGCATGCACCATCACCATCACGTCCACTTCCCTGACCCTTGCCAAGTGCCTTACACATTTTAAATGGAGGACAATATTTTCCATGTTCACTACAAGTGACTGAATTTGAATCTCAGTTATATGTGATACGTCTGACGAACAACAAAGGTTTTAAATAGCGGGCTTGTAGTTTACTATTCTTCACAGCCAGTATGTGTGAATAGTTTCACTGACACACTGCAGCAAACTATAAATGGAGGACAGAAATGGGATGAATTTAGACCGCAGTTATATGTGATACGTCTGACGGACAACTACAGTTTTAAATAGCGGACTTGTATTTTACTATTCTTCACAGCGACCTCGTGTGAATAGCTTCACTGACACACTGCAACAAACTGTAAATGAAGGCCAGATATGGCTGAGTTTGGATAGCAGTTATATGTGATATGTCTGACGGACAACCACGGTTTTAAATAGTGGGCCTGTAGTTTACTATTCTTCACAGCCAATATGTGTGAAGAGCTTCACGGACACACTGTAACAAACTGTAAATGGAGACCAGAAATGGCTGAATTTGGACCGCAGTTATATGTGATATGTCTGGCAGACAGCCACGGTTTTAAATAGTGGGCCTGTAGTTTACTATTCTTCACAGCAAGGACGTGTGAATAGCTTCACTGACACACTGCAACAAACTGTAAATGAAGGCCAATATTTTTCACGTTCACTACAAATTTCAGGATTTTTATTGCTGTAATATGGAAAAGATCTGGCTGTATTCTGCAGTGCTAACAAGCAAATGGAGTAGAAAAATGATGTACTCTGGATTGCTTTTTAAGCAAATAATCAGGATTAAGATAAAAAAAATAGCCCTGGCCCCTGATATCTGTCTATGTCTACAAATATCTGTAACAGCAGGATCAGTCAGAACGTGCAATGGACCCTCTTGTGCTGTATACACTTTCTGCCACAAACCCTGCCTGCTTAACTCCTGCTATCACCACTGAATATATGCAGCTGGATTAGTCCTCAGAAGGACTATTAGTTCAGATGGGTATATAGATATGCTGTGGAATACCTATTCTAACTAAAAACAAGCAAATATCTCCCTGACCCAGCAGCAGCTCTTCCTACTCTGCCTGTTTCCGAGGTAGACTGTGATGAGCATAGTGCCACCAGGTCTTATATAGACCCGATGATGCTATGCGGCCAGCCACTCACTGTAATGCCACAACCAACATGGCTACGGCATTACAGAGCATGGCAAGCAATCTAAAGAGCGCCAAGCATGCAGGGTGGGGACTCGAGCTCCCACCTGAGCAAGCTGGAAATACTCGCCGAGCTTGTCAAGCACCGTGATGCTCGGGCGAGTACCGAGTAGTGGAAAGCACGTTCGCTTGTCATCACTAATGACCATTATTATATATGGACAGATAATTTTTGAGAAAATTGAAGCATCCACTACTGTGATTCATATTTTTGAATCAGGCTCGCATATTAAGCTCAATGGGTGCTTTAAATGAATGATTGCCATACAGGCACTAATTGTACTGCATCCATTTTTAAGGGGTGCATTGCAGTTATTATCATTGAAAACTGTAATTGGCTTTTCTCTTATTTTCAATTTATTGTTATAGAATATAAATGCCATGTGGATGAAAAAATGGGCATCTAGAGGGCAAGCAGAATTCAATACAAATGAATAATTGTCAAGTTTTTGCTGATGAAAATAGGTGATTTTTACATACACTCATGTGAATCTAGCTTAATGCTGAATAAGGAAAATCATCCAGCGTAAGAAATTCTCTTTGTAATCATTATCCACCATGAAGCATGGAATGTGCTTTTATTGTAATACTCCGCCCAATGGCTGGGTATCATGACCTGCACAAACTGCCTCTTATATGCCTTTATGCAGGTCATGCCGGTTATTAGGGTAAGAGCATGGTTAATGTGTCAATGATGTGTGAAACTGGCCTTTAACTAAATGACTTACTAGGGCATATGGAAATTGTTTATTTTAATCTGAATGATCCTCTTTCTCAATTTCGTGCCGGAGCCTGTTTTGCCTTTGTGAACAAGCCAGTCTTTACAATTCTGACCAGTGTTCTTTTATGTGGTAATAACTCTGGAACGCTTCAATGTATCCCTGTAATTATGATATTGTTTTATCATGACAATGTACTTCATGACAGTGGTAACATTTATTAGATATCACTTGCATTTAGTTCTGAAAAAAACTAAAAGTTGGTGAAAATTCGGAAAGTTTAGCAATTTTCTAGCTTTTAATTTTAATGCCCTTAAACCAGAGAGTTAAGTCACACTAAATAGTTAATGAATAACATTTACCAAATGTCTGCTTTACATCAGCACAATTTTTGAAACATTATTTTTTTTTTTGTTAGGAACTTAAAAGGGTTAAAAGTTGATCAGCAATTTCTCATTTTTCCAACACCATTTACAAAAACAATTTTTTAGGGACCACATCACATTTGAAGTGACTTTGAGGGGCCTATATGACAGAAAGTACCCGAAGGTGACACCATTATAAAAACTGCATCCCTCAAGGTGCTCAAAACCACATTCAAGAAGTTTGTTAACCATTCGGATGCTTCATGGGAACTAAAGGTGTGTTGCAGAAGAAAGAATAATTATATTTTTACCACAAAAAAATCTTTTTAGCCCCAGATTTTACATTTTCACAAGGGAAAATGGGTAAAAATGGCTCCAAAATGTGTCACATAATTTCTGCTGAACGTAACAATTAGTGATGAGTGAATATGATCGAAATCCGATCTCCAAACTTAAGTTCGACATGAATGTGGCACATTCGGATTCGTGATCGTAAAGGCGAGCAAAATTTGTTAAATTCGGGAAAATTGGTAATGTTCGGCGAATTTACGTGGTTACGTGATTGTGGGGCAACTACAGCGTTTTTTACAGTTTTGCTAGCATAGTGCTTGTGTATGATGAGCGGGGAGACCTGGCAAATGAGTTGGGGAGCTGGCGATAGCTCAGAACAGGTCAGACCAGTGGCACGCTTTTTCTTTTCCTGTAGGCAGTAACTTTAAGTCAGGAAAGCGCGGCTAGCTTCCACAGTGTCCCAGACACAAGGGCTTCTGCAATTGGCTGCTGAAATCAAATGTCCTCTCCATATAAAAACCGGCCAAGTTCCCTCAGCGCCATCTTATGCATATGACTGCTGGAGACAGACGCTGCTCCTGCACCCAGCTCCTGTGTAATGAGATATACAACCCCTGGCAAAAATTATGGAATCACCGGGCTCGGAGGATGTTCATTCAGTTGTTTAATGGTGTTGAAAAAAAGCAGATCACAGACATGGCACAAAACTAAAGTAATTTCAAATGGCAACTTTAGGGTTTTAAGAAACACTAAAAGAAATCAAGATTAAAAATGTGGTACTCAGTAAGAGTAACTTTTTCCGACCAAGCAGAGGGAAAAAATTATGGAATCACTCAATTCTGAGGAAAAAATTATGGAATCATGAAAAACAAACACACAAAAGAACACTCCAATACATCACTAGTATTTTGTTGCACCACCTCTGGCTTTAATAACAGCTTGCAGTCTTTGAGGCATGGACTTAATGAGTGACAAACAGTACTCTTCATCAATCTTGCTCCAACTTTCTCTGATTACTGTTGCCAGATCAGCTTTGCATGTTGGAGCCTTCTCATGGACCATTTTCTTCAACTTCCACCAAAATTTTTTAATTAGATTGAGATCCGGACTATTTGCAGGCCATGACATTGACCTTATATGTCTTCCTTCAAGGAATGTTTTCAGAGTAAAACAAAATATTTTTTCTGTTGTTAGAATCCACAAAAGATTATTTGGTGTCACAAACGTGATACACTTTGCTAAAAGCCACATACTATTTTAGTGGCAGTGAAATTCAGCTGTATGCAGAGCTAATGTAGAGTAAAAAAATAAATTTTTTACTGTGACTAACGTGATACAGCAGGCAAGATCTGAGTTTGAAATATATTGGAGCATATATTCTATGTTATACAGGCCTCATCCACAGTCAAAAAATACTTTCTTTGATTCCTAACGTTATACAGCAGGGGATATCTCAATTTTAATTAGTTTGGAGAATATCTCGTATGTTATACAGGCCTCATCCACACTAAAAAATAATTTCTTCTGTTACTAACATCATGCACTAGGGGACATCTCAGGGTGCCAATGGAGGGTGGTTCACTGCGATCGAGGAGGGTTGGCGATACCAGAAAAACTGTTAGTGAAGGCATTAGTGAAGGCGAGGAACAAATGGAAGAGGAAGAGGTGATGGGCGAGCAACACTCAGAACATGAAAAGGATAATCATCCCCTCTCTGTTTGTATTTGGCAGGACGAGACAGAGGAAACAAGCATCAGAATTACCAAGCCACCAACACAGCATGGGCTTGAACCTCAGGAAAGAGGCCAACATATGTTGGCATTCTTTCTGCACTATCTGCAACATGATCCCTGTATAGTTATGATTCAAAATAGTGCTGACTACTGGGTTGCCACTCTGTTAGATCCACGTTATAAGAGTAAATTTTGCCAGATGCTTCCTGCCCTGGAAAGGGACTTGCTAATGCTGGAATATCAAAACACGCTTTTACACAACCTTAAGATAGGTTTTCCCCAAGCTAGCAGTGAGGCACACAGAGTTCATCGCAGCTCTACACTTCCAATTCGTCAATGCCAAAATATTAGCAGCAGCAGTAGTGTAAGTGGCAGAAGCAATTTCTGTGAGTCCTTTTACAAATTTTTGTTCCTAATTCTACAATTTCTACTGCAGTGAAATTGATGCCACTTTGCTGGTGTCTGCCACTAATTTTTGGAAATGTGGGGAATCCTGATGGGTCTCCATTAGTGATGAGCGAGCATACTCGCAAGTACTCGGTACTCGCCCGAGCATCTCAGTATTCGAGATGCTCAGAGCTCGCCGAGTACTTGCGAGATGTTTGGGAGAATGCTCGGGTCTCCTCCCTGCATGTTTGGTGCTCTTTAGAGTGCCAATCAACATGCAGGGATTGCCTGCCACTCATTGTAATACCACAGCCATGGTGGTTGTGGCATTACAGTGATTGGCTGGTCGCAAAGCATCATCAGGTCTATATCAGAGTCACAGTCACTCTGGAATCAGGCAGAGTAGTGAGAGGTGCTGCTGATCTAGGGAGAAATTTGCTTGTGTATTAGGTAGTGTAGGGAGAAAACACGTACATTACACATATCCATCTCAACAAACAGTCATTCTGAGTACTAATGCATCTGCAGAGATATCAGGCAGGCAGTGTATATAGCAGACAAGAGGCTCCATTCCAGTTCTGCCTTCTGCTGCTATTAGATAATTCTAGACAAGGGCCCAGGTCTCAGGGGCCAGGAATAATTTTTTTTGGATCTTAATCCTCATTATTTGCTTAAAAAGCAATCCAGAGAACACCATTTTTCTGCGCCATTTGCTTGTTGGCACTGCAGAACACAGCCAGGTCCTTTCCATATTACAGCGCTAAAAATCCAGCTATTAAAAAACTGTGTTTTCTCCGTCACATGGATCACATATACGTTTTCAGAAAATACTGCCATTTTTGGCGTCCGTTCAAATTTTTTTTCACTGTGTCAGCAAAGTTTTTGACACCGGTTTGCTGTTCAAACTAGTTACCTACAGGCCAGGTATTTAAAACTCTGTTTTCTCCGTCACACGGATCACGTATACATTTTCAGAAAATACTGCCATTTCTGACCTCTATTAAAAATTTGTGTCAGTGTGTCAGTGAAGCAATTGACCCTAGATTGCAGTTCAAAATAGTTACCTACAGGCCAGGTATTTAAAACTGTGTTTTCTCCGTCACACGGATCACATATACGTTTTCAGAAAATACTGCCATTTCTGACCTCCATTAAAAATTTGTTTCAATGTGTCAATGTGGGCAAGCTGAAATTGTGCCACAACAAACACAAATCTTCTCGCCCGACCTTCCTGTCCCAATTCCTGGGGGACCGCAGAACACCACTATTGAACCCAGAGCAGTGTCAAAAGGTTGTTGGTTGGATAGTGGATAATGCTTCCAGTCACCTGATGAAGCCACCTTGTGTGGCGATACGTGTTGGGTAACAAGTACCCATCTACACATTTCTACTAAACAGGCTTTGTTTGACTTAGGATTTTTGGGGCTTATTGCTAGTTTGGTTTGTATCTTGCTGGTGCAGCATTTTCCGCTCAAACTGTATGTATTTAGTGGAGTCACTCTCCCTTGGCTGAGTTGAGAGACCCATTTGAGACGGCCAGGGCTCTATGAGGTGGGTGCACGATAGTGCCGAAGTTGACCTATCACCTTGCATGGGTATCATTAGTTTGAGTGGACGTGTCCATTTGAATGTCTATGCATTTATGACCATTGAATTTTATTAAGTTGTCATCTGCTGCACTATTTATACATTTTCTTACTTTCATTGATATTTCGGGCTTGTGCAATATTGACCACCAGACTTTTTATACAGCCTGTATAGATTTATTGACTTGTACAATCATGTATGTAGAATTATGTCAAATTATGAAAGGTTTCTGAAGTAGTGGGTTCAATAAGGAGTGGATGGTTCCACTTCATTTTTTAATGGTGTTTTAATAACTCTGTTGGTATGTCCATGATTGTGTATATGTGTCTAGATAAATTTTGAAATAAATTTTTGTACCTTGGATTTATCACTTGATATACTTTGATTATCAGTGGTTATCACCGCTCAGATGCATGTCTCCTTTTCTTCTTAACATTGCACAGTTCTTGTACGACATGCGACAGGTAGATCCCAATTACCTGATGTTGCCCTCCTAATGTGTTAGGTGGTATTATTGTATAGTGGAAGTGGTCCTCTCTTGGACCTCGGGTCTCCCATTTTTCTGGAGTGTTGGCACATCTTCGCCTTGTATAGTATGGATCTTTCAGCTAGGGAGACATCTTGGAGCAATCGGGCACTAGGTGTCTTTGAAACTGGATCACGACAGGGGAATGAGATCGCTGCGAGCGATATGGATTTTCAAGTACTGAGTAAGGAGTTGACAAATTTACATAAGTCTTTGACTAAAGTTTGGTGGAATGTGCGAAGTCTGGAAGAGTATAAAAGATTGGGGTTGGTGCCCCGGGGCCTTAGGGTACAGATATTCCCAGCTTGGGAAGCTGACCATGCTTTTCAGAAGATCTGGGAGACGGGCCTCCTAAAGTGTTCTACCATCATAATGGACATGCTGATTGAACACGATCAAGTGTTGCTTAATAAGTAGAGATGAGCGGTGTTCGACTAGAACTGTTCGCCAATCTCAAATTCGAGCTGTTTTGGGCGGTGTTCGAGTTGTTCGACGAACCCGAACAATTTGCAAAAAATTCGGCTGTTCGAGGTTATGTTCGATAACTGTTCGTGCACCAAAAGCTTGTCCTGCATGTCTGGCGCTATTTAGAGCACCAATCATGCAGGGATTGTCTGTCACTCACTGTAATGCCACAGCCATGGTGGTTGTGGCATTACAGTGATTGCCCAAATCGATGGGAACAGTGTCAACAGTGAAACATGAAAAGCAGGCAATTCAGCAGCGGCATACACCGGTACCCGACAATTTAGAACCGAAAGAATAGAGCTTCACACATAGATTAGATAGATATAAACATGTCAGCCACATATATACGAAGTACAGTGAAAGTGCTGCTTACTGTACTTGTCATTTAGCGTAAAGGATTTATCAAAAAAAATAATAGTGTTTTCATGCACCGTCTCTTTAAAAAAGCCGGCCGGCAATTCAGCAGCGGTACCCGACAATTTATAACAGACAGAATAGAGCTTCACACATAGATTAGATAGATAGAAACATGTCAGTCACATATATATGAAGTACAGTGATAGTGTTGGTTACTGTACTTGTCATTTAGTATTAAAATAAAGGATTTATTATTAAAAAAAATGGCGTGGGGTTCCCCTTAATTTTAGGCTCTAGCGGAGGTTAAGCAGACGGCTGGGGCAGATGTTTGAAGCCTGGGAAGGGGGTAATACCCACGGAGCTTCCCAGGCTACTAATATCAGCCCCCAGCTGAATACATAGCCTTTACTAGCTATTAAAATGGGGACCCCCCAAAAAAAATGACGTGGGGTCCCCCCTAATTTAATAGCTAGCAAAGGCTAGGCAGACAGCTGGGGGCTGATATTAATAGCCCAGGAAGGGAGCCATGAATATTGGCCCCCTCCCAGGCTAGAAACACCAGCCGTCAGCCGCCCCAGAAATGGCGCATTCATAGGATGCGCCAATTCTGGCACTTAGCCTCGCTCTTCCACGCTGCCCTGGTGCGGTGGCAGGGGGTAATAGGGTTGGGGTTGATGTCAGCTTATAATGCCAGCTGACATCAAGCCCAGGTTAGTAATGGAGAGGCGTCTATAAGACACCCCCATTACTAACCCCATAGTCAAAGTTAAAAAAAACACAAACACCCAGAATAAAGTCCTTTAATTGAAATAAAGACACAATCCTTTATTGTTCTAAATTAAACCATACTTACCGTCACGCCCATTCCAGCTGAAGCCAACGATCTCCTGCAATAAAAGAAAAATAATAAAGCAACCTCATCCTTACCTTTCCATGGTTCCCACGACAGCTTCAGCTCTGCTACATCGAGATGACAGGCTGGACCGCAGCAGAACGCTGCCATCCAGCCTCTCATCCCGGAGACACTGAGAAGCGCAAGCTTACTTGCGCTGCTCAGCGTCTCTCTGTGACGACATCCAGATGAGCCGAGTTCATGTCCAATGAACTCGGCTCACCTCATGCACGTCACTGACAGCGTGGGAAAATTCTCACGCTGAAGCGGTGAGTGCAGGAGAATTCTCCCACGCTGTCAGTGACGTGCATAAGGTGAGCTCATGTCCAATGAACTCAGCTCACCTCCTGCACGTCACTGACAGCGTGGGAGAATTCTCCTGCACACAGCGCTTCAGCGTGAGAATTCTCCCGCTGAAGCGCTGAGTGCAGGAGAATTTTCCCACGCTGTCAGTGACGTGCATAAGGTGAGCTCATGTCCAATGAACTCGGCTCACCTCATGCACGTCACTGACAGCGTGGGAGAATTCTCCTGCACTCAGCGCTTCAGTGTGAGAATTCTCCCACGCTGAAGCGGTGAGTGCAGGAGAATTTTCCCACGCTGTCAGTGACGTGCATGAGGTGAGCCGAGTTCATTGGACATTAACTCGGCTCATCTGGATGCCCTCACAGAGAGACACTGTGGAGCGCAAGCAAGCCTGCGCTTCTCAGTGTCTGCGGGATGACAGGCAGGATGGCAGCGTTCTGCTGCGGTCCAGCCTGTCATCTCGATGTAGCAGAGCTGAAGCTGTCATGGGAACCATGGAAAGGTAAGGATGATGTTGCTTTATTATTTTTCTTTTATTTCAGGAGATCGTTGGCTTCAGCTGGAATGGGCGTGATGGTAAGTATGGTTTAATTTAGAACAATAAAGAATTGTGTGTTTATTTCAATTAAAGGACTTTTTTCTGGGTGTTGTGTTTTTTTTAAATACTTTACTAGAAATTCATGGTGGTCATGTCTAATATTGGCGTGACCCCATGAATTTCGGGCTTAGGGCCAGCTGATAATGCCAAGCTGGCCCTAACCCCTTTATTACCCAGTGAGCCACCGCATCAGGGCCCTGGATGAGTTGGGTACAGCGCCAGAAGATGGCGCTTCTATGAACGCGCCATTTTCCGGGGTGGCTGCGGACTGCAATTTGCAGCGGGGGTGGCCCAGAAAGCTTGGGCCTCCCTGCGCTGCGGATTCCAGCCCCCAGCTGCCTAGTTGTACCTGGCTGGACACAAAAACAGGGCGAAGCCCCACGTCAATTTTCTTTAAATTATTTCATGAAATAATTAAGAAAAAAAGGGCTTCCCTATATTGTTGTGTCCGGCCAGGTACAAATAGGCAGCTGGTGGTTGGGGGCAGCCCGTTCCTGCCTGCTGTACCTGGCTGGACACAAATATAGTGCGAAGCCCCACGTCAATTTTTTTTAAATTATTTCATGAATTTCCTGAAATAATTTAAAAAAATTGAAGTGGGGCTTCGCACTATATTTGTGTCCAGCCAGGTACAGCAGGCAGGAACGGGCTGCCCCCATCCACCAGCTGCCTATTTGTACCTGGCCGGACACAACAATATAGGGAAGCCCTTTTTTTCTTAATTATTTCATGAATTTCATGAAATAATTAAAAAAAATTGAAGTGGGGCTTCGCACTATATTTGTGTCCAGCCAGGTACAGCAGGCAGGAACGGGCTGCCCCCATCCACCAGCTGCCTATTTGCACCTGGCCGGACACAACAATATAGGGAAGCCCTTTTTTTCTTAATTATTTCATGAATTTCATGAAATAATTAAAAAAAAAGTACGTGGGGCTTCGCCCTATTTTTGTGTCCAGCCAGGTACAACTAGGCAGCTGGGGGCTGGAATCTGCAGCGCAGGGAGGCCCAAGCTTTCTGGGCCACCCCCGCTACAAATTGCAGTCCGCAGCCACCCCGGAAAATGGCGCGTTCATAGAAGCGCCATCTTCTGGCGCTGTACCCAACTCATCCAGGGCCCTGGTGCGGTGGCTCACTGGGTAATAAAGGGGTTAGGGCCAGCTTGGTATTATCAGCTGGCCCCAAGCCCAAAATTCATGGGGTCACGCCAGTATTAGACATGACCGCCATGAATTTCTAGTAAAGTATTTAAAAAAAACACAACACCCAGAATAAAGTCCTTTAATTGAAATAAAGACACAATTCTTTATTGTTCTAAATTAAACCATACTTACCATCACACCCATTCCAGCTGAAGCCAACGATCTCCTGCAATAAAAGAAAAATAATAAACCAACCTCATCCTTACCTTTCCATGGTTCCCACGACAGCTTCAGCTCTGCTACATCGAGATGACTGGCTGGACCGCAGCAGAACGCTGCCATCCAGTCTGTCATCCCGCAGACACTGAGAAGCGCAGGCATGCTTGCGCTCCTCACTGTCTCGCTGTGACGGCATCCAGATGAGCCGAGGTCATGTCCAATGAACTCGGCTCACCTCATGCACGTCACTGACAGCGTGGGAAAATTCTCACGCTGAAGTGCTGAGTGCAGGAGAATACTCCCACGCTGTCAGTGATGTGCATGAGGTGAGCTCATGTCCAATGAACTCAGCTCACCTCCTGCACGTCACTGACAGCGTGGGAAAATTCTCCTGCAATCAGCGCTTCAGCGTGAGAATTTTCCCACGCTGTCAGTGACGTGCATGAGGTGAGCCGAGTTCATTGGACATGAACTCGGCTCATCTGGATGTCGTCACAGAGAGACGCTGAGCAGCGCAAGCAAGCCTGCGCTTCTCAGTGTCTGCGGGATGACAGGCTGGATGGCAGCGTTCTGCTGCGGTCCAGCCTGTCATCTCGATGTAGCAGAGCTGAAGCTGTCGTGGGAACCATGGAAAGGTAAGGATGAGGTTGCTTTATTATTTTTCTTTTATTGCAGGAGATCGTTGGCTTCAGCTGGAATGGGCGTGATGGTAAGTATGGTTTAATTTAGAACAATAAAGGATTGTGTCTTTATTTCAATTAAAGGACTTTATTCTGGGCGTTTGTGTTTTTTTTAACTTTGACTATGGGGTTAGTAATGGGGGTGTCTTATAGACGCCTCTCCATTACTAACCTGGGCTTGATGTCAGCTGGCATTATAAGCTGACATCAACCCCAACCCTATTACCCCCTGCCACCGCACCAGGGCAGCGTGGAAGAGCGAGGCTAAGTGCCAGAATTGGCGCATCCTATGAATGCGCCATTTCTGGGGCGGCTGACGGCTGGTGTTTCTAGCCTGGGAGGGGGCCAATATTCATGGCTCCCTTCCTGGGCTATTAATATCAGCCCCCAGCTGTCTGCCTAGCCTTTGCTAGCTATTAAATTAGGGGGGACCCCACGTCATTTTTTTGGGGGGGTCCCCCATTTTAATAGCTAGTAAAGGCTATGTATTCAGCTGGAGGCTGATATTAGTAGCCTGGGAAGCTCCGTGGGTATTACCCCCTTCCCAGGCTTCAAACATCTGCCCCAGCCGTCTGCTTAACCTCCGCTAGAGCCTAAAATTAAGGGGAACCCCACGCCAATTTTTTTAATAATAAATCCTTTATTTTAATACTAAATGACAAGTACAGTAACCAACACTATCACTGTACTTCATATATATGTGACTGACATGTTTCTATCTATCTAATCTATGTGTGATGCTCTATCTTTCTGTTCTAAATTGTCGGGTACAGATGCTGAATTGCCGGCCGGCTTTTTTAAAGAGACGGTGCATGAAAACACTAATATTTTTTTTAATAAATCCTTTACACTAAATGACAAGTGCAGTAACCAACACTGTCACTGTGCTTCTTATATGTGTGACTGACATGTTTCTATCTATCTAATCTATGTGTGATGCTCTATTCCTTCTTGTCTAAATTGTCGGGTACCGGTGTATGCCGCTGCTGAATTTGCCGGCCGGCTTTTTTAAAGAGAGTGTCTTCTGAGCAGTTTGTCAGCTTTTGGACACCTTTGCAGGTGTTTTCTATGTGTTTCTATGTGTTTTTGTTTGCCTGCCATTGGTTTTAACGGTGTTCGACGGTGTTCTAAGGTGTTCGACGAACAGTTCGACGAACAGTTCCTCGAACATCCCGGTGTTCGACGAACCGAACCGAACCCGAACACTACGGGGGTGGCTCAACACTATTAATAAGCTTAAAGAAGACATAAGGGGGCGAGAAAATAAACTAAAGGATTTTGATAATGATACTTTGGTTGCACCGTTTAAAGAGCGTCTCAAAGTGTCCATTGACCAATTTGAAAAGGATATTATTAATGGAAAGAAACATAAGTTTCATAGATACTAAATGGACTTTGACAATGGACGTACCTTTAAATGGGGCCACAGGGGGAATAGACGTCAGGGCACAGTGGAGACCAGACCCCAGCTTGATCTAAACACACGATATGAATCATCCTCTAGTGATTTTTTATCGTCAGGCCCAAGCGACACCGAAGGGGCCGCCGCAGGACAAGAAGTGTACTTAGAGACAAAAGGGAAGAGGAACAGGGGGTACAGAGCTTGGTCCCTGTCATACAAATGGGAACAGGAGACGTCAGACATAAATACAAACAGCAACCCTGTGAACAACGGAGGTAATTTACAAATCATGAATTTGTCAACATATGTACTTACTGATGCTGAGAGATCTGATCTAACAAAGGGTCTGTCGTTTTCACCTATGAATAGGTTGAACAAGTTTGAATTGGTCAAAGATGTGTATTTATTTTGCCGACAATTGACCTTTAAACTTTTATATCATCAGCCTTCACTTATTGATGACTTACCTTCTGATGAAAAGCGGACATTTCAGTATCGCTTAGACTTACTACGGGAAAATGAAGAACCACGATCACGCAACAGATTTACAGGTAGACTTCCTTCACAGGCCGCACCATCTTTCTCTATGTTTCCAGCAGTACAAATTTTCTTCGATAATGTGTGCAGGGATATTCATTGTTTAAGACCTGATCCACATAGGGATAACAATCTAAGTTATGCAGAGAGAAAGGCACTCACTAAATTAACAACTAATCAAGAGTTTATTATTCGAGAAGCGGATAAGGGCGGGAACATTGTTTTGTGGCCGAATGCACTTTAAATCAAGGAAGCCAATCTGCAGTTATCTAACACAACGTGCTACCATATGTTGCCGTCGGATCCAAACATGTTCTTTAAGGACAAATTGGATACCCTAATCATGAAAGCAGGACAAAATAATATCTTAAACAAAAAAAGAGATCGATTTCCTCACCACCCCACATCCAGTGGTGCCGACCTTCTATCTGCTAGATTGATTGAACCGCCCGGCCGACCCATTGTGTCGGGCATAGGTGGCCTTTTTAAATTCCCCTGAATATTCTTAGATCACTTCCTGCAGCCCTTAGCTGTATCTTTAAAGTCATATGTTAGGAACTCTTCCCACCTTATTCAACATCTTAATGGGTTAACCATCCTGGATAATACCATCTTGGTTTCATTAGATGTGGAGTCACCTTATACAAGCATCTCACATGACCTGGGAATGCAAGCGGTTACGTATTTTCTGGATCACCGTTCAACTGGTGATCAGAAACATGACTCATTTGTCTTGGACTTGTTGCACTTCGTTTTAGACAAAAAATTACTTTGTCTTCGATAGGAAGTTCTATCGACAGATTGCCGGCACGGCAATGGGCGCAATTTGTGCGCCCTCTTATGCAAACTTATATCTAGGGTGGTGGGAATAGATGGTGGTCTATAGGCATGAGGCCTTTTGCAATAAGGTTTTCACATGGCTGAGATACATAGACGACGTGCTTCTGTTGTGGTCGGGCACTCGAATGGAATGTGAGGCCTTTATCGACGTTCTAAATACTAATGTTTTGAACATCAGACTCACATCGAATCTCTCCAGTCTGGAGATAGACTATCTGGATTTGAAGTTGGCAAAGGCAGATAATCAAATTTGTACAACTCTTTTCAGAAAAACCACTGCTGCGAACAACTTGTTACATTATACGAGTTTCCATCCCACGCATCTACGGAACGGCATCCCGAAGGGACAATTCCTTCACCTTCGGAGGAACTGCACCACGGTTGAAGAGTTCCAGCGACAATCCAAGGACCTTTCACAACGATTCATTACGAGGGGCTATCCACGACGTGTGGTATCTGATGCGTTCAGAGATGCGAGAGGGAGGAATCGAGATGACTTATTATGGACACAAGCAGGTAACTCACCCAGGCCCCTCAATTTGATCACCACTTTTAACAATCAATGGCATGTTGTTTGGAATATCCTCACCAAAAATTGGGGAATCCTTCTCAGCGAACCGAAGCTAACCAAACACATTCCAGTGTTTCCCAATATGGTAGCTCGCAGAGCAAGGAATCTAAAGGATAACCTCTGCCGGAGTCATTACACGCGACCCTTTGTGAGATTGGAAAGAGGGGGCAGGGTTTTTGGCACGTATCCTTGTGGTGGCTGTAACATCTGCCAATATACAGTGGCATGGGATGGTATAACATTGTCCATTTCCCCCTATCAGATTCGACCTAAGGCTTATTTCAATTGTAGGTCACGGAATTTGGTCTATGCCCTGATTTGTGGATGTCCGAAGATATACGTCGGAGAAACAACCCAAGAACTTAGGAAAAGGGTCCAACAACACATCTCTAACATGTCAACAGCCAAGAGGGACCGTGACAAGGACAAAACGATAACATCTGTGGCGGCACATTTTCTGGAGGTCCACAATTGCCGACTGGCCGGCCTACAGGTAATTGGATTGGAACAGACAAAAACAAGTATAAGGGGGGGGGGGATTGCACCAATGCCCTCCTTAGATGTGAATCTAAATGGATCTTTAGCCTACAAAGCCTGGCCCCTCGGGGCCTAAATGGGGAACTGCTATTCACGGGCTTTTACAAACAGCTTTGAGATCAGTTTTAGATATGTCTTATTTATTCCATCTGTGCCTCTCTCTTAGGGTGTATATGGCAGGAAGCACGGGTTGGAGCCAAGAAAACAACATCTATCTCACAATGACTATGGGCTTTGGAACAACTCATTGTCTATCAAATTGGAAGTGGCCGGGAAATATGGTCATGGTGTGGCCTAAGAAAAGGAGAGAAGAGGAGTGCCCACTCGGGAATTGCATTGAGGACCAAGTCCGGAAAATGGATGAAAGATGGCTGTCACTCCTTAAACTGGACCTGAGATATATCTTAATATGGCTGACTAAGAAGGACAATATATTGGACGTTAGGACCACATAAGAAAACCCTACTTGGGACAACCCATCTTTACTCCTCTTTCCCATCTGGAAACTTGGTATGGGCATTCACTGCATAGGCAAACACAATGGGAGACCTACTTCCTAATAATGGGAACATTGTTTTCAGGAGGCCCTCCTCTAAGTCTCTTCAAAGGGGTATTGGGGTGCATCCAAATTTTCAAAGTGGTATTAGGGTACGTCCAAATTTTGGGCAGCCATGGCACTCACTGCATACTCTATAACAGTATAGGAGACCCACTCTTTAGTAATGGGAACAATAAAACATTGCAGGCTGATGGCTTTCTAAGAATAGTGAGGGCTGACTGCAGGCCCTTTAAGAATAGTAAAGGCCGCCTGATGGCCCTATAAAAATAGTCTTTGTGACTCTCAGAGTCCCTCCTTCTTAATTGAAACACGATGTGTCTGATGATATCTCACACATGGCCAGATAAGGTTGTAAAATGTTACAATTACATTTCCTGGTGAATGCATTTGTCACAGTTGAAAGCAATGCAAAAGTGAAAAAACGCATCAAAACGCTACGTGTGAACATAGCCCAAATTTTGTTTTTGGTTGTTTATTTTGCCTTATGTACAAGTCATTACCCTGGAAAGGATGTTCCTTAATATATTTCCCAGGAAAATCCACTTTGGTTTAGTTTTGGTATGTTTTATTGTGAGTTTGTAAAAGTGGCGTAATACCTCTGACAACGTTGTTGACAGAAGTGACCTGGGAGTCAGAAATGCTTCCAGGGGTCTTCCCCATGCTGTCTCCATGTTATTTGAGCACTGTTCCCATCGATTTGGGCAATTTTTAGGCCCTCTGCAGACCGCCGGGGGTAGGCGCCGGAAAAATGCTTGAGTTTCCCATAGACTTACATTGGGCTCGTTGCTCGGGTCGAGCACCCGAGTATTCCAATGTGATCGACCCGTGCAGCGAGCACCTGAGCATTTTAGTGCTTGCTCATCACTAGTCTCAATCTATTGGGTTGGCTGTAGTGGAAGTGGTTTTGGTCCCCATTATGCTACTTCTACTCTAGTGAGATTGATGCCACTTTGGTGGTTTTAAGCCCTAATTTATTAAAATGTGAACACTCCTGATTGGATCTCAATCTATTGGGTTGGCTGTAGTGGAAGAGGTGTCCTTCCAAATTCTACAATTTCTGCTGTAGTGAAATTGATACCACTTTGCTGGTGTCTGCCACTAATTTTTGGAAATGTGGGGAATCTTGTTGAGTCTCCATCTATTGGGTTGGCAAAAGTGGAAGCGGTTTTGGTCCCAATTATACTACTTCTACTCTAGTGAAATTGATGTCACTTTGGTGGTTTTAGGCAATAATTTATTAAAATGTGAACACTCCTGATTACGTCTCCATTTATTGGGTTTGGCTGTAGTGGAAGAGTTGTCAGTCACCATTATACTAGTTCTACTCTAGTGAAATTAATTCTTTGGTGCAGATATTCTTGTCACAGGAGTACACAAGATATAATCAAAATTGGTTTTCTTAGTAATGTGGTATATAAAGCAGGCACATTTCATCTTTTAATTTTTTGGTGCTGATATTGTTCTCCATTCATGGGTACACATTAGCAATGAGAGAGCACTAAATGTGCTCAACTTAGTGGTTTAGCGGTTTCTCAAAACTTAACCAGATCTGCCAGAGCTGCTTGTGAAAGTACAACGTGTGTGTGCCACTTTCAGAAAGTCAGCTATAGCTTCCGCCACCCTGGCAGTGCTTCAGCAGCATATGCAGCTTCCAGCTTACCGACTGTTGTGCGATGTCACCACATGCTGGAAATCAACATTGCAGATGTTGGAAACGATTTGTGAGCAGCAGAGGGCAGTTGTTGAGTACCAGCTTCAACACGCCTATTGGCATTCAGGTCAGCCTCCGCACATAAGCACTGAAGAGTGGGCATGGATGTCTGACATCTGTGCCGTCCTCCAAAACTTTGAGGCCTGCACCAAGATGGTGAGCAGCGATGATGTCACAATTAGCGTCACCATCCCGCTTCTCTGTCTACTGAAACGCTTGGTGCTCACAATTAAAGAGGAGGCATTGCAGGTGGAGCAAGGAACTATGCAGCCCAGGCTCATCTCATCTCAATGTGGATTGGGTGATAATGAGGAGGAGAAGGATGAGGAGGAGAACATGGACAGTCATCTTCTTGGGGAGGACATGGAAGTCTTGGCTGTCTTGGATGTCTTAATACCCCTCTTTCAGTCTGTGGGAAAGCTGTATGAGTTTCGCTTAATTACCTTCAGTGGCCTAAACCGTGGCTTTGCTTATGCCTGTTATTTCTCAAAAATCATTGCAGATTAGGCCATTGTCCAACTCTGTAGTGATTAAATTCAAGGCGTAAAGAAAGATCTTTGTCTGTGACTAGGCACCACCGAGAAGTGTGAGCTGATGTTGGACGGGCTGCCATTGCTTATGCAACAAGCTGCATTAGAGGATTTCCTGGGAGGAATGACAGCCGGAGTAGATACAGTTTCCCTCTATGCCAGTTCTTTCACCGAGCTAAAGAATATGGCTGTGGTGAAATGCAGCTCTCACCGAGAAGCAATGTCAGACTGAAGAACATTGGGCCCACCAAAGGATTTGATTCTGAGGGACCTCGTTTCTCCCCCACTAAAGAGCCCCACAGGAGCTGCAAGGTTTGCGCTATGAACTCTCTTGAAGGAGAAGCCAAGGCCCACCGGAGGATTCTCCAGTTCTCTGGTGGGCCTGTACAACACTGTCAAGAAGCATCCCTGGCTAAGAAAAGTATGTGGGAAGGTTCCCGGACACTCTATGGCTGTTGTTTGACTCCATACAGTCCTTGGCCACATTCACTTGTCCACGTGTTTGTGATTAGGCAGTCCTTGGCAGTAAGTGCACCGGGGAGGGCACGGGTAATATTCTGGGACTCGTGCTTGTGGAAGGTGGGGACGACAGTAGGAGAAATAGTGGCGGCTGGGGACAGAGTATGGAGACCCGGCTGCTGCAAGCATGAGGTCGTGAAAAGCTTCTGCCTCCATGAACCTAAAAGGCAACATTTCAAATGCAAGCAGCTGTCCAGAAATGTGTCCAGTTTAGTATTGCAGCCTGTGGATGGGTGACTGGCTGCATACTTGCGCTTGCATTCCAAGTAACAGAAAACTAAGGAGATGGATGGCCTCATCATCATCACAACCTGCAAGGTTTGCTCTATGAACTCTCTTGAAAGAGATGCCAGGGCCCACCAGAGGATTCTCCGGTTCTCTGGTGTGGCTGTATAACACTGCCGAGAAGCAGCCCTGGCTATGAAAAGTGTGTGGGAAGGTTTCCAGCCACTCTATGACTTCTTTTTTACTGAGGGGGAAACCCATGCAAACACAGAGAGAACATTCAAAATCCTGGCAGATGTTGTCCTTGCTGGGATTTGAATCCAGGATCCCAGCACTATAAAGCTTCAGTGCTAACCACTGAGCCACTGTGCTGCCTTTCACCCTCTGATATCTAACATGCTGGAGAAACGTGCACCTATTGCCACTCTGTATCTTTAGCTCCTTTGTGAGAAACTAATGTATTTGGGCAGCCACTCAGTCTACCAAATAAAATTCATGAGAAGGAAATTGGGGATGGCTTCGCTACTGGTACTGGGGGCAGTGGTAATATCATGGCGTCTTACCATGGTTCACTGTAAATATTCCAGGATGGTAGGAGCCAAGCAGATTCCCACAGAAAAGTACCAGCAGTAATGTTCTTGGACCCATGCTTGTGGAAGGCGGGTACGACACAGGGAGAAATAGTGGCGGCTGGGGACAGTGTATGGAGACCCGGCCACTGCCGGCATGATGCTGTGAAAAGCTTCCTCCTCCATGAGCCTGAAAGGCAACATTTCAAGTGTAAGTAGCTTTCCAGAAATGTGGCAGTTTAGTATTGCGGCCTGTGGGTGGGTGGGTGATTGGCTGCATACTTGCGCTTGCATTCCAAGTAACAGAAAACTAAGGAGATGGATGGCCTCATCATCATCACAACCTGCAAGGTCTGCACTATGAACTCTCCTGATGGAGAAGCCAGGGTCCGCATGAGGATTCTCCCGTTCTCTAGTGAGCCAGTCCAACCCTGCCGAGAAGCATCCCTGGCTAAGAAAAGTGTGTGGGAAGGTTTCCAGACACTCTATGGCTGCTTTTTTACTGTGGACTGGGTCCAGCAATCAATAAGATTGCAATCTATAAGATCCCTTCACTGGCTCCCAATTGCCCAGTGTATCCAGTTCAAACTACTAACACTGACATACAAAGCCATCCATAACCTTTTTTCTCCGTACATCTCTAAACTAATCTCCCGATATATTCCCTTCTGTAATCTCCAGTCCTCTTAAGACCTCCTTCTTTCCACACTTATTTCTTCCTCACCCAATCACCTCCAATACTTCTACCAGATATCCCCCATCCTCTGGAATTCTGTGCCTCAACACGTCTGATTAGCCACCACATTCGGATCCTTCAGACATAACCTGAAAACCCATCTCTTCAAAACAGCCTACAGCCTGCCATTGCCTCGCTGCCACCTCACCTCAACACCACTGGAGCTAATGCAACTCCATGGCCTACTGTCTCCTTCCTCACCATCCTGTAGAATGTAAGGCCACCAATGCATTGTCTATAAGACTTAAGATGCAATATGGCACCTTGGCAAAGCCCAGTTATGTTCTCCCTCTGATATCCATAGCATAGTTTTTTTGCCACATTTTTTAATCATTTATTTATTTTTACAGTAATCACCGAAGGGATTAACTAGTGTGACGGTTGTGTAGATTCGGCCATTCTGGATGCGGCAATACCAAATATGTGTACTCGTTTGGTTTATTTTTGTTTTTAAATAAATATGTGCATTTATTGATATTTTATTTTTGTTCTTTATTTTGTGTTTTATTTATTTTTTTAGAATTTTTAACTCTTTTTCTTAACTTTTTTACTCAGTCCCACTATGGAACTTTAACTTTTATTACTCTGATCACTGGTCTCATGCATTGCAATAATACTGTACTGAAATGCATGAGACCTGAGAGATTAAACAGGAGAACACCAGCTAGACTTTGCCTTTGCCACATTTTTTTTAACGGTGTTCATTGAAACGGTTAACTAGTGGTACAGTTTTATACGCTGGGTCGTTCTGGACGCGGTGATACCAAATATTTGTAATTTTTTTTTTTTACATAAATATACATATTTATTGGTGTAATATTTTACATTTTTTATTTATTACTTTTGTGATTTTATTTTTAATTATTTTAAAAATATTTTAAACTTTTTTTATTACTTTTTTACTTAGTCCCTGTATAGGACTTCAACTTTTGTATTTCTGATCACTGGTCTCATGCATTGCAATACATGAGAACTGTCAGTTTTACTCTGGCAGATTGCCTGTTAAATTCAGCTTCTGGCTGATTCTAACAGGTCACGGTACCTGGCAGGCCTGGAGGTCACCGGCTGCCATGACAACCCTCAGTTTCCCCGTGATAATGTCACTGGGGGTGCTGGAGAGGTAAGAGAAGGAGCGCTCTCCCTCTCACTATCTTCAAAATGCCGCAATCACGGCATCTAGAAGATAGCAAAGGGTTAACATCATGGGGACCTGTTCTAATCAGGTCCCGATGATGTCACCTGTAAGAGATATTACTCTGCACTGGAATCGCTGCACTTGCAGGACCCTGGGGCTCCTGAGCTCTGCGAGACCGCTAATAAATGTCAGAGCTGTACACAGCCCTGCAAGTGCAGACATTTAGCTACAGTGGGCAGTTGGGAAGAGGTTAAGGGTTCATTTTGCTTTTGATCCCTACATCAGTAACACTGTTGGGGCTTTTGTCTGAAGCCATAGAAATATTTGCAGAAAAATTCTGGAGCATACCTTGATAGGGCCATTAACTATAATGTTGCAGATTGAGTTACTGTGTGCTCTGTTGGACATAATTTTCGGCCGTATCCATCTCTTTGAGGCAAGCATCAAAATACAGTTGAACACATCTTAGTACCCACCTCAAATAGGCTGATATATCCAAAAATTATGCCAAACAGAGCATATAATGATGAAAACAGAGAAATGATAGCTCATATGCTTGTCTAGTGATAAGGAGCTGAGAGACCTGCATGCAGTGTGTGCCATTTCCCACTGGTGAAGCACAGCCACCCATAAAAGTGAAGGGGAAGTCGTGCTGCACAACCAACCACCCGGTAATTATGGTAAAATTATTAAATCCAGTAGATCGATCCAAAAACTATGATTAAGGGTATTTATTTCCGGAAATGTGCCAGGTTTTAAGATGATTTTCTGTTGGATCCACTGGTTTTAAAGATTTTCCTATCAAAAACTTTTAATTACTGGATGTTTGTTCCACACTATTTCTTCTTCACTTTCAGAGCACATAGTGACTCAGTCTGCATCTATACAGTCAATGGACCGATCAGCGCATATGCCCAATTCTGTGGAGCAACCGATGTGGGAAACAATTTATGTGAACATAGTCTAACATTTACATGTATTTTCCTACATTTGTCGCTGGGACCAGTCAGTTGGAAACACAAGTACTAGTAAATATACTTGACGAGGGACTTTGCATCACGCCGGTGCCTGCATTGGATTTTTCTGCTGTATGTTACTGACTCACCCCCTGGGCCGTGGGGTACTCGAAACCGGGTCTTCTGGTGTATGGTGCTGATGGGGGTAGTAGTGGCAACCCTCCCCCGTGGCTAAGGGTGGTCAGACCAATGTTGTGGCAGCCTATTTATAGATTAGCGAATGTCCGACTACGCCACCCGTGGATTGCGGTCAGGGATAACCGCCGCTGCTAGGCAGACCGCTGAGGCTGGTGTTGGTGTGCAGCTCAAGGGTAGGATAACTCCCCACGGGAGGAGTGTGGCCTCAGGGCAGTGTAGGTGGATGCTGGGGGTGATAGTGCCGGCCGCAATAGTAAAAGTTCAGAGTCCGTTTTAAAACGTTTCTGGGTCTTTATTGTAGATGCTATTAATGACCCAACAGTAGTGCCGGTTAGGAATGGGCCTGGGTGTCTGAGAGCATTCGGGGGAGCCCCACTGGTCAGGGTGAGTGTGTAGGCCTACTGTTCTCTCTATGCTCTTTCTGACTATCCCCCTCTTCGTGGTGTAATAGCCCACGTACCTGAGCTTGCCGTGTACTTCTCGCCTGTATGGCTTGCGACTCGGGCCTTGGGTACCTTTTGCTTTCTCCTCGCTGTACTGGTCCCTCTGTGTGGCGGAGCCTCCAGGCTTCTTTGGCCAAGGGACCTGAAATCCCTCGCGGGTTGGTTCTTTGCTGCTGTGAATGATAACCTGGACAGCCTCGGACCCCAATGTCCGGTTAGATTGATTCTCTGCCAGGACCGGCTCTCGTCACCTCTGTCCCTGGCTTGCAGTCTCTCCACTGCCTCACGGACTCGTCAGCTGCTGCTGATCTGTCCCTTCCTCTAAGGAACCCTTCTGGTCACTTCAGAAGTGGGTTCTGGTCTCTCTAACCCTGCCCCAGTTCCAGCTTTTATAGGGCAGCCAGCTCCCCCTACTGGCCTGGGACAGGAGGTGCTGCATGCTAATTGTCCCTAACCAGGGAACCTCCCTCCTGCTCTCAGACGCAGATTAATCACATTTGTGGAAACCAGGCCTGGGGTGTCACATTACCATGGTGTATTAATTGATTACTGGTATTTGCACATGGTTATGGTTTAACATACAGGTTAATAGCTGTATTTCAGCATACTCAACAAATAGCAGTATATCCCATGCAGGTACACACTTTGGATCTAATGCAAATTATAGTCCCTCACAGTTTGGAGGTGCTTTGTATTATTTATTATTATTTGTATGTCTCTATGTATATTTAAACATTAATAAATTTTGTGTTTGCTGAATTAGTTTGGTCTTCGGTTGTATTTTTATCGGATATAGACCAAATTACATGATATCAATAGTAAATATACTAATCTAGCATTACATGTTTCAGAGAAAACTGATGCACTGCATTAAGTCCAAAGCAGAGAGTAGGAGTTGTGCATGTCACAGGGATGCAAAGAACACAATTACATGCACAACACCCTCACACCATCGCTAAGCATAACAAATTGTATTATTCTTGCTGAAAAGTGTGCCCTTAAAGGCAATCTGTCAGTAAATTTGACCCCGTAAACTATTTGTATCTACAAGTAGTCAGTAAAAATTTAACTCACTAATACCTTTATATTTTGATTCCATTCCATTCATTCCATGAGTTGCTAAGTGCACTGGGCGGGAGAAAGCGCTTACTGAAACTTTGCCTCTGTTATTAACATTATGGCCACCTACCTTTGTCTGTTGCTTACTAGCTGACTTTGCTTCTGACCTCAGGTACAGGTCAGGAAATTGCGCACCTGTGCAGATTAACAGTCTCCTTGCTACCAGGGCACAGGCTTCACTGTTTTACTGCGCAGTCTCGGTGCTTCCTCAAGCAGAGTCATGCCCCGAAATGCTTAGGTATGTTGTTCCATGTCTAATCCACTCAGTTTGACATCTCTTATTGTATTCATGGACTTTTTATTGGGTATATTTCGCTGAATATTTAAAATCTACTGCTCCTCTGTATTTGTTTGCCATGAAGAGAATTCATGATATGGCTTTGAAATGAAAAGATAAATATTTCACAATTGAATCATCAATGTCTGTGAATGATTGTTATTTCGGGGATTGGAGCTGGGCTTGTGGGTTCCGAGTGGATGTGATGATTGATTGCTACAACCTGAAGTAACTTCGGACTACACATTTATAAGAATTATCTCTGGAAGTTTGCAGCTGTATGTATTGTGTACTAGTGACACCAGGATGTCTATATACAGTATATAAAAAGAATATGGTTTATGGGTAAAAAACATATCACTAGAAAACATTGGCTAAGAGGCACTTTACAGTCAAAATTTTAACAAAATATCGTGTATTTTAATATTCAGTGACTCAACACATCTTATCTCAAAGCTGTGATCTTTAAAAGATTGGAAATTTCTTTGTAGTTCACAAAGTTATTGTCCCCAATACAGTATATTTTTCAATAATTGAAAAAGTGACCTCTTCTTTCAGATATTTTTAAAGGGACTCCATCAGGTCACATTAGAGATTGTGAACATTGTGAAGAGCTGAGACAACAGTACAAACTTCATTCTGCTCTATATTGTTTATTTTAATTGTTATCAACTAATGGTAAACAGAATTAAAGGGGTTGCTCCCTTTCAATTTAGCCGCCATTGTAGATGGAATGTCTCCTTCAGAGCAATAGAGCTAACTGAGTGGCTTCGATGCTGTCAATGTGACGTTAGCGCCACAGCTAACGCTAGGTACTGGCATCTGCAGCAGACACTTGCCGATGGACCCGTGGAAAGTGAGTACAGCACAGTTTGTTTTAAAACAAACTGCAGCTGAGGGAGAAATTTAATTGAAAGGGAACAACCCATTTAAGTCTTTTGACCAGCTGCTGCTACTGATAATACGTCTTATGATACAGCTTATAAAGGTTATGTTATGATCTGCAACAAGTACTAAGGAAAGAAGGGGAAAGCTGTCCCTACAGTAAGACTAAGCTGAATCCCTACGATGTAGCGGGCTGCCTGTTCCTAGCGAACAGACCCGCCTTAGCCCTCGGCTAGTCTGAACGAAGACCTAAAGCATAAAGGGAAGGGTCCCTAAAAGAACTAAGGACTGGAACAAAAATGGGACACCTCCTAAACAGAGAAGTTGTTGCAGAATACAAAAAGATAAACTAACAAAATGGTACTAGAGGTCTCAGAAGGACCAAGCGAACACACAGAGATAGGCACAGAAGCACCTGGCTAGCAAAACAGTCAAACAACACTGAAGTCCAGCACAGCCAAAAGGGCGGAGCTGAAATATAAAGACAGATGGTCACGTGACCACAAAACACAAGATGGACAAAACAAACAGGAGGGTTCTAACAGGTTATGTAACACATATTCTTGCCAGTAGCAACTAATCAAAACCATATAATTTATTGATTTTTATAAAGTTTATAAAAAATAATAAATCGTACTGTTCCTATTATTCAGGCATTGTACTGCTCCCAACACAGTATAATGGCCTCATACTCACTCCACAGAATACAATTTACCCACACAGTCCTTCAAGCTGAATGTTTCCTCTCAAACAGTATGATGCCCTCAGATAGCCCCTCAAACAGTATGATGACCCCACAAAGTCCCCTACACAATATGATGTCCCTCAGAGCACCTCACACAAGATGATATCCTCCAACACAGTATATTGTCCTCACATAGTTACCACAGAGATGATGTCCCCACATAGCCCCTCAAACTGTATGATGTCCCCTAAAACAGTATGATGTCCCCACAAAGCCCCACACACAGTTTGATGTCCCCACAAAACACATTTTTACCATATGATGGCTCCACACAGTTCCCTATGCAGGATAATCTGCCATGAAGAGTTTCAGCTCTCTGCCAGCTATGCACTGGCACAGGGTTTTTATTATCAAAACAGCATAAAGTTTATTATCCATTATAAACTTGACAACTCCAAAATGAAAACAGCTTTTCTCCAGTACAAATGAGCAACATAATCAGTTCTTTCTTCAGACACAATGAAACAAAGTAAATGAAGCAGCCTCAGCAACCTTGGTATTCCATGCAATATTAGCTCAAGCAGTTTAAACATGCTCACCAAACAAACACATCTCTTTTTGGATCCAGCCCAAACTCCACTCTGCTGAGCTAACCCAGCTGCTTGTTAATAGGCCTGTAAGCCCCAGGTTGGATTATCGGAATGAGCTTTCCCACCCAGACTCTTTTGATTGCTCCTAAATCCCGGATCCAAAATCTAGTCAAATTAGAACTCTCTCAGTAACCTAGTGTTACTGGTACAGACTTTACATTACTAAGGCTGACTTCCTCGGCGACACATATCTGCCATCCAGGACCTTACCTCCTGCTTTCTTACAACACATGAAGCCCCCCCCCCTCATGTAGTATAATGTCTTCACGCAGTTTTCCATGCAATATGATGACCCTTTCAGCACCTCATGCAATAGTACTTCTCCGCATAGCCCTTATTCAGCATGATGTCCACACAATGCCCTCCACGCAGTAAAATGTTTCCACACAATTCCCCCCACTGAATGCAGTCTAATGTTCCCCCACACAGTAAGATGTCACCACAGTTTCCCACAAGTACTGATAATTTTAAAAAGTTAAAAAAAACTACCCACCTAACCCATTCCTCCACTGATCCAATCTGTGCAGAGTACTGAGCACCACACGGTACTCAATATAGTGACATCATTGCTCCTGCTGGGCTCTCAGACACAAAGTCTCAATGTTGGAAAATCAAGATGGTAACTCACTGTGGCATCATTGCATTCCTTGGTATGTGCGTATTGAAGATGCAGAAATTGAGATGCCAAGCAGGGGGCAGTGGCATGGTGTGGAGTACCACTATTTCCGGCTCTATGACTCCATCGGTCTGCAGACCAAACAAGAATTGTCAAAGGGCCGCATGTGCCCCTTGAGCCGCTTTGTGCCTAGGTATGCATTACTCTCTGTTACAATGTGTTTGTCAGGAGTTTCTTTGCCTTCTACTTAGCTCAGCCAGATGTCTCATTATTTCCTGACTTCCATACAACTAATAGTGTTTATTGCTCAACTTAGTCCAATTTACCTAGGTATCATTTACACCTATTACTCTGCAATCAACTTTCCAGATTACCAACTTCTTTATATTGTTTTTGGTACTGCTCAAAAATCAGTCACTTCAATCCAGTTAATGCAAGCAAGTTTCTAGTTATCAATATATTTATGCTATTCATGCTTAACCACTTCGTGCCAGAGCCTGTTTTTGCCTTCGTGACCGGGCCAATTTTTTCAATTCTGACCACTGTCACTTTATGAGGTAATTACTCTGGAACGCTTCAACGGATCCCCCTGATTCTGAGAATGTTTTTTTGTGACATATTGTACTTCATGATAGTGGTAAAATTTCTTTGATATCACTTGCGTTTGATTGTGAAAAAATCGGAAATTTGGCGAAAATTTTGAAAATTTTGCAATTTTCAAACTTTGAATTTTCATGCCCTTTAATCAGAGAGATATATCACACAAAATAGTTAATAAATAACATTGCCCACATGTCTACTTCACATCAGCACAATTTTGGAACCAAAATTTTTTTTTGTTAGGAAGCTATAAGGGTTAAAAGTTGACCAGCGATTTCTCATTTTTACAACAAAATTTACAAAAACATTTTTTTTAGGGACCACATCTTATTTGAAGTGACTTTGAGCAGCCTTTATGACAGAAAATACCCAAAAGTGATACCATTCTAAAAACTGCACCCCTCAAGGTGCTCAAAACCACATTCAAGAAGTTTATTAACCCTTCAGGTGCTTCACAGGAATTTTTGGAATGTGGAAGAAAACAATGAACATTTAACTTTTTTTCACAAAACTGCTACTTTAACCTCAAATTTTTAATTTTCACAAGGGCAGCCAGAAAAAATGGACCCCAAAATGTGTTGTTTAATTTCTCCTGAGCACGCTGATACCCCATATGTGGTGCAAATCCACTGTTTGGGTGCACGTCATGGCTTGGAAGGTAAGGAGCGCCATTTGACTTTTGGAATGGAAATTTGACTGGAATGGATAGCGGATGCCATGTTGCATTTGGAGAGCCCCAGAGGTGTCTAAACAGAGGAAACCCCCAACAAGTGACCTCATTTTGGAAACTAGACCCCTCAAGGAACTTATCTAGATGTGTGGTGAGCACCTTGAACCCCCAGGGGCTTCACAGAATTTTATAATGTTGAAGTGTGAAAATAAAAAAACACATTTTTAACACAAAACTGCTACTTTAGCCTCAAATTTTTAATTTTCACAAGGGCAGCCAGAAAAAATGGACCCCAAAATGAGTTGTGCAATTTCTCCTGAGCACGCTGATACCCCATATGTGGTGCAAAGCCACTGTTTGGGCGCACGGCATGGCTTGGAAGGTAAGGAGCGCCATTTGACTTTTGGAATGGAAATTTGACTGGAATAGATAGCGGACGCCATGTTGCATTTGGAGAGCCCCTGAGGTGCCTAAACAGAGGAAACCCCCAACAAGTGACCCCATTTTGGAAACTAGACCCCTCAAGGAACTTATCTAGATGTGTGGTGAGCACCTTGAACCCCCAGGGCTTCACAGAATTTTATAATGTTGAAGTGTGAAAATAAAAAAACACATTTTTAACACAAAACTGCTACTTTAGCCTCAAATTTTTAATTTTCACAAGGGCAGCCAGAAAAAATGGACCCCAAAATGTGTTGTGCAATTTCTCCTGAGCACGCTGATACCCCATATGTGGTGCAAAGCCACTGTTTGGGCGCACGGCATGGCTTGGAAGGTAAGGAGCGCCATTTGACTTTTGGAATGGAAATTTGACTGGAATGGATAGCGGACGCCATGTTGTATTTGGAGAGCCCCTGAGGTGCCTAAACAGAGGAAACCCACAACAAGTGACCGAATTTTACAATCTACTCCTCTGTATAAATTAATCTAGTGGTGGGAAAATAAGTAGATAGGTAAATGGTCACTAAACCCATAGATGAATTCCCACAGAGGTGTCATTTCTATAATGGGGTCACTTCAGGGGGGATTATGCTGTTCTGGCACTTTTCAGAGTACCAGAGCTAAAGAATCCCCCCTGAAGTGACCCCGTTTTGGAAATGAAACCCCTCTGGGAATTCATCTATGGGTTTAGTGACCATTTTAACTCAATGGATGATTTCCAGAAACAAGCACGCAATGGAAGGTTTAGATTCTGGAGAACCCCCCCTGGAAATTAAGTGAGCTCTACTCGAATGTGTCATTCACTAAATGAACCAAATGTTTGAATGACAAATTGGGATACATTTTTACAGTTTAAAAACGTGGTTCTGTGTGGAAGATTTTAAAGCAGTCAGTGACGCATAAGGCTGGCAATGATGGGCATTGTGGGCAATAGTAGCGGGTATCACGCCTCATTCCTCTCTTAGTACATACACGACATCTTTTCTGGGGGTTCCTTCTTGTTTCCGTTGCTGGAATAAGTGCAATAAAATGTTGCTCAGTGAGTCTTTTCACATCCTCAGATTCTAATGGATGAGCGGGGCTAACACTTTGAAAGACAAGATTTTCAATTACCTTTTCTTGATAATCAAGAAAAGGATCTGAATTTACTGCTTTTTTGTACAACACAAAAGAATTGCATGTGGCCACCTGAAACAAATAAATAACCAACTTTTTATACCAGGTATAGGACTTTCTTGATACCTGGTATGGCTGTAGAACCTGGTCTGCAAGGTCCACACCCCCCATGTGTTTGTTGTAGTCAATGACTGACACAGGTTTTTGCTTCGGAGTGGTGGATCCTAGTTCTACAGTGGCCCTTGTGGCATCTGTGTGGATCGAGCTGAGGACAAAAATATCCCTCTTATCCCTATATTTCAGGGCAAGCAGCTCTCCGTTGCGTACAGCCCCTGACTGCCCCTTTTGAAACTTTTGGTTGACCAATGGTTGTGAAAACCCCTGACGGTTTTTACGGATGGTCCCACAAGCCCCGATGTTGTGTTCAACCAGACTTTTAAATAGGGGTATGCTGGTGTAATAATTGTCCACATATAGATTGTAGCCTTTTTGAAAAAATGGACTTATCAGCTCCCAAACAATTTTTCCAGATGTCCCCAGATAAGTAGGGCATCCTGGTGGGTTTAGTTGGCTATCTTTCCCCTCATATATGCGAAAAGCGGATGTGTATCCGGTTGAACTTTCGCACATTTTATAGAGCTTTATTCCAAACCTTGCCCTTTTAGATGGGATAAATTGCTTGAGGTGCAGTCTTCCTTTGAATTTTACAAGGGACTCGTCTATAGAAATATTTTGTGTTGGGGTGTAGAGGCTTAAGAATTTTTCTGACAAATATTCAATGATGGGTCTAATTTTATATAACCTGTCATGTTCTGGGGCATTTCTGGGCAGGCATTGACTATTGTCGTTAAAATGCCAAAACCGCATGAGCATTTCATAACGGGTCCTAGGCAGAATGACTGAAAACATAGGGGTGGCTTGAACAGGGTGGTTGGACCAGTAGGATCGAATGCTCGGTTTTTTAACAAGCCCCATGGCAAATGTAAGTCCTAAAAATTTTTTTATTTCCGGGACATTAGTTGGTGTCCATAAATTTGCCCTAGCATAGTAAGATCGGGGATTCTGGCTTATGAATTGGGACGCGTATAAATTTGTTTGCACGACAATATGCTCTAGCAAGCTGTCTGTAAAAAACAAATTAAAAAAATGAATTGGTCCAAAATCTTCCACCTCCACATTTATACCAGGAATGGCGTTGAAATCAGGGCTGAATGGAGCAGCCGAATCTGAAGCCTCCCATCTGGGAAATGCTAGATCATGTGGCAACGCCCCTTGTACACTGGCGTGCGCCAATTCACTAGTAGCAGGGACAGCGCTTGTACTGGGCAGTGTTCCCTGATTTGGAGACGTTTCTCCAGTAGCGCTATTTGCCCCTATTGCTGTACTGGTCCTTGGGCTTGAGGATGGAACAGAATCACTGCTCATTTCTGGGCTCTCAGTGTCGCCGCTACTAAAGCCCTCAAAATCCTTATCTCCATCTGAGATTGCGCTGTCATCAGTGTCAGAACACAGCAGGGCATACACCTCCTCTGCGGTATAAGTCTGACGGGCCATTTTATTTTTATATTTTTTGACTGGACTGAACGGACCGGACTGAAAGGATGGGACCGGACTGGACTGACCGGACTGATCTGACAGGACTGACTGACTGATGTGACAGGACTGACTGACTGATCTGACAGGACTGACTTACTGACATATCTGACAGGACTGACTGACTGACAGATCTGACTGACTGACAGATCTGACAGGACTGACTGACTGACAGATCTGACAGGACTGACAGATCTGACAGGACTGACTGACTGACAGATCTGACTGACTGACAGATCTGACAGGACTGACTGACTGACAGATCTGACAGGACTGACTGACTGACAGATCTGACAGGACTGACTGACTGACAGATCTGACAGGACTGACTGACTGACAGATCTGACAGGACTGACTGACAGATCTGACAGGACTGACTGACTGACAGATCTGACAGGACTGACAGGACTGACTGACAGATCTGACAGGACTGACTGACAGATCTGACAGGACTGACTGACTGACAGATCTGACAGGACTGACAGATCTGACTGACAGATCTGACAGGACTGACAGATCTGACTGGACTGATCTGACAGGACTGACTGACTGACAGATCTGACTGGACTGATCTGACAGGACTGACTGATCTGACAGACTCACTAACCCTAACTCTTACTTTTTTTTTTTTTTTTTTTACTTTCACAGTGGCAAGGCTGACAGCTCTTGTCACACTGTTTCTCCTCTGCTCTCTCACTGAGATCGGAGGAGAAACTGCATTTATCAGGCAGATCGCCCGGGAAAGTTTGTTGCTAAAACAAACTTCCCTGGTGATCTCTCTGATTGGCTGGTGTGACGCTGACATCATCGAGACCTGAGCCAATCAGGTCTCGATGATGTCAGAGGTCACAGCACCGGGATCCCCGCCGCTGACAGGTATGTGGGGGGTCCCGATCGCCGACCACCGGCTGTCCCTATCTTTTAAATGCCGCGATCGCTATGGATCGCGGCATCTAGAAGATAGGAACAGGTTAACATCATGGGGACCTGATCCAATCAGGTCCCCATGATGCCACATGTCAGAGCTATCGCTCTGAACCGGTACCGCAGCGCTAGCAGGACCCTGGGGGTCCTGAGCGCTGCGGGACCACCCACCGTTTTTAAACGTCGGCGCTGCACAGAGCCCAGGCAGCGCCGACGTTTATGTACAGTGGGCGGTCCTGAACCGGTTAAACTGCTTCTCTGCTAACAAGCTTAACAAGACTTCACTTTTATTCCATGGTTAAACAATTCCTTGCTAAAAATCCTGTTTGCATATACAGTGCTGCTCACCATTATTGGCACCCCTTCATTTTTTTCATTGACTGTACAATATCTTCAGAAATAAATGGAAATGTCCCACAGTTATATCCTCATGATTTTTAAATTAGTGGTCCAAAGTTATACAACAATAAAACATTGTTCTTCTACTTCCATGTTGCAATTTCAAAGAAGAAATAGAATAAACAGCATGTGCAGCAGTAAAGGCACCCCTAACTAATATTTGGTTGCACACACGTTAGCAAATGTTTCTTGTAACCACCTATAAGCTTCTTGCACTTCTCAGCTGGAATTTTCTCCGACTCTTCCTTTGCAGTTTGTTCAAGCTCTTGAATGTTTGCAGGGTTCTTTTTCCCAATGGCAGATTTCAGTTTACCACAAAGATTTTCAATGGGATTGAGGTCAGGACTCATTGCTGGCCATTTTAAAGCAGTCCATTTTTTCTTTTTCAACCATTCCTGTTTATTTTTGGATGTGTGCCTTGGGTCATTGTCTTGCTGGAGGACCCGTGATTTTTGACTCAAACCAAATGGGTTGGACAGTTGCTCTAAAATCTCTTGCTAATTATCTGATTTCATGATTCCTGTGATATGGTCAAGGGTTCCAGTACCAGATGCAGCAAAGCAACCCCACAGCATTATGGATCCTCCACCATTCTTAATTATTGATAAGGTGTCTTTTTCCTTATAAGGTTAATTGTGCTGTCCGAAAACAAACTGCTGCTTTGCATTGCCAAAAAGCTCTATTTTTATTTCATCTGTGCACAGAAAATTTTCCCAGAAGGATTGTGGTTTGTCAAGGTATTCTTTGGCATAGATCAGTCATTCCTTTATATATCCTTTCTTCAGCAATGGTTTCTTTCTTGGCCTTCGCCCGTAAAGCTTTGCTTGGTTTAGTGTGCGGTATATTGTACTTGTTGAAACCATGATCCCAGACTGTTCCAGGTTGGCCTTTAGGTCTTTGGATGTTTGACGTGGTGTTTTTTCCATCATTCGCACCAACCTTCAACCTATGCTTGGCAAACATCTTTATAACATTGTGCACTGTTGAAATTGGGATACCAAGGTCTTTGGAGATGGCCTTATACCCTCTGGAAGTCTTATGTTTGCTAATAATAGCAGTTATGATGTCCTCAGACTGGTCCTTTGTTTTCACCATTATGACAAAGGAACTGGGCCTACCATGTGGCTTTTTAAAACACTGAAGTCATCATTCATTGGCTAATTCATGTCACATGGGCACCAACAATTAATCATAGGAGAATCTCTTTTGTAATTTACAACAGGCAAGTCAAAATGTGCTTCCATACTAAATTAATGTAAAGGGTGGCAATAACAGTGACACAGCAAGCTTTAGGTTTTTATATTTTTCCCTCCGATTGTGTTTGATTTTAAATTAACGTTTATCATTTGCTCTTTGGTATTTAACACGAATGCTCTATACAAAAAACTTTCACTTGATTAATTTTTTTCAGGAGATATTCCACATAGTGATGAGCGAGCATACTCGCAAGTACTGTGTACTTGCCCGAGCATCTCAGTACTCGAGATGCTCGGAGCTCACAAAGTACTTGCGAGATGCTCGGGCGGATGCTCGGGTCCCCTCCCTGCTTGTTTGGTGCTCTTTAGAGCGCCAATCAATATGCAGTGATTGCCTCCCACTCATTGTAATGCCGCAGCCATGGTGGTTGTGGCATTACAGTGATTGGATGGCAGCACAGCGTCATGAGGTCTATATCAGAACTGGAGCCACTGTGCTCATCACTGTTAGAACCCTCCTGTTAGTTTTTTTCTATTTTGCTGGTCACATGACTTTTTGCCTATTTAATCCAGCTCCGTCCTCCTGGCCTTGCTGGACTTCAGTGTTTCATTTACTCTTAAGCTAGCCAGGTGCCTTGTACCTTACTCTGTAGTTTGCTTGGTCTTTTGACCACTAGTACTTCTGTTTGTTTGTTTGTCTTTGCTCTGCTACAATTTCTGCTAGGAGGTGTCCAACTATATCCCAGTCCTTAGTTCTTGTAGGGACCCCTGCCTTATATCTATAGGTCTGCGTTCAGACTAGCCAAGGACTTAGGCGGGTCTGTTCACAAGGAACAGGTCCCCCGCTGCATCGTAGAGAATCAGCTTAGTCCTATTGTAGGGACAGTTTTCCTATCTTTCCTTAGTGTTTGTAACAGTTCATAACAATCACAGTCACTCCGGAATCAGGCAGAGTAGGGAGAGGTGCTGCTACGTCAGGGAGAGATTTGCTTGTGTATTAGGTAGTGTAGGGAGAAAATCTGTACATTACACATATCCATCTTAACAAACAGTCCTTTTGAGGACTAATCCATCTGCAGACATATCAGGCAGGTAGGGTACATAGTCAGGCAGTGTATATAGCAGACTGCAGTGCATATAGTACTTCTGCTGCTGTTAGATATTTCTATACAAAGGCCCAGGTCTCAGGGGCCAGGAATACTTTTATTTGGATCTTAATCCTCATTATTTGCTTAAAAAGTAATCCAGAGAACACAGTTTTTCTGCGCCATTTGCTTCTTGGCACTGCAGAATACTGCCAGGTTCTTTCCATATTACACCGCTAGAAATCCAGCTATTTAAAACCGTGTCTTCATATATGTTTTCAGAAAATACTGCCATTTTTGCCTCCATTAAAAAATGTTTTCACTGTGCCAGCAAAGTTTTTGACACTGGCTTGCTGTTCAAACTAGTTACCGACAGGCCAGGTATTTAAAACTCTGTTTTCTCCGTCACACAGATCACATTTACGTTGTCAGAAAATACTGCCATTTCTGGCCTCCATTAAAAATTTCTTTCAGTATGTCAGTGAAGCAATTCACACCAGTTTGCTGTTCAAACTAGTTACCTAGAGGCCGGGCATTTAAAACTCTCCTTTCTCCATCACATGGATCACATATACGTTGTTAGAAAATACTGCCATTTCTGGCCTCCATTAAAAATTTCTTTCAGTGTGTCAGTGAAGCAATTCATACCAGTTTGCTGTTCAAACTAGCTACCTACAGGCCAGGTATGTAAAACTCTGTATTCTCCGTCACACGGATCAGATATATGTTGTCAAAAAATACTGACATTTCTGGCCTCCATTAAAGATTTCTTTCAGTGTGTCAGTTAAAAAATTTACACCAGTTTGCTGGTCAAACTAGCTACCTACAGGCCAGGTATTTAAAACTCTGTTTTCTTCATCACACAGATCACATATAATTTCGCTCCAAACTCAGTCATTTGTAGTGAGCGTGGAAGATACTGTTCTCCATTTAAAATGGGCAAGGCACGTGGCAAGGGACGGGAAACTGGACGTGATGGTGATGGTGCATGCAGAGGCCGAGGACAATGCCGAGGGCAAGCTGAAATTGTGCCACAAAAAACACCCACATCTTCTCGCCCGACCTTCCTGTCCCAATTCCTAGGGGACCGCAGCACACCACTATTGGACCCAGAGCAGTGTCAAAAGGTTGTTGGTTGGATAACGGATAATGCTTCCAGTCACTTAGTCACCACCACCCTGTCTTCCACAAGGTCAAGTCTCAGTAGCAGTGAGTCTGGACCGCATATTCCTCACCCTGATCCTCCTTCCTCCCACAATGCCGAGTGCCCGGAGACAACTGATCCCACACTTGGACACTCTGAAGAGCTGTTCACTTTTCCATTTATAGATTCGGGCCTCTCGCCTGGTCCACTTGAAGCGGGGCAAGAGGAGATCGCTTGTAGCAATGCCCAAATATTTGAGCAACCACGGTCCCACGAAGGTGACGGTGGGAAAGTGTCACAAGAGGTGGACGATGATGAAACACAATTGCCAGAAAGTCAGGAGGAGGACCAGAGTGCGGAAGTGGAAAACGAGGTGGTGGATGATATAGTAACTGACACAACCTGGCAGGAGGACATGCAGAGTGAGGACAGCAACACACAGGGGGAGGAAGTCAGAGCACCCCAACAGGCAGGAAGTAGCAGTGTGGTGGCTGCAGACAGAAGGCAGGCAACCGTTCCCCGTAACACCAACACGAAGGAAGTTGCCAGTACCACTGTTAGGTCTTCCTGAGTCTGGTTGTTTTTTAAAGACTCTGCTGATAACCCCAAAAAGGCTATTTGCACCACCTGCCAGGCCAGCATCAGCAGGGGTGGCAAAACGACCAGCCTGACCACCACCAGCATGATCAGTCACATGGCAGCAAAGCACTCGACTTTGTGGGCCGAACCCTAGGGTCCAGGAACAATGTCTGCAGGTGGCACCATTGCTTCTTCCGCTGTTGTGCATGCAAGCCAATTCCCTGTCCATGGTGCATGTGAAGATGCCTCCTGCCCTGCACCTGTTGTTGCACACTCTCAAGTAGCAGCATCAGGAAGCATGTCCATGTCCTTGTCCCAGTGCAGCGTTTAGTTGTCCATACCCCAGTCCTTGGAACGCAAGCGCAAATATGCAGCCAATGCCCCACAGGCCACACTACTATATTCTCACATTTGACGACTGTTCGCGCTCGAAATGATGCCTTTTAGGCTCGTGGAGATGGAAGCATTCCGCAACCTGATGGCGGCGGCCGTCCCTCGATACTCAGTGCCCTGCCGCCAGTGTTTTATCAGAGAGGGTTTTTAGTGCCGCTGGTGGAATTATAACTGATAAGCGCATCCGCCTGTCAACTGAAAATGCTAACAGGCTGACTCTTATAAAAACGAACAAGGGCTGGATTGGGCCCGACTTCTCAACACCACCGAATTATAGCAGCGTAACATAAACTCAAATCCAGTGTCTTTTCTTGGGAGGTGTATTCCCATGCACCTTTTCACACCCAGATATGGGTATATGCTTCCTGATTTTGGCTATTTGCTTTTGTCCTCCTCCTTCTCCTCTTCCTCCACCACCATATCACCAGGGTGAGCGTGGTCCGCGATGCAACACCCACATAATTTTTTTAAAGGGTGTTTATGATGCCTGTAAAAAAAATTTTTTATACAGTATGTTCATGTATACCCCCCAGAGGTAAATTTTTGTCAGCCCATACACTTAGTGGATGGGCATTACAAGTATAGGAGGCCTGCTCCTTTCTAATGGGAACATTTTTTTATGAGACCCTCCTCTACATCTCATCCAAGGGGCATTAGAGTGCCTCCAAAATTTTGGCAGCCCTTACATTAACTTCATAGGCAAACACTATGGGAGACCCACTTCCTAATAATGGGAATATTTTTTTATGAGGCCCTCTACGTCTCTTCCAAAGGGTATTGGAGTGCCTTCAAATTTTTGGCAACCCTTGCATTCACTGCACAGGCAAACACAATGGGAGACCCACTTCCTAATAATGGAAACATTTTTTTCAGGAGGCCTTCTGACCTCCACGTCTCTTCCAAGGGGCATTGGAGTGCCTCCAAATTTTTGGCAACTCTTGCATTTACTGCATAGGCAAACACAATGGGAGACCTACTTCCTAATAATGGGAATATTGTATTCAGAAGGCCCTCATCTAAGTCTCTTCAAAGGGGTATTGGGGTGCATCCAAATTTTCAAAGTGGTATTGGGGTGCGTCCAAATTTTGGGCAGCCCTGGCACTCACTGCATATGCAATAACAGTATAGGAGACCCACTCTTTAGTAATGGAAACAATAAAACATAGCCGGCTGATGGCTCTCTAAGAATACTGAGGGCCGACTGCTGGCCCTTTAAGAATAGTGAAGGCTGCCTGATGGTTCTATAAAAATAGGCAGTGTGACTCTCAAAGTCCCGCCTTCATAAATGAAACATGATGTGTCTGATGATATCTCACACACCACATGGCCAGAAAAGGTTGTAAAATGCTAAAATTATCATTTCCTGGTGAATGCATTTGTCACGGTTGAAAGCAATGCAAATGTGAAAAAACGCATCAAAAACGCTACGTGTGAACATAGCCCAAGGTGTGGAGGAGCATTTTTGTTTTTGGTTATTTATTTTGATTTATGTACAAGTCATTACCCTGGAAAGGATGTTCCTTGACATATTTCCCAGGAAAATCCATTTTGGTTTATTTTTGATATGTTTTATTGTGAGTCCGTAAAAGTGGCATAATACCTCTGACAACATTGTTGACAGCAGTGACCTGGGAGTCAGAAATGCTTCCAGGGGTCTTCTCCATGCAGTCCCCATGTAATTTGAGCCCTGTTCCCATCTATTTGGGCAATTTTTAGGCCCTCTGCAGACCGCCGGGGGGAGCCGCCTGAAAAATACTCGAGTTTCCCATAGACTTACATTGGGCTCGTTGCTCGGGTCGAGCACCCGAGTATTCCAATGAGCTCGACCCGAGCATCGAGCACCCGAGCATTTTAGTGCTCGCTCATCACTAATTCCACATTATGTACTTAAACTTCTTGGGTGCCAATAACATTGAGCAGGACTGTATCTCTACTCTTAATCTTACTGTAACCAAGTAACCAGTTTGCTATTTATCTTTACTCATGTGTGTAACTACATCTCTGAAAACTTGAATCAGTTTGCTGTTTAATCTTTTGCAATTACCTATGGTATATATCTGCTGCAAATTCCAGATTATTTATTCATCTATTATTCTCATCATGTGTACCCTCACACCGGGCTCTGCTTCATTTGGTGCTTCCTGTTTCACTTAACTGTTTAGTGGTTTCCATTCCCTGCTGTCCTCATCCTCGTTGATCCACATGTCAGCCAGTAAGACCCGCTCTGCTCCTTCATTGCCTCCGATCCGTACTGTTCACCCTGACCTATGGCTAAGAGAATTCACCTCATCTGGTAAGCCTTTAACATTGCCGCTTTTGGTATGCAAATTAATCAGAACAAGTTTGTCAGGACGTTTACTCAACCAGACTTGTTTAACTTAAGTAATTTCAATCATCCTCCTCCAAAGGGCATGTTCTATGCACCTGTCATCTTTTTAGTGATTGTATTACATTTGGTTAAAAATTTCTCTTTACATTAACATTTTTTTCTCTGTGTTGTAATGTACTGATCTGGATCTGTATCTGTATTACTTTTAAAAATGTTGTACATTACCTGAGCTGCACAGAGTCCTGCTGTTACACGCTTTCTTGACTATTTCTTTCTGCAATAGGAGACATCTCAAATACTAAGCATACATTGGGGATTAGAATGCTGTCAGTCTGGTTGATGATGATCAAGAGCTTCATAAAATTTAATATTTTCCATTGACCTTCTGGCCACCTCCATAGATTTTTTCAATACAGGCATTTGAGAAGGGTACACGAGTACCTGAGAACATTCCAATTAAATCATTGACAAATAATAATTCATCAAATACTTATTTACTGCGGTAATGGGATGGCACAAAATTATACATAGATGATGCCAAAGAGGAGGATGACTACATTCTGGCTGTATCGCACAGTGTTTATGGCTTTGAAGCAACACCTCACCTCTGGATCACATTGCATATGTAATCAACATGTATCACTTAAAATAATACCTTAATTTATGTTCTTGCTATTTTTATTTATTTTTAATTTCTCTTTATCACTCTGCTGTGCAGTGTAAAAAAGGATAGATACTACTGTACATGGAAACTATTAGCAAGCTCACTAGCCAATTTTTGTTTATGTTTTTGTTTGAATAGCCAAGATAGCCAAGCTTATATCATTTCAGTTTAAATGAATATCCGAGTTGTACAATGAATATCCAAATAAGTTTCACACTGTTTCAATACCGAATATTTCTTATTTCCTTCCCACTATTTACAGCTTTTCTAACCAGATAATTGTTGGAAAACAATGCAAAGACTTAACTATCCATATTTTTCTCCTATGACAGAACCTGTGTTATGTTTGTGAATCTGTCATAAGCTTGTAAGGGGGAGAGATTGACATATTACACATGAGGTGCATCAGTTAAAGTAAATCTCCCCACTGTCTGACAATTTGACCAGTACTAAAAATATCACTGAATCTTTTCATGTTATAGTGACATGTCAGATGTTCTGATTGGTGGGGTAAAGGGTGCTGAAACTTCCACAGAATGATAAAACAAAGAAACAGAAGTGGTCAACTGAGCACATTGCCTCTTTGTGATCTGCTCTATTTGGATTTTGTCACAGAGTGTAGCTCTTGGTAAAGACTTTCTATGAATTTGCTACGTTTTCCAAGAAGATCCAAGAAAGCTGGTCAGTGAACTTTATTTTAACAATTGGTGAGAATAACAACATCTGAACCCCCACTGATTTGCAGTTTTATGCAAATTCAAACATTTTGACATTCGATTTGCAGTTCACAAAAAAAACAACTTGGCTATAACTTTTTCCCACACTGCTGAAGCATCAGAGAGCAGGTCACATCATAATGTCCTTCAGCTATAACTTCTTACAGATTATCAGTGTAGAGTGGTGGTTAATACGTGGGCCATCAAAGATCAGCGGTTCCCTGTGGAACCCAGCTTGCATGGCAAGATTCATTTTCCATCTCCAGAGACACTGGGTAATTCTCTTTCTTTTGTAGTTTGTGTTACGCCCTCGCCCGGACTGACTGGCGTGAGTGTGATTAGTGATCCCACTGTACCATGAACCGAGGAGTGCCTGGAAGGGCGTAGCTAAGTATCAACTTGATCCAAGGTCGCACGGCGGCTTAGTCGACTCCGTGGGCCAAGGAGGAACTGAGCAGAGGGACCAAGTGCGACTCCAGGTCAGACCCCGGTCACAGTTGTTGACACACACCGGGGAATGCAGGAACAGGCAGGTTAGACTGGCATACAGACAGGTGGGTACTGGCAAGTACGGCTGGTATGCAGACAGGTGGGCACTGGCAAGCACGGCTGGTATGCAGACAGGTGGGCACTGGCAAGCACGGCTGGTATGCAGACAGGTGTTCACTGGCAAGCATGGCTGGTATGCAGACAGGTGGACATTGGCAAGCACGGCTGGTATGCAGACAGGTGGGCACTGGCAAGCATGGCTGGTTTGCAGACAGGGAGATACTAGCAGGTTGGAGCGCAGGCTGGATAGGGTGACAGGTTCAGAGCCGCAGATGCGGTGGTCAAGCAGAGTAAAGCGAAACCGCAGGAGTGGAGGACAAGGCAGAGCAGAGAGGAACTGCTGGTGCGGTGAGCAAGCAGAGCTGAGCGAAAACCGCAGGTGCAGTGGGCAAGGCAGAGCAGAGCGGAACTGCCGGAGCGGTGAACAAGGCAGAGCAGAGAGGAACCACCGGAGCGGTGGACAAGGCAGAGCAGAGCGAAACCGCAGGTGCGGTGGATGAGGCAGAGCAGAGCGAAACCGCAGGTGCGGTGGACAAGAGAGAGCAGAGCGAAACCGCAGGTGCGGTGGACAAGGCAGAGCAGAGCGAAACCGCAGGTGCGGTGGACAAGGCAGAGCAGAGTGAAACCACAGGTGAGGTGGACAAGGCAGAGCAGAGCGGAACCGCTGGAGCGGTGGCCAAGGCAGAGCAGAGAGAAGCCGCCGGTGCGGTGGGTAAGGCAGAGCAGAGGGAAGCCGCCGGAGCGGTGGGCAAGTCAGAGCAGAGAGAAACTTCTGGCGCGGTGAGCAAGCAGAGCTGAACAGGACTGAAGGTGCAGGCAGAGAGGACAGGGCTCTGTTCACATGGAATAGACTGGAAAATACAGGAGGATGGCTAGAACACAGGAGGAAGATTTGGAGGAAGGGAAAAGGTACAGAGACAATGAGTTGGAGTTAGGTGCAGGTTCAGATACTGCAGGAAAAGGAAAGGTATCGACATAGAGAAAAACAGGTAACAGGCTAGGATACAGTTCAGACAGGAACAGCTACTGCAATGAGATACAAGAACAAGCCTGGGTATACAGTCCCCAGAGTGGCGGAAACAGACTAGAAGTCACAGGTAACAGGCCTGGGTATACAGCCCCCAGAGTGGCGGAAACAGACTAGAAGTCAGAGATAACAGGTCTGGGTATGCACCCCCCAGAGTGGCAGAAACAGACTAGAGACAGGATAGGACCTGGCAATTCAGTAGCAAAGACTAACTGAGTGAAGGTGTTGCTCAGGCACCTCCTTCTGGGTGGAGGGGGTTTAAATATCCAGTGACTCACAGCAATAGGCTGGAGAAGCATTAGGGGTGTGCCCACAGCAGCTATAAGAATCAAGAAGTAACCGGGCCGCCGCCCTAAGCAGTCAGTCAAGAGACATGCACACAGCATGAACTGGAGCAAGGTTTGTAGGCTGGACTGACAGGTAAGATTGCGGTCTTGCATAGTGGGAGGTGGTGCACTATGCAAGCACGCCGCCAGGGATGTTACAGTATGTAAGCTCTTATGGTCAGCAGCATGCTATCACACCTCTCTCACTTTCTCCCACATGTGTATTTTCTGAGCAATTACAAACTTTCCAATTTTGAGATTCACGTAAAACTCTTCGCCGCTAATCACATTTATTACAAAAACTTGGAGAAATTGGCAAGTTTGAATTTCAAAAGATCCACTCAACTCTACAAGTCAAAATATACTGCAGGATGCCGACAAGACCTATAAGTTTTAAGAAAATTATTGCAATCTTCAACAACCCAACTTGATGTTTATTTTTTTATTTTTTTTTATTTAATTAAAAAAAAAAATTATGAAAGAAAAACATTATAACTATTTACTCACACTCCATATCAAACCCACCACGCCCTTGTCAGCAGACCAAATCAAGTCATTGGAAAATAGAAACAAAATTAGTATTTACTAATAACAATGCTTTGCAAAAGTTGCCATATTCTCTAAATATTTGACTTTCTTGTGACAGCGATCATAAAGTATCATTTCTCCTATATCATTATCAGTGGTACACTATTTTTCTGATGGGTAATATTAATGCTTTTTTATATATAGTTTTTAAATATCTTTAAATGGGCAACAAAAGAATGTTACATATTACAACATCACAAACTTTATTTGTCAAATCTCTAGTAATATCCAAGACACATATTGATGATGAAAGTGCTATTTTGCCATTATAAATTCTTGCTATTTTTACTCTTGCTTGCCTTTATTTTTATATACAGTACTTATAAATAGTAATGAGCGAGCACTAAAATGCTCTGTTGCTCATTGTTCGAGTCGAGCAAATTGGAATGCTCGAGTGCTCAGTCCGAGTAACGAGCCCAATGTAAGTCTATGGGAAACTCGAGCATTTTTCCGGCGGCTCCCCCCGGCGGTCTGCAGAGGGCCTAAAAATTGCCCAAATCGATGGGAACAGTGCTCAAATGACATGGGAAAAGCATGGAGAAGACCCCTGGTAGCATTTCTGACTCCCAGGTCACTGCTGTCAACAACATTGTCAGAGGTTTTACGCCACTTTTATGGACTCACAATAAAATACAAAAACTAAACCAAAATGGATTTTCCTAGGAAATACGTTAAGGAACATCCTTTCCAGGGTAATGACTTGTATATATGGCAAAATAAATAACTATAAACAAAAATGCTCCTCCACACCTTGGGCTATGTTCACACGTAGCGTTTTTGATGCCTTTTTGCACTTTTGTATTGCTTTCAACCAAGACAAATGCATTCACCGGGAAATGTCATTTTAACATTTTGCAGCCTTATCTGGCCATGTGGTGTGTGAAATATCATCAGACACATCCTGTTTCATTTATGAAGGAGGGATTGTGAAAGTCACAAACACTATTTTTACAGCCTTACTATTCTTAAAGAGCCAGCTGTCGGGTCTCTCTATTGTTAGAGAGCCATCAGCTGGCTATGCTTTGTTGTTCCCATTATAAATGAGTGGGTCTCCTATACTGTTATTGCGTATTGCAAGGGTTGCCAAAAATTTGGACGCAACCCAATACCCCTTTGAAGAGACACAGAGGAGGGTCTCAGTAAAAAAATGTTTCCATTTTAAAGGGGCAGGTTTCCTGTAGTGGTAATGCCCATGCCATGACTGCAAGGGCTGCCAAAATTTGGGAAAAACACCATTAACAGTTTAAAGACATATACAGTGCCTACAAGTAGTATTCAACCCCCTGCATATTTAGCTGGTTTGATAAGATGCAAATAAGTTAGAGCCTTCAAACTGCAAACGAGAGTAGGTTTTATGAACAGAAGCATAAATCTTACAAAAAAGTTATGTTGCTCAGTTGAATTTTATAAAATTTTAAACATAAAAGTGTGGGTCAATTATTATACAACCCATATGTTTAATATTTTGTGGAATAACCCTTGTTTGCAATTACAGCTAATAATCGTCTTTTATAAGACCTGATCAGGCCGGCACAGGTCTGTGGAGTTATCTTGGCCCACTCCTCCATGCAGATCTTCTCCAAGTTATTTAGGTTCTTTGGGTGTCTCATGTGGACTTTATTCTTGAGCTCCTTCCACAAGTTTTCAATTGGGTTAAGGTCAGGAGACTGACTAGGCCACTCCAACACCTTGACTTTTTCCCTCTTGAACCAGGCCTTGGTTTTCTTGGCTGTGTGCTTTGGGTCGTTGTCTTGTTGGAAGATGAAATTACGACCCATCTTAAGATCCTTGATGGAGGAGCGGAGGTTCTTGGCCAAAATCTCCAGGTAGGCCGTGCTATCCATCTTCCCATGGATGCGGACCAGATGGCCAGGCCCCTTGGCAGAGAAACAGCCCCACAGAATGATGCTGCCACCACCATGCTTGACTGTAGGGATGGTATTCTTGGGGTCGTATGCAGTGCCATCCAGTCTCCAAACGTCACGTGTGTGGTTGGCACCAAAGATCTCGATCTTGGTCTCATCAGACCATAGAACCTTGAACCAGTCTGTTTCAGAGTCCTCCAAGTGATCATGAGCAAACTGTAGACGAGCCTTGACATGACGCTTTGAAAGTAAAGGTACCTTACGGGCTCGTCTGGAACGGAGACCATTGTGGTGGAGTACGTTACTTATGGTATTGACTGAAACCAATGTCCCCACTGCCATGAGATCTTCCCGGAGCTCCTTCCTTGTTGTCCTTGGGTTAGCCTTGACTCTTCGGTCAAGCCTGGCCTCGGCACGGGAGGACACTTTCAAAGGCTGTCCTGGCCGTGGAAGGCTAACAGTAGTTCCATAAGCCTTCCACTTACGGATGATGCTCCCAACAGTGGAGACAGGTAGGCCCAACTCCTTGGAAAGGGTTTTGTACCCCTTGCCAGCCTTGTGACCCTCAACGATCTTGTCTCTGATGGCCTTGGAATGCTCCTTTGTCTTTCCCATGTTGACCATGTCTGAGTGCTGTTCACAAGTTTGGGGAGGGTCTTAAATAGTCAGAAAAGGCTGGCAAAAGAGATCTTTAATCCACACATGTGAAGCTCATTATTCTTGGTGCCTGAACTACTTCTTAATACTTTTGGGGGACCAAACAGAATTCTTGTGGTTTGAGGGGTTGAATAATAAATGACACTCTGAATTAACTTTTAACGTTTTTTTTAAAAAAAAAAAGAAAAAACAAAAACAAAATTTGCTTCAGTGCTTTTCCCACTTCCAGGCTGATCTACAGTACAAATGTCACAATGCCAAGTTAATTCCGCATGCGTCAACCAGCTAAATCTGCAGGGGGTTGAATACTACTTGTAGGCACTGTAGAGCTGTGCCACAGTAATGAGTACAACATGTTTCCATTAGAAAGGAGAGGGTCTGCTATACAGTTATAGGGTATGCAGTGAGTGCAATGGCTGCCAAAATTTAGGAAAAACCCTACTAACAATATAAAGACACATAGAGCTGGGCCACAGTAACGACATGTTCCCATTAGAAAGGAGAGGGTCTGCTATACAGTTAAAGGGTATGCAGTGAAAGCAACGGCTGCAAAAAAATTTGGAGGAACTCCAATGCCCCTTGCAAGAAACGTAAAGGTCAGAGGGCCTCCTGAAAACAATGTTCCCATTATTAGGAAGTGTGTCTCCCATACTTTTTGTCTATGCAGTGAAGCAACGGCTGCCAAAAATTTGGAGGAACTCCAATGCCCCTTGCAAGAGACGTAGAGGTCGGAGGGCCTCCTGAATACACTGTTCCCATTATTAGGAAGTGTGTCTCCCATACTGTTTGCTAATGCAGTGAAGAAATGGCTGCCAAAAATTTGGAGGAACTCCAATGTCCCTTGCAAGAGATGTAGATATGTTAATATGATACATATGGTGGTGATATGGTGGTGGAGGATGAGGATGCGGAGAAAGAGGATGACAAGAGCAAATAGACAAAATCAGGAAGCGTATATTCATGTCTGGGTGTGAAGACAGAGGTGCATGGGAATAGAGTTAGACCTCCCCAAAAAAAGACACTGTATTTGAGTTTATGTTACACTGCTATCATTTGGTGGTGTTGAGAAGTCTTGCCCAATCCAGCCCTTGTTCATTTTTATAAGAGTCAACCTATCAGCATTTTCAGTTGACAGGCGGATCCGCTTCTCGGTTATAATTCCACGTGCTTCAGTAAAAACCAGCTCCGACAAAACTCTAGCGGCAGTGAAGGCCAGGATGTCCAAGGCGTAGAGAGTAGGGATGAGCGAGCACTAAAATGCTCGAGTGCTCGAAGCTCAGGTCAAGCTCATTGGAATACCCGGGTGCTCGACCCGAGCAACGAGCCCAATGTAAGTCTATGGGAAACTCGAGCATTTTTCTGGCGGTCCCCCCCCTGCGGTCTGCAGAAGGTCAAAAATTGCCCTAATCGATGGGAACAGTGCTCAATTAAACATCAGGCAGGCAGAATATATAGGCAGATAGGCAGGTAGGGTATATAGGAGGGTGCATGAAAATAATAGCAGGGCACTTGGAACACACTAGTGCCCTCCGATTTTCATGCACCCATCTCTTTAAAAAAGCCGGCCAGCAATTCATCAGCGGCATACACTGGTACCCGACAATTTAGAACAGAAAGAATAGAGCATCACACATAGATTAGATAGATAGAAACATGTCAGTCACATATATAATAAGTACAGTGACAGTACTTGTTATTTAGTGTTAAAATAAAGGATTTAATAAAAAAAAAATTGGCATAGGGTTCCTCTTAATTTTAGTCTCTAGCTGAGGTTAAGCAGATGGCTGGGGCAGATGTTTGAAGCCTGGGAAGAGGGTAATACCCACGGAGCTTCCCAGGCTACTAAAATCAGCCCCCAGCTGAATACCTAGCCTTTACTAGCTATTAAAATGGGGGACTCAAAAAAAAAAACGTGGGGTCCCCCCTATTTTCATAGCTAGCAAAGGCTAGGCAGACAGCTGGGGGCTGATATTAATAGACTAGAAAGGGTGCCATGAATATTGGCCCCCTCCCAGGCAAGAAACACCAGCCGTCAGCCGCCCCAGAAATGGCGCATCCATAGGATGTGCCAATTCTTGCACGTAGCCTCGCTCTTCTCACTGCCCTGAAGTGGTGGCAGCAGGGTAATAGGGTTGGGGTTGATGTCAGCTTATAATTAGTGTTGAGCCACCCCCGTAGTGTTCGGGTTCGGTTTGGTTCTTCGAACACCGGCATGTTCGTCGAACGGTTCGTCGAACATCGTCGAACACCTTTAAAACCAATGGCAGGCAAACAAAAACACATAGAAAATACCTTCAAAGGTGGAGGAGAAAAAAAGTGGAGGAGACACAGTTCAATTCACAATTCACAATTCAGCAGCGGCAATCGCCGGTATCCGACAATTTAAAACAGAAAGAATAGACCATCACACATAGATTAGATAGATAGAAACATGTCAGGCACATATATAATAAGTACAGTGACAGTGTTGGTTACTGTACTTGTCATTTAGTGTTAAAATAAAGGATTTATTAAAAAAAAAATTGGCATGGGGTTCCCCGTAATTTTAGTCTCTAGCGGAGGTTAAGCAGACGGCTGGGGAAGATCTTTGAAGCCTGGGAAGGGGTAATACCCACGGAGCTTCCAAGGCTACTAATATCAGCCCCCAGCTAAATACCTAGACTTTACTAGCTATTAAAATGGTGGACCCAAAAAAAATGACTTAGGGTCCCCCCTATTTTAATAGCTAGCAAAGGCTAGGCAGACAGCTGAGGGCTAATATTAATAGCCCAGGAAGGGTGCCATGAAAATTGTCCCTCTCCCAGGCTAGAAATACCAGCCGTCAGCCACCCCAGAAATGGCACATCCATAGTATGTGCCAATTCTGGCACTTAGCCTCGCTCTTCCCACTGCCCTGTAACGGTGGCAGTGGGGTAATAGGGTTGGGGTTGATGTCAGCTTATAATGCCAGCTGACATCAAGCCCAGGTTAGTAATGGAGAGGCATCTATAAGACACCCCCATTACTAACCCCATAGTCAAAGTTAAAAAAAATCACAAACACCCAGATTAAAGTCCTTTAATTGAAATAAAGACACATTCCTTTAATGTTCTAAATTAAACCCTACTTACCGTATCGCCCATTCCAGCTGAAGCCAATGTCTTCAGCAATAAAAGTAAAATAATAAACCAACCTCATCCTTACCTTTTCATGGTTCCCAGGACGGCTCCAGCTCTGCTACATTGACATGACATGCTGGATCACAGTAGAACACTGCCATTCAGCTTGCCATGCCGCAGACACTGAGAAGCTCCACAGTGAAGCTCCTCAGTGTCCAGATGAGCCATTTTTGGGGTGGCTGACTGCTGGTGTTTCTAGCCTGGGAGGGGGCCAATATTCATGGCACCCTTCCTGGGCTACTAATATCAGCCCCCAGCTGTCTGCCTAGCCTTTGCTAGCTATGAAAATAAGGGGACCCCACGTCATTTTTTTTTGGGTCCCACATTTTAATAGCTAGGAAAAGCTAGGTATTCAGCTGGGGGCTGATATTAGTAGCCTGGGAAGCTCCGTGGGTATTACCCCCTTCCCAGGCTTCAAACATCTGCCCCAGCCATCTGCTTAATCTCCAATAGAGACTAGAATTGCAGGGAACCCTATGCCAATTTTTTTTTTAATAAATCCTTTATTTTAACACTAGTACTGTAACCAACACTGTCACTGTACTTATTATATATGTGACTGACATGTTTCTATCTATCTAATCTATGTGTGATGCTCTATTCTTTCTGTTCTAAATTGTCAGGTACCAATGTATGCTGCTGATGAATTGCCGGCCGGCTTTTTTAAAGAGATGGGTGCATGAAAACACTATTATTATTTTTTTAATAAATCCTTTATTTTAACACTAAATAACAAGTACAGTAACCAACACTGTCACTGTACTTATTATATATGTGACTGACATGTTTCTATCTATCTAATCTATGTGTGATGCTCTATTCTTTCTGTTCTAAATTGTCGGGTATCGGTGTATGCCGCTGTTGAATTGCCGGCTTTTCATGTTTCACTGTGAGCACTGTTCCCATTGATTTGGGCAATCACTGTAATGCCACAACCACCATGGCTGTGACATTACAGTGAGTGGCAGACAATCTCTGCATGATTGGTGCTCTAAATAGCGCCAAACATGCAGGGAGGGGACCCGAGCACCCGCCCGAGCATCTCAAAAGTACTCGGCGAGCTCCGAGCATCTCGAGTACTGAGATGATCGGGCGAGTACCGAGCAGTGGCGAGCATGCTTGCTCATCACTAGTAGAGAGCCAGTTCATGCCACGTATCCTGCTTGGATACCCAGTAATTATAAGGCACAGAGGAATCACAGAGGACGTTGGTACAGTCGGCAAGGTTTTCCCTCAGCATCTTCTGCAACTTTTCCCTCCTTGGGACAGTACCCCTCTCGTCAGAGCTTGTGCGATGGAAGGGACTGAGAAAACTGTCTCATAACTTTGACAGTGTTTCACTGCCTCTGCTCGATCGCATTTGTGTCTCTCTTGCCTGTACTCCTTGGTTGTCCAATAAATTGTGACCTCTGCCACCAGCGTTTTCAGATGGGAATTTTTTTAATAATTCCGCAAAAAGGGCCTTCTCATACTGTACCATTTTATTAGGCCTGTCCTGCAAAGGAATAAGAGGCAGAAAGTTCTCCTTGTAGCGTGGGTCTAGAAGTCTCACCAACCAACCAATAATAAGTGTCACCCAAAATTTGGACAATGCGAAGGTCACGGGAAAGGCAGCTTAACTTAGCCATGTGTGCCAGGCTGCAAGAGGCAAGACTTCCATGTCCTCACAAAGAGGACAACTGACCATGCTCTCCTCCTCATCCTCCTCCTCCCTGTTCATCCTCCTCCCTGTCCTCAGGCCATCCAGCTGAACAGACGGTATGACTGTTGTGCAGGTAGTATCATAGCAGTAGCTCCTGTTCTTCCTCCTCCTCCTCTTCTTCCTCATTGTCACCCAATCCACATTGGGATGAGATGAGGCTGGGCTGTGTATAATCACCCTGTATGGTTCCTTGCTCCATCTCATCGTGCTCCGCCTGCAATGCATCCTCTTTAATTGTGAGAAGCGGGATGGTGATGCTAATTATGGCATCATCGCCGCTCACCATGTTGGTGGAGTCATCAAAGTTTTGGAGGATGGTACATATGTCTGACATCCAAGTCCACTCCTGAGGTTTTATGTGTGGAGTCTGACCTGAATATCGACGGCCTTGTTGATGCTGGTAGTCAACAACTGCCCTTTCTGCTCACAAATCCTTCCCAACATCTGTAATGTAGAGTTCCAATGCGTGAGGACATCGCAGATCAATCGGTGAGCTGGAAGTTGCAAATGCATCTGAAGCACAATAAGAGCGGCGGAAGCTGTAGCTGACTTTCTTAAATAGGCACACAGGCGGAGTACATTGACAAGCGGATCCAACAGATCCGGGTAGGTTTTGAGAAACCACTGAACCACGAGGTTAAGCACATGGGACAGGCATGGTACGTGTGTGAGATCGCCTTGCCTCAGAGCCGCACCATGTTCCAGCCATTGTCACACCCAACCATGCCTGACTGTAGGGTCAGCGGTGTCAGCCACAGATCTGCCTGCTCTTTCAGAGCTGTCCAAACTCTAGAGTGTTGTGTGGTTTGTCACCTAAGCATATTACCTTCAGCACAGCCTGTTGCCGTTTGGCCGAGGCAGTGCTGCAGTGCTTCCAGCTTGCGACTGATGTGGTCATTTCAGAGATGGATACTGAAGAGAAGATGGAGGAGGAGGTGCAGGAGCAGTAGAATGAGGGGGCAACCCTGATTGACCCAGGGCCCAAAATCCCGGCTTCCACTATTTTAACCCAGTGTGCCATCAGCGAGATGTACCGTACAAGCACTTGTCCACATGTCTGTGGTTAAGTGGACTTTCCCAGTAACTGTGTTGTTGAGGCCTCGTCTAATGTTGAGGGACACATCCTCGTGTAATGCGTGGTTGGCACACCGGGAGAAATAGTGGAGGCTGGAGACCGAGTATCGAGGGACGGCTGCTGCCATCAGGATGTGGAAAGCTTCCGTCTCCACGAGCCTAAAAGGCAACATTTTGAGTGCAAGCAATTGCGAAATGTGTGAATTTAGTAGTGTGGCCTGTGGAGCGTTGGCTGCATATTTGCACTTGCGTTCCAAGAACTGGGGTAGGGACAACTGAATGCTGGACTGGGACAAGGACGTGGACATGCTTGCTGATGGTGCTAGTTGAGAGTGTTCAACGACAGGTGCAGGGCGGGAGGCATCTTGGCATGCACCATGGACAGTGGACAGGGCACGCACAATAGCGGAACAAGCAGTGGTGTCACCCGCAGATACTGTTGCTGGACTCTGGAGGTCGGCCCACTTAGTCGGGGGCTTTGCTGCCATGTGCTTGATCATGCTTGTGGTGGTCAGGTTGTTAGTTTTGCTACCCCTGCTGATGCTGTCCTGGCACGTGGTGTAAATGGCCTTTTTGGGGTTATCTGAAGAGTCTTTAAAAAATAAGTAGACTCGGGAAGACCTAACAGTTGTACTGGCAACTTCTGTCATGTTGGCGAGGAACGCTTTCCCGTCTTGTGTCTGCAGCCATTACACTGCTTCCTGCCTGTTGTGGTGCTATACCTCCTTCCCCCCTGTGTGCTGCTGTCCTCGCTCTGTATGTCCTCCTGCCAGCTTGGATCAGTTACAATATCATCCACCACTTCGTCTTCCACTTCCCTACCCTGGTCCTCCTAACTTTCTGGCAATTGTGTCTCATCATCATCATCATCCACCTCTTGCGACAGTAGTTGCACTTTTCCACCGTCGCCTTCATGTGGCCCTGGCTGCTCCAATATTTGGGCATCGCTACACGCATTCTCCTCTTGACTCGCTTGAAGCTGGCCGGGCGAGAGGCCCGAATCTACAAATGGAAAAGTGAAAAGCTCTTCTGAGTGTCCAAGTGTGGGATCAGTTGTCTCCGGCCACTCAACATGGTGGGAGGAAGGAGGATCAGGGTGAGGAATATGCGGTCCAGACTCACGGCTACTGAGACTTGACCGTGTGGAAGACGGTGGCAAAGTAACTGGAAGCATTATCTGCTATCCAACCAACAACCTTTTGACACTGCTCTGTCTTCAATAGTGGTGTTCTGGGGTCGCCTAGTAATTGGGACAGGAAGGTCGAGCGACAAGATGTGGGTGTTTGTTGTGGCACAATTTCAGCTTGCCCACTTCCATGTCCTCGTCCTCTACATGCACCATCACCATCATGTCCACTTCCCCGTCCCTTGCTATGCACCTTGACCATTTTTAATGGAGGACAATATTTTACACATTCTCGAGAAATGGCTGATTTTGGATCACAGTTATATGTGATACGTCTGACAGAGAACCACAATTTTAAATAACAGGACTGTAATTTGCTAATACTATCCGTTACAGACACCTAGTGTGAATAGCTTGACCGACACACTGCAACAAAATAAAAATGTAAGAAATGTCTGATTTTGGAACACTCTTATAGGTGTTATGTCTGACAGAGATCAACAGTTTTAAATAGCAGGCCTGTAATTTGCAAATACTATCCTTCACAGACACCTAGTGTGAATAGCTTGACTGATACACTGCAACAGAATGGAAAAGGAGGCCAATATTTTCCACGTTCAGTTTAAATTTCTGGATTTTTATCGCTGAAATATGGAACAAATCTGGCTTTATTCTGCAGTGAGAATAAGCAAATAGAGCAGAAAAATGGTTTACTCTGAATTGCTTTTTAAGCAAATAGCCAAGATTAAGATCAAAATTAATTTTCCCTGGGCCCTGATATCTGGGGCTATGTCTACAAATATCTGTAAGAACAGCAGCAGCAGGAACATTCAATGGACCCTCTTGCACTAAATGCACTTCAGTCTGCCACATACACTGCCTGCCTAACTCCTGCTATCACAACTGAATATATGCAGCTGGATTAGTCCTCAGAAGGACTGTTAGTTCAGATGGATATATATTGTATATATGTTGTGGAATACCTATACTAATTATAAAGAAGCAAATCTCTCTCTGACGCAGCAGCACCTCTCCCTACTCTGCCTGATTCCAGAGTACACTGTGACGAGCATGGTGGTGCCAGGTCTTATATAGACCTGATGATGCTGTACAGCCTGCCAATCACTGTAATGCTCACAACCAACATGGCTACGGCATTACAATGTATGGCAGGCAATCCCTGCATGTTCATTGGCTCTCTAAAGAGCACCAAACATGCAGGGAGGGGACCCGATTTCCCGCCTGAGCAACCTGGAAATACTCGCAGAACGCCGAGGTTGTCGAGCACAGTGATGCTCGGGCGAGTACCCGGCAGTGATGAGCACGTTCGCTCTTCACTATTTATAAGCATGGTAATTCGACACATTGGACAAACCCATATGGTGGGTTATAGGTTGCACTACTGATCCTCAGAATATGGATAAATTATAAAAAAAGGTAGGTTTAATATTTGTTTATTTGGTTATATCATTTAAAACATAATATGATTTCAATTGGAATACAAATATGTGTAAGAATTTTTTTAGCGTAAATATGTTGCTGTTTTACATGTTTTGTGCTATTTGGTGGTTTTATATTCTATCTTAGAATGCACACTTAGACCTTAATTTTCATTCTGAATCTTGAAGAAGGGGTGTAATAAGTAAATAAATCAATAAATCAGGAGTGTCTGACAAATGGCGCATGCTTCCATGTGCCTCACCACTTATCTTACTAAAGTCAATGGCTGGGGTAAGATTTCTGGAGTAAAGAAACTGCAGTTCATCATGAATTAGATGAGCTGTGGCATCACGCTCTCATCGTCCCCTCATTCTGCCCAAGATCAAATTATTGTAGTAAAGCTGTGTGAAACTGGCATAAAAACCACAAAAGTCGCACAATTTTGCAACTTTTTAAAGCTTTTTATGCCAGTTATTCTAGCATAAAAGCTAAGTTAAATCAAAGCCTTAATGTGTTAAATGTGAGTGAGAAAAAATTGCTTCCAATGAACTGGTTACTAATGGCTAGCAAAATAGTAAGAATCACTTACTCAACCGTGTATAACCGAATATAAGAGGTCTCACTCAGCTACTGAGTATGTGCAACCATCAGTACTAGGTATGAGCTGAAATTGTGCAGCACAGCACTGTATTTGAATGAGCAATGATTTAACAAATCCCATTCACAGCAGAGATGCTGTGGGTTGAAATGAAATGAGGTTACGAAGTACAGTAAACAATATACAGCTAGGTCCAGAAATATTTGGAAAGTGACCAAATCTTTGTGATTTGGGTTCTGAATGCCACTATTTTTGAAGCGTAGACTTTCAGTTTTAATTAAAGTGGTTGAACAAAAATATCATGTGAAATATTTAGAAATTGCAACCATTTTTCTACAAATCCTCCTCATTTCAGGGGCTCAAAAGTAATTTGATAAATTATCTTTATCATAACTAAAATGTTCATTTTTAATAATTTGTGGATAATCCTTTGCAGGCAATGACTGCCTTAAGTTGGGAAGCCATGAATGTCACCAAATGCTGTGTCTCCTCCTCTGTGATGCTTTGCTAGGTCTTTATTGCAGCTGACTTCAGTTTTTTCTTGTTTGTGGGTCTTTCTGCCTTAAGTTTTGTCTTCAGCATGTCAAATGCATACTCAATGGGGTTGAGATTTGGTGATTGACTTGGCCATTGCAGATTATTCCACTTCTGTGGGTTAAAAAATGCATGGGTTGCTTTTACAGTATGTTTTAGGCCTTTGTCCATCTGTATTGTGAAACGTGCTTCCTGGAGAGTGCTCTTACTTGAGTGAATATTGTGAAGGGGTTTTTCTTCCCCATGGAAAGAATTCTGCGATCATCCACAACTGTTGTCTTCAGTGAACGTCCAGATCTTTTTGAGTTCCCAAGCTCATCAGTGAGGTTTCTTTTTGTAGAATGTACCAAATTGTTGATTTGACCACTTACATTTCTGCTATTTTTCTGATAGATTTCTTCTTTTTTCAGCCAAATGATGGTCTTTTTCTCTTCCATTGAGAGCTCCTTTGACCACATGTTGTCGGTTCACAGCAACAGTTTCCAAATGCAAATGCCACAGCTGGAATCAGCTACAGACCTTTTACCTTCTTAATTGATGATGGATTAATGAGAGAAAGGCTCATGCAGCACATTAAAGATCTTTTGAGATAATTGTCCAATTACTTTTAGTGCCTTTCAAAAGAAGCAGCTACATATTAAAGAGTAGAGATGAGCGTTGTTCTACTCGAACTGTTCGCCAATCTCAAATTCGAGCTGTTTTGGGCGGTGTTCGAGCCGTTCGGCGAACACGAACAATTTGAGAAAAATTCGGCTGTTCGAGGTTATGTTCGATAACTGTTCGTGCACCAAAATCATAACTGGATTTTTTCTCAGTAATGATGAAAATTAATGTTAATACGCAGTTTGAGTGTACAGCGGGGTGGGGGGAGGGGCAGGGGATGGATCTCTGCAGGAACAATGAAGATCTCCATTTTTTTTTCTCTTTCCCGCATTTACAGTGGGGAGGTGCAATCTGTCAGCCTATCAGCAGCGCACACACGGAGCGAAGTGCTTTTTTTCACACAAGCAAGGGCATGTGTCATTGGCAGTGTATGTCACATGTCCTTGCCCTATAAGACCAAGCCATTTTCCCCGTCGCCACCATTTTCTCACTGCTGCAGCTGCGTGTTAGACGGCACCGCTGTTGCTATGTGCGCTATACCTTGTTAATTTCAAGCCAATTTTCGCACAAATATACAGATAGCTTGGGAGTAGGGAATAGTTGTGATTGCAGTCCTTTTAAGGACTAGGTTACAGCATTTCCTACGACTTTTATCAGGCAGGTCTGTGCTCTTAAATAGATAGGTTGTGGGAGTAAAGACTAATTGTAATTGGAGTCCTTTTCAGGACTAGGTTACATCAGTTCCTATCAGTTTTTGCCAGGCAGGTCTGTGCCAGTGCTGTGCAAGTTTTTTTCACAGCATTTGGCTGAATCTAGCAAAGCTAATCCTTTTTGGCCTATTGCAGAGTGTGTTAGTCAGTGGAGTAGCCTATCTGTGTTGCAAGATATACCACCTGTGTATAGAATACCAATTTTTTTACTGCACCTAGTGAAGTAAAATCTTTTGGGCATAGCATCATTCTATTAGTCCATCTATACTGACCTCCATCAGGTTGCAAACTGAATCTAATTTTTTTCTGCATCTAGCTCTGAAAAAATATTTGGCTTCTAGCTGTGTGTGGGTCTTGTTCTATTAATCCATCTATACTGACCTCCATCAGGTTGCAAACTGAATATAATTTTTTTCTGCATCTAGCTCTGAAAAAATATTTGGCCTTCTAGTAGTGTGTCGGACTTTCTCTATTAGTCCATCTATACTGACCTCCATCAGGTTGCAAATTAAAAATAATTTTTATCTGCATCTACAGTACCTCTGAAAAAATATTTTGGCTTCTAGCTGTGTGTGGGACTTGTTGTATTAGTCCATCTATACTGACCTCCATCAGGTTGCAAACTGAATATATTTTTTTCTGCATCTACCTCTGAAAAAATATTGGGCTTCTAGCTGTGTGTGGGACTTGTTGTATTAGTCCATCTATACTGACCTCCATCAGGTTGCAAACTGAATATATTTTTTTCTGCATCTACCTCTGAAAAAATATTGGGCTTCTAGCTGTGTGTGGGTCTTGTTCTATTAATCCATCTATACTGACCTCCATCAGGTTGCAAACTGAATATCATTTTTTTCTGCATCTAGCTCTGAAAAAATATTTGGCCTTCTAGTAGTGTGTCGGACTTTCTCTATTAGTCCATCTATACTGACCTCCATCAGGTTGCAAATTAAAAATAATTTTTATCTGCATCTACAGTACCTCTGAAAAAATATTTGGGCTTCTAGCTGTGTGTGGGACTTGTTGTATTAGTCCATCTATACTGACCTCCATCAGGTTGCAAACTGAATATATTTTTTTCTGCATCTACCTCTGAAAAAATATTGGGCTTCTAGCTGTGTGTGGGACTTGTTGTATTAGTCCATCTATACTGACCTCCATCAGGTTGCAAACTGAATATATTTTTTTCTGCATCTACCTCTGAAAAAATATTGGGCTTCTAGCTGTGTGTGGGTCTTGTTCTATTAATCCATCTATACAGACCTCCATCAGGTTGCAAACTGAATATAATTTTTTTCTGCATCTAGCTCTGAAAAAATATTTGGCCTTCTAGCAGTGTGTGGGACTTGTTCTATTAGTCCACCTATACTGACCTCCATCAGGTTGCAAATTCAAAATAATTTTTTGTATGCATCTAGCTCTGAAAAAATATTTGGCCTTCTAGTAGTGTGTCGGACTTTCTCTATTAGTCCATCTATACTGACCTCCATCAGGTTGCAAATTAAAAATAATTTTTATCTGCATCTACAGTACCTCTGAAAAAATATTTGGGCTTCTAGCTGTGTGTGGGACTTGTTGTATTAGTCCATCTATACTGACCTCCATCAGGTTGCAAACTGAATATATTTTTTTCTGCATCTACCTCTGAAAAAATATTGGGCTTCTAGCTGTGTGTGGGACTTGTTGTATTAGTCCATCTATACTGACCTCCATCAGGTTGCAAACTGAATATATTTTTTTCTGCATCTACCTCTGAAAAAATATTGGGCTTCTAGCTGTGTGTGGGTCTTGTTCTATTAATCCATCTATACAGACCTCCATCAGGTTGCAAACTGAATATAATTTTTTTCTGCATCTAGCTCTGAAAAAATATTTGGCCTTCTAGCAGTGTGTGGGACTTGTTCTATTAGTCCACCTATACTGACCTCCATCAGGTTGCAAATTCAAAATAATTTTTTGTATGCATCTAGCTCTGAAAAAATATTTGGCCTTCTAGTAGTGTGTCGGACTTTCTCTATTAGTCCATCTATACTGACCTCCATCAGGTTGCAAATTAAAAATAATTTTTATCTGCATCTACAGTACCTCTGAAAAAAATATTTGGGCTTCTAGCTGTGTGTGGGACTTGTTGTATTAGTCCATCTATACTGACCTCCATCAGGTTGCAAACTGAATATATTTTTTTCTGCATCTACCTCTGAAAAAATATTGGGCTTCTAGCTGTGTGTGGGACTTGTTGTATTAGTCCATCTATACTGACCTCCATCAGGTTGCAAACTGAATATATGTTTTTCTGCATCTACCTCTGAAAAAATATTGGGCTTCTAGCTGTGTGTGGGTCTTGTTCTATTAATCCATCTATACAGACCTCCATCAGGTTGCAAACTGAATATAATTTTTTTCTGCATGTAGCTCTGAAAAAATATTTGGCCTTCTAGTAGTGTGTGGGACTTTCTCTGTTAGTCCATCTATACTGACCTCCATCAGGTTGCAAACTGAATATATTTTTTTCTGCATCTACCTCTGAAAAAATATTGGGCTTCTAGCTGTGTGTGGGTCTTGTTCTATTAATCCATCTATACTGACCTCCATCAGGTTGCAAACTGAATATAATATTTTTCTGCATCTAGCTCTGATAAAATATTTGGCCTTCTAGCAGTGTGTGGGACTTGTTCTATTAGTCCACCTATATTGACCTCCATCAGGTTGCAAATTCAAAATAATTTTTTGTATGCATCTAGCTCTGAAAAAATATTTGGCCTTCTAGCAGTGTGTGGGACTTTCTCTGTTAGTCCATCTATACTGACCTTCATCAGGTTGCAAACTGAATCTAATTTTTTTCTGCATCTAGCTCTGAAAAAATATTTGGCCTTCTAGCAGTGTGTCGGACTTTCTCTATTAGTCCATCTATACTGACCTCCATCAGGTTGCAAATTGAATATAATTTTTTTCTGCATCTAACCCAGCCAATAGTCTTGGCCTAATACCACAGTTTGGCCACTCAGCTCTGCTCGGTTACCATCCATTGTTTTTTTGTGCAAACAACTCCAGAGTTGTGAATTAGTTAACCACCAAAATGAGTGGAAAAAGGCCTGCTGCTGGTGGAAAGGGGAATAGGCGTGTTGGGAAGGGGAAAAAAGGTTGTGTCCGTGGGGTAGGTGTTAAAGCAACAGTAACATCTGCAGAAGAAAGACCATCTTCCAGCCAAACTAAAATGTCTACTTCTTTTAGCGGACAATGTGATAAGATCCCTTTCTTACGGCCACGCCAATCGCTACAAATTCCAGATGAGGCACAAAAACAGCAGGTGCTTCAACGGATATCAAGTGCTCCTTTAAGTGGGCTCTCCTCCACATCAACTTCAACATCACAAATACTCCAGTCCTCAAAGGTGTCACCCAAATCGCACTTGCTTCCTCACAGCTCCCAAATCTCCAGCTGCCCGTCTGAGTATGAGGTAGAACAGATGGTTGAGTCTGCAGAGCTGTTTACTCATACTATAGCCTGGGAATCAGAGGTCGACTCCAGCGCTTCTGTGAATCCAGACGAGGAAATGATCTGCACTGATGCCCAGAATCTTTATGAGTCGGATCCAGGACCAGACGCAGAAGGTTCTGACCATAATGTAGACCCTCATTCCCAAACTGTAACTCCTGTTGGTGGAGACAATGAGGAAGACGATGATAAGACTCAAATACCTGATTGGAGCGACAACTTTAGTTTTTTGTCAGGGCAGGAACAGGTTGGCTCTGAGGACGACGGGTGTGATAACACACAGGGTGATGATGATGAGGTTGGAGATCCCACTTACTGTCAACCCACAGTCAGCCAAGAGATGAGGTCAGCAGAGGAGGTGGAGGAAGATGCTAGTGACGACGAGGTCAGGTTGCGCCTTCCTGGACAGAGACGTAGTACTGGAAGCACGTCAACAACTGCATCCTCAAACACAACTCTGCCTCTCACCACAAGTCGTGGTGGCTCTTCAGGTCGCATGGGTGCTAAGCCTTGCATAGCCTGGGCATTTTTTCAGATCGATAAAGATGACCCAACTCGTGTTATCTGTAACATTTGTCAGCAAAAGCTAAGTAGAGGCCAAAAAATACATAGTTTGAGTACTTCATGCATGAACCGGCACATGGACATGAAGCATAAGTTGCAGTGGGAAGCTCAGTGTGCTACAATGCGGCCTAGCCGGCCGGGCCAACCACCGTCTGCCATATCTTGTGCATCCGCGGCCTCTTCATCCTCTGTGACTGGGGGGACAGCAGTCACACCTGTTTTGGGGCGCAGACCTGCCACCTCTTTACCCGCAACAGCCAGCGTGATTGGCAGGTCATCATTTTCTTTGGAGGTGGTAACACCAGCTGGTGTTGAGCGCTGTCCGACATCGATAGCACCACCTTTGGATCAAGGCAACCTAACATGTCCGCCTGCATCTTCCTCACAGACCGGCAGTTTGCCGGGGACACCCTTATCAACCCCGTCTAAGCACAATAGCCAGCCCTCGGTCCCTCAGATGTGGACAAGTAAAAGACCATTTCCTCCTAGCCATGAGAAAGCTAAGAGGTTGAATTTCACCATCTGCAAGCTCTTGGCTACAGAAATGCTGCCTTTCCGCCTGGTGGACACAGAGGATTTTCGAGACCTTATGTCCGTCGCAGTGCCCCAGTACCAGATGCCCAGTCGGCACTACTTCTCAAAGAAAGGTGTGCCTGCGCTCCACCAGCATGTCGCACACAACATCACCGCTTCTTTGAGAAACTCTGTGTGTGACAGGGTGCATTTCACCACAGACACTTGGACGAGTAGGCATGGACAGGGGCGTTACATGTCGCTGACTGGGCACTGGGTAACTATGGTGACAGCAGGACAAGGGGCTGCTGTCCAAGTCTTGCCGTCCCCACGAGTTGTGCGTCAATCCTCTTTATGTCAAAGTTCCTCCACTGCTTCTGCCTCCTCAACCTCCTCTTGGTCTTCCACCTGCACCCAAAGCCTGTCTGGTCATGCCACAAGCTTTCTAACTGCGCAGAAGGGATCCTGCACACCTCCTTACTATGCTGGCAGTAGGGCTCAACGTCATCAGGCGGTTTTTACATTGAAATGTCTGGGAAATGTGAGTCACACAGCTGAGGAGTTGTGGTCAGCTCTGGAGAACCAATTTCATGAATGGCTGTCTCCACTGGACCTGAAACCAGGGAAGGCCGTGTGCGACAATGCTGCAAACCTGGGTGCGGCCCTTCGCCGGGGCAATGTCACACACGTGCCTTGTATGGCTCACGTGTTGAACCTGGTTGTCCAGCAATTTTTAGCCCACTATCCCAGACTAGATGGCCTTCTGCAGAGGGCACGGTCGCTGTGTGCTCACTTCCACCGTTCGCATCCCGCAGCTCAGCGACTTACATCTCTACAGAAGTCGTTGGGCCTGCCACTTCACCGACTAAAATGCGATGTGCCTACCCGGTGGAATTCAACTCTGCACATGTTGCAGCGACTGTGGCAGCACCGACAAGCCCTGGTGCAATACGTTCTGACGTATAGCCTGGGCCAACGAGATCCAGAGGTGGGGCAAATCACGCTGGAGGAGTGGTCTCAGATTAGGGACCTATGCACCCTTCTGCACAGTTTTGAAATGGCGACGAAGATGTTTAGTGCTGATGATGCCATTATCAGCATGACTATTCCGGTGATTTACATGCTGGAGCACATGTTAAACAGAATTCGGAGTCAGGTGGTGGCACAAGAGGAGGTGGAGGAAGTAGAGGAGGAGGAGTTGTATGCGGAAGGGCTAACATCTGCAAGGTCCAGACGGTCGGCAGCACTAAGGCGGCAGGCATGTGAGAGTGGGGGAGATGGTTTTACCAGGGCGCATGGTAGCAGCCAAACTAGTGAGGAAGGTGCAGGAGCCCAGGAAGAAGTGGAGGACGAACTGATGGAAGACTCATCAGATGAGGGAGACCTTGATCACATTTCTGTTGTGCGAGGTTGGGGGGAGAGGACAGAGGAAGGAAGCATGATTGTTACCTCGCCACCAAAACAACAGGGACTTGGTGCTCCTGGATGCGCAACACACATGAGTGCCTTCTTGCTGCACTACCTGCAACATGACCCTCGAATTGTGAGAATTAGAAATAATCCTGACTACTGGGTTGCCACACTGTTAGATCCCCAGTACAAAAGTAAATTTGCCGAAATTATTCCTGCCATAGAAAGGGATGCACGCATGCAGGAGTATCAGCAGAGACTGTTGCAGAATCTTACATGTGCTTTTCCACAAAACACCAGTGGTGCACGTAGTGAATCTCACAGTTCCAACTTGCCAACCGTGGGACTGTCAAGTGTTCAGCACTCAAACCGTAACAGAACCACAGTATCTGCTGGTAACATCAATTTTTCGGAATCATTTCACCACTTTTTTAGCCCATCCTTTGCAAGGCCACAGGAGACAAGAAGTCTGACACATAGTCAACGCCTAGAGACGATGGTACAGGAGTATCTCCAAGTAAACATTGAAGCCACGACTGTGTCACTGGACCCTTGCTCTTTTTGGGCTTCCAATCTGGATAAATGGCCGGAGCTAGCCACTTACGCCTTGGAGATCTTGTCATGCCCCGCAGCCAGCGATCTGTCTGAACGTGTGTTCAGCGCTGCTGGTGGTGTGCTGACAGATAAGCGCACGCGGCTCTCCACTGATAATGTAGACAGACTCACGTTCATAAAGATGAACAAATCATGGATCCGAAACGACTTTTCTACCCCTGTGTCATCCTGGGGAGAGTAAAAGCTTGATGATTGGTTAAAATCACCCTACCAACCGTTTTAAGCTTTCAAATTACTAATCATGTTTATCTGTATCTTGACTGGAAAATAATTTGGGCTTTGTAGCAGTGTGCAGCACTGATCCTATTAGGCCATCTATAATAAGCTCCACCAGATTTAAAATTAAAAATAATTTTTAGCTGCATCTAGCCCGGAAAATAATTTTGGGGCTCCGAGATGCGCAAGACACATAAGTGCCTTCTTGCTGCACTACCTGCAGCATGACCCTCATATTGTCAGAATTCGAAGTAATCATGACTACTGGGTTGCCACACTCTTAGATCCCCCAAACTTTTCGATCAACCTTTTCATTTTAATAAAGACCAAAAAAATGGTCATTTTTGATATTATAAGCATTAGCAGGTTGTTAGAAACTGAAATCAAACAGTTTTCAACTCAAAACTTTATTCTAGGTGATGTTACATTTTCACATAGGACCCCTTGTTCGAAAGGAGCTTCTGAACTCTCTCGTCCATTGAATTTGTCAGGTTTTGGATGGTTTCTGCTTCAATTGTTTTGCATGAGGACAGAATACCCTCCCAGAGCTGTTGCTTAGATGTGAACTGCCTCCCGCCATCATAGACACTCCTTTTAATGATGCTCCAAAGGTTCTGAATGGGGTAGAGGTCAGGGGAGCATGGGGGTCACACCATAAGTTTGTCCCCTTTTATGCCCATATCAGCCAGAGATGCAGATGTTTTATGTGCAGCATGAGATGGTGCATTATCATGCAGAAAAATGATCTTGCTGTGAAATACACGGTTCTTCTTCTTGAACCATGGCAGGAAGTGCTGTTTGAGAAAATCCACATACATTATGGAGTTCATCTTTAGCGCCTTCAGGGATCCTAAAGGGGCCGACAATCTCTCTCCCCATGATTCCAGCCCAAAACATTACTCCACCTCCTCCTTGTTGGCGCTGTAGCCGTGTTTGCGTGGGGTGTCCATCAACCAGCCATCCTCCACTCCATCCATCTGGACCATCGAGCACTGCACGGCACTCATCCGTGAACAAAACAGTTTTGAAATCAGTCTTCATGTAATGTTTGGCCCACTGGAGCCGTTTCTGCTTGTGTGAAGTGGATAGAGGAGGTCGACAGGATGGCGTATGCACAGCTGCAAACCTCTGAAGGACCCTGCATCTTGTTGTTCGGGGGACGTTGGAGGCACAAGCAGCTTCAAAAACTTGTCTGCTGCTATGACAAGGCTTTTTTGTCGCTGCTCTTTCAACCTGACGTAATTGCCTGTAGGAAAGAGTCCTCAATTTGCCCTTATCAGCACGCACACGTGTGTACTGTGAATCAGCTACATACTTCTTGATTGCCAAGACACTTCATCCTGATCATCGCACAATGTTGATTGTAGTCATGCCTTGACCTAAACACTCCACAATTTGTTGCTTCTCAGCAGCCGACACATCCTTTTTCTTTCCCATTTTGGCAGAAAATGTAGGCTGCTTAATAATGTGAGAGAGCCTTCTTAAGTAGTCTTGCCTTTCATTGGACACACCTGCCAAACTAATTAGCACAGGTGTCTGCAATTGCTTACAGTGATATAAAGAGCCCTGACACACATCACCATCAATGAGTTTAACTGACAAACAAACAAATTCTTCCCTTATCACTCCTAAACACTTTTTGCATAATAATTTGGAACGCAGTGTACATGTGCTTTTCCACAAAACACCAGAGGTTCACGTAGTGAATCTTACAGTTCTAACTTGCCAACCGTGGTCTGTATGGAATTGTTCAATAAAGGGCCCAAAATTAAGATAACATAGATGGGAGAGGTCTCTATGAATAGGAATTCCTAAGTATTTGATACCCTGTGAGGGCCAGGCAAAGGGAAAGTTGGACTGGATGGAATCCTATATGGATTTGGGGAGGGAGACATCGAGGGCCTCAGACTTCGCTGCATTGATTTTAAAATTTTACCATGTAACAAAGTGATCTATTTCAGCCATAACAGCAGGGATGGATATATGTGATTGAGTGATATATACTAGGACATCATCAGCAAATAGAGAGCACTTGTACTCGGTGCCTCCCACCTCAATCCACCTAATATTGGGGTTATGGCGAATTGATGAGAGCAGGTGCTCCGTCACTAGGATGTATAAGAGAGGGGACAGAGGACATCCCTGCCTTGTCCCATTGGTGATTGTGAAAGGTGATGAAAATGTTCTGACGCACCCCCTGGGCCTTGGGACACCCGGAGCCGGACCCTTTTTGGTGGATGCTGGTGGTTGTAGTCTTCGTGGCGGCGACCCGGTTCCGTGGCTCAGGGCGGTCAAACCAGTGGCGGAACTATTTATGTGGTTTTGATGTTTAAATGTCCGACTACGCCACCCGTGGATTGCGGTCAGAGTGAACCGCCGCTACAGGGCAGACCGCTGAGGCTGGTGTTGTGGGTGCAGCAGAGCGTAGCATAACTCCCCACGGGAGGAGTATAGCCTCAGGGCAGTGTATGCGGAGGATGGGGGTGATGGTGCAGGGCAGCAGCAGTAACGACACGGAGTCAGTGATGCAGTCCAGGGCCTTTACTCACTGTCTTATTATCCAGACCACGTCTGCAGGTAACGGCTGCCCACGTCGTACTGTGCTCACCAGGTGAGGGGCTCAGACAACTCCCAGATAACTTTGGAGCACTTCACAGGACCCCCTTTGTGTGTCCTTTGTCTGGCCTTTCTTACCAACACTTCTGTCCGGCTGCCTCGGGCCTCCTCTTGGTAAACTTGGCGCCAGTTTCCCTGACCCTATGTGGTGCCTTCCTAGCGGGTGTAGCGAGGGGCTGCGCCACATAAAATGTCAGAGCCTCCGGTTTCTAGCTGAGGGTCGTTTCCTGCCTCCACTAGTTCGGGGACCGGTCTCCCCCTTTGGCCTGACCCCTCCACGCAGGTGGATTCGGGCGTGCGGTGGCGACTCGCCCGTCCGCACCCCTGGGATCCCTTCATTCCTCATTCCTGGAGCCTTCTCCGCTCCTCTTCCTTCCTTCTCCCTCTTCCAGGCCTGGGCCTCTGTTACTAGGCCCGCCTCCGGAGCAGAGCTCATGCAGAGCCCCTGCTCCCTGCCACTTCTGCTCAGACTTCTCTGCACTGAACTAAGATGGTGCCTACCTTTTATACTCCCTTCTCAATGCACCCAGGAACTGCTTCCTCCCTGCTCCTGCACTACAGGGTTCCCCTTCCTCAGTGTTCCCTCCCCCCACTCCAGCCAGGGACAGGGACTGTCGTGCCCATCTCAGGGGCATATTGGTCGCCCTGCCCCACGGCAATGTGGTGTAATGCATGCAGGTGTCGGGTCCTGATCCACACTCCATCCTTACCTGAGAGTGAGATATCACACCTCTGGGTGAGGTGCAATACGTCTGTAGCAACCGAGCCCTCAGGGTGCTACAGTTCCATTTATCTTCAGCCTAGGTGACGTATTGCAATACAGGGCCGTGATTTTGGCTATAAAAGGGTCCCCTAGACCCCTACCCCAAGCTTTTTAAGAGAATCATATATGGCGTGCCAGGAGACTCTATGGAATGCTTTCTCAGCATCCAACAAGAGTATCTAATTACAAATTTTTAACTGCATCTAGCCCAGGAAATACTTTGTGCCTAGTAGCAGTGTCTGCTAGTCAGCGGATTATCCCGGCTGTTAAGCAAGCTACACCACCTGTAGTTTAGACACTTAATTTTTTCAAAGAAAATGCTTCGGGACCATGGGATACTTAGTGAAGAGCATCAGGAGGCACCCCAAGGCATAGGGGCTGGGACTGGCAGTAGGATGCCTTGCGGTGGACAGCCGAGCTCGATCCTTATAAAAGCTTTTTAACTGCAGCAGCTTTAGTGGACGCTACTGGAGCTGGAATTACCGCGGCTGCTGGCATGAGACTTGCCCTCCAATAGATCCTTGTAAATGGATTTAAAGTGTATTCATTCAAATTAGAGAGACAATTTAAATTAAAAAGCTTAGAGCTGCCTCTACCACAGGGGGGCTCGCTCGACCCACCAGCGGACAGGCACCAGTATTGGGAGAGGGGGGCTGGCCCTCAGGGTTCACCGCGGCTCTGGCACAAACCCGGCGACGCGGAGGTGGCACGGGCAGGAGCGGACTGAACGTGTCAGCTTCTCACTTTTTGGATTTTAGAAGGGCATGACATGCCTATATTTGTGTCTCCCTCTCCTTTTACTCCTCCACCTCTTTTCTTTTCGCATGACTATATGTACTTGTCACTTTTCCATGTGTTAGTTGTGTCTTCTGAGCAGTTTGTCAGCTTTTGAACACCTTTGAAGGTGTTTTCTATGTGTTTCTATGTGTTTTTGTTTGCCTGCCATTGGTTTTAACGGTGTTCGAAGGTGTTCGACGAACAGTTCGACGAACAGTTCGGCGAACACACGGGTGTTCGACGAACCGAACCGAACTCGAACACTACGGGGGTGGCTCAACACTATTAAAGAGTTGTAATTCCTAAATCTTTACTCCAATTAGGATGTGAATACCCTCAAATTAAAGTTGAGAATCTGCACTTCAAGCCCACATTGATTATATTGTTATGCACTATGCAGAGAGATCCAGCAAGACTGGCACCAAACCAACAAAGGCGCAGCCACAGACTCACTTGGCGCAAGCTGCCCAGCTAGGCTAGCCCTTGAGGGCCAGGAATACTCTTCAACTAGTTCCCAGTAAATGGACGGGGGACTTTGACACAGCCCTTCCCAAGCCCACTGTCACCGGACAGCTGTCATATGACTAGTGTTGAGCGAGCACTAAAATGCTCGGGTGCTCGAAACTCGGGCCGAGCTCGCCGTGATACTCGGGTGCTCGATCCGAGCAACGAGCCCAATGTTAGTCTATGGGAGACTCGAGCATTTTTGCGGTGGCACCCCCGGCAGTCTTTTAAAAGCCTAACAAATGCCCAAAACGATAGTGACAGTGCTCAAATGACATGGGGACAGCATGGGGATCGCCCCAGGAAGCATTTCTGACCCCCAGGTCACTGCTGTCAACAACGTGGTCAGAGGTATTAAGCCACTTTTACGGGCTCACAATAAAACGTTCAAAAACGAAAGTGAAACTTTTTCCTGTGAAATATGTTAAGGAGGTTCCTTTCCAGGGAAAAGACTTGTGTATAAGTTAAAATAAATCACCAAAAACAAAAATACTCCTCCAAACCTTCGGCTATGTTCACAAGTAACATATTTTATGCGTTTTTGCACTTTTGTATTGCTTTCAACTATGACAAATGCATTCACCGGGAAATGTTATTTTAACATTTTACAACCTTATCTGGCCATGTGCTGTGTGACACATGCATAAACTGCTGAAAAGATATGGGAACAGCATGGGGAAGACCCCTGGAAGCATCTCTGACTCCCAGGTCACTGTCTAAAAGTGTGCCCATCATAACTGATCCTTGCCGCATCAGAAGATGCAGACTTGCAACTATCCCCATGCAAGTTCTAGTCCCAGGGCAGTGTTCAATTGTACCTCCCCCATTCCTTGCAACACAAGCACAAGTATGCAGCCTGCTACCCACCCACCCCCAAGCTGCAATACCATACTGCTTGCTTGCTTGAACTTGAAATTGGGCCTTTTAAGCATGTGGAGGTGGAATCTGGCCACCACGTCATGGCTGTGTTGGCGGCCTGGAATCCATACTCAGTCCCCAGCCGCCCGGCAGCCGGGTGTCCATACTCGGTCCCCAGCCGCCCCGCGGCCGGGTGTCCACACACGGTCCCCAGCCGCCTGGGGGCTGCTGGGTGTCCATAAACGGTTCCCAGCCGCCCCTATTTCTCCTTGGAACATCCCCCCACACACTTTTCTTAGCCCGGCCTGCTTTAGGCAGCATTGGACGAGCCCACCAGAGAACCAGACTCCTCCAGTGGGCCCTGACTTCTCCATCGGTGGAGTTGAGAGTGACAAGGTGAGGAGCATGATGATGATGACAGAAGTTAGCATCTGCTATGTTTTCTTTTAATGCAAGTGTAAGTGTACAGCCTGCCACCCACCCACCCACCTTCAGACTGCAATTCCATACTGCTAGCTTGCACTTGAAATGGGGCCTTTTAGTTTGGAGGAGGCCGAAGCTGGCCACTACCTCATGGCTGCTTCGGCAGCGAGGTATCCATACTCAGTCCCCCGCCGCCCCTATTTGTCCTGGTGTGCCTTATACATAAGATTAAGCGCGTATACCAAAACATTACCTGTGCCCTCCCCAGTGCATTTAGTGGGAAGGAGAGCTTATTCCGCTGTAGTGTGTGCATGCCAAACCCCTGTTCATGGTACGTGCGAAGATGCCTCCCACCTTGCACCTGTCGTTGCAGACTTGCAACTATCCCCATTCAAGTCCTTGTCCCAGGGCAGTGTTCAATTGTACCTCTCCCATTCCTTGCAATGCAAGCGCAAGTATGCAGCCTGCCACCCACCCACCCCCAGGCTGCAATACCATACTGCTTGCTAGCTTGCACTTTAAATTGGGCCTTTTAGGCATGTGGAGGCGGAATCTGGCCACCACGCCATGGCTGTGTCGGCGGCCTGGTATCCATACTCAGTCCCCAGCCGCCTGGTGGCCGGGTGTCCCCGCTTGCTCCCCAGCCTCCAGGGGGTGGCCGGGTGTCCATACTCGGTCCCCAGCCACCCCTATTTGTCCCGGTAACCTTTCCCACACTTTTCTTAGCCTGGCCTGCTTTAGGGCAGCATTGGCCGAGCCCACCGGACTATCAGACTCCTCCGGTGGGCCCTGGCTTCTCCATCAGGGGAGTTGAGAGTGCAAAGGTGAGGAGCATGATGAGGATGATAGAAGTTAGCATCTACTTTGTTTTGTTGTAATGCAAGCGCATGTATGTAGTAGCGGCTAGGCCTGAGGTGGTCAGCGTTTTGGCGCATATCCTACCTCCTCCGAGGATTGCTGGATGTTTTCCTGCTACTATTCAAGTTCTATGACTCCAGTTAAAACAAAGCTTCAGGTGATAAATGATGGATGAGGTAGTGGCAAAGGAGAAAGAGCAGGAGGAACAGGGACCATTCATATCAATATCAGGCCAGTCAACCAGATATGTCTTGTAGGATATGTTTCTGTAACAAAAGGAGCGGTTCGGCTACACAGTTATAGGGCATACAGTTAGTGCAATGCGTTCCAAAAATTTTGAGATACTCCAATGCCCCTTGGAAATGACATGGAGGTCAGAGGGCGTTAACTAAACATTTTCTTCCATTTATAGCAACTGGGTCTCCTGTGCACTGTTGGCCTAAGCAGTAGAGATGAGCGTTGTTCTACTCGAACTGTTCGCCAATCTCAAATTCGAGCTGTTTTGGGCGGTGTTCGAGCCGGTCGGCGAACACGAACAATTTGAGAAAAATTCGGCTGTTCGAGGTTATGTTCTATAACTGTTCGTGCACCAAAATCGTAACTGGATTTTTTCTCAGTAATGATGAAAATTAATGTTAATACGCAGTTTGAGTGTACAGCGGGGCGGGGGGAGGGGCAGGGGATGGATCTCTGCAGGAACAATGAAGATCTCCATTTTTTTTTCTCTTTCCCGCATTTGCAGTGGGGAGGTGCAATCTGTCAGCCTATCAGCAGCGCACACACGGAGCGAAGTGCTTTTTTTCACACAAGCAAGGGCATGTGTGATTGGCAGTGTATGTCACATGTCCTTGCCCTATAAGACCAAGCCATTTTCCCCGTCGCCACCATTTTCTCACTGCTGCAGCTGCGTGTTAGACGGCACCGCTGTTGCTGTGTGCGCTATACCTTGTTAATTTCAAGCAAATTTTCGCACAAATATACAGATAGCTTGGGAGTAGGGAATAGTTGTGATTGCAGTCCTTTTAAGGACTAGGTTACAGCATTTCCTACGACTTTTATCAAGCAGGTCTGTGCTCTTAAATAGATAGATTGTGGGAGTAAAGACTAATTGTAATTGGAGTCCTTTTCAGGACTAGGTTACATCAGTTCCTATCAGTTTTTGCCAGGCAGGTCTGTGCCAGTGCTGTGCAAGTTTTTTTCACAGCATTTGGCTGAATCTAGCAAAGCTAATCCTTTTTGGCCTATTGCAGAGTGTGTTAGTCAGTGGAGTAGCCTATCTGTGTTGCAAGATATACCACCTGTGTATAGAATACCAATTTTTTTACTGCACCTAGTGAAGTAAAATCTTTTGGGCATAGCATCATTCTATTAGTCCATCTATACTGACCTCCATCAGGTTGCAAACTGAATATAATTTTTTTCTGCATCTAGCTCTGAAAAAATATTTGGGCTTCTAGCAGCGTGTGGGACTTGGTCTATTAGTCCATCTATACTGACCTCCATCAGGTTGCAAATTAAAAATAATTTTTTTCTTCATTTAGCTCTGAAAAAATATTTGGGCTTCTAGCAGTGTGTGGGACTTGTTCTATTAGTCCTTCTATACTGACCTCCAGCAGGTTGCAAATTGAAAATAATTTTTTTCTGCATCTAGCTCTGAAAAAATATTTGGGCTTCTAGCGGTGTGTGGGACTTGGTCTATTAGTCCATCTATACTGACCTCCATCAGGTTGCAAATTAAAAATAATTTTTTTCTGCATCTAGCTCTGAAAAAATATTTGGGCTTCTAGCAGTGTGTGGGACTTGGTCTATTAGTCTATCTATACTGACCTCCATCAGGTTGCAAATTAAAAATAATTTTTTTCTTCATTTATCTCTGAAAAAATATTTGGGCTTCCAGCAGCGTGTGGGACTTGTTCTATTAGTCCATCTATACTGACCTCCATCAGGTTGCAAATTAAAAATATTTTTTTTCTGCATCTAGCTCTGAAAAAATATTTGGGCTTCTAGCAGTGTGTGGGACTTGGTCTATTAGTCCATCTATACTGACCTCCATCAGGTTGCAAATTAAAAATAATTTTTTTCTGCATCAAGCTCTGAAAAAATATTTGGGCTTCTAGCAGTGTGTGGGACTTGGTCTATTAGTCCATCTATACTGACCTCCATCAGGTTGCAAATTGAATAAAAAAAATTTCTGCATCTAGCTCTGAAAAAATATTTGGGCTTCTAGCGGTGTGTGGGACTTGGTCTATTAGTCCATCTATACTGACCTCCATCAGGTTGCAAATTAAAAATAATTTTTTTCTGCATCTAGCTCTGAAAAAATATTTGGGCTTCTAGCAGTGTGTGGGACTTGGTCTATTAGTCCATCTATACTGACCTCCATCAGGTTGCAAATTAAAAATAATTTTTTTCTTCATTTAGCTCTGAAAAAATATTTGGGCTTCTAGCAGTGTGTGGGACTTGTTCTATTAGTCCTTCTATACTGACCTCCAGCAGGTTGCAAATTGAATATAATTTTTTTCTGCATCTAGCTCTGAAAAAATATTTGGGCTTCTAGCGGTGTGTGGGACTTGGTCTATTAGTCCATCTATACTGACCTCCATCAGGTTGCAAATTAAAAATAATTTTTTTCTGCATCTAGCTCTGAAAAAATATTTGGGCTTCTAGCAGTGTGTGGGACTTGGTCTATTAGTCCATCTATACTGACCTCCATCAGGTTGCAAATTAAAAATAATTTTTTTCTGCATCTAGCTCTGAAAAAATATTTGGGCTTCTAGCAGTGTGTGGGACTTGGTCTATTAGTCCATCTATACTGACCTCCATCAGGTTGCAAATTAAAAATAATTTTTTTCTTCATTTAGCTCTGAAAAAATATTTGGGCTTCTAGCAGTGTGTGGGACTTGTTCTATTAGTCCTTCTATACTGACCTCCAGCAGGTTGCAAATTGAATATAATTTTTTTCTGCATCTAGCTCTGAAAAAATATTCTGGCTTCTAGCGGTGTGTGGGACTTGGTCTATTAGTCCATCTATACTGACCTCCATCAGGTTGCAAATTAAAAATAATTTTTTTCTGCATCTAGCTCTGAAAAAATATTTGGGCTTCTAGCAGTGTGTGGGACTTGGTCTATTAGTCCATCTATACTGACCTCCATCAGGTTGCAAATTGAATAAAAAAATTTTCTGCATCTAGCTCTGAAAAAATATTTGGGCTTCTAGCGGTGTGTGGGACTTGGTCTATTAGTCCATCTATACTGACCTCCATCAGGTTGCAAATTAAAAATAATTTTTTTCTGCATCTAACCCAGCCAATAGTTTTGGCCTAATACCACAGTTTGGCCACTCAGCTCTGCTCGGTTACCATCCATTGTTTTTTTGTGCAAACAACTCCAGAGTTGTGAATTAGTTAACCACCAAAATGAGTGGAAAAAGGCCTGCTGCTGGTGGAAAGGGGAATAGGCGTGTTGGGAAGGGGAAAAAAGGTTGTGTCCGTGGGGTAGGTGCAGAAGAAAGACCATCTTCCAGCCAAACTAAAATGTCTACTTCTTTTAGCGGACAATGTGATAAGATCCCTTTCTTACGGCCACGCCAATCGCTACAAATTCCAGATGAGGCACAAAAACAGCAGGTGCTTCAACGGATATCAAGTGCTCCTTTAAGTGGGCTCTCCTCCACATCAACTTCAACATCACAAATACTCCAGTCCTCAAAGGTGTCACCCAAATTGCACTTGCTTCCTCACAGCTCCCAAATCTCCAGCTGCCCGTCTGAGTATGAGGTAGAACAGATGGTTGAGTCTGCAGAGCTGTTTACTCATACTATAGCCTGGGAATCAGAGGTCGACTCCAGCGCTTCTGTGAATCCAGACGAGGAAATGATCTGCACTGATGCCCAGAATCTTTATGAGTCGGATCCAGGACCAGACGCAGAAGGTTCTGACCATAATGTAGACCCTCATTCCCAAACTGTAACTCCTGTTGGTGGAGACAATGAGGAAGACGATGATAAGACTCAAATACCTGATTGGAGCGACAACTTTAGTTTTTTGTCAGGGCAGGAACAGGTTGGCTCTGAGGACGACGGGTGTGATAACGCACAGGGTGATGATGATGAGGTCGGAGATCCCACTTACTGTCAACCCACAGTCAGCAAGAGATGAGGTCAGCAGAGGAGGTGGAGGAAGATGCTAGTGACGACGAGGTCAGGTTGCGCCTTCCTGGACAGAGACGTAGTACTGGAAGCACGTCAACAACTGCATCCTCAAACACAACTCTGCCTCTCACCACAAGTCGTGGTGGCTCTTCAGGTCGCATGGGTGCTAAGCCTTGCATAGCCTGGGCATTTTTTCAGATCGATAAAGATGACCCAACTCGTGTTATCTGTAACATTTGTCAGCAAAAGCTAAGTAGAGGCCAAAAAATACATAGTTTGAGTACTTCATGCATGAACCGGCACATGGACATGAAGCATAAGTTGCAGTGGGAAGCTCAGTGTGCTACAATGCGGCCTAGCCGGCCGGGCCAACCACCGTCTGCCATATCTTGTGCATCCGCGGCCTCTTCATCCTCTGTGACTGGGGGGACAGCAGTCACACCTGTTTTGGGGCGCAGACCTGCCACCTCTTTACCCGCAACAGCCAGCGTGATTGGCAGGTCATCATTTTCTTTGGAGGTGGTAACACCAGCTGGTCTTGAGCGCTGTCCGACATCGATAGCACCACCTTTGGATCAAGGCAACCTAACATGTCCGCCTGCATCTTCCTCACAGACCGGCAGTTTGCCGGGGACACCCTTATCAACCCCGTCTAAGCACAATAGCCAGCCCTCGGTCCCTCAGATGTGGACAAGTAAAAGACCATTTCCTCCTAGCCATGAGAAAGCTAAGAGGTTGAATTTCACCATCTGCAAGTTCTTGGCTACAGAAATGCTGCCTTTCCGCCTGGTGGACACAGAGGATTTTCGAGACCTTATGTCCGTCGCAGTGCCCCAGTACCAGATGCCCAGTCGGCACTACTTCTCAAAGAAAGGTGTGCCTGCGCTCCACCAGCATGTCGCACACAACATCACCGCTTCTTTGAGAAACTCTGTGTGTGACAGGGTGCATTTCACCACAGACACTTGGACGAGTAGGCATGGACAGGGGCGTTACATGTCGCTGACTGGGCACTGGGTAACTATGGTGACAGCAGGACAAGGGGCTGCTGTCCAAGTCTTGCCGTCCCCACGAGTTGGGCGTCAATCCTCTTTATGTCAAAGTTCCTCCACTGCTTCTGCCTCCTCAACCTCCTCTCGGTCTTCCACCTGCACCCAAAGCCTGTCTGGTCATGCCACAAGCTTTCTAACTGCACAGAAGGGATCCTGCACACCTCCTTACTATGCTGGCAGTAGGGATCAACGTCATCAGGCGGTTTTTACATTGAAATGTCTGGGAAATGTGAGTCACACAGCTGAGGAGTTGTGGTCAGCTCTGGAGAACCAATTTCATGAATGGTTGTCTCCACTGGACCTGAAACCAGGGAAGGCCGTGTGCGACAATGCTGCAAACCTGGGTGCGGCCCTTCGCCGGGGCAATGTCACACACGTGCCTTGTATGGCTCACGTGTTGAACCTGGTTGTCCAGCAATTTTTAGCCCACTATCCCAGACTAGATGGCCTTCTGCAGAGGGCTCGGTCGCTGTGTGCTCACTTCCGCCGTTCGCATCCCGCAGCTCAGCGACTTACATCTCTACAGAAGTCGTTGGGCCTGCCACTTCACCGGCTAAAATGCGATGTGCCTACCCGGTGGAATTCAACTCTGCACATGTTGCAGCGACTGTGGCAGCACCGACAAGCCCTGGTGCAATACGTTCTGACGTATAGCCTGGGCCAACGAGATTCAGAGGTGGGGCAAATCACGCTGGAGGAGTGGTCTCAGATCAGGGACCTATGCACCCTTCTGCACAGTTTTGAAATGGCGACGAAGATGTTTAGTGCTGACGATGCCATTATCAGCATGACTATTCCGGTGATTTACATGCTGGAGCACATGTTAAACAGAATTCGGAGTCAGGTGGTGGCACAAGAGGAGGTGGAGGAAGTAGAGGAGGAGGAGTTGTATGCGGAAGGGCTAACATCTGCAAGGTCCAGACGGTCGGCAGCACCAAGGCGGCAGGCATGTGAGGGTGGGGGAGATGATTTTACCAGGGCGCATGGTAGCAGCCAAACTAGTGAGGAAGATGCAGGAGCCCAGGAAGAAGTGGAGGACGAACTGATGGAAGACTCATCAGATGAGGGAGACCTTGATCACATTTCTGTTGTGCGAGGTTGGGGGGAGAGGACAGAGGAAGGAAGCATGATTGTTACCTCGCCACCAACACAACAGGGACTTGGTGCTCCTGGATGCGCAACACACATGAGTGCCTTCTTGCTGCACTACCTGCAACATGACCCTCGAATTGTGAGAATTAGAAATAATCCTGACTACTGGGTTGCCACACTGTTAGATCCCCGGTACAAAAGTAAATTTGCAGAAATTATTCCTGCCATAGAGAGGGATGCACGCACGCAGGAGTATCAGCAGAGACTGTTGCAGAATCTTACATGTGCTTTTCCACAAAATACCAGTGGTGCACGTAGTGAATCTCACAGTTCCAACTTGCCAACCGTGGGACCGTCAAGTGTTCAGCACTCAAACCGTAACAGAACCACAGTATCTGCTGGTAACATCAATTTTGCGGAATCATTTCACCACTTTTTTAGCCCATCCTTTGCAAGGCCACAGGAGACAAGAAGTCTGACACATAGTCAACGCCTAGAGACGATGGTACAGGAGTATCTCCAAGTAAACATTGAAGCCACGACTGTGTCACTGGACCCTTGCTCTTTTTGGGCTTCCAATCTGGATAAATGGCCGGAGCTAGCCACTTACGCCTTGGAGATCTTGTCATGCCCCGCAGCCAGCGTTCTGTCTGAACGTGTGTTCAGCGCTGCTGGTGGTGTGCTGACAGATAAACGCACGCGGCTCTCCACTGATAATGTAGACAGACTCACGTTCATAAAGATGAACAAATCATGGATCCGAAACGACTTTTCTACCCCTGTGTCATCCTGGGGAGAGTAAAAGCTTGATGATTGGTTAAAATCACCCTACCAACCGTTTTAAGCTTTCAAATTACTAATCATGTTTATCTGTATCTTGACTGGAAAATAATTTGGGCTTTGTAGCAGTGTGCAGCACTGATCCTATTAGGCCATCTATAATAAGCTTCACCAGATTTAAAATTAAAAATAATTTTTAGCTGCATCTAGCCCGGAAAATAATTTTGGGGCTCCGAGATGCGCAAGACACATAAGTGCCTTCTTGCTGCACTACCTGCAGCATGACCCTCATATTGTCAGAATTCGAAGTAATCATGACTACTGGGTTGCCACACTCTTAGATCCCCCAAACTTTTCGATCAACCTTTTCATTTTAATAAAGACCAAAAAAATGGTCATTTTTGAAATTATAAGCATTAGCAGGTTGTTAGAAACTGAAATCAAACAGTTTTCAACTCAAAACTTTATTCTAGGTGATGTTAGATTTTCACATAGGACCCCTTGTTCGAAAGGAGCTTCTGAACTCTCTCGTCCATTGAATTTGTCAGGTTTTGGATGGTTTCTGCTTCAATTGTTTTGCATGAGGACAGAATACCCTCCCAGAGCTGTTGCTTAGATGTGAACTGCCTCCCGCCATCATAGACACTCCTTTTAATGATGCTCCAAAGGTTCTGAATGGGGTAGAGGTCAGGGGAGCATGGGGGTCACACCATAAGTTTGTCCCCTTTTATGCCCATATCAGCCAGAGATGCAGATGTTTTATGTGCAGCATGAGATGGTGCATTATCATGCAGAAAAATGATCTTGCTGTGAAATACACGGTTCTTCTTCTTGAACCATGGCAGGAAGTGCTGTTTGAGAAAATCCGCATACATTATGGAGTTCATCTTTAGCGCCTTCAGGGATCCTAAAGGGGCCGACAATCTCTCTCCCCATGATTCCAGCCCAAAACATTACTCCACCTCCTCCTTGTTGGCGCTGTAGCCGTGTTTGCGTGGGGTGTCCATCAACCAGCCATCCTCCACTCCATTCATCTGGACCATCGAGCGCTGCACGGCACTCATCCGTGAACAAAACAGTTTTGAAATCAGTCTTCATGTAATGTTTGGCCCACTGGAGCCGTTTCTGCTTGTGTGAAGTGGATAGAGGAGGTCGACAGGATGGCGTATGCACAGCTGCAAACCTCTGAAGGACCCTGCATCTTGTTGTTCGGGGGACGTTGGAGGCACAAGCAGCTTCAAAAACTTGTCTGCTGCTATGACAAGGCTTTTTTGCCGCTGCTCTTTCAACCTGACGTAATTGCCTGTAGGAAAGAGTCCTCAATTTGCCCTTATCAGCACGCACACGTGTGTACTGTGAATCAGCTACATACTTCTTGATTGCCAAGACACTTCATCCTGATCATCGCACAATGTTGATTGTAGTCATGCCTTGACCTAAACACTCCACAATTTGTTGCTTCTCAGCAGCCGACACATCCTTTTTCTTTCCCATTTTGGCAGAAAATGTAGGCTGCTTAATAATGTGAGAGAGCCTTCTTAAGTAGTCTTGCCTTTCATTGGACACACCTGCCAAACTAATTAGCACAGGTGTCTGCAATTGCTTACAGTGATATAAAGAGCCCTGACACACATCACCATCAATGAGTTTAACTGACAAACAAACAAATTCTTCCCTTATCACTCCTAAACACTTTTTGCATAATAATTTGGAACGCGGTGTACATGTGCTTTTCCACAAAACACCAGTGGTTCACGTAGTGAATCTTACAGTTCTAACTTGTCAACCGTGGTCTGTATGGAATTGTTCAATAAAGGGCCCAAAATTAAGATAACATAGATGGGAGAGGTCTCTATGAATAGGAATTCCTAAGTATTTGATACCCTGTGAGGGCCAGGCAAAGGGAAAGTTGGACTGGATGGAATCCTATATGGATTTAGGGAGGGAGACATCGAGGGCCTCAGACTTCGCTGCATTGATTTTAAAATTTTACCATGTAACAAAGTGATCTATTTCAGCCATAACAGCAGGGATGGATATATGTGATTGAGTGATATATACTAGGACATCATCAGCAAATAGAGAGCACTTGTACTCGGTGCCTCCCACCTCAATCCACCTAATATTGGGGTTATGGCGAATTGATGAGAGCAGGTGCTCCGTCACTAGGATGTATAAGAGAGGGGACAGAGGACATCCCTGCCTTGTCCCATTGGTGATTGTGAAAGGTGATGAAAATGTTCTGACGCACCCCCTGGGCCTTGGGACACCCGGAGCCGGACCCTTTTTGGTGGATGCTGGTGGTTGTAGTCTTCGTGGCGGCGATCCGGTTCCGTGGCTCAGGGCGGTCAAACCAGTGGCGGAACTATTTATGTGGTTTTGATGTTTAAATGTCCGACTACGCCACCCGTGGATTGCGGTCAGAGTGAACCGCCGCTACAGGGCAGACCGCTAAGGCTGGTGTTGTGGGTGCAGCAGAGCGTAGCATAACTCCCCACGGGAGGAGTATAGCCTCAGGGCAGTGTATGCGGAGGATGGGGGTGATGGTGCAGGGCAGCAGCAGTAACGACACGGAGTCAGTGATGCAGTTCAGGGCCTTTACTCACAGTTCTTATTATCCAGACCACGTCTGCAGGTAACGGCTGCCCACGTCGTACTGTGCTCACCAGGTGAGGGGCTCAGACAACTCCCAGATAACTTTGGAGCGCTTCACAGGACCCCCTTTGTGTGTCCTTTGTCTGGCCTTTCTTACCAACACTTCTGTCCGGCTGCCTCGGGCCTCCTCTTGGTAAACTTGGCGCCAGTTTCCCTGACCCTATGTGGTGCCTTCCTAGCGGGTGGAGCAAGGGGCTGCGCCACATAAAATGTCAGAGCCTCCGGTTTCTAGCTGAGGGTCGTTTCCTGCCTCCACTAGTTCGGGGACCGGTCTCCCCCTTTGGCCTGACCCCTCCACGCAGGTGGATTCGGGCGTGCGGTGGCGACTCGCCCGTCCGCACCCCTGGGATCCCTTCATTCCTCGTTCCTGGAGCCTTCTCCGCTCCTCTTCCTTCCTTCTCCCTCTTGCAGGCCTGGGCCTCTGTTACTAGGCCCGCCTCCGGAGCAGAGCTCATGCAGAGCCCCTGCTCCCTGCCACTTCTGCTCAGACTTCTCTGCACTGAACTAAGATGGTGCCCACCTTTTATACTCCCTTCTCAATGCACCCAGGAACTGCTTCCTCCCTGCTCCTGCACTGCAGGTTTCCCCTTCCTCAGTGTTCCCTCCCCCCACTCCAGCCAGGGACAGGGACTGTCGTGCCCATCTCAGGGGCATATTGGTCGCCCTGCCCCACGGCAATGTGGTGTAATGCATGCAGGTGTCGGGTCCTGATCCACACTCCATCCTTATCTGAGAGTGAGATATCACACCTCTGGTTGAGGTGCAATACGTCTGTAGCAACCGAGCCCTCGGTGCTACAGTTCCATTTATCTTCAGCCTAGGTGACGTATTGTGATACAGGGCCGTGATTTTGGCTATAAAAGGGTCCCCTAGACCCCTACCCCAAGCTTTTTAAGAGAATCATATATGGCGTGCCAGGAGACTCTATGGAATGCTTTCTCAGCATCCAACGAGAGTATCTACTTACAAATTTTTAACTGCATCTAGCCCAGGAAATACTTTGTGCCTAGTAGCAGTGTCTGCTAGTCAACGGATTATCCCGGCTGTTAAGCAAGCTATACCACCTGTAGTTTGGACACTTAATTTTTTCAAAGGAAATGCTTCGGGACCACGGGATACTCAGTGAAGAGCATCAGGAGGCACCCCAAGGCATAGGGGCTGGGACTGGCACTAGGATGCCTTGCGGTGGACAGCCGAGCTCGATCCTTATAAAAGCTTTTTAACTGCAGCAGCTTTAGTGGACGCTACTGGAGCTGGAATTACGCGGCTGCTGGCATGAGACTTGCCCTCCAATAGATCCTTGTAAATGGATTTAAAGTGTATTCATTCAAATTAGAGGGACAATTTAAATTAAAAAGCTTAGAGCTGCCTCCACCACAGGGGGGCTCTCTCGACCCACCAGCGGACAGGCACCAGTATTGGGAGAGGGGGGCTGGCCGTCAGGGTTCACCGCGGCTCTGGCACAAACCCGGCGACACGGAGGTGGCACGGGCAGGAGCGGACTGGCCGTCTCGGCTTCTCACTTTTTGGATTTTAGAAGGGCATGACATGCCTATATCTGTGTCTCCCCCTCCTTTTACTCCTCCACCTCTTTTCTTTTCGCATGACTATATGTACTTGTCACTTTTCCATGTGTTAGTTGTGTCTTCTGAGCAGTTTGTCAGCTTTTGGACACCTTTGAAGGTGTTTTCTATGTGTTTCTATGTGTTTTTGTTTGCCTGCCATTGGTTTTAACGGTGTTCGAAGGTGTTCGACGAACAGTTCGACGAACAGTTCGGCGAACACACGGGTGTTCGACGAATCGAACCGAACTCGAACACTACGGGGGTGGCTCAACACTACTAAGCAGTGAATGGAAGGCTTTTCAAAAATTATGAGGAACTGCAATGCCCCTTACAAGAGCCATGTGTGGCACCCCAGCGGTCTGGTCACCACAGTAATAGAGATATTACGTCGGAGAGCAAGTGGGAGGTTTCCTGGTCAGGATCCGTTAAACATGCAACATCCTCCTGCCCCAGTCCTGGGAGGGGAGAATTCTGCCCTTATAAACTGGATCTGGGGCGGGGTTGCGTGAGTCAGAGAACAGAGAACAGTCAGAGTCAGAGTGAGAGCAAGGGAAAGTAACAGCAAGGAGCTCTGTAGGAGCTAGGAGCTAAAGACCAGGGGCTGAAAGCTGAGCAGAGCTCGCCATGGCAGAAGACAAGAGGAACCAGACACAGGAGTCCGAGGCTGTGAGGACTTATATATCCAGCAGCAGAAACCAGCTGGCAGGGGATTTCAGGTCCTCTGGCCATAGAAGCCCGGAGGCTCAGTCACAAGCAAGGGACCAGCACCGCCGTCGTGGAGCGGAGGCTAACAGAAGGCCCCAAGTCACCAGCAGAGATGAGCGGTGTTTGACTAGAACTGTTCGCCAATCTCAAATTCGAGCTGTTTTGGGCGGTGTTCGAGTTGTTCGACGAACCCGAACGATTTGCAAAAAATTTGGCTGTTCGAGGTTATGTTCGATAACTGTTCGTGCACCAAAAGCGTGTCCTGCATGTCTGGCGCTATTTAGAGCACCAATCATGCAGGGATTGTCTGCCACTCACTGTAATGCCACAGCCATGGTGGTTGTGGCATTACAGTGATTGCCCAAATCGATGGGAACAGTGCCAACAGTGAAACATGAAAAGCCGGCAATTCAGCAGCGGCATACACCGGTACCCGACAATTTAGAACCGAAAGAATAGAGCTTCACACATAGATTAGATAGATAGAAAAATGTCAGTCACATATATATGAAGTACAGTGACAGTGCTGCTTACTGTACTTGTCATTTAGTGTAAAGGATTTATTAAAAAAAATAATAGTGTTTTCATGCACCGTCTCTTTAAGAAAGCCGGCCGGCAGTTCAGCATCTGTACCAGACAATTTATAACAGACAGAATAGAGCTTCACACATAGATTAGATAGATAGAAACATGTTAGTCACATATATATGAAGTACAGTGATAGTGTTGGTTACTGTACTTGTCATTTAGTATTAAAATAAAGGATTTATTATTAAAAAAATTGGCGTGGGGTTCCCCTTAATTTTAGGCTCTAGCGGAGGTTAAGCAGACAGCTGGGGCAGATGTTTGAAGCCTGGGACGGGCTACTTATATCAGCCCGCAGCTGAATACATAGCCTTTACTAGCTATTAAAATGGGGACCCCCCCCAAAAAATGACGTGGGGTCCCCCCTAATTTAATAGCTAGCAAAGGCTAGGCAGACAGCTGGGGGCTGATATTAATAGCCCAGGAAGGGAGCCATGAATATTGGCCCCCTCCCAGGCTAGAAACACCAGCCGTCAGCCGCCCCAGAAATGGCGCATCCATAGGATGCGCCAATTCTGGCACTTAGCCTCGCTCTTCCACGCTGCCCTGGTGCGGTGGCAGGGGGTAATAGGGCTGGGGTTGATGTCAGCTTATAATGCCAGCTGACATCAAGCCCAGGTTAGTAATGGAGAGGCGTCTATAAGACGCCCCCATTACTAACCCCATAGTCAAAGTTAAAAAAAACACAAACACCCAGAATAAAGTCCTTTAATTGAAATAAAGACACAATTCTTTATTGTTCTAAATTAAACCATACTTACCGTCACACCCATTCCAGCTGAAGCCAACGATCTCCTGTATTAAAAATAAAATAATAAAGCAACCTCATCCTTACCTTTCCATGGTTCCCACGACAGCTTCAGCTCTGCTACATCGAGATGACAGGCTGGACCGCAGCAGAACGCCGCCATCCAGCCTGTCATCCCGCAGACACTGAGAAGAGCAGGCTTGCTTGCGCTCCACATTGTCTCTCTGTGACGGCATAAAGATGAGCCGAGGTCATGTCCAATGAACTCAGCTCACCTCATGCACGTCACTGACAGCGTGGGAAAATTCTCCTGCACTCAGCACTTCAGCGTGAGAATTTTATTTAGAACAATAAAGGATTGTGTCTTTATTTCAATTAAAGGACTTTATTCTGGGTGTTTGTGTTATCTTTTAACTTTGACTATGGGGTTAGTAATGGGTGTGTCTTATAGACGCCTCTCCATTACTAACCTGGGCTTGATGCCAGCTGGCATTATAAGCTGACATCAACCCCAGCTCTATTACCCCCTGCCACCGCTACAGGGCAGCGTGGAAGAGCGAGGCTAAGTGCCAGAATTGGCGCATCCTATGAATACGCCATTTCTGGGGCGGCTGACGGCTGGTGTTTCTAGCCTGGGAGGGGGCCAATATTCATGGCACCCTTCCTGGGCTATTAATATCAGCCCCCAGCTGTCTGCCTAGCCTTTGCTAGCTATTAAATTAGGGGGGACCCCACGTCATTTTTTGGGGGGGATCCCCCATTTTAATAGCTAGTAAAGGCTATGTATTCAGCTGGGGGCTCATATTAGTAGCCTGGGAAGCTCCGTGGGTATTACCCCCTTCCCAGGCTTCAAACATCTGCCCCAGCTGTCTGCTTAACCTCCGCTAGAGACTAAAATTAAGGGGAACCCCACGCCATTTTTTTTTAATAATAAATCCTTTATTTTAATACTAAATGACAAGTACAGTAACCAACACTATCACTGTACTTCATATATATGTGACTGACATGTTTCTATCTATCTAATCTATGTGTGAAGCTCTATTCTGTCTGTTATAAATTGTCGGGTACAGATGCTGAATTGCCGGCAGGCTTTTTTAAAGAGACAGTGCATGAAAACACTATTATATTTTTTAATAAATCCTTTACACTAAATGACAAGTACAGTAAGCAACACTGTCACTGTACTTCATATATATGTGACTGACATGTTTCTATCTATCTAATCTATGTGTGATGCTCTATTCCTTCTTGTCTAAATTGTCGGGTACCGGTGTATGCCGCTGCTGAATTGCCGGCCGGCTTTTTTAAAGAAAGCGTCTTCTGAGCAGTTTGTCAGCTTTTGGACACCTTTGAAGGTGTTTTCTATGTGTTTCTATGTGTTTTTGTTTGCCTGCCATTGGTTTTAACGGTGTTCGACGGTGTTCTAAGGTGTTCGACGAACAGTTCGACGAACAGTTCCTCGAACATCCCGGTGTTCGACGAACCGAACCGAACCCGAACACTACGGGGGTGGCTCAACACTAGTCACCAGTCATACGGGTGAGCACTACACGGTACACTCAGGGACGTGGGCTACTTCTACCCGCTTACAGCAAGGTAGCCAGGAAGAGTGCAGAAAGACGGGGAGGCCTACAACTCCACCTGGCCAGGGGAACTCCTGCTTGCTCACAGACTGACCAAGCCTCTTATGCTAGCCAGTACTCCCGGGAGGGTCTACCTTTTAATCATCAGTAAAGACCCTGAACTGCACTGCAAAGACTCTGAGTCGTTCCTGCTGCGCTCGTGCACCATCACCCTCATCATCCACACTCACTGCCCTGAGGTTATACTCCTCCCGTGGGGAGTTATCCCATTCTCTGCTGCGCACACAACACCAGCCTTAGCGGTCTGCCTCGCAGCGGTGGTACTCCCTGACCGCAATCCACGGGTGGCGCAGTCGGACAATTAACCTCAAAACCTAAGAAAGACTGCCACTGGTTTGACCAGCCTGAGCCACGGGACCGGGTCACCGCCACGGTGACTACAGACCCCAGAGACCCGGCACCGGGTATCCCACACATGTGTACACACGGCCCAGGCGGCGCGTCACATGCAGTACAGCATATTACAAACATAAGTCCCATTATTGGGGAGTGGGTGTCCCATAGTATTTGCTTATGCCTTGCAAGCAAAAGCTGCCAAAAATTAGGACGGAGCAACTTGCAATGCCCCTTACAAAAGCCATGCAGTACAGCATATAACAAACATAAGTCCCATTATTGGCCAGTGGGTGTCCCATAGTATTTGCTTATGCCTTGCAAGCAAAAGTTGCCAAAAATTAGGACGGAGCAACTTGCAATGCCCCTTACAAGAGCCATGCAGTACAGCATATTACAAACATAAGTACCATTATTGGGGAGTGGGTCTCGCATAGTATTTGCTTATGCCTTGCAAGCAAAAGCTGCCAAAAATTAGGACGGAGCAACTTGCAATGCCTCTTACAGGAGCCATGCAGAACAGCATATTACAAACATAAGTCCCATTATTGGGGAGTGGGTGTCCCATAGTATTTGCTTATGCCTTGCAAGCAAAAGCTGCCAAAAATTAGGACGGAGCAACTTGCAATGCCCCTTACAAGAGCCATGCAGTACAGCATATTACAAACATAAGTCCAATTATTGGGGAGTGGGTCTCCCATAGTATTTGCTCATGCTTTCCAAGCAAAAGCTGCCAAAAATTAGGACGGAGCAACTTGCAATGCCCCTTACAAGAGCCATGCAGTACAACATATCACAAACATAAGTCCCATTATTGGGGAGTGGGTGTCCCATAGTATTTGCTTATGCCTTGCATGCAAAAGTTGCCAAAAATTAGGACGGAGCAACTTGCAATGCCCCTTACAAGAGCCATGCAATACAGCATATTACAAACATAAGTCCCATTATTGGGGAGTGGGTGTCCCATAGTATTTGCTTATGCCTTGCATGCAAAAGCTGCCAAAAATTAGGACAGAGCAACTTGCAATGCCCCTTACAAGAGCCATGCTGTACAGCATATTACAAACATAAGTCCCATTATTGGGGAGTGGGTGTCCCATAGTATTTGCTTATGCCTTGCAAGCAAAAGCTGCCAAAAATAAGGACGGAGGAACTTGCAATGCTGGCACCCTGGTGGTATAGTGGTGGTGGAGGCTGAGGATAAGGAGAAGAAGATAAAACAGCCGAAACGAGGAAGCGTATACCCATGTGTGGGTGTGAAGCGGTGCATGTGAATACTCCTCCCGAAATAACACAGTGGATTTGACTTTATGTTACTCTACTTTCATTTGGTGGTGATGAGAAGTCTGGCCCTATCCAGTCCTTGTTCATTTTGATATGGGTCAGCTTGTCAGCATTGTCAGTTGACAGGCGAGTGAGCTTATCAGTTATAATTCCCCCAGCGGCACTAAAAACACGCTCCGATAACACGCTAGCGGCAGGGCAGGCCAGGACCTCCAAGGCGTACAGAGCGAGTTCATTCCAAGTGTCCAGCTTGGATACCCAATAATTAAAAGGCACAGAGGAATCACGGAGGACGCTGGTACGGTCGGCAAGGTACTCCCTCACCATCTTTTGAAACTTTCCACTCCTTGTGAGAGTACCCCGCGCCTCAGGGCCTGTAAGCTGGGCGGGTGTCAGAAAACTGTCCCAGAACGTTGACAGTGTTCCCCTGCCTCTGCTGGATTGGAGTTGCATCTCTCTCGCCTGTACGCCTTGGTTGGGCAACGAACTGTGACCTCTGCCGCTAGCGTGTTCAGATGGGAATTTTTTTAAGAGTTCTGCAGCAAGGGCCTTCTGGTACTGCCCCATTTTTGTAGACCTCTCCACCTCAGGAATAAGAGAGTGAACGTTCTCCTTGTAGGGGTCTACAAGTGTCACCAACTAGTAATGACTGTCACCCAACATTTTGACAACGCGAGGGTCACGGTTAAGGCAGCGTAGCATAAAGTCAGCCATGCGTGTCAGACAGGTAACGGGCAAGATTTCCGTGTCCTCACCAAGATGATGACTGACCATGCTCTCCTCCTCCTCCTCCTCTTCCTCCTCCCCCCTGTCCTCAGGCCACCCACGCTGAACCGACGGTATGACACTTGTACAGGTACTACCGTCTACAACGCATGATAGCAGCTCCTGTTCTTCCTCCTCCTCCTCCTCCTCTCCCTCATTGTCCCCCAATGCACGTTGGGATGAGATGAGGTTGGGTTGTGTGTAATCGCCCGCTACGGCTTCTTGATCCATCTCATCATACTCTGGCTGCAATGCCTCCTCTTTAATTCTCTGCAGAGAGCGTTGCAAAAGACAGACAAGTGGGATGTTGACACTAATGATGGCGTCATCGCCACTCACCATCTTGGTGGCCTCCTCAAAATTTGTCAGGATGGTACATATGTCAGACATCCAGGTCCATTCCTGAGGTCTTATGTGTGGAGTCTGACCTGAATATCGACAGCCTTGTTGCAGCTGGTACTCCACAACTGCTCTCTTCTGCTCACAAATCCTTTGCAACATGTGGAGGGTAGAGTTCCAACGTGTGGGGACATCACACACCAGTCGGTGTGCCGGAAGCTGCAAATGCTGCTGCAACACAGCAAGGGCGGCGGAAGCTGTAGCCGACTTGCGAAAATGAGCTGACAGGCAGCGTATTTTCACGAGCAGATCTGGCAACTCGGAGTACGATTTAAGAAACCGCTGAACCACGAGGTTAAGCACATGAGCCAAGCATGGTACGTGTGTGATCTCACCTCGCCTCAGAGCCGCCACCGGGTTACGGCCATTGTCACACACGACCATGCCGGGATGTAGGTTCAGCGGTCTCAGCCACAGATCTGCCTGCTCTTTCACAGCTGTCCACAACTCACAAGCAGTGTGAGGTTTATCACCTAAGCTTATGAGTTTCAGCACAGCCTGTTGCCGCTTGGCGGAGGCAGTACTGCAATGCTTCCTGCTTGTAACTGATGTGGTGATATCTGAGATGGAGGCTGAACATGAGGAGGAGGAGGAGGATGCGCAGGAGCTGTACACTGTGGGGGCAACTCTGACTGACATAGGGCCCGCAATCCTCGGTGTGGGTAAGATGTGTTCCGTCCCAAGGTCCGACTGGGTCCCGGCTTCCACTATGTTTACCCAGTGTGCCGTCAGAGAGATGTACCGTCCCTGGCCACAAGCACTTGTCCACGTGTCCGTTGTCAGGTGGACTCTCCCAGTAACTGCGTTGTTGAGGGCACGGCAGATGCTTTGGGACACGTGCTTGTGTAGTGCGGTGATGGCACACCGGGCAAAATAGTGTCGGCTGGGGACCGAGTACCGAGGGATGGCCACCGCCATAAGATTGCGGAAGGATTCCGTCTCCACCAGCCTAAAAGGCAGCATTTCCAACGCAAGCAGTCGTGAAATGTGCGAATTTAGGACTGTGGCCTGTGGAGCGTTAGCTGCGAATTTCCGCTTTCGCTCAAAGGTCTGGGATATGGACAATTGAACGCTGCGGTGGGACGTGGACGTGGACGTTGATGCTGTTTCTTGAGAAACTGCCATAACAAGTGAAGACTGAGAGGAGGGGGCATCTTTACATGCAGTATGGACAGGGGATTGCCTTGCCCACATAACAGGGGGTTCTATTGCATGCACAACAATGGAAGAAGCAGTGGTGACACCTGCTGACACTTGTCGTGGACCCTGGGTTTCGCCCCACAAAGTCGGGTGCTTTGCTGCCATGTGCCTGATCATGCTGGTGGTGGTCAGGCTGGTAGTTTTGTCACCCCTGCTGATGCTGGCATGGCAGGTGGAACATATGGCCTTTTTGTGGCTATCAGCAGAGTCTTTAAAAAAATTCCAGACTCTGGAAGACCTACCGCTTGTACTGGCAACGTCCCTCGTGTTGGTGTTACGGGGAACGGTTGCCTGCCTTCTGTCTGCGGCCACCACACTGCTTCTTCCTGCCTGTTGGGGTACTCTGCCTCCCTCCTCCTGTGTGCTGCTGGCCTCACTCTGCATGTCCTCCTTCCACGTTGGGTCAGTTACTAGATCATCCACCACCTCCTCCTCTTCCACTTGTGCACCACGATCCTCCTCCTCACTTCCTGGCAATTGTGTCTCGTCATCGTCCACCTCTTGTGACAGATTGCCAACGTCGACTTCCTGTGGCCGTGGCTGTTCAAATATTTTGGCATCGCAACATGGGATCTCCTCTTCCACCACTTCAAGCGTATCAGACGAGGGGCCCAAATATGGAAATGGACCAGTGAACAGCTCTTCAGAGTGTCCAAGTGTGGGATCACTTGCTGTCTGACGACACTCGGCATGGTGGGAGGAAGGAGCATCAGGGTGAGGAGGAGTATGCGGTCGAGACTCACAGCTACTAAGAGTTGACCGTGTGGAAGACAGACTGGAGGTGGTGGTGCCCAGGTAACTGGAAGTATTATCTGCTATCCAATTAATAACCTGTTCACACTGATCAGTTCTCAATACTGGTGTTGTTCTGTGCTTCCCTAGTAATTCGGTCAAGAAGTGGGAGCGAAAAGATGTGGCAGTTGGTTGTGGCACATTTTCACCTTGGCCACGGCCCCTTCCTCTGCACGAACCATCACCAGAACGTCCACTTCCACGTCCCTTGCCACGCGCCTTGCCCATTGTAAATGAAGTAAAATAGCTTACACTTGCACTATCAATTGGAAAAGGGTAATAAAGAGTAGATTAGAACCATGGAAGAGGAAAACCACAGTTATTGTTTACTGGGGTATACCACACTTTTTTAAATAGAGATATTTGCGGCTGAACAGTGAGCGACACACTCAAACTGCTTTTTTATTAGATACCAAAGGCCCAAATCTGGATAGTACAGCGATATGACCCGTGGAACTGCGAAACCACACTGGGATGTCGGGACTACACAAGACTATATTCAACAGACATATTTTTGTGTCACAACAGTCAGAAGACACTACTGTTTTTCTCTACGGAAAAAACTACCAAAAGCTGAATAATAGAGATTTTTTACCGTGGGATGGCAAAACCACAGTTATTGTTTACTGGGGTATACCACACTTTTTTAAATAGAGATAATTGCGGCTGAACAGTGAGCGACACACTCAAACTGCTTTTTTTTTAGATACCAAAGGCCCAAAACTGGATAGTACAGCGATTTGACCCGTGGAACTGCGAAACCACACTGGGATGTCGGGCCTACACAAGACTATTTTCAACAGATATATTTTTGTGCCACAACAGTCAGGAGACACTACTGTTTTTCTTTACGGAAAAAACTACCAAAAGCTGAATAATAGAGATTTTTTACCATGGGATGGCAAAACCACAGTTATTGTTTACTGCGGTATACCACACTTTTTTAAATAGAGAAATTTGCGGCTGAACAGTGAGCGACACACTCAAACAGTTTTTTTTTTTTAGATACAAATGGCCCAAAATGGATAATACAGAGGTTTGAACCGTGGAAGTGCAAAACAACACTTCTGTTTCTCTAGCCTACATCAGACTATTTTCAACAGTTATATTTGTGTCTGAAAAATCAGAGACACGCTTTTTTTTGGGGGGGGGGACACACCAAAAGGTTAATAAGACGGGTATTTGTACAGTGTGAAGGAGGATTTAGATGAAAAAAAAAGGATTTTTCCTGGTGCTAAGTCCAGCAATTTCAGCAACAGGAGAACACAGGACTGTAATGCAGCGTTTGCTGGTATAACCACTGTGTCTCCTATACAGCCTGCCTGCCTGGTATCTGGGATGGATATTAGTCCTGAAAAGGACTGTTTGTTTGTTCTGGCAGCCTTTACAGACCCTACACTAACTATTTTGCGGTTTATATCTCTCCCTAAATCAGCAGCGCTGTCCCTACACTGTCTAATCCGCAGCGACTGTGTCCAAGATGGCGGCGCCCGGTTTTAAATACTCGAGGTGACGCTGTGCGGCCAGCCAATCACTGTAATGCCCACAACCAACATGGCTGCAGCATTACAGTGACTGGCTGGCAATCCCTGCATGTTCATTGGCTCTGTAAAGAGCGCCAAACATGCAGGGCGGAGACCCGAGCTCCCGCCCGAGTAACCCGGAAATGCTCGGTGCTTGCCGAACATCCCGAGTAGCGTGATGCTCGGGCGAGTACCGAGCAGTGTCGAGCATGTTCGCTCAACACTAATGCTGACGTGTTCAGTGCCTCGTCAAAGACTAGGTGAGTACCTCTGCAAGAACCCCAGGAAGTGTAGCCAGAAGAGAAAATGAGAAAACCACTGAATAGATAGCAACACTACTGCTAACACCAGTCAACATCACAGCACATAGAAACTGCAATAAATAGCAAAGGACTGAGCAGAGAACAGGGTTGAATAGTTCACCTAATGATCAGGGGTTGAATACCTCCCAATCTTCCCCAGACAACCATTCCCTGCTAGCTTGTATAGCAGAATGGACAGCATCCCATCTCTGCCTAGTGCCAGACACAGCAGAATCCTGCGTTGCTTGCAACTAGGGAAATCAATGAGAGACATGGTGTCCCACATCTTCAACCTTCCTACAGCACAAGAATGACATGCTCCAAAAAATTGTGACGGTTTCCCTGCATGCGTAGTAGCTCCACCTCCAGGGTCAGGACAATGGCGGTGCCTATGACCAGAGTAGCATAGTACCGAACCTGATCCATTCCCAGGTGGGAGCACAGAACCACAATTCCTACCATATATAACTGTATCTTGAAAATGTTTTGGTAAACAGCTAAAATGCAAAAACTTGTGTCACTGTCCAAATATTTCTGGACCTAACTGTAGTGTTTGTTCTTAGCAAATTACATATTATTGTAAATTAAGTTTTTTTTAAAATGTTAAAAAAGAAAAATGAATATTAAGAAAATCATAAGAAATATACATTCTTAAATAGTAGTGATGAGCGAGTATGTTCTGGTAACCCTTTCGGTGAGCATGCTCGGGTGCTTGCCGAGTATCTTCAGCATGCTCGGGTGTTATGTTGAGTCACTCCGTGTGCATAACTTGCGACTGACAGCTAATACATGTGAGGAATGCCTAAAAAACAGGCATTTCTCACATATATTAAAGCTGTCAAAGAGTCGCAAATCATGCGCACAGAGTGGCTCAAACATAACACCCGAGCACACTGAAGATACTTGGAAAACATCCGAGCATTCTCGTAAATCTCGAGTAATGAGCATGCTCACTCATCACTAATAAACAGCCATACTGCAAATAGTGTAAATTGCTTGGATGTAATAAATTACTGACATATCTTGAGGTAATTATTAGTGTTGAGCGATACCTTCCGATATCAGGAAATATCGTATCGGATTGGATCGGGCCGATACCCAAAAAGTATCGGATATCGCCGATTCCGATACCGGAAACCAATGCAAGTCAATGGGACACAAATATCGGAATGAAAATAAACCCTTTCTTTCCTTGTAGGTTAATTCTACATGAAGTAAAACAACTAAGAATAATGTAGAATGACATGAAAAGCCGGCAATTCATCAGCGGCATTCACCGGTACCCGACAATTTACAACAGAAAGAATAGAGCTTCACACATAGATTAGATAGATAGAAACATGTCAGTCACATATATATGAAGTACAGTGACAGTGTTGCTTACTGTACTTGTCATTTAGTGTAAAGGATTTATTAAAAAAAATATTAGTGTTTTCGTGCACCGTCTCTTTAAAAAAGCCGGCCGGCAATTCAGCATCTGTACCCGACAATTTATAACAGACAGAATAGAGCTTCACACATAGATTAGATAGATAGAAACATGTCAGTCACATATATAAGAAGTACAGTGACAGTGTTGCTTACAGAACTTGTCATTTAGTGTAAAGGATTTATTTAAAAAAATAATAGTGTTTTCATGCACCGTCTCTTTAAGAAAGCCGGCCGGCAATTCAGCATCTGTACCCGACAATTTAGAATAGAAGGAATAGAGAATCACACATAGATTAGATAGATAGAAACATGTCAGTCACATATATATGAAGTACAGTGACAGTGTTGATTACTGTACTTGTCATTTAGTGTTAAAATAAAGGATTTATTTAAAAAAAAATTGGCGTGGGGTTCCCCTTAATTTTAGGCTCTAGCGGAGGTTAAGCAGACAGCTGGGGCAAATGTTTGAAGCCTGGGAAGGGGGTAATACCCACGGAGCTTCCCAGGCTACTAATATCAGCCCCCAGCTGAATACCTAGCCTTTACTAGCTATTAAAATGGGGGACCCCCCCAAAAAAATGACGTGGGGTCCCCCCTAATTTAATAGCTAGCACAGGCTAGGCAGACAGCTGGGGGCTGATATTAATAGCCCAGGAAGGGTGCCATGAATATTGGCCCCCTCCCAGGCTAGAAACACCAGCCGTCAGCCGCCCCAGAAATGGCGCATCCATAGGATGCGCCAATTCTGGCACTTAGCCTCGCTCTTCCACGCTGCCCTGGTGCGGTGGCAGGGGGTAATAGGGTTGGGGTTGATGTCAGCTTATAATGCCAGCTGACATCAAGCCCAGGTTAGTAATGGAGAGGCGTCTATAAGACACCCCCATTACTAACCCCATAGTCAAAGTTAAAAGAAAACACAAACACCCAGAGTAAAGTCCTTTAATTGAAATAAAGACACAATTCTTTATTGTTCTAAATTAAACCATACTTACCATCACGCCCATTCCAGCTGAAGCCAACGATCTCCTGCAATAAAAGAAAAATAATAAAGCAACCTCATCCTTACCTTTCGATGGTTCCCAGGACAGCTCCAGCTCTGCTACATCGAGATGACAGGCTGGACCGCAGCAGAAAGCTGCCATCCAGCCTGTCATCCCGCAGACACTGAGAAGCGCAGGCATGCTTGCGCTCCTCAGTGTCTCTCTGTGACGTCATCCAGATGAGCCGAGTTCATGTCCAATGAACTCAGCTCACCTCATGCACGTCACTGACAGCGTGGGAAAATTCTCCTGCACTCAGCGCTTCAGCGTGAGAATTCTCCCACGCTGTCAGTGACATACATGAGGTGAGGTCATGTCCAATGAACTCAGCTCACCTCATGCACGTCACTGACAGCGTGGGAAAATTCTCACGCTGAAGTGCTGAGTGCAGGAGAATTTTCCCACGCTGTCAGTGACGTACATGAAGTGAGCGGAGTTCATTGGACATGACCTCGGCTCATCTGGATGCCGTCACAGCCAGACACTGAGGAGTGGAAGTATGCCTGCGCTTCTCAGTGTCTGCGGGATGACAGGATGGATGGCAGCGTTCTGCTGCGGTCCAGCCTGTCATCTCGATGTAGCAGAGCTGAAGCTGTCATGGGAACCATGGAAAGGTAAGGATGAGGTTGCTTTATTATTTTACTTTTATTGCAGGAGATCGTTGGCTTCAGCTGGAATGGGCGTGGTGGTAAGTATGGTTTAATTTAGAACAATAAAGAATTGTGTGTTTATTTCAATTAAAGGACTTTTTTCTGGGTGTTGTGTTTTTTTAAATACTTTACTAGAAATTCATGGTGGTCATGTCTAATATTGGCGTGACCCCATGAATTTTGGGCTTAGGGCCAGCTGATAATGCCAAGCTGGCCTTAACCCCTTTATTACCCAGTGAGCCACCGCACCAGGGCCCTGGATGAGTTGGGTACAGCGCCAGAAGATGGCGCTTCTATGAACGCGCCATTTTCTGGGGCGGCTGCGGACTGCAATTTGCAGCGGGGGTGGCCCAGAAAGCTTGGGTCTCCCTGCGCTGCGGATTCCAGCCCCCAGCTGCCTAGTTGTATCTGGCTGGGCACAAAAATAGGGCGAAGCCCCACGCATTTTTTTTTAAAATTATTTCATGAAATTCATGGAATAATTAAGAAAAAAAGGGCTTCCCTATATTGTTGTGTCCAACCAGGTACAAATAGGCAGCTGGTGGTTGGGGGCAGCCCATTCCTGCCTGCTGTACCTGGCTGGACACAAATATAGTGCGAAGCCCCACGTCAATTTTTTTTTAATTATTTCATGAAATAATTTTTTTAAAAAAGGGCTTCCCTATATTGTTGTGTCCGGCCAGGTACAAATAGGCAGCTGGTGGTTGGGGGCAGCCTGTTCCTGCCTGCTGTACCTGGCTGGACACAAATATAGGGCGAAGCCCCACGTCAATTTTTTTTAAAATAAGTCCTTTATTTTAACACTAAATGACATTTGAGGAGTTAATAAAGATGCAGTCCCTAAATTATTATTTATTTTTTAATTAATTTTTCCCAAAACTTTTGACGTGGGCTTCGCCATATTTTTGTATGCCAGCCAGGTACAGCATCCAGCTTCTATGAACGCGCCATTTTCCGGGGTGGCTGCGCACTGCAATTTTCAGCGGGGGGAGGGGGGGGGGCAGAAAGCTTGGGCCTCCCTGCGCTGCAGATTCCATCCCCCAGCTGCCTAGTTGTACCTGGCTGGACACAAAAATAGGGAGAAGCTTCACGTATTTTTTTTTTTTAATTATTTCATGAAATTCATGAAATAATTAAGAAAAAAAGGGCTTCCCTATATTGTTGTGTCCAACCAGGTACAAATAGGCAGCTGGTGGTTGGGGGCAGCCCGTTCCTGCCTGCTGTACCTGGCTGGACACAAATATAGTGCGAAGCCCCACGTCAATTTTTTTTAAATCATTTCAGGAAATTCATGAAATAATTTAAAAAAATTGATGTGGGGCTTCGCCCTATATTTGTGTCCAGTCAGGTACAGCAGGCAGGAACGGGCTGCCCCCAACCACCAGCAGCCTATTTGTACCTAGCCGGACACAACAATATAGGGAAGCCCTTTTTTTCTGAATTATTCCATGAATTTCATGAATTTAAAAAAAAAAAAACGTGGAGCTTCGCCCTATTTTTGTGTCCAGCCAGGTACAACTAGGCAGCTGGGGGCTGGAATCTGCAGCGCAGGGAGGCCCAAGCTTTCTGGGCCCCACCCGCTGCAAATTGCAGTCCGCAGCCGCCCCGGAAAATGGCGCGTTCATAGAAGCGCCATCTTCTGGCGCTGTACCCAACTCATCCAGGGCCCTGATGCGGTGGCTCACTGGGTAATAAAGGGGTTAAGGCCAGCTTGGCATTATCAGCTGGCCCTAAGCCCGAAATTCATGGGGTCACGCCAATATTAGACATGACCACCATGAATTTCTAGTAAAGTATTTAAAAAAAACACAAACACCCAGAAAAAAGTCCTTTAATTGAAATAAACACACAATTCTTTATTGTTCTAAATTAAACCATACTTACCATCACGCCCATTCCAGCTGAAGCCAACGATCTCCTGCAATAAAAGAAAAATAATAAAGCAACCTCATCCTTACCTTTCCATGGCTCCCACGACGGCTCCAGCTCTGCTACATCGAGATGACAGGCTGGACCGCAGCAGAACGCTGCCATCCAGCCTGTCATCCCGCAGACACTGAGAAGCGCAGGCATACTTCCACTCCTCAGTGTCTGGCTGTGACGGCATCCAGATGAGCCGACAATGAACTCGGCTCACCTCATGTACGTCACTGACAGCGTGGGAGAATTCTCCTGCACTCAGCGCTTCAGCGTGAGAATTTTCCCACGCTGTCAGTGACGTGCATGAGGTGAGGTCATGTCCCATGAACTCGGCGCACCTCATGCACGTCACTGACAGCGTGGGAGAATTCTCACGCTGAAGCGCTGAGTGCAGGAGAATTTTCCCACGCTGTCAGTGACGTGCATGAGGTGAGCTGAGTTCATTGGACATGACCTCGGCTCATCTGGATGACGTCACAGAAAGACACTGAGGAGCGCAAGCATGCCTGCGCTTCTCAGTGTCCGCGGGATGACAGGCTGGATGGCAGCGTTCTGCTGCGGTCCAGCCTGTCATCTCGATGTAGCAGAGCTGAAGCTGTCCTGGGAACCATGGAAAGGTAAGGATGAGGTTGCTTTATTATTTTACTTTTATTGCAGGAGATCGTTGGCTTCAGCTGGAATGGGTGTGGCGGTAAGTATGGTTTAATTTAGAACAATAAAGAATTGTGTCTTTATTTCAATTAAAGGACTTTTTTCTGGGTGTTTGTGTTTTTTTTAAATACTTTACTAGAAATTCATGGCGGTCATGTCTAATATTGGCGTGACCCCATGAATTTCGGGCTTAGGGCCAGCTGATAATGCCAAGCTGGCCTTAACCCCTTTATTACCCAGTGAGCCACCGCACCAGGGCCCTGGATGAGTTGGGTACAGCGCCAGAAGATGGCGCTTCTATGAACGCGCCATTTTCCGGGGCGGCTGCGGACTGCAATTTGCAGCGGGTGGGACCCAGAAAGCTTGGGTCTCCCTGCGCTGCAGATTCCAGCCCCCAGCTGCCTAGTTGTACCTGGCTGGACACAAAAATAGGGCGAAGCGCCACACATTTTTTTTTTTAATTATTTCATGAAATTCATGGAATAATTAAGAAAAAAAGGGCTTCCCTATATTGTTGTGTCCGGCTAGGTACAAATAGGCAGCTGGTGGTTGGGGGCAGCCCGTTCCTGCCTGCTGTACCTGGCTGGACACAATTATAGGGCGAAGCCCCACATAATTTTTTTTTAATTATTTCATGAATTTCCTGAAATAATTAAAAAAAAATTGACGTGGGGCTTCACACTATATTTGTGTCCAGCCAGGTACAGCAGGCAGGAACGGGCTGCCCCCAACCACCAGCTGCCTATTTGTACCTAGCCGGACACAACAATATAGGGAAGCCCTTTTTTTCTTAATTATTCCATGAATTTCATGAAATAATTAAAAAAAAAAAAACGTGGAGCTTCTCCCTATTTTTGTGTCCAGCCAGGTACAACTAGGCAGCTGGGGGATGGAATCTGCAGCGCAGGGAGGCCCAAGCTTTTTGCCCTCCCCCCCCCCGCTGAAAATTGCAGTCCGCGGCCGCCCCGGAAAATGGCGCGTTCATAGAAGCTGGATGCTGTACCTGGCTGGCATACAAAAATATGGCGAAGCCCACGTCAAAAGTTTTGGGAAAAATTTATTAAAAAATAAATAATAATTTAGGGACTGCATCTTTATTAAGTCCTCAAATGTCATTTAGTGTTAAAATAAAGGATTTATTTAAAAAAAAAATGGCGTGGGATCCCCCATAATTTTAGTCTCTAGCGGAGGTTAAGCAGACGGCTGGGGCAGATGTTTGAAGCCTGGGAAGGGGGTAAAACCCACGGAGCTTCCCAGGCTACTAATATCAGCCCCCAGCTGAATACCTAGCCTTTACTAGCTATTAAAATGGGGGACCCCCCAAAAAAAAATGACGTGGGGTCCCCTCTATTTTAATAGCTAGCAAAGGCTAGGCAGACAGCTGGGGGCTGATATTAATAGCTCAGGAAGGGTGCCATGAATATTGGCCCCCTCCCAGGCTAGAAACACCAGCCGTCAGCCGCCCCAGAAATGGCGCATCCATAGGATGCGCCAATTCTGGCACTTAGCCTCGCTCTTCCACGCTGCCCTGGTGTGGTGGCAGGGGGTAATAGTGGTGGGGTTCATGTCAGCGCCAGCTGCCATGAAGCCCAGGTTAGTAATGATGGCCGTCTATATGACACCCCCATTACTAACCTACAAAGTGTTAAAAAGAAAAAACACACTACACCCAGAAAAAAATAATTTATTTGAAATAAAACACCATTTTATTTAATTCTTAGTTTACTAAAAAAAAAATAGTTACCTGTCCACGTTCCTGCGCTGATCTCCCATGCACAGCTGTCACATCTGGAGATGGTGACAGCTGTGCATGGCTGCTGTAAGCTCAGGCTGCCGGGAACACGTCCGCTCCCGGCAGCGGGAGCCACTGACTGAGGTCACCGGAGTGCATTCAGGCAGCGCAGCTCCGGAGACCTCCTTTACGGCAGTGCTGTACCGTGGGAATTTCTCACGATACAGCAGTGCCGTAAAGGAGCTAACCGGAGCAGCGCTGCCTGAACTCCGGTGAACCCTTACGGCCCCGTCATTCTAGCGGCGGCAGCGGTTCAGAGCGGTCACATTCTATGTGGCTGCTCTGAACTGGAGATCTTCGTGGGACACTCGTGGACTACTACGGAGGGGTAAGGATAAGGTTGTGGTTTATTATTTTATATTTTATTACAGGAGATCGATGGCTTCGGGGAATTAGGTGTCTAGGTGAGTATAGGTGTAGTTTTTTATTTTTTACTTTATTTTAGGTGGCGATCGGCGGGGACAGGTAATGTATGAACTAATTTCTTTTAGGTAACCACTGGCCACCAATGACATGTATTTAAAATTTATTGGGGACACAGTAGGGCAATTTAAATAGCAGGATCAGGCTGATGGGAACTACTGCTCCCATCGAGCTGATCCTGCTGGCAGGAGTGGACGGGGGACAGACATAGGCCGATGGGAGTAGTAGTGTCACATCGGCCTATGTCTGCCCGCACACACACCCGCACACACACCCGCACACACACACCCCGCACACACACCCGCACCGCACACACACCCCGCACACACACACCCCGCACACACACACACCCCGCACACACACACACCCCGCACACACTAATCATGACGGGTCCGGGAGGTGAGGCTGACCTGTGCGGCCGTGGGAAAGTTGATGTGAGTTCATGCAGTCAAGCATGAACTCACATGAACCCTCTGAGGGCACCGCGGCTACTTCAAATGAACAGCTGATCGGCATCACCTGATACCTCAGCTGTTCATTTGAAATAACCGGCGGGAAAGCGCAGCACAGAACGGGAAAGCCGGCGGTGAAGTCTTTTCACTGCCGGCTTCCCCGCCCGGGTCCTTCGCTCCTTGGTGCTGCGCTCCCCGCCCGGTCCTAATTTACGATCGGGATGGGAGGTGGCGAGGGGAGCGGAGGATCGGGGTGGGAGGCTGCGGGGAAGCAGTATGGGGCTGCGTGATTGTTTAAAAGCCGGCGGCTTTTTACCGCGCGCCGGCTTTTAAACAATCAGGAGAATTCTCCCCCGCTGGGATGGCATTCTGATGACAGGCTGGATCGCAGCTGAGCGCTGCCATCCAGCTTGTCATCCTTCAGAGACACTGCAGAGCGCAGGCATTATGGGAACTTCCGATTCCGGTATTCGATATTATAAAAGTATCGGAATTAAGTATCGGAATTCCGATACAGTGAATATCGGCCGATACCCGATATTTCAGTATCGGAATGCTCAACACTAGTAATTATACCACCTTTGAGCAGAATGTAATTAAAGTGCAAAAAATAAGTCATACAGGTAAAAATACAAAATCTTTTATGAAACTCAGTGTAACTCCCTTGAGTTCATATTGCCTAGAATAACCATTGTTCTAAGTCAATAAAGAAAAATTAAGGGGTATCTGGGTTTCAGCAAATAAAATATTTTCATTCTTACTTATCAATTCTTTGCATTTCCATTATCTCTAGGTGGACAAATAGGAAAATATCTTGTTACTGTTACAAGCTATAGGCCTGTTTGTACATCACATGACCAGAACAGATTTTCACCCTCTGACTAAAGGTTTCCAGTTGCTGACTGTAAAGTATATTGTGTTCTCTTTAGAATCCAATCAGATTCATCCTTTCTTTTTAAGATATATTTAAAATGTCAAAAATGATTTATTTGTGTACAATGATGAAAATAATATATTTTTAAATGTTTCTATAACTTTGCGCTAATGAAAAAGCTTTTTTTATGCAGAATGCTCTCTTTTATAGGGTAAACAATCATCCATCATGGTAGATAATAAATGGAATCATTAGATTCATTGCTATAAACATTAGCACGAGTGATACATTTCAGAATGAATGAAACTTTCTATAATAGAGCTGTATGACATATGCCGCAGACTGGTATTAAAAATTCAGCATTATCATTTGTTTTTAAATGAATCTTGTGCCATAAGTTCTGTGATGCTTAACATAGATATAATGATAATGCTGATAAGTGACAAAATGAATTATTAGAAACATTCCTTGAAGCAAGTGATTTGAATCTTATGATATGTGTCATCTGTGGGGAAATAAAGAAATGTCTAATCCATGTATCCATTTCTTGCTGAGGATTTGAAAGGTCTTGTATTATCTGTATGTGTTACATTTCCCTGTAGTAAAGTTAGAATAGTTGTTTCTATTTAAACACACACACACACACATATATACATAGATAGATATATAGAATTATTCCCATAAAGAAAGAAAGGTAAAATGAGCAATTGTAAGTACACAGAGCTATATAATATGATTGTCTGCAATATATAAAGAGAATAAAAACTTTGATGAGAGTGCTTCTTTAAGACAGTGCATGCAAGGAAATGTGTGGTAAATTAGGGTTAGCAATGGCAGTCCCTGCAGAAACAGAACAGGCAAGCATTATAAAACACAATGGGCAGATGGGTTTCTGGCATGGCTGTGCATTGGCAGTGGCAATAGCAGCACATTTGAGAATTGGGAAGGGGCAGGCAATGAGATATCTGAGACTTTAACCCCTTTAACCCCAGGGTGGTTTGCACGTTAGTAAACAGGCAAATTTTTACAATTCTGACCACTGTCACTTTATGAGTAGTGATGAGCGAGCACTAAAATGCTCAGGTACTCATTGTTTAAGTTGAGTAAATAGGAATGCGAGAGTGCTCAGATCGAGTAACGAGCCCAATGTAAGTCTATGGGAAACTCTAGCATTTTTCTGGAGGCTCCCTTTGGTGGTTTGCAGAGGGCCTAAAAATTGCCCAAATCAATGGGAACAGTGCTCAAATGACATGAAAACCACATGGTGAAGACCCCTGGAAGCATTTCTGACTCCCAGGCCACTGCTGTCAACAACGTTGTCAGAGGTATTACGCCACATTTACGGACTCACAATAAAACATACAAAAACGAAACCAAAATGGATTTTCCTGGGAAATATGTAAAGGAACATCCTTTCCAGGGTAATGACTTGTATATAAGGCAAAATAAATAACTAAAAACAAAAATGCTCCTCCACAACTTGGGCTATGCTCACACGTAACATTTTTGATGCGTTTTTGCACTTTTGCATTGCTTTCAACCATGCATTCACTGGGAAATATCATTTTAAAATTTTACAGCCTTATCTGGCCATGTGGTGTGTGAAACATCTTCAGACACATCCTACTTCATTTATGATGGAGGAACTCTGAAAGTCACAAAGACTATTTTTATAGGGCAATCAGGCGGCCCTTACTATTCTTAAAGGGCCACCAGACGGCTATGCTTTGTTGTTCCCATTATTAAAGAGTGGATCTCCTATAATGTTATTGCATATGCAGTGACTGCAACGGCTGTCAAAAATTTGGAGGAACTCCAATGCCCCTTGCAAGAGACGTAAAGGTCGGAGGTCTTCCTGAAAACAATGTTCCCATTATTAGGAAGTGTGTCTCCTATACTGTTTGCTATGCAGTGAAGCAACGGCTACCAAAAATTTGGAGGAATTCCAATGCCCCTTGCAAGAGACATAGAGATTGGACGTCCTCCTGCAAAAAATGCTCCCTTTTATTAGGAAGTGTGTCTCGCATACTGTTTGCTCATGCAGTGAAGCAACGGCTGCCAAAAATTTGGAGGAACTCCAATGCCCCTTGCAAGAGACGTAGATATGTTGATATGGTACATATGGTGGTGATATGGTGGTGGAGGATGAGGATGCGGAGAAGGAGGAGGACAAGAGCAAATAGACAAAATCAGGAAGGGTATACCCGTGTCTGGGTGTGAAGACAGAGGTGCTTGGGAAAAGAGTTAAACCTCCCCAAAAGAAAGACACTGTATTTGAGTTTATGTTACGCTGCTTTCACTCGGTGGTGTTGAGAAGTCGGGCCCAATCCAGCCCTTGTTCATTTTTATAAGAGTCAGCCTGTCAGCATTTTCAGTTGACAGGCGGCACTGTAAATTCCACCAGAGGCACTAAAAACTTGCTCTGAATAAACGTTAGTGGCAAGCAAGGACCTCCAAGTGTTAGAGAGCCAGTTCATGCAACGTGTCCAGCTTGGATATCCAATAATTATAAGGCACAGAAGAATCACGGAGGATGTTGGTACAGTCGGCAAGGTACTCCCTCACCATCTTCTGAAACTTCTCCTTTCTTGGGAAAATACCCCGCACCTCAGGGCCTGTGCGATGGAAGGGTCTTAGAAAACTGTCCCAGAACTTTGACAGTGTTCCTCTGACTCTGCTGGATTGCATTTGTTTCTCTATTGCCTGTACTCCTTGATTGTCCAACGAACTATGACCTCTGCCGCCAGCGTATTCAAATGGCATTTTTTTAAAATAATTCCACAAGGGCCTTCTCATACTACCCCATTTTATTAGGCCTGTCCTGCAAGGGAATAAGAGACACAAAAGGTCTCCTTGTAGCGTGGGTCTAGAAGTGTCACCAACCAGTAATGACTGTCACCCAAAATTTGGACAATGCGAGGGTCATGAGAAAGGCAGCGTAACATAAACTAAGCCATGTGTGCCAGACTGCAAAGAGGCAAGGCTTCCGTGTCCTCACCAAGAGGACGACTGACCATGCTCTCCGCCTCCTCCTCTTCCACCACCTCCCTGTCCTCAGGTCATCCACGCTGAACAGACGGAATGGCAGTTGTGCAGGTAGTACCGTCTATAGCGCAGGAAACTAGCTCCTGTTCTTCCTCCTCCTCCTCTTCCTCATTGTCACCCAATCCACGTTGGAATGATATGAGGCTGGGCTGTGTATAATCACCCTGTATGGTTCTTTGCTCCATCTCATCGTGCTCCGCCTGCAATGCATCCTCTTTAATTGTGAGCAGAGAGCATTTCAGAAGACAGAGAAGCGGGATGGTGACGCTAATTATGGCGTCATAGCTGCTCACCATCCTCCTCCTCCCTGTTCTCAGGCCATCCATGCTGAACAGACGGTATGACAGTTGTGCAGGTGGTATCGTAGCAGTAGTGCAGGAAACTAGCTCCTGTTCTATCTCCTCCTCCTCTTCTACCTCATTGTCACCCAATCCACATTGGGATGAGATGAGGATGGGCTGTGTGTAATCACCCTGTATGGTTCCTTGCTCCATCTCATCGTGCTCCGCCTGCAATGCATCCTCTTTAATTGTGAGCAGAGAGCATTTCAGAAGACAGAGAAGTGGGATGGTGATGCTAATTATGGCATCATCGCCGCTCACCATCTTGGTGGAGTTCTCAAAGTTTTGGAGGATGGTACATATGTTTGACATCCATGTCCACTCCTGAGGTTTTATGTGTGGAGTCTGACCTGAATACCAATGGCCTTGTTGATGCTGGTAGTCAACAACTGCCCACTTCTGCTCATAAATCCTTCCCAACATCTGCAATGTAGAGTTCCAATGCATGGGGACATTGCAGATCAGACGGTGAGCTAGAAGCTGCAAACGCTGCTGAAGCACGGCAAGGGCGGTGGAAGCTGTAGCTGACTTTCTAAAATGGGCACACAGGTGGCTTATTTTGACAAGCAGATCCAACATTTCCGGGTAGGATTTGAGAAACCTCTGAACCAAGAGGTTAATCACATGGGACAGGCATGGTATATCATAGAATCATAGAATCATAGAATGGTAGAGTTGGAAGGGACCTCCTGGGTCATCTGGTCCAACCCCCTGCTCAAAGCAGGATTCACTAGATCATCTCAGACAGATGTCTGTCCAGCCTCTGTTTGAAGACGTCCATTGAAGGGGAACTCACCACCTCTCGTGGCAGCCTGTTCCACTCATTAATCACCCTAACTGTCAAAAAGTTTTTTCTAATACCTAATCTGTATCTCCTCCCATTTAGTTTCATCCCATTGCTTCTAGTCTTTCCTTGTGGAAATGAGAATAAAGATGATCCTTCTACAATGTGACAGCCCTTGACATATTTGTAGACAGCTATTAAGTCTCCTCTCAGTCTTCTTTTTAGCAAGCTAAACATTCCCAAATCCTGCAACCGTTCCTCATAGGACATGGTTTGCAGACCAATCACCATTCTGGTCGCTCTTCTCTGAACTTGCTCCAGTTTGTCTATGTCTTTTTTAAAATGTGGTGCCCAAAACTGTACACAGTATTCCAGATGAGGTCTGACCAAAGAGGAGTAAAGACCGATAATGACTTCACGTGATCTAGACTGTATGCTTCTGTTAATACATCCCAGAATTGTATTTGCCTTTTTTGCTGCTGCATCACACTGTTGACTCATGTTCAGTCTATGATCTATTAGTATACCTAAGTCTTTTTCACATGTACTGTTGCTTAGCTCTATTCCTCCCATTCTGTATATGCTTTTTTCATTTTTATTGCCCAGATGTAGTACTTTGCATTTTTCCCTGTTAAAAACCATTCTGTTGGTTGCTGCCCACTGCTCCAGTTTATTTAGGTCTTTTTGAATCCTCTCTCTCTCTTCTCTAGTATTAGCTATCCCTCCTAGCTTTGTGTCATCAGCAAATTTAATCAGTTTACCCTCAATTCCTTCATCTAAATCATTGATAAAGATGTTGAACAATACAGGTCCCAGGACGGAGCCCTGTGGTACCCCACTTGAGACATTCATCCAGCTGGATGTGAAGTCATTTACAACCACCCTTTGAGTCCGATCACTAAGCCAGTTATGAATCCACCTAACAGTTGCCTGGTCCATTGCATACTTGGTCATTTTTTCAATAAGGATGGTGTGAGATACTTTGTCCAATGCTTTGCTGAAGTCAAGATATACTATATCTACAGCATTTCCCTGATCCACCCAGTCAGTGATTCTGTCATAGAAGGAAATTAAGTTAGTCTGACATGACTTGTTAGTTACAAACCCATGCTGACTCTGGTTAATCACTTCATTCTTATCCATGTACTTACATACATTTTGTTTAATAATTTGTTCAAAGATCTTTCCTGGTATAGAAGTCAGACTCACCGGCCTATAGTTCCCTGGGTCCACCTTCTTCCCCTTTTTGAAGATAGGAACAAAATTTTCTCTTCTCCAGTCTTCTGGGACTTCTCCTGTTCTCCAAGAATTTTCAAAGATTATGGAGAGTGGTTCTAAAATTTCTTCTACGATCTCCTTCAGTACTCTGGGGTGTAATTCATCTGGACCTGGAGACTTGAACTCATTTATGTTAGCTAAATATTCCCTCACAATCTTTCTGTTTACAGATAACTTGGATTCCTCTATTCCTTTAAAAGGACAGTGAAGATCAGTTGATGTTACATTTTCTTTCTGAGAGAAAACAGATGCAAAATAGGAATTAAAAAGTTCGGCCTTCTCAACATCCTCTCTTACCATTTCTCCATTTTCATCCTGTAAAAATCCTATAGCATCTTTGACTTTTCTTTTACCTTTGACATACCCCCAAAATCCTTTTTTATTGCTTTTGACATCTCTTGCAAGCCTTAATTCATTGTCAGCTTTAGCTAACCTGATACATGCCCTACAGGATCTGCAGACTGCATTATAATCTTCTTTAGATATGCCTCCCTCTTTCCATTTAATAAACATTTCTTTCTTTCTTTTTAGCATGTGTTTAAGTTCTGTGTTCATCCATCCTGGTTTCTTTAAATGCTTCCCATTCTTCCTACTTTTCGGGATTGTTAACGATTGTGCTTTGAGAATCTCATTTTTAAAAATTTCCCATCCTTCCTGGACATTTTTGTCCTTAAGGACATCCAGCCATTGGATCCCTCCTATTCTCTTTCTGAGTCTCTTAAAATCTGCCTTTCTAAAATCTAACCTTGAAGTTTGAGTCTTCACATGTCTTCCTCCTCTAGTTATCCAAAATTCTATAATAGCATGATCGCTGCCTCCTAGGGTCCCAGCCACCTTTACCTCCTCAACCATTTCCTCCCTGTTTGTAAGGATTAGATCCAAAGTAGCAGATCCCCTTGTTTTCTCCCCTACCTTTTGGAAGATAAAGTTGTCAGCAAGAGAGGATAAGAATTTGCTTGACCTGTTAGTTTTACTTGAGAGAGATTCCCAACAAATGTCTGGATAGTTGAAATCTCCCATGACCACTACGTTATATTTTTTGGAGAACTTGGTCATTTGATACATAAAGAGTTCATCCATATCTTCAGCTTGCCCAGGTGGCCTGTAGTAAATGCCTACAATGGTGTCCTTTCCGTTGTTCTCTCCTTGTATTCTTACCCAAACAGTTTCCACAGAACTCCCAGTCTCTGCTTCAATCTCTGTGCAGATATACGCTTTTCTAACATACAATGCAACACCTCCTCCTCGTTTATCAAGTCTGTTTCTTGCAAATAAGTTGTATCCTTTTAGCCTTTTATTCCAATCATGTGTATCGTCCCACCAAGTTTCAGTGATTCCAATGACATCATATTCCTTTTCCTGCATTAGTAGTTCCAATTCTCCTTGTTTGTTGCCCATGCTTTGTGCATTTGTATAAAAACATTTTAGTTTGTGATTGGTTTCTCTTCCTCCCATATTTTTATTATTTAAATTGTTTTGTCTTTGTTCTTCCTTTCCACTTCCAGTAGCAGAGATCTCAATAGTATTTGTCAGCTGTATGGCTTTTTCTGGCCTTTTGCTTCCCTTCCCACATTGTTCTAGTTTAAAGCTCTTCTGATGAGTGTAGCAAGGCGACTTCCAAATACATGTTTTCCAGTCTTCGTAAGGTGCACCCCATCTCTAGCAAGTAGTCCATCGTATAGGTAATTCATTCCGTGATCCAGAAATCCAAATCCTTGTTGACGGCACCATCGACGTAGCCAGTTGTTCACCTGTAGAATCTTATTCCACCTCATTGTTCCATGGCCATCCACTGGGAGGATGGATGAGAAGACCACCTGCGCTCCCAATTCTTTCACTTTCTTGCCTAAGTCTTCAAAGTCACTGCAGATGGTTTCCAGGTCCTTTCTTGCGGTGTCATTTGTCCCCACATGTATTAGCAGGAATGGGTAGTGATCTGTAGGTCTGAAGAGTCTTGATATCCTGTCAGACACATCTTTAATTTTTGCTCCTGGAAGACAGCACATTTCTCTTGAGGTTATGTCTGGTCTGCAGATAGCGGCCTCTGTTCTTCTTAACAGGGAATCCCCCATGACCACCACTCTCCGTTTTTTCTTCAGAACATTCTTCTTTCTCCATCCAGGAGGATTCTGAGGGCTTACAAGGTTATTCATTGCTGGCAAAGTCTTATTTTGCTGTATTTCTTCATGGTTCTCCTGCGTGAGAGCCTGGTACTGGTTCCTGAGCAGTATGGGTGCTGACTGCCTCTCGATCCTCCTGCTTCTGTGGGTCACATGCTTCCATTCCTCTGTTTCGTCAGGTGCAGTTCGAATTTCTTCTCTTTCTCAATCATGAAGAGATAATTCTGCTCTGTCTAAGAACTCTTCACCTTCCTTAATGATTTTCAAGGTAGTTAACCTCTCTTCTAGATTTCACAACTTTTCCTCCAACAGGGACACAAGATTGCATTTCTGGCATGTGAAGTTTGGCTTTTCCACTGGCAAGTCTGTGAACATGTAGCAGGATATGCAGCTCACCAAATGGCTCCTGGACTCTTCCATGTTCTTATTGTTAATGTTCTGAAAACAGTGAAAAAAATATATGTGTGAGCTCGCCTTGCCTCAGAGCCGCCACCAGATTCCGGCCATTGTCAAACACGACCATGCCTGGCTGTAGGTTCAGAGATGTCAGGCACAGATCTTCCTGTTCGTTCAGAGCTGTCCACAACTGCTGTGCGGTTTGTCACCTAAGCATATTAGCTTCAGCACAGCCTGTTGCCACTTGACCGAGGCAGTGCTGCAGTGCTTCCAGCTTGTGACTGATGTGGTCATTTCGGAGATGGAGGCTGAAGAGGAGAGGGAGAAGGATGATGTGCAGGAGCTGTAGAATGTTGGGGCAACCCTGATTGACCCAGGTCCCGCTATCATCAGCGTCGGGAGGACGTGTTCGTCCTAAGGTCCGACTGGGTCCCGGCTTCCACTATATTAACCCAGTGTGCTGTCAGCGAGATGTACGGTCCCTGCCCCAAGCACTTGTCCACGTGTCTGTGGCTAGGTGGACTTTCCCAGTACCTGCCTTGTTGAGGGCACATCTAATGTTGTGGGACACGTGCTTGTGTAATGCGGGGACAGCACACCAGGAGAAATAATGGCGGCCAGGGACCGAATATCGAGGGACGGCCGCCGCCATCAGGTTGCGGAAAGCTTACGTCTCTATGAGCCTAAAACGCAACATTTCGAGTGCAAATGTGTGAATTTAGTAGTGTGGCCTGTGGGGCGTTGGCTTTGTATTTGCACTTGCATTCCGAGGACTGGTGTAGGGACAACTGAACGCTGCACCGGGACAAGGATGTGAACGTGCTTGCTGATGGTTCTGGTTGAGAGTGGGCAACGACGGGTGCAGGGCAGGAGGCATCTTGACATATGCCATGAACAGGGGATTGGCGTGCACGTAAAAGAGCAAGCAGTGGTGTCACCCGCAGACACTGTTGCTGGACCCTGGGGTTCGGCCCACTTAGTTGGGTGCTTTGCTGTCATGTTCCTGATCATGCTGGTGGTGGTTAGGCATCTAGTTTTGCTACCCCTTCTGATGCGTGCCTGGCAGGTGGTGCAAATGGCCTTTTTGGGGTTATTTGCAGAGTCTTTAAAAAAAAACAGACTCAAGAAGACCTAACAGTTGTACTGGCAACTTCCGTCGTGTTGGCGTTACGAGGAATGCTTTCCCGCCTTGTGTCTGCAGCCACCACACTGCTTCTTCCTGCCTGTTGTGGTGCTATGCCTCCCTCCCCCTGTGTGCTGCTGTCCTCACTCTGTATTTCCCCCTGCCAGGTTGGGTCAGTTACTATATCATCCACCACCCCGTCTTCCACTTCCGCACCCTGGTCCTCCTCCTGACTTTCTGGCAATTGTGTCTCATCATCATCATAATCCACCTCTTGCGACAGTAATTGCACTTTCCCACATAATTTGTGTGACTGTGGCTGCTCCAATATTTGGGCATCGCTACATCCGTTCTCCTCTTGACTCGCTTGAAGCTGGCTGGGCGAGAAACCAGAATCTACAAATTGAAAAGGGAAAAGCTCTTCTGAGTGTCCAAGTGTGGGATCAGTTGTCTCTGGGCAATCATCATGGTAGGAGGAAGGAGGATCAGGGTGAGGAATATACGGTTCAGACTCACAGCTACTAAGACTTGACCGTGTGGAAGACAGGGTGGTGGTGGTGGCTAAGTGACTGGAAGCATTATCTGCTATCCAGGCAATAACCTTTTGACACTGCTCTGGGTTCAATAATGGTGTTCTGCGGTCCCCTAGCAATTGGGACAGGAAGATCGAGCGACAATATGTGGGTGTTTGTTGTAGCACAATTTCAGCTTGCCCAAGGTCACGTCCTTGTCCACTGCATGCACCATCACCATCAAGTCCACTTTCCCATCCCTTGCCATGCACCTTGACCATTTTTAACGGAGGACAATATTTTCCTCACTCACGAGAAATGGCTGATTTTGGAACGCAGTTATATGTGATACCTTTGACAGAGAACCACAATTTTAAATAACAGGCCTGTCATTTGCTAGTACTATTCTTCACAGACACCTAGTGTGAATAGCTTGACCGACACACTGCAACGAAATGAAAATGGAAGAAATGGCTGATTTTGGAACACTCTTATATGTGTTATGTCTGACAGAGAACTACGGTTTTAAATAGCAGGCCTGTAATTTACTAATACTATTCTTCACAGACACCTAGTGTGAATAGCTTGACCGACACACTGCAACAGAATGGAAAAGGAGGCCAATATTTTCCACGTTAAGTTTAAATTTCTGGATTTTTATCGCTAAAATATGGAATATATATGGCTTTATTCTGCAGGGGGAACATGCAAATGGAGCAGAAAAATGGTGTACTCTGGATTGCTTTTTAAGCAAGTAACCCGGATTAAGACCAAAACATTTTTTTCCCTCGCCCCTGATATCTGGGGCTATGTCTACAAATATCTGTAAGAACAGCAGCAGCAGGAACGTTCAATGGACCCTCTTGCACTATATGCACTGCAGTCTGCCACATACACTGCCTGCCTGCCCAATTCCTGCTAACACCACTGAATATATGCAGCTGGATTAGTCCTCAGGAGGACTGTTAGTTCAGATGGATATAGATATATGTTGTGGAATACCTATACTAACAGGACGTTCAATGGACCCTCTTGTGCTATATCATGCACTGCTGTCTGCCACATGCACTGCCTGCCTGCCTAACTCCTGCTATCACCACTGAATATATGCAGCTGGATTTGTCCTTAAAAGGACTGTTAGTTCAGTTGGATATATATATATATATATATATATGTTGTGGAATACCTATACTAACTGTGAAGAAGCAAATCTCTCCCTGACGCAGCAGCAGCTCTCCCTACTGTGCCTCGTTCCAGAGTAGACTGTGACGAGCATGGCGGTGCCCGGTCTTATATACACCTGATGATGCTGTGCGGCCAGCCAATCTCTGTAATGCCCACAACCAACATGGCTACGGCATTACAGTGCATGGCAGGCAATCCCTGCATGTTCACTGGCTCTTTAAAGAGCGCCAAACATGCAGGGAGGGGACCCGAGTTCCGCCCGAGAAACCCGGAAATACTCGCCGAGCACCGAGCTCATCAAGCATAGTGATGCTCGGGCGAGTACCGAGCAGTGGCAAGCACGTTCGCTCATCAATATTCTTTACCAATATATTTCTGTAGCTGGAACGAGTTTGCTATGAATGTCTTCACAATTTGCTGATCTTCACTTCTGTGTCAGGTTAGTGGTTCATAAGAACAGTTGTTTTAATATTCTTTATGTGTCAGTTTAGTATTGATAATCTGATTTGGCATTTAAAAAAAGAATTGATAATAAATTTTTGCTGTTTTTATGAATTTTAATTTGACCATTTGGAATCTAAAAAAAATCATCTGATCCTCAGTGTCTGATTAGAACATTTTATTTGAATTAAAGTGATAGCTTTAAACTCTGGTTTAATTCTCTTTTATTAGACATCTGAGTTCATATTGACAATAATGTGAAGCCATTATTGTGACTGAGGAATGAAAAGACATAAACAATATTAAACAGTTCTCTTGGGAACTAATAAAAAGAAATTTGCCATATTGCTGTTTACATAGCTGGAAAACATAATTTTTATTGCTCAAAGTTGAATAAAAAAATAATACACATGATGTTATTATGCCAAATAAATAGCATTAGGATAAAAAATAGAAAATGTAAATTATTATTGGAAAACTAATAGGCAAAGTCAGTTGACAGGATTATCACATAAAGCATTGCAATCATAGCGTCTTTTATGAATATATGAATTTTAAAAATATGTAAGCTGTGCATCTTGAGAACAAGCAAAGACTATTAGATAGATCTTATGCCCATACTACATTATATTAAGATATTCTACCACTGAAACCATAGTCCTTTCCCATTGAAACAATACTGCTTACAGCATAATACTGCAGTAATATGCCATCCATTATTTCATGCCACAATTTAAATAGTGCCATAATTCAACCCTCCATATGACTTTTGTTCCATATGGCTGCATACAGTTCTATGGGTGCAGAATTAGACCCCTACACTGTATATACACTACCGTTCAAAAGTTTGGGGTCACCCAGACAATTTTGTGTTCTCCCTGAAAATTCATACTTTTATTTATCAAATAAGTTGCAAAATGAATCGAAAATATAGTCCAGACATTGACAAGGTTAGAAATAATGATTTTTATTTGAAAGAATAATTTTCTCCTTCAAACTTTGCTTTCGTCAAAGAATGCTCCCTTTGCAGCAATTACAGCATTGCAGACTTTTGGCATTCTAGCTGTTAATTTGCTGAGGTAATCTTGAGAAATTTCATCTCATGCTTCCTGAAGCCCCTCCCACAAGTTGGATTGGCTTGATTGGCACTTTTTGTGTACCATATGGTCAAGCTGCTCCCACAGCAGCTTAATGGGCTTGAGATCTGGCGACTGCACTGGCCACTCCATTACAGATAGAATACCAGCTGCCTGCTTCTTCCCTGAATAGTTCATGCATAATTGGGAGGTGTGCTTTGGGTCATTGTCCTGTTGTAGGATGAAATTGGCTCCAATCAAGCGCTGTCCACAGGATATGGCATGGCATTGCAAAATGGAGTGATAGCCTTCCTTATTCAAAATCTAATTTACCTTGTACAAATCTCCCACTTTACCAGCACCAAAGCAACCCCAGACCATCACATTACCTCCACCATGCTTGATAGATGGCGTCAGGCACTCTTCCAGCATCTTTTCAGTTGTTCTGCATCTCACAAATGTTCTTCTGTGTGATCAAAACACCTCAAACTTTGATTTGTCTGTCCATAAAACTTTTTTCCAATATTCCTCTGTCCAATGTCTGTGTTCTTTTGCCCATATTAATCTTTTCCTTTTATTAGCCAGTCTCAGATATGGCTTTTTCTTTGCCACTTTGCCCTGAAGGCCAGAATCCCGGAGTTGCTGCTCAGTTGTACAGCGGGGCCTTCCACTTCTCTTTCTACTCTGGTTAGAGCCTGTTTGTGCTCTCCTCTGAAGGGAGTAGTATACACCATTGTAGGAAATCTTCAGTTTCTTGGCAATTTCTCGCATTGGAATAGCCTTCATTTCTTTTTCAATATTTTTATTATTATAATTAAAACGTTTATATAGTGAGGGAAATTTTGGAGGGAAGGGAGGGATAAATTGGAAGAGGGAAATAATGGAGAACCCATAGGTGAATACATGGTAATTCATGAGTAATAATATAAAATAAAACTGAAATAATACAAATTACAAACATTTGTAACATGTGAAATTATTGTCATCTAGAAGAACGCTAGCTCCAAATTAAATTGTATATATAATGTTCTGTATAATGGTGTTGTATGAAGTAATTATAGCTCATAGTATTTATATAAATCAAGGAAATTTATCAATCCAACATGTCCATTTTTTTGAAAATTTGTTCAGGCTGTTGTTATTAATAGCAAATCTGTACTCATATGATTTGTGAAGAGAAATTCTATCCAGGATGTCTGAGAAATTAGTAGGTTCTGTTTTTTTCCAATGAAATGAGATTGCATTTTACACTACTAAAAAGATATGGATTAGAATTAGTCTTTCAGGAGGTCTAATGTTCTCCATTTCCAATGAAAGAAGGGCCATTTGTGGAGTGATTATTGTTAGGTTATTGGTCAAATTTTTTACTAAATTAGAAGTTTGAGCCCACAGTTTTTGAATTTTTGGGCACTCCCAAAAAATATGGAGTAAGTTTACTTGTAGCCCGCAGCTTCTCCAACACAAAGGGGAGTTATTTAAGTCAATATGTGCAAGTCTTGTGGGCGTATAGTACCACCTGGATAGAATTTTGTAGTAAGCTTCATGTAATGGCATGGATATATTAGAGGCATATGAGAAATTTATGGCGTTTTCCCATGTCTCTAACTGAAAAGAGGTTTTAAGATCCTTTTCCCATCTAGTCATATAGGAACATTTGATTAGCACGTTGTCATTGTTAAACCATTTATAGATACTTTTGAGACTCCAAAATATTTTGTGGTTGATATTACAAATGAGGTTCATAATTGCTTCGGATATTAGCTGGTTATTTGAGAGAAAATTTGATACATAATCTTTTACAATAGTGTAGTGAAGAAAATCTGTTGAGGACAATTTAAATCTATTTTTTAAGTCTTTAAAAGGGATAAAATTTTTACCATCATGGACATCTTTGATCTTTTTTATGCCTAGGTCTGACCAGTGTGGAGGAGTAGGTTTTTTATAAAGTGAAGCCACAAATGAGAGGAGAAAATTATTTATGTTGCTGGATTTATTAGAGGTTTTTTTTGCTTTTGGATAATTTCTTCCAAGCATACACGGTTGCATTGAAAATTGGATGTGATGGCTCATAGTAGGGCTTTTTAAAAAGGTGTTTATAAAGTAGCTCACACAAGGGAAGATTATTATTTAGCATAATTTCTAAATCAATCCATGCAGGTGCATTCTCTTGTTTTAACCAATATATAATCTGCTTTATGATGTTAGCGAGGTAGTGGGCGTTAATGTTGGGAAGGCCAAGGCCTCCCTTAGCTTTGTTTTTATATAAAATATTAGTAGAAATCCTAGCTCTTTTATTGTTCCAGATGAATGAGTTAATTCAATTCTGAATTCTTATTAGATATGTGGGAGGGATAATAAGTGGTAGGTTTCTAAAAAGAGAAAGTATTTTAGGGAGCGTGATAGTTTTTACTGTTAGAGTTTTGCCCAATCACGAGAGATCTTGATCGCCATAAAAGAGTATATTCTTAGTTATAGTGTTAATTATGGATTCCATATTTTTAGCTATTATAGAGGTTATATTTTTAGAAATAATTATTCCCAAATAGTCAATTTCTTCAGCCCATCCAAAATTGGATCTTTCTTTAATTTTAGTTATTAATTCATTTTTTAGGTTGAATTGCAATATTTGGGATTTATCACTATTAATTTTAAAGTATGATATTTTTGCAAAATTTTCAATTATATTTGAGACTTCGCAGATAACTTTTACTGACCCATTAAATTCTAACAGTAGATCATGAGCGGATAGGTTTATTTTAAACTGACGGGATCCGGAATCAAAGCCTTTTATATTTTAGTTCTCTCTTATACTTTGGGCAAGAGGCTCCATTGCTATTGCAAAGAGGAGTGGGGATAAGGGGCAGCCCTGCCTGGTCCCGTTAGAGATCGCAATAGGGTTTGATAAATGGTTATTTGCGTAGATTTTGGTGTGGGATTTGAATAAAGTGCCATAACGTGTGAGAGGAATTTTTCGTTGAATCCAAATCTTATAAAAGTGAATTTTAGATATTTCCAATTTAGTCTGTCGAAAGCTTTTTCTGCGTCTAATTCCAGAAAAATTGAGGGGAGTTTAGATGAATTAATCAGCCTAATTATATTGACTAACCTTCCAGTTCCCTCTGTAGGCTGTCTACCACCCACAAAGCCTATTTGGTCGTTATTAATAGTGTTGAGCCATCCCCGTAGTGTTCGAGTTCAGTTCGGTTCGTCGAACACCCTTGTGTTCGCCGAACTTTTCGTCGAACTGTTCGTCGAACACCTTCGAACACCGTTAAAACCAATGGCAGGCAAACAAAAACACATAGAAACACATAGAAAACACCTTCAAAGGTGTCCAAAAGCTGACAAACTGCTCAGAAGACATAATTAACACATGGAAAAGTGACAAGTACATATAGTCATGCGAAAAGAAAAGAGGCGGAGAAGTAAAAGAGGGGGAGACACAGATATAGGCATGTCATGCCCTTCTAAAATCCAAAAGTGAGAAGCCGACACGGCCAGTCCGTTCCTGCCCGTGCCACCTCCGTTTGTGCCAGAGTCGCGGTGGACCCTGATGGCCAGCCCCCCTCTCCCAATACTGGTGCCTGTCCGCTGGTGGGTCGAGCGAGCCCCCCTGTGGTGGAGGCAGCTCTAAGCTTTTTAGTTTAAATTGTCTCTCTAATTTGAATGAATACACTTTAAATCCTTTTACAAGGATCTATTGAAGGGCAAGTCTCATGCCAGCAGCCGCGTAATTCCAGCTCCAGTAGCGTTCACTAAAGCTGCTGCAGTTAAAAAGCTTTTATAAGGATCGAGCTCGGCTGTCCACCGCAAGGCATCCTACTGCCAGTCCCAGCCCCTATGCCTTGGGGTGCCTCCTGATGCTCTTCACTGAGTATCCCATGGTCCTGAAGCATTTCCTTTGAAAAAATTAAGTGTCCAAACTACAGGTGGTGTAGCTTGCTTAACAGCCGGGATAATCCGCTGACTAGCAGACACAACTACTAGGCACAAAGTATTTCCTGGGCTAGATGCAGTTAAAAATTTGTAATTAGATACTCTCGTTGGATGCTGAGAAAGCATTCCATAGAGTCTCCGGGCACGCCATATATTATTCTCTTAAAAAGCTTGGGGTAGGGGTCTAGGGAACCCTTTTATAGCCAAAATCACGGCCCTGTATCGCAATGCGTCACCTAGGCTGAAGATAAATGGAACTGTAGCACCCCGAGGGCTCGGTTGCTTCAGAGGTATTGCATCTCACCCAGAGGTGTGATATCTCACTCTCAGGTAAGGATGGAGTGTGGATCAGGACCCCGACACCTGCATGCATTACACCATATTGCCGTGGGGCAGGGCGACCAATATGCCCCTGAGATGGCACAACAGTCCCTGTCCCTGGCTGGAGTGGGGGGAGGGAACACTGAGGAAGGGGAACCCTGTAGTGCAGGAGCAGGGAGGAAGCAGTTCCTGGGTGCATTGAGAAGGGAGTATAAAAGGTGGGCACCATCTTAGTTCAGTGCAGAGAAGTCTGAGCAGAAGTGACAGGGAGCAGGGGCTCTGCATGAGCTCTGCTCCAGAGGCAGGCCTAGTAACAGAGGCCCAGGCCTGGAAGAGGGAGAAGGAAGGAAGAGGAGCGGAGAAGGCTCCAGGAACGAGGAATGAAGGGATCCCAGGGGTGTGGACGGGCGAGTCGCTACCGCACGCCCGAATCCACCTGCGTGGAGGGGTCAGGCCAAAGGAGACCGGTCCCCGAAACTAGTGGAGGCGGGAAATGACCCTCAGCTAGAAACCGGAGGCTGTGACATTTTATGTGGCGCAGCCCCTCGCTACACCCGCTAAGAGGGCAGCACATAGGGTCAGGGAAACTGGCGCCAAGTTTACCAAGAGGAGGCCCGAGGCAGCCGGACAGAAGGGTTGGTAAGAAAGGCCAGACAAAGGACACACAAAGGGAGTCCTGTGAAGCGCTCCAAAGTTATCTGGGAGTTGTCTGAGCCCCTAACCTGGTGAGCACAGTACGACGTGGGCAGCCGTTACCAGCAGAAGTGGTCTGGATAATAAGAACTGTGAGTAAAGGCCCTGGACTGCATCACTGACTCCATGTCGTTACTGCTGCTGCCCTGCACCATCACCCCCATCCTCCGCATACACTGCCCTGAGGCTAAACTTCTCCAGTGGGGAGTTATGCTACGCTCTGCTGCTCCCACAACACCAGCCTCAGCGGTCTGCCCTGCAGCGGCTGTTCACTCTGACCGCAATCCACGGGTGGCGTAGTCGGACATTTAAACATCAAAACCACATAAATAGTTCCACCACTGGTTTGACCGCCCTGAGCCACGGAACCGGGTCGCCGCCACGGGTCGCCGCCACGGAGACTACAACCACCAGCATCCACCAAAAAGGGTCTGGCTCCGGATGTCCCAAGGCCCAGGGGGCGCGTCAGAACATTTTCATCACCTTTCATAATCACCAATGGGACAAGGCAGGTATGTCCTCTGTCCCCTCTCTTATACATCCTAGTGATGGAGCACCTGCTCTCATCAATTCGCCATAACCCCAATATTAGGTGGATTGAGGTGGGAGCCACCGAGTACAAGTGCTCTGCATTTGCTGATGATGTCAATCACATATATCCATCAGCAGGCTGTTATGGCTGAAATAGATCACTTTGTTAGAAGGCTGTCCCACATTATTAAGCAGCCTACATTTTCTGCCAAAATGGGAAAGAAAAAGGATGTGTCGGCTGCTGAGAAGCAACAAATTGTGGAGTGTTTAGGTCAAGGCATGACTACAATCAACATTGTGCGATGATCGGGGTGAAGTGTCTTGGCAATCAAGAAGTATGTAGCTGATTCACAGTACACATGTGTGCGTGCTGATAAGGGCAAATAGAGGACTCTTTCCTACAGGCAATTACGTCAGGTTAAAAGAGCAGCGGCAAAAAAGCCTTGTCATAGCAGCAGACAAGTTTTTGAAGCTGCTGGTGCCTCCAACGTCCCCCGAACAACAAGATGCAGGGTCCTTCAGAGGTTTGCAGCTGTGCGTACACCATCCTGTCGACCTCCTCTATCCACTGCACACAAGCAGAAACGGCTCCAGTGGGCCAAACATTACATGAAGACTGATTTCAAAACTGTTTTGTTCACGGATGAGTGCCGTGCAGCGCTCGATGGTCCAGATGGATGGAGTGGAGGATGGCTGGTTGATGGACACCCCACGCAAACACGGCTACAGCGCCAACAAGGAGGAGGTGGAGTAAAGTTTTGGGCTGCAATCATGGGGAGAGAGATTGTCAGCCCCTTTAGGATCCCAGAAGGGGTAAAGATGAACTCCATAATGTATGTGGATTTTCTCAAACAGCACTTCCTGCCATGGTTCAAGAAGAAGAACCGTGTATTCCACAGCAAGATCATTTTCATGCATGATAATGCACCGTCTCATGCTGCACATAACACATCTGCATCTCTGGCTGATATGGGCATAAAAGGGGACAAACTTATGGTGTGACCCCCATGCTCCCCTGACCTCTACCCCATTCAGAACCTCTGGAGCATCATCAAAAGGAGTGTCTATAATGGCGGGAGGCAGTTCACATCTAAGCAACAGCTCTAGGAGGGTATTCTGTCCTCATGCAAAACAATTGAAGCAGAAACCATCCAAAACCTGACAAATTCAATGGACGAGAGAGTTCAGAAGCTCCTTTCAAACAAGGGGTCCTATGTGCAAATGTAACATCACCTAGAATAAAGTTTTGAGTTGAAAACTGTTTGATTTCAGTTTCTAATAACCTGCTAATGCTTATAATTTCAAAAATGACCATTTTTTTGGTCTTTATTAAAATGAAAAGGTTGATTGAAGAGTGTGGGGGATCTAAGAGTGTGGCAACCCAGTAGTCAGGATTACTTCGAATTCTGACAATCTGAGGGTCATGTTGCAGGTAGTGCAGCAAGAAGGCACTTATGTGTCTTGAGCATCTCGGAGCCCCAAAATTATTTTCCGGGCTAGATGCAGCTAAAAATTATTATTAATTTTAAATCTGGTGGAGCTTAGTATAGATGGCCTAATAGAATCAGTACTGCACATTGCTACAAAGCCCAAATTATTTTCCAGCCAAGATACAGATAAACATGATTAGTAATTTTAAATCTGGTGGAGCTTAGTATAGATGGCCTAATAGAATCAGTACTGTACACTGCTACAAAGCCCAAATTATTTTCCAGCCAAGATACAGATAAACATGATTAGTAATTTGAAAGCTTAAAATGGTTGGTGAGGTGATTTTAACCAATCATCAAGCTTTTACTCTCCCCAGGATGACACAGGGGTAGAAAAGTCATTTCGGATCCATGATTTGTTCATCTTTATGAACGTGAGTCTGTCTACATTATCAGTGGAGAGCCGCGTGCGCTTATCTGTCAGCACACCACCATCAGCGCTGAACACACGATCACACAGAACGCTGGCTGCGGGGCATGACAAGATCTCCAAGGCGTAAGTGGCGAGCTCCGGCCATTTATCCAGATTGGAAGCCCAAAAAGAGCAAGGGTCCAGTGACACAGTCATGGCTTCAATGCTTACTTGGAGATACTCCTGTACCATCATGTCTAGGCGTTGACTATGTGTCAGACTTCTTGTCTCCTGTGGCCTTGCAAAGGATGAGCTAAAAAAGTGGTGAAATGATTCTGCAAAATTGATGTTACCAGCAGATACTGTGTTTCTGTTACGGTTTGAGTGCTGAACACTCGACGGTCCCACGGTTGGCAAGTTGGAACTGTGAGATTCAGTACGTGCACCACTGGTGTTTTGTGGAAAAGCACATGTAAGATTCTGCAACAGTGTCTGCTGATACTCCTGCATGCGTGCATCCCTTTCTATGGCAGGAATTATTTCTGAAAATTTACTTTTGTACCGGGGATCTAACAGTGTGGCAATCCAGTAGTCAGGATTATTTCTAATTCTCACAATTCGAGGGTCATGTTGCAGGTAGTGCAGCAAGAAGGCACTCATGTGTCTTGCGCATCCAGGAGCACCAAGTCCCTGTTGTGTTGATGGCGAGGTAACAATCATACTTCCTTCCTCTGTCCTCTCCCCCCAACCTCGCACAACAGAAATGTGATCAAGGTCTCCCTCATCTGATGAGTCTTCCATCAGTTCGTCCTCCACTTCTTCCTGGGCTCCTGCACCTTCCTCACTAGTTTGGCTGCTACCATGCCCCCTTGTAAAACCATTTCCCCCACCCTCACATGCCTGCCGCCTTGGTGCTGCCGACCGTCTGGACCTTGCAGATGTTAGCCCTTCCGCATACAACTCCTCCTCCTCTACTTCCACCACCTCCTCTTGTGCCACCACCTGACTCCGAATTCTGTTTACCATGTGCTCCAGCGTGTAATCACCGGAATAGTCATGCTGATAATAGCATCGTCAGCACTAAACATCTTCGTCGCCATTTCAAAACTGTGCAGAAGGGTGCATAGGTCCCTGATCTGAGACCACTCCTCCAGCGTGATTTGCCCCACCTTTGGATCCCGTTGGCCCCGGCTATACGTCAGAACGTATTGCACCAGGGCTTGTCGGTGCTGCCACAGTCGCTGCAACATGTGCAGAGTTGAATTCCACTGGGTAGGCACATCGCATTTTAGTCGGTGAAGTGGCAGGCCCAATGACTTCTGTAGAGATGTAAGTCGCTAAGCTGCGGGATGCGAACGGCGGAAGTGAGCACACAGCGACCGTGCCCTCTGCAGAAGGCCATCTAGTCCGGGATAGTGGGCTAAAAATTGCTGGACAACCAGGTTCAACACGTGAGCCATACAAGGCACGTGTGTGACATTGCCCCGCCGAAGGGCCACACCCAGGTTTGCAGCATTGTCGCACACGGCCTTCCCTGGTTTCAGGTCCAGTGGAGACAACCATTCATGAAATTGGTTCTCCAGAGCTGACCACAACTCCTCAGCTGTGTGACTCACATTTCCCAGACATTTCAAAGTAAAAACCGCCTGATGACGTTGAGTCCTACTGCCAGCATAGTAAGGAGGTGTGCAGGATCCCTTCTGCGCAATTAGAAAGCTTGTGGCATGACCAGACAGGCTTTGGGTGCAGGTGGAGGACCGAGAGGAGGTTGAGGAGGCAGAAGCAGTGGAGGAACTTTGACATAAAGAAGATTGACACACAACTCGTGGGGACGGCAAGACTTGGACAGCAGCCCCTTGTCCTGCTGTCACCATAGTTACCCAGTGCCCAGTCAGCGACATGTAACGCCCCTGTCCATGCCTACTTTTCCAAGTGTCTGTGGTGAAATGCACCCTGTCACACACAGAGTTTCTCAAAGAAGCTGTGATGTTGTGTGCGACATGCTGGTGGAGCGCAGGCACACCTTTCTTTGAGAAGTAGTGCCGACTGGGCATCTGGTACTGCGGCACTGCGACGGACATAAGGTCTCGAAAATCCTCTGTGTCCACCAGGCTGAAAGGCAACATTTCTGTAGCCAAGAGCTTGCAGATGGTGAAATTCAACCTCTTAGCTTTCTCATGGGTAGGAGGAAATGGTCTTTTACTTGTCCACATCTGGGGGACTGAGGGCTGGCTGTTGTGCTTAGACGGGGTTGATAAGGGTGTCCCCGGCAAACTGCCGGTCTGTGAGGAAGATGCAGGCGGACATGTTAGGTTGCCTTGATCCAAAGGTGGTGCTATCGATGTCGGACAGCGCTCAACACCAGCTGGTGTTACCACCTCCAAAGAAAATGATAACCTGCCAATCACGCTGGCTGTTGCGGGTAAAGAGGTGGCAGGTCTGCATCCCAAAACAGGTGTGACTGCTGTCCCCCCAGTCACAGAGGATGAAGAGGCCGCAAATGGACAAGATGGGGCAGACAGTGGTTGGCCCGGCCGGCTAGGCCGCATTGTAGCACAGTGAGCTTCCCACTGCAACTTATGCTTCATGTCCATGTGCCGGTTCATGCATGAAGTACTCAAACTATGTATTTTTTGGCCTCTACTTAGCTTTTGCTGACAAATGTTACAGATAACACGAATTGGGTCATCTTTTTTATCTGAAAAAATACCCAGGCTATGCAAGGCTTAGCACCCATGCGACCTGAAGAGCCACCACGACTTGTGGTCAGAGGCAGAGTTGTGTTTGAGGATGCAGTTGTTGACGTGCTTCCAGTACTACGTCTCTGTCCAGGAAGGCGCAACCTGACCTCGTCGTCACTAGCATCCTCCTCCACCTCCTCTGCTGACCTCATCTCTTGGCTGACTGTGGGTTGACAGTAAGTGGGATCTCCAACCTCATCATCATCACCCTGTGTGTTATCACACCAGTCGTCCTCAGAGCCAACCTGTTCCTGCCCTGACAAAAAACGAAAGTTGTCGCTCCAATCAGGTATTTGAGTCTCATCATCATATTCCTCATTGTCTCCACCAACAGGAGTTACAGTTTGGGAATGAGGGTCTACATTATGTTCAGAACCTTCTGCGTCTGGTCCTGGATCCGACTCATAAAGATTCTGGGCATCAGTGCAGATCATTTCCTCGTCTGGATTCACAGAAGCGCTGGAGCCGACCTCTGATTCCCAGGCTATAGTATGAGTAAACAGCTCTGCAGACTCAACCATCTGTTCTACCTCATACACAGACGGGCAGCTGGAGATTTGGGAGCTGTGAGGAAGGAAGTGCGATCGGCGTGACACCTCTGAGGACTGGAGTATTTGTGATGTTGAAGTTGATGTGGAGGAGAGCCCACTTAAAGGAGCACTTGATATCAGTTGAAGCACCTGCTGTTTTTGTGCCTCATCTGGAATTTGTAGCGATTGGCGTGGCCGTAAGAAAGGGATCTTATCACATTGTCCGCTAAAAGAAGTAGACATTTTAGTTTTGCTGGAAGATGGTCTTTCTTCTGCAGATGTTACTGTTGCTTTTACACCTACTCCACGGACACAACCTTTTTTCCCCTTCCCAACATGCCTATTCCCCTTTCCACCAGCAGCAGGCCTTTTTCCACTCATTTTGGTGGTTAACTAATTCACAACTCTGGAGTTGTTTGCACAAAAAATCAATGGATGGGAACCGAGCAGAGCTGAGTGGCCAAACTCTGGTATTAGGCCAAAACTATTGTCTGGGTTAGATGCAGAAAAAAATTATATTCAGTTTGCAACCTGATGGAGGTCAGTATAGATGGACTAATAGAACAAGTCCCACACACTGCTAGAAGGCCAAATATTTTTTCAGAGCTAGATGCAGAAAAAAATTATATTCAATTTGCAACCTGATGGAGGTCAGTATAGAAGGACTAATAGAACAAGTCCCACACACTGTTAGAAGGCCAAATATTTTTTCAGAGCTAGATGCAGAAAAAAATTATATTCACTTTGCAACCTGATGGAGGTCAGTATAGATGGACTAATAGAACAAGTCCCACACACTGCTAGAAGGCCAAATATTTTTTCAGAGCTAGATGCAGAAAAAAATTATATTCAATTTGCAACGTGATGGAGGTCAGTATGGATGGACTAATAGAACAAGTCCCACACACAGCTGGAAGCCCAAATATTTTTTCAGAGGTAGATGCAGAAAAAAATTATATTCAGTTTGCAACCTGATGGAGGTCAGTATAGATGGACTAATAGAACAAGTCCCACACACTGCTAGAAGGCCAAATATTTTTTCAGAGCTAGATGCATAAAAAAATTATATTCAATTTGCAACGTGATGGAGGTCAGTATAGATGGACTAATAGAACAAGTCCCACACACAGCTAGAAGCCCAAATATTTTTTCAGAGGTAGATGCAGAAAAAAATTATATTCAGTTTGCAACCTGATGGAGGTCAGTATAGATGGACTAATAGAACAAGTCCCACACACTGCTAGAAGGCAAAATATTTTTTCAGAGCTAGATGCAGAAAAAAATTATATTCAATTTGCAACCAGATGGAGGTCAGTATAGATGGACTAATAGAACAAGTCCCACACACTGCTAGAAGGCCAAATATTTTTTCAGAGCTAGATGAAGAAAAAAATTATATTCAATTTGCAACCTGATGGAGGTCAGTATAGATGGACTAATAGAACAAGTCCCACACACTGCTAGAAGGCCAAATATTTTTTCAGAGCTAGATGCAGAAAAAAATTATATTCAATTTGCAACGTGATGGAGGTCAGTATGGATGGACTAATAGAACAAGTCCCACACACAGCTGGAAGCCCAAATATTTTTTCAGAGGTAGATGCAGAAAAAAATTATATTCAGTTTGCAACCTGATGGAGGTCAGTATAGATGGACTAATAGAACAAGTCCCACACACTGCTAGAAGGCCAAATATTTTTTCAGAGCTAGATGCATAAAAAAATTATATTAAATTTGCAACGTGATGGAGGTCAGTATAGATGGACTAATAGAACAAGTCCCACACACAGCTAGAAGCCCAAATATTTTTTCAGAGGTAGATGCAGAAAAAAATTATATTCAGTTTGCAACCTGATGGAGGTCAGTATAGATGGACTAATAGAACAAGTCCCACACACTGCTAGAAGGCCAAATATTTTTTCAGAGCTAGATTCAGAAAAAAATTATATTCAATTTGCAAACTGATGGAGGTCAGTATAGATGGACTAATAGAACAAGTCCCACACACAGCTAGAAGCCCAAAAATTTTTTCAGAGGTAGATGCAGAAAAAAATTATATTCAGTTTGCAACCTGATGGAGGTCAGTATAGATGGACTAATAGAACAAGTCCCACACACAGCTAGTGTTAGAACCTTGCTCTTAGGTTTTTTTTCCTTTGCTGGTCACATGACCTTGTTGGCCTATTTAAGCCTGCTCCGCCCTTCTGGCTTTGCTGGACTTCATTGTATAACTACTTTCTAGCTAGCCTGTGCTCTGTATCTTACTCTGTTAGTTTGCTTGGTCTACGGACCGCTATGTTCTATATATTTTGTTTGTTCGTCTGTCTGCTACTATTTCTGTTAGGAGGTGTCCCATATTCCTCCCAGTCCTTAGTACTTGTAGGGATTCCTTCCCCACATCTATAGGTCTCCGTACAGACTAGCTTAGGACTTTAGCAGGTCTGATCGCAGGATCAGGTTCCCTGTTACATCGTAGGGATTCAGCTGAGTTCTATCGTAGGGACAGATCTCCTCTCTTTCCTTAGCTCTGGTAGCAGAACATAACAGTAAGTCCAGCCTGCAAATTCTCTAAGGAAAGATTTTTCTGTTCCATCATGGTGTCGGTTCAGGATTTGGCTCATCGCCTGCAGGGACTCTCTCTGGAGGTGGCCGAGCTCCGTCAGCACGTGAGTAACTGTCCTGGAGCACATTTCTTGGAGCCTAAGGTATGTTTGCCGGATTTATTTTTTGGTGAACATCGAGAATTTTTTTCATTTAAAAATGCTTGCTTATTGTATTTTCGTTTGAGACCCAAGTCCTCTGGGGATGAATCCCAGCGCATAGGGTTCATAATGTCACTTTTGCGCAAAGAGCCTCAGGAGTGGGCCTTTTCTTTGCAACCTAGTGATACATGCTTCAGATCAGTGGATAGTTTTTTTTCTGCTTTGGGACTATTATATGATGATCCTGACCGTGTTTCATCAGCTGAGACTGAGTTGAGACGTTTGAAACAGGGATCAGGTAATGTGGAAAAATATTGTACTCATTTCCGTCGTTGGTCTACTCAAATAGGGTGGAACGATTCTGCTCTGAAAAGTCTATTTCTTGCTGGGCTCAGTGAAAGGGTTAAAGACCTGCTAATTGCTTATCCTACACCTGAAGATTTGCAACAGGCTATGCAATTAGCTATACGGGTGGATAGGAGACTGCGTGCAAGGGTTAATGAGAGCAAATCCTCTGCTATGTCAGTTTCTGGTTATGAGAATGTGTGTACTAACAGTGGTGAACCGATGGAGATTGGATCGGTGGCACCTCGCTCTCAAGAAAAAGACCGTCGATTTTCTGAAGGCTTGTGTTTCTATTGCGGAAAATCAGGTCATTTGATTAAAGGCTGTGAGCTTCGTATGAAGAAAGAAAAAAAAATGGTCAGTCATGCCCGTATTGCCTGTTTAAATTCCAAGGGTGTATTTTTAGCTGCTTCCACGATTGCTCAGGAAAAATTAATGGAATTTCGGGTGTTTGTTGATTGTGGGTCTACTCTGAATGTAATTGATGGGGGATTCTTGGAAAGACTCAATTTAAACCCGAACATTTATCATCCCCCATTGCTGTGGTTTCTGTGGATGGTTCCCCTTTGAAGAATATTACTCTCAAGGTCTGTGAATTTCCTCTCACTATTAATGGTGTTCACCATGAGAAATTGGATTTGGTAGTTTTGAATAACTTGCCTTCTCCAGTAATATTGGGATTGCCCTGGTTAAAATTTCACAATCCTGTACTGGTTTGGTCTACCAATGAAATTAAATCCTGGAGCCATAAATGTTATGACAAGTGTTGTAATGGGCGTATTGCAGCTTTGGATAGGGGAGAATTGCCTGTTCCTATTCAGGATTTTTGGAGAGTTTTTTCTGAGAAGGAATCGCAGGTTTTGCCTCCCAATAGAGACTATGATTGTTCTATTGAATTTATCCCTGGAGCGACTCTTCCTAAAAGTCGTTTATTTAACCTTACTATTCCTGAGAGGAAAGCTTTGGAGGAATACATACAGACAAGTTTGGCCACCGGTCACATTAGGCCCTCTAAGTCTCCTGTGGCGGTTGGATTTTTTTTTTGTAAAAAAAAAGGACGGCGGTTTACGTCCTTGTCTGGATTTTCGTGAGATTAACAAAATTACTGTACGCAATCCTTACCCACTGCCATTGATTCCTGATCTGTTTAACCAGTAAATGGGGGCCAAGTGGTTCTCTAAAATTGACCTTAAGGGGGCATACAATCTGTTGCGCATGAAGGAGGGTGATGAATGGAAGACTGCTTTTAACACTCCTGTGGGTCATTTTGAGAATCTGGTTATGCCTTTTGGTCTTACTAATGCTCCTGCATTTTTTCAGAATCTTATTAATGACATCCTGAGACCTTTGATCGGCAAAAATGTGGTTGTGTATTTGGATGACATTTTGATTTATTCGCCGGATCTGGAGTCTCATTGGCGGAGCGTACGTGAGGTATTACAGTTGTTAATGGACAATTCGCTTTTTGCTAAGCTGGAGAAATGTGAGTTCGCTGTACAGAGAATTAGTTTTTTGGGTTACATTATCTCCAGCGAAGGTTTTGAGATGGACCCGGTTAAAGTTCAAGCTGTACAGGAATGGCCTAGGCCTATTGGTTTCAAATCGATACAGAGGTTTTTAGGTTTCGCCAATTATTACAGAAAATTCATAAAAATTTTTCTAGTATTGTCAAACCTCTGACCGATCTCACCAGGAAAGGTGCTGATGCGGTTCAGTGGTCTTCTGAGGCCATTGAAGCTTTTGTGTATCTCAAGGAGAGGTTCACCTCTGCTCCCATCCTTATGCAGCCTGATGTGACTAAGCCGTTTTTGGTTGAGGTTGATGCTTCCTCTGTGGGGGTTGGCGCAGTATTGTCTCAGGATAACGGGGATGGATTACATCCCTGTGCCTTTTTTTCAAAAAAATTTTCGGAGACTGAACTGAATTATGATATTGGTAATCGGGAATTATTGGCTATTAAACTCGCATTTGAACACTGGCGTCACTTCTTGGAAGGTGCGGAATTTCCCGTTCAGGTTCTTACGGATCATAAAAATCTGATATATCTTGATGCTGCCAAGCGCCTGAATGCCCGTCAGGCTAGGTGGGCACTGTTTTTCTCGCGGTTTAATTTCTCCGTTACTTACATCCCTGGTACTAAGAATGTTAAGGCGGATGCCTTGTCTCGCAGTTTTTCTCCCATTGTCGGTGCTGAGAAAGAGGAGAACATTTTACAAGAAGGTGTTGTGATAGCTGCTTTGGACTCCGTTTTGGAAGATGAGATTCTTAAAGCACAGGAGAATGCCCCATCTAACACTCCCCATGGGAGGTTGTTTGTGCCTGGGACCTTTAGGAGAGATTTATTTGTTGAGTGTCACGAATCTCGGTTGGCAGGTCATCCCGGAATCTCTGAGACCAAGAGACTGGTGGGTCGCAGTTTTTGGTGGCCTGGATGGCAGAAGGAAGTCATTAAGTGGGTGCGTCAATGTACTATATGTGCTAGATCTAAGTCCTCACATACTCCTGCTGCGGGGTTGCTTTGTCCTTTGGAGGTTCCCAGTGCTCCTTGGACACATTTGGCTATGGACTTTATAACTGACCTTCCCCCCTCTGAGGGTTTTACTGTCATCTGGGTGGTCGTGGACCGTTTTAGCAAGATGTGTCACTTGGTTCCCTTTGTCAAACTGCCCTGCGCTAAAACTCTCGCTAAGGCCTTTGTCAAGGAAATTGTCAGACTTCATAGCGTTCCTACTGACATTGTTTCTGATAGGGGTCCTCAGTTCGTGGCTCGTTTTTGGCGTGCCTTTTGTGACAGGTTGGGAGTTCATTTATTGTTCTCGTCCGGATATCATCCTGAATCTAATTGCCAGACAGAAAGGAAAAACCAGGATGTTGAGCAGTTCTTGCGTTGTTTTGTGGCAGACAATCAAGAGGGGTGGTCTGAGTTTCTGCTACTTGCTGAATTTGCTCTGAACAATCATACATCTTCTTCTGCTGGTTGTTCGCCTTTTTTTTGTTGTTCTGGGAGACATCCGTCGTTTGGGTCGTTCTCCAAGTTGGGATCTGCCGTGCCTGAGGAGGAGAATTTTTCCGGTGATTTGGAGAGAGTTTGGACGGATGTGCGTGGTAATCTTCAGGAGGCCAACAGAAAATCTAAGGACTACTTTGATAGGAAACGACAGGAGGTTTTGTTCGCTGTTGGTGACATGGTTTGGTTGTCCTCTAGGAATCTGCGGTTGAGGATTCCTTCTAAGAAATTGGGTCCCAAGTTTGTAGGGCCCTTTAAGGTGCTTCAGGTTGTCAACCAATCTGCTGTTAGGTTGGAGGTTCCTACCTCCTGGAGAATTAATCCGGTATTTCATGTCTCTCTGTTGAAAAAAGCTGTTGTATCGGATTGTGACGCCTCTGCCTCTGTTCCTCCGGTGGTGGAGGACGGGGAATATGAAATTTCTCGCATCCTTAACTCTAGACTGTATAGAGGTAGTTTGCAGTATCTTGTGGCCTGGAAAGGTTTCGGACCCGAGGATAACTCTTGGGTGAGGTCGGATGATGTTTCCGCGTCCAGACTTATCAGAGCGTTTCACAGGAGATTTCCTGATAAGCCTGGTCCTAGGGGATCCGGAGGATCCTCTTAGAAGGGGGGGTACTGTTAGAACCTTGCTCTTAGGTTTTTTTTCCTTTGCTGGTCACATGACCTTGCTGGCCTATTTAAGCCTGCTCCGCCCTTCTGGCTTTGCTGGACTTCATTGTATAACTACTTTCTAGCTAGCCTGTGCTCTGTATCTTACTCTGTTAGTTTGCTTGGTCTACGGACCTCTATGTTCTATATATTTTGTTTGTTCGTCTGTCTGCTACTATTTCTGTTAGGAGGTGTCCCATATTCCTCCCAGTCCTTAGTACTTGTAGGGATTCCTTCCCCACATCTATAGGTCTCCGTACAGACTAGCTTAGGACTTTAGCAGGTCTGATCGCAGGATCAGGTTCCCTGTTACATCGTAGGGATTCAGCTGAGTTCTATCGTAGGGACAGATCTCCTCTCTTTCCTTAGCTCTGGTAACAGAACATAACAGCTAGAAGGCCAAATATTTTTTCAGAGCTAGATGCAGAAAAAAATTATATTCAATTTGCAACCTCATGGAGGTCAGTATAGATGGACTAATAGAATGATGCTATGCCCAAAAGGTTTTACTTCACTAGGTGCAGTAAAAAAATTGGTATTCTATACACAGGTGGTGTAGCTTGCAACACAGATAGGCTACTCCACTGACTAACACACTCTGCAATAGGCCAAAAAGGATTAGCTTTGCTAGATTTAGCCAAATGCTGTGAAAAAAACTTGCACAGCACTGGCACAGACCTGCCTGGCAAAAAGTGATAGGAATTGATGTAACTTAGTCCTGAAAAGGACTGCAATTACAATTAGTCTTTACTCCCACAACCTATCTATTTAAGAGTACAGACCTGCGTGATAAAAGTCGTAGGAAATGCTGTAACCTAGTCCTTAAAAGGACTGCAATCACAACTATTCCCTACTCCCAAGCTATCTGTAGATTTGTGCGAAAATTGGCTTGAAATTAACAAGGTATAGCGCACACAGCAATAGCGGTACCGTCTAACACGCAGCTGCAGCAGTGAGAAAATGGTGGCGACGGGGAAAATGGCTGGGTCTTATAGGGCAAGGACATGTGACATACACTGTCAATAACACATGCCCTTGCTTGTGTGAAAAAAAGCACTTCGCTCCGTGTGTGCGCTGCTGATAGGCTGACAGATTGCACCTCCCCACTCTAAATGCAGGAAAGAGAAAAAAAAATGGAGATCTTCATTATTCCTGCAGAGATCCATCCCCTGCCCCTCCCCCCGCCCCGCTGTACACTCAAACTGTGTATTAACATTAATTTTCATCATTACTGAGAAAAAATCCAGTTATGATTTTGGTGCACGAACAGTTATCGAACATAACCTCGAACAGCCGAATTTTTTTCAAATCGTTCGTGTTCGCCGAACGGCTCGAACACCGCCCAAAACAGCTCGAATTTGAGATTGGCGAACAGTTCGAGTCGAACAACGCTCATCTCTAGTTATTAATAGTGAGGTGTAGAATGTTTTTCAATCTGTTTGCTAACGCCTTAGAGTACATTTTAACATCTGTATTGATTAAGGAAATAGGTCTAAAGTTTTTGACATTATCCATATCTCCTTTGGGTTTTAGTATAATGGTTATTGTGGCCTCGAGCATTTCAACCGGAAATGAGCTCTGGGAAGACGCTACGTTGAACATTTGTGACAAGTGAGGGGCTAATATCTGATTAAATATTTTATAGTATTCATTATTGAAACCATCAGAGCCTTCATTTCATTTTGAGAGTTTCATAGAACAAACAAATGTAATGCTCCAGATTCTCAACTAGCTGAAAGGAAGGTCAATTTTATAGCTTCTCAAATCAGCCAAACTGTTTTCAGCTGGGCTAACATACTTGTGCAAAGGTTTTCTAGGGTTTTCTAAACATCCATTAGCCTTCTTACACAGTTAGCAAACACAATGTACTATTAAAACACTAGAGTGGTGGTTGTTGGAAATGGGCCTCTATACACCTATGTAGATATTACAATAAAAACAAGATGTTTGCAGCTATAATAGTCATTTACCACATTAACAATGTATAGAGTGTATTTCTGATTCATTTAATGTTAGCTTCATTGAAAAAAAAAAGTGCTTTTCTTTCAGAAATAATGAAATTTCTAAATGACCCCAAACTTTTGAACGTTAGTGTATATTGTATACTGTAGCTGAGAAAGTAGAGTTCTATTCTTGTAGCAAAAGGTTCCATCTTGGTAAAGAGGTTTTCTCAAATTAAAGCACCACTCCAGCGCATTTTTTATTGCACCACTGGAGCGGCGTCGATAAAAGGTGAAGCAGCTGGAAGGTGAGTATAAGAACGGTTGATGGGGGCTTACATTTAAAGCACACTCCAACTCTGAAAAACACCCTGTGGATTGGTGCTTTAAATGATTAGAAAACGCCATCACTTTATGATCAGTGGGGGTCTTACCTTTGGGACTCCCACAATCCTAAATAAAAAAAGAGTAGCTGTGCTGTTGTACTGCAGTGCCCCTTCTATAATTTTCTATGCACAACAGCCCTCCTGGCCCCCAGCTGTGAAGGGTACCACACCTCTAATCATCTTTTAACAGCTACCTGATTCCAGCAGAAGCTCCAAAATTATGGAGATTTGGGAATATAACAGATTTATAAATTGGTAGTTATTTAACCCATTAATTTCCATAGCAAAACAAAGTTCAGTGCTAGTTTCGCTAATACATATCTTATATATTAATGATATAGAAGACTGGATAATTGTGTGTATTGTTTCTATTTTTACAGATGACACCAAAATTTATATTGCAGTCTATGTAAGATGTTAATGAATTACAAGGTGACATGTACAAACTGAATGCTTGGGCATCCACTTGGCAGATGACATTCAGTTGATAAATGTAAAGTTATGCATCCGGGCACTATTAACCTGAGGGCGCTCTATGTTCTAAGAGGAGAAAAACTAGAAGAATCACTTGCAGAGAAAGATTTGGATGTACTTGTAGATCACAGATTAAATAGTGGCATGCAATTTCAATCAGCAGCCCTTAAGTCCATCAGGATATTGTATTGTCATGTATTAAACTAGGCATGAACTCAGGGGACAATGGCATATTATTACCACTTTGCAAAGCCATAGTGCAACCTCACCTGGAATATATGTGGCACCCGGCTACCACAGGTACCACAGGACCCTAAAGGGTGCATGGACAGACTTCTCCACAAGAGGCCCTCACTACAAACAAACGCCTCCACCCTTCCACTTCAGACCACCAGAGGGAGCCCTGTTAGGGATATATATATGGAGGGTGGAGTTAGGCAGTCAGAAAGTTAGAGAGCGTGCTGGTGCCGAGACCAGTGAAGGAGCAGCACTTCTGCTGCTGTGTTCTGAGGGCCCCAAATGTGGCCGGAGGCAAAGAGGAGAGGAGAAAGGAGTTAAGGGGGCAGAGGAGCATCATAGGCTCACCCCAGAATACAAACCGGACACCGGGTCTGCACCTACAGGGTCCTCTACACCCAGTAGGGATTACCGGCATACCAGGAGGATTACAGATCCCTGGTCTACCTGAAGCTAAACCCTTTACAGGACTAGGAACCATGAACGCCCCAGCGTCCAGGGATAGTGGTTGCCAGAGAACGGTCCTACTACCAAGCGACAGGTGAGAGAACACCACAACACAGAAGCTAGGCCCAGTTGCAGGCTGGCCAGGAGCCTAGAGAGAGGGAGAAATGGACCAGGAGGCCTTACACCCGCTCACTGGGGAGAGTCCAGAAGTGCACCCTTCCTACCGAGTACCCTGGACCGTACCTGACATCTGCACTAGTAAAGATACTGAAGTGAATCTTCTGTCTCTGTCAATTACTCCTGCTGCGCCATCTCTTCTGCACTACAACACCCAGCATCACCATCTGCCCTAACACCTGCCCCGGGGGCCCGCTCCACCTGTGGGGAGCAGAAACGTCCCAGCTGCCATCCCATCACCCCCGGAGGTCTGCAGCAGCGCCGGTAACCGTTACCGGGAACCACAGGTGGCGTCACGAGACAAACTGTACACTAAAACCCCTTTTCAAGAGAGACCCCAGAGTACGGGCCCGGGAGCCGACTGCCATGACATCCTAAACAAGGTAAAAGGCCCGGGTACCGAGTCCCCTATATCCCCCTGGGCAAGACATATACAGTTCAGTTGTGGGCACTAGTGCATAGATAGAACAACCTGGAGTTAAAGGGAACCTGTCATGTAAAATAACACAATTAACCTGCAGATATGCAGGTTAATAGCTTTCTGACACCGTGTGGTGCCGGCACTGAAAGCCCCGCTACCAGTAGGAAATTAACTTTATTTTCCATGGCAGCCTCGCATTTTCAATCAAAAGGCCACAGCCCCACTATTAGTATTTGGTAAGTATTCGGTCAGTATTTTTTCTCAGGAGTGGGAGCCAAAACCAGGTGAGGAACAATCAGAGAAAAGGTATAACAGAAACAAGTCACCGATTCTGCATTTATCACCCACTCTTGGTTTTGTCTCCCACTCCTGAGAAAAAATACTGGCCGAATACTGACCAAATGCTGATAGTGGGACCGTGACCTAATGGTGGCACTGACATGGTTTCAGTCACTACTCTGTGCATAGAGATTGGCTACTGTAACCATGCCCCAACACTGACTGACAGCTGGCCAGACTAATGTAGGTGGTAGGAGACTCTTTAATTAGGCAGACAAACAGGGTCATCTCCCAGAACTGTGTATCCCAAACAGTTTGTTGTCTACCCGGTTCTGGGTATGAGAGAAATCAAATATCTGTAGGTAAACATAATACTTCATGCAACACAATCTTCATTTTGTTTCATTATTTAATTATATCTCAACTTTGACTATTCATTTCATTTATTTGTCTTTATTTTCTTTTCTGCTATTAATTATTATAAGTAGTGATGATCGAATAGTGAAATATTCGGATTCGGGAAAATCGGTCATAATAATTTCTAATATTCGGGTATTCGTGCCGAATAATGAATCCAATGCAAGTCAATGAGAAAGCTGAATATTTTTCAGCTGGACGCAACAAACAGGTCTGGGGGCCTGAGAAAAAAGCTGAAATGGATGGGAAAGTGCTAAAACTAAATGGGAACAGCATGGAGAAGATGCCTGCATGCCTTTCTGACTCACATAAGGTATCTGGGAATAATGTTGTCAGACTATTGCGCCGGTTTTACGGATTTATAAGAAGACCTAGAAAACCAAGCCTAATTTTTTTTTTTTAAAAGAAAAATGCTAAGAAACAATTTTTCATTCATAATTACTTGTATATAACGTAAAATAAAAAAAATAAAAAAATGATACCTCACCTTTAGCATATGTTCACACGCAGCGTTTTGGCTTCAGTTTTTCCTTTTTACATTTGTGAGGGCTTTCACTCCTACATTTGGGAGGTACCTCCCTCATTCAAAATTGTTAGCTAGATAGTGGAATACATATTCCCCAGCACTTTTCAATGCCAGCTAAAACATGCCCATTTGAATTTTGGGATTTGCCCACCACCATCACCACGTCCACTGCCATGTCATTATGCGGCCCTCACTTTACATTTTCAAAGGGCCAGCAGGTGCAGTGAAACCTGAGTTTGGGAAGGGCCCTCAGGTGGCACTGTATCATACATTTGGGAGATCTCTCACTCTTACATTTGGGAGGTCCTTCCCTCATTCAAAATTGTTAGCTAGATAGTGGAATACATATTCCCCAGCACTTTAAAATGCCAGCTAAAATATGCCCATTTGAATTTTGTGCTTCACCCGCCACCACCACCACGTTCACCGCCATGTCATTATGCAGCCCTCGCTTCACATTTTCAGAGGGCCAGCAGTTGCAGTGAAACCTGAATTTTGTGAGCTCCACAGTTCATTTTGGCCACCGGATCCTAATGGAGCCACTGCCATAGCGGGTGAAGCAGTTGTAAGTTGAATATAATACAGGAGTTGGGGGAGCTGTATGATCAATGTCAGTAAAATGGATTCTACCAGACGCCAAAAGCATTTGAATTAAATTCTGAATACAGTGTATGCAAGCGAGTGCCTGTATTGTCGTCAGTCTGACAGGCCTAAAACCCATGTCAGGAACATGTACAAGCCTCATTTTACTTTGAAGCAGCCTCCTCAAGGGAAAGAGACAGGAGTGCCATTGACCAATCTGCACAAGCCTACGCACTTCTTCTGGAAACTACCCAACCAGGCAAAATGTATGTTTTGCATGGTTTTGAGCAACAACAAAGTAATTACAGGATATGTACCAGAGAGTGATAAGGTCTGTGGAGTGTATTACGCAGGTGACAGGCAGGGCTACAGAGCTCAGGTAATGGCCTTAGCATGGCAATGACCATGTTGCAATATGTGTAAGGCTGCGGCCTGAATAGGTCTGTGGAGTGTATTAACCCAGTCTCTTAGACCTGCTTGAAATGTACAGAAATGGGGGCGTGGCCTGAAGTCCTGTCATGTAAGATGCAGGATTTCTGAACTTGGTGAGGACACCCTACAAAGCGACTGATATCTCTACAAAAAAAGCTGGTCTCGTCTGAAACCTTTTGGAGAAGATACAGATTTGACTCTGGATCATTTTAAGACCACCCATGTCTTTTTACACCCTGGCACACCCGAGTGGTTACTTCTCTTAACAAGAGGGTACGCACATTTCAGTCTGGGAAGAAGAGCCGCAGTACAAATCCTTGCGCAAAAAATAGTACCCTGTTCTCATCTATTTGTGTTGCCATCTGGCAATGGTCACGCCGAGAATTCGTCTCTTCCACCTCTAACAATCGGGGGGACCATCCCCCGCCCGCTCTTACTTTCCCTGTAAGTGGCACACTGGAGCAATATCCCTTCCATAGAGCCCATCTGCCGCGACAATCCGGGAAATTCCCTGCTGCGGATCATTGCGCGCTCCTGCGGTCTGCGTCCAGCTTTGTCATACACGTTGAGGAGCGCTACAAGTGAAGACTCAAGACCCCTACAGACACCAGGGATTTAATGTAAAGTATCAGATAACCCTCCTCTACAGAGAGGAACCCTAAAAAACATTGTAAGATTTTGGCCTGTCTATTGCGATCTAAGAAATGACAGTTTAACCGCAGCCCCTCATAAGAAATCCCTCCGCAGTTTATTACTTCATAGCAACCATTTTCCTCTTGCTCCCTCATAAACAGTGGTTAATATCGTAGGTGTGTATGTACTACAAAAACCATAGATGATATTAGTGATGAGCGAGCATGCTCACTACTGCTTGGTGCTCGCTCGAGCATCTCACTGCTCGAGATGATCGGCGCTCGCTGAGTATTCCCGGGGTTGCTCGGCGGGAGCTCGGGTCTCCTCCCTGAATGTTTGGCACTCTTTACAGAGCCAATGAACATGCAGGGATTGCCTGCCACTCACTGTAATGCCGCAGCCATGTTGGTTGTGGCATTAAAGTGATTGACTGGCCGAACAGTGTCATCAGGTCTATATAAGACCTAGCACCGCCATGCTCGTCACAGTCACTCCGGAATCAGACAGTGTAGCGAGAGCTGCTGCTGAGCTAGGGAGAGATTTGCATGTTTCTAGTTAGTGTAGGTATAACAGACTATATTAGAGACACATATCTCAACTAACAGTCCTTCTAAGGACTAATCCATCTGCAGAGATATCAGGCAGGCAGTGTATATAGGCAGGCAGGCAGGCAGGGTATATAGCAGACTGCAGTGCACATAGCACAAGAGGCTTCATTCCAGTTTTGTCTGCTGCTGCTGTTAGATATTTCTAGAAATGGGCCCAGGTCTCAGGGGCCAGGAATAATTTTTTTTGGATCTTAATCCTCATTATTTGCTTAAAAAGCAATCTAGAGAACATCATTGCTCTGTGCTATTTGTTTGTTGGCACTGCAGAATACATCCAGGTCCTTTCCATATTACAGCACTGCAAATCCAGCTATTTAAAACTGTGTTTTGTCTGTCACACGGATCACATATAATTGCGCTGAAAATAGTGCCATTTCTGGCATCCATTAAAAATTTGTTTCAGTGTGTCAGTGAAACAATTGACACCAGTTTGCTGTTCAAAATAGTTACCTACAGGACAGGTATTTAAAACTGTGGTTTGTTGGTCACACGGATCACATATACGTTTTCAGAAAATATTGCCATTTCTGACCTCCATTAAAAATTTGTTTCAGTGTGTCAGTGAAACAATTGACACCAGTTTGCTGTTCAAAATAGTTACCTACAGGCCAGGTATTTAAAACTGTGGTTTGTCCATCACACGGATCACATATAAGTTCACTCTAAATTCAGTCATTTGTAGTGAGCGTGGAAGATATTGTCCTCCATTTAAAATGGGTAAGGCTTGTGGCAAGGGACGGGGAAATGGACGTGATGGTGATGGTGCATGCAGAGCAAGCTGAAATTGTGCCACAACAAACACCCACATCTTCTCGCTCGACCTTCCTGTCCCAATTAATAGGGGACCACAGAACACCACTATTGAACACAGAGCAGTATGAAAAGGTTATTGGTTGGATAGCAGATAATGCTTCCAGTCACTTAGCCACCACCACCTTCTCATCCACACGGTCAAGTCTCAGTAGCTGTGAGTCTGGCACGCATATTCCTCACCCTGAACCTCCATCCTCCCACCATGCCAAGTGCCTTGAGACAACTGATCCCACACTTGGACACTCCAAAGAGCTGTTCATTTTTCCATTTATAGATTCGGGCCTCTCGCCCGGTCCACTTGAAGCGGGGCAGGAGGAGATCGCATGTAGCGATGCCAAATATTTGAGCAGCCACGGTCACATGAATGCGACGGTGGGAAAGTGTCACAAGAGGTGGACGATGATGAGACACAATTGCCAGAAACTCAGGAGGAGGACTAGAGTGCGGAAGTAGTAGACAAGGTGGTGGATGATATAGTAATTGACCCAACCTGGTAGGAGGACATGCAGAGCGAGGACAGAAGCACACAGGGGGAGGGTGGCAGAACACCCCAATAGGCAGGAAGAAGCAGTGTGGTGGCCGCAGAAAGAAGGCAGGCAACCGTTCCCCGTAACACCAGCATGAAGGAAGTTGCCAGTACAACTATTAGGTCTTCCCAAGTCTGGTTGTTTTTAAAAGACTCTGCCGATAACCCCTGTCTTTGCACACTCTCAAGTAGCAGCATCAGGAAGCACGTCCACGTCCTTGTCCCAGCGCAGCATTCAGTTGTCCATACCCCAGTCCTTGGAATGCAAGCGTAAATACGCAGCCAACGCCCCACAGGCCACACTACTAAATTCCCACATTTCGAGACTGCTTGCGCTAGAAATGTTGACGTTTAGGTTTGTGGAGATGGAAGCATTCCGCAACCTGATGGCGGCGGCCGTTCCTCGGTTCTTGGTCCCCAGCCACCACTCTTTTTCCCGGTGTGCCGTCCCCGCATTACTCAAGCACGTGTCCCAAAACATTAGCCATGCCCTCAGCAACGCAGTTACTGGGAAAGTCCACCTAACCACGGAAACGTGGACAAGTGCTTGTGGGCAGGGAGAGTACATCTCGCTGACGGCACACTGGGTTAACATAGTGGAAGCCGGGACCCCGTTGGACCTTGGGATGGAACACGTCCTCCCGACGCCAAGGATCGCAGGCCCTAGGTCAATCAGGGTTGCTCCCACGGTCTACAGCTCCTGCACCTCATCCTCCTCAGCCTCCCCCTCCTCTTCAGCCTCCATCTCCGAAATGACCACATCAGTCACAAGTTGAAAAACTGCAGCACTGCCTTGGCCAAGCGGCAACAGGCTGTGCTGAAGATAACATGCTTAATGCTTAGGTGACAAACCGCCCAGCGCGCAGAGTTGTTGAAAGTTGTAACACAGCAGCCTGATCTGTGGCTCTGACTGCTGAACATACAGCCAGGCATGGTCGTGTGTGACAATGGGCGAAACCTGGTGACGGAGAAATGACAGCCGGAGTACATACGGTTTCCCTCTATGCCAGTCCTTTCACCGAGCTAAAGAATATGGCTGTGGTGAACTACAACTCCCACTGAGAAGCTGTTTCAGATTGAAAAATATTAGGTCCACCAGAGGATTTGATTCTGAGGGTTCACCTTTCTCCCCTGCTCAAGAGCCCCATAGCAGCTGCAAAGTTTTCGCTATCATGAACTCTCCTGATGTAGAAGCCAGGGCACACCAGAGGATTGTCTGGTGGGGCCCTCCAACCCTGCCGAGAGACACTCTATGGCTGCTTTTTTACTGAGGTGGAAGCCCACACAAACACTGGGAGAACATACAAAATCCTTGCAGATATTGTCCTTGCTGGGATTTGAACCCAGGATCCCATCGCCGCAAGGCTTCAGTGCTAACTACTAATCCAATGTGCTGCCGTTCACCCTCTGATATCTAACAGGCTGGAGGAACTTGCACCTACTGCCGCTCTATCTTCAGCTCCTTTGTGAGAAACTGATGTATTTGGGCAGCCACTCAGTCTACCAAATAAAATTCCTGAGAAGGAAATTGGGGGCAATGCTAATACCATGGCATCGTACCATAGTTTACTGGAAATATTCCAGGCTGGTAGGAGGCAACCAGATTCCCACAAAAAAGTACCAGCAGTAATCTTCAGGGACCCATGCTTGTAGAAGGTGGAGAAAACACAGGGAGAAATAGTGGCGGCTGGAGACCAAGTATGGACACGAGGCATGAGGCATGAGGCATGAGGTTGTGAAAAGCTTCCGCGTACACGAGCCTAAAAGGCCACATTACAAGTGAAAGCAGCTTTAGAGGACTTCCTGTGAGAAATCACAGCTGGAGTAGATATGGTTTCCCAATTCCTTTCACCAAGCTAAAGAATATGGCTGTGGTGAAATACAACTCAGCCAAAAAAACTGTGGACTGGCTACATACCGTCCCTGGCCACATTCACTTGACCATGTGTTTGTGGGTAGGCGGTCCTTCCCAGTAAGTTCACTGGGGAGGGCACGGGTAATGTTGTAGGACCCGTGCTTGTGGAAGGCGGAGACGACACCGGGACAAATAGTTGCGGCCGGGGACCGAGTATGGATACCCGGTTGCCGCCGCCATAAGTTTGTGGACAGCTTCCGCCTCCACAAGTCTAAAAGGCCACATTTCAAGGGCTAGCAGCTGTCAAAAATTTGGCAGTATAGTATTGCAGCCTGTGGGTGGGTGGCTGGCTGGCTGCATACTTATGCTTGCATTCCAAGGAATGGGGTAGGGACAACTGAATGCTGCACTGGGACAAGGACGTGGACGGTGATTGTTGCAATTGTGCCATGGCAGGTGCATGGCGGGAGGCATCTTCACTTGCGCCAAGGATCACTAATGATGGGCACACTTTTACGCAGTGACCTAGGAGTCAGAAACGCTTCCAAGGGTCTTCCCCTTGCTGTTCTCATGTCTTTTCAGCACATTATGCATGTGTCTGATGATGTGTCACACACCACATGGCCAGATAATGTTGTAAAATGTTAAAATTATATTTCCCAGTGAATGCATTTGTCTTGGTTGGAAGCAATGCAAAAGTGCAAAAACACGTCAAAAACGCTACGTGTGAACATAGCCCAAGGAGTGGAGGAAAATTTTGGGATTTGGTTATTTATTTTGCCTTATATACAAGTCATTACCCTGGAAAGGATGTTCCTTAACATATTTTCCAGGAAAATCCATTTTGGATTTGTTTATGTATATTTTATTGTGAGTTCGTAAAAGTGGCATAATACCTGTTACAACGTTGTTGACAGCAGTGACCTGGAAGTCAGAAATGCTACCAGGGGTCTTCCCCATGCTGTTCCCATGTCTTTTCAGCACTGTATGCATGTGTCTGATGATGTGTCAAACACCCCATGGCCAGATAAGGTTGTAAAATGTTAAAATGACATTTCCCAGTTAATGCATTTGTCTTGGTTGGAAGCAATGCAAAAGTGCAAAAACGCGTCAAAAACGCTACGTGTGAACATAGCCCTAGGAGTGGTGGAGAATTTTTGGTTTTGGTTATTTATTTTGCCTTATATAAAAGTCATTACCCTGTAAAGGAAGTTCCTTAACATATTTCCCAGGAAAATCCATTTTGGATTCGTTTTTGTATATTTTACTGTGATTCCGTAAAAGTGGCGTAATACCTATGACAACGTTGTTGACAGCAGTGACCTGGGAGTCAGAAATGCTTCCAGGAGTCTTCCCCATGCTGTTCCCATGTCATTTGAGCACTGTTCCCATCGATTTCGTCAATTTTTAGGCCCTCTGCAGACCGCCATGGGAGCCGCCTGAAAAATGCTCGAGTTTCCCATAGACTTACATTGGGCCCGTTGCTCGGGTCAAGCACCCGAGTATTCCAATTTGCTCGACCTGAGCAACGTGTACCCGAGCATTTTAGTGCTTGCTCATCACTAGATAATACCTCTGCTTTCATCCACTCAATATCTACCTGATGTGGAAGCTCTGTTTGAATCAGACTTAGTAAATGAAGAAAAACCCCTCAATTTCCGTGCCATTCACTCTGTATTAGGCTCTCACAGTCAATAATAAACCTATCCGCTATAGCTCCTTTGGTCAATATTTATCACCATTGAATTATACAAGTGACTTACTCTACTCTGTGAACCTATTACGTTAGTCACTGAATTCACCTATTAATCCATAATAAATCATATTAAATCTCATCTGAATCCATTATAGGAGTGAGCAACAACTTTGTCTCTTCTAGTGGAGTTTCTGATCCGGGGTTACCCCTCATCATATACTGCCCTAATCCTAACCTTCGCTATATCTCCCTATTCACGATCTCATCTTCAGTTATCTTATTATACTTTTCCAACTTCCTTTTCCATCCTCCAAAATGGACAAAAGTGGTCCCAAATGTAAATCCACAAGCTCAAAAAACATTAAGTCTGCACACAACATAAAAATGGACTCTCAGAAAGAAAATCAGAGCCTTCTTCAAAACACTAGACACACTTCTGTCTCATCTACTTCAGAAGAATCCCCTAACTCAATTAGCCCTTTGAAATCCAGGTCTCCCTTAATGAGACTAGATAACAACCGGAGTCTTCCAGACAAAAACAATACTCCTCTTATAGTGGACCACCAAAATCCAACACACATCTTAATAATTCTATTAAATCTGGTATAAACAAACACCATCATTCTGCTACTGAAGACCCTCCTGTCGACGGAATGCATTTTTCTGTATCGTCAAAGAGGAAGGAACCTGATGACAGAGAAGTAAAAGACTCTACCTGTCAGGGGTTTTCTGGGATTAAAGATGGCGTCACCTCTCCCACTCAAAGTCCGGATAGACACCGTCATAGGCAAAATCAATTTACTTTTTCTTCCCAATCTCCAGATAATAAACTAAAAGCCTTAATCAGTTTTGAAGACATTAACTCTTCTGATAAAAACGCCTCTGAAAACTTTATGAGGGAATTGACAAAAGCTTTAAACAACAATATGGAACTAGGCTTTGAATGACGAGCAAATCTTCTCCTATCCACTCTTAATGCCATCACTCAGAGAATTGAAGCTAGTGAAATAAAAATCACTTCCGTTGAAATAAAAACAGACTATTTGTCAAAATCCCACCAAGATTTGCATCAGGAAATTTCTAAACTTAGATCTAAGCTGTCAGATCTAAAGGATTGTAACCGGAGAAACAACATCAAACTCCGAGGGATTTCTGAAAACATCTCGCAAAATAATTTAACCAACTATGTCAAAGACCTATTTCATAAAACTATTCCGAGCTTTTCTGACCTAGACATGTTTATCGACAGAATCCATCGCCTTCCTTGTCCCCCGGGTCTTCATCCAGATTCCCCAAGAGATACCATTTAATGAATTCACTTTTTTTCCTCAAAGAGAAGATCCAAAATTTCATCAAACAGAATAAAACAGAAACTGTGGCCAACCAGGCACACTTTTTCACATTTTTTGGAGCTGCTCCAAAATTAAATCGCTTTGGAGCCAGGTTTTCTCTCTGTTAACAAATGTATTCAATAATAATTTCCCAATTACTCCTCAAATGGCCCTCCTCTCTCTAAATTTAGAAAATTTTGAACCTTTTCAAAGACAACTTCTGATACACATCTTTTTCGTAACCAAGAATTCTATTGCCGCCCTTTGGAAGGATTCTCAACCTCCTAAACTTTGTGACATCATTGAAAAAATCTCTCCAATAGCTCATTAGAATCTACATATGCCCTAATCAATAACTATCTTCCTAAATATCACAAAAAATGGAACTGCTGGACTTCAAAATTCCCTTGATTCTCTTCTCTTTGACATTGTTATTTGAATACTTCTCTTTTTTCAATTGGTACTCTCATGGGCAATTTAAATATTGATTATATATAGTATAAACCTAATGATAATTCTCAAACTTTTTTTTTATCTCTAATTTGTTCACTGCAATACTGCTTTTGTTACTATCTACTTTGTAACAAATTAAGTTCTCCCTTTTTCCCTACCCTCCCCCCTCCCTTTTTCCTTGTCCTGTGGAAAAGTAAATACATTTTTCCCCTCCCCTCCCTCCCCCTCCCTTTCCTTCCCCTCTTTATCATTCCCTTCCCTTTGTTAAATCTAAATTTAATTAAAAATTATTGGAAAAAAAATGTACAGAAACTGGCCAATACCCCACCACCATTTTTTTTTTTACCAAAATTTAGAAAATTTAAGGGAAGCAACAGTTTAATAAAGAGACACATTTAGGAGCCAGGAAAAGCCAGGAATGGTCTTTGTCCAGCACCGGACAATGTAAAGTGCTAATGAATATGTATGCCCTATCTACCTAACAATTTGGGAAGAGACATATATGCTGACAAGGGAAAACTGAACACTGCGCTTGGACCAAAAAGTAGGCGTGATTGCTGAATGTTCTTGCTGTATGTGCAACTGCAAGTTGTGGGCAAGAGGCATCAGTGCCTGCTTCCTGGACAGCAGATTGGGTAGGATGTAACACAGGGGAAGGGCCAGTGGTTTTACCCTTAGACACAGATTTTGTACCCAGGTCTTCTGCCCACCTACTGCGGTGCTGCATATGTCAGCAGTATATGACTTATGCTAACAGAGGTATTATGTCGAATTTACCTTTATAAAGGGATGTGTGGGTAAGATTTTCAAACTAGCAGCATATATAGAGCATGTTTCATTACTCATATTATTATTCTGTGAAATGCTGAAACCTGAAGAAGTGTGTGGAGCATATTAATGCATTGATGTTCCACAATGTCCTAGTGCAGACCCCAAAATCAACATCAGGCTCCCAGATACATGCTTAAAGAGACCGTGAGAAGGGCAACACAATAAAAAAATTATAATAATAAAATATATAGAGATTGAGAGTAGAAATTTGACCATTGCACAATGTACAAAGGTTTCCAAAAATTACCCAAGGGGTCTGTATCATACACTCTGAAAGAGACCGTGATGGGGACCTCACAATAAATTTTGCAATTATTATAATTGCTAGAGATAGGGAGTACAAGTTTCACCATTGCACAATGTACAAAGGTTTACAAATTTAAAAACATTACACAGGTGGGGTATACATATATGACCACTAAGAACTTGTTGCAGTAGCAGGAGGAGTAGGACATGATTTCCAGAACAAAATGGGTTTGGATGATAAGGGATGGACGTTAAGACAACTTCCAAAAAAGAACATTTGGTCTACATTTATGTTGGGTTGCTGTCATCCATAGGGCTTACAAAGTCGGAGGAAATTCAGCCCTTGTTCAATTTTAGAAGAGTCAGCCTGTCTGCATTTTCCGTTGACAGGTATGTGCGCCTATCTGTTATGATTGCACTGGCTGAACTAAAAACCCGCTCAGACAACACACTTGCGGCAGGGCATGGCAGCACCTCCAAGGCGTACAATGAGAGGTCGGGCCAAGTGTGCAGCTTGCACAACCAATAGTTAAAGGGCACTGAAGAATCAGGAAAGACGCTGGTAGGGTCACTTAAGTACTCCTTCACCATCATGGTCAACGTCTCCCTCCTTGTCATAGTTACACTCACAGATAGCCCTGGCTGATGTGACGGTTTCATGAAAATGGCCCAGTTCGTGGACATTCCCCCCCTGACTTCCACCTGGTATGTGTGTCCCTCCCCTGTAATCCTTGTGGGTTAAAAGAGCCGGTACCGCTGCCAACAAAGTTGTCTAAGGGTAATCTTTTCAACAGCTCTTCAACAATGGCCCTCTGGCATGCATGCCTTGAAAATGGCACGTCTGCCTCCGACATGAGAGAAGGAAATTTCTCCTTGTACCATGGGTCAAGAAAGGTATACAGCCAGTATTTAATGGTGGACAAAATGTCTTTCACGCGAGGGTCTTGGAAAAGGCATCTGGACATGAACTGTACCATGTGTGTCAGACTACAAAGAGTTAAACATTCAGTGTCACCACCAGGATGAACACTAACCATCCTCTCCTCCTCACGACCAATCACCTCCTCCTCCTCTTCAGGCCATCCATGCTGGACAAGCATGAAATTGGGATTGGGAGTCCCCTCTGTAGCGGAGACCAAATATTCCTGTTCTTCCTAATCCTCCTCCTCCTCCTCCTGTTCCTCGCTGGGCTGTATGGTATCAGCCACTGTAAAATCTTGCTCCATAGCCATCTGCTCGGCATTCAAAGCTTCCTCTTTGAGATTCTGCAGCAAACGCTTTAATAGACAGAGCAGCGGGATGGTTACGCTGATAATAGCGTCATCAGCGCTCACCATCTTGGTGCAGTACTCAAAGTTTTGAAGAAGCTCACGTTTGTCAGCGATCCACACCCACTCAGCAGTTGTTATGTGGGGGACTGAGTGTTACTCTGACGGGCATTGAAAGCTGAAATTCAGCCACTGCCCTCTGCTGCTCACTAAGCCTTGCCAACATATGAAAGGTTGAATTACAGCAAGTGGGCAGGTCAAAAATCAGTCAGTGACGTGGCAAATTAAAGTGCTGCTGCAGCACAGCCGGACCTGCGTAAGCCTGAGATGACTTTCGGAAATGGGCACTGACACAGCGTACCTTGGCAAATAGGTCCGGCAAGTCAGGGTATGTTTTTAAAAAACAAACTGTACAACCAAGTTCAGCACGTGGGCCATGCATGGAACGTGTACCAGCTTGCCGACCTTTAAAGCCGCCACTAAGTTACGCCCATTATTACACACAACTAGACGTGGTTGGACATTCAGCAGGGAGAGCCACTGATCAATTTGGTCTTTTATCCCTTTTAACAGCTCTGCTGCATTGTGAGCTTTATCACCTAAACAGATGAGCTTCAGCAGAGAGTGCTGTCACTTTGCCAAGACAGTGCTGCAGAGCTCCCTGCTGGGGAGTGATGGGGAGGCTAGTTCAGCTGAGGATGAGGAGGAGGAGAGACAGGAACTTGCATACGAGGAGACTAAAACCCTGATGGAAGTTGTGCCCTCTATTCTTGGTGTGGGTATGATGTGTGATGTCCCAGCCTCTGACTCTGTCCCAGACTCCACCAGGTTCACCCAGTGTGCCGTCAGGGAAATGTAGCGTCCCTGTTCACAAGAACTTGTCCACGTGTCTGTGGTTAGGTAGACCTTTGCTGTGACTGCATTGGCCAGAGCATGGCTGATATTGTGTAACAAGTGCTTCTGTAATGCGGGGATGGCACACTGGGAAAAATAGTGGTGGCTGGGAATCGAGTACCGTGGGGCTGCCACCACTAAGAGGTTGCAGAAAGACTCAGTTCCCACAAGCCGAAATGGCAATATTTCCAGGGCTAGAAATCTGGCAATGAGGGCGTTTAGTGTTTGGGCCTGTGGGTGGGTGGATATTTCTGCTTCCTGTGGAACGTCTGTGGCAGGGACAACAGAACGCTATGCTGGGACAACGAACTGGACATGGTTGCTGACAGTTGTCTGTGCAACCGCAGGTTGTGGGCAGGAGGCATCAGTGCCTGCTTCCTGGACAGCAGATTGGGAAGGCCATAACACAGAGGAAGGGCTAGTGGTTTCACCCTCAGACACAGATTTTTTACCCAGGCGCTCCGCCCACCTACTACGGTGCTTGGCTGCCATGTGCTTCTGCATGCTGGTGGTGCTCAGGTTGGCAGTGTTCTTGCCTCTTCTCAGCTTGGTATTGCAGATCCTGCAAATAACTGTTGTTTTGTCTGAAGGACTTTCAGAAAAAAACTGCCATACAGGGGAAAAACGCACCCTTGGCCTATTATCTAGCTGAGTGGGGGGGCTCTGTGGAACAGTTGACCGAGTTCTCCCTCTGGTCAAACCACTACCTCTTCTTGCCTGTTTTCGTGCTACAGGTCCATCTCTCTCTGCACTGCTGTGTTCGCTATGTGTGCCACCGTGACAGGTTGGATCAGTGGCCTCATCATCGACCACGATGTCTTTTAATTCATCAATCTGATCCTCCTTCTGAGTTGCGATTTCAGGCTGACCTGATGGCAACTGTGCATCATGATTATCCGCCACCTCTTCAGACATGAATTGACCTTCCATAACATGGCTTTCTTCTGGCCGTGGGTGCACAAATTTTTGTGCATCACTACACTCCACCTCCTCATGACCATCTTTAATGGTGCACGGTGAGAGGCCAGAATAATTACAAGGGAACATAAACAGTTCCTCGGAGTGGCCAGCATTGGGGGTCATATGTCTCCTGGGACTTTTGATGGGGGGGAGGGAGGAGGACCAGGTTGGGCCTCTTGGTGCTGCTTGTCAACACACTGGTGCCTTTGTCTGCCATCCAACCCACAACATCCTCGCACTTGTCTGGGTTCAACAGTGGTGCAGCGCACAGACCGAATTTTGACAGGAAGCAAGAATGAGATAAAGTCACCTTCTGATCTGTCACACGGCCTTGGCATCCACCACCACATCCACGTCACATTCTTTAACGTCACCCTTTCCCATATTGAATGCGCTATGAAAAAAAAATTCCTGGCTTTATTTTTTACAAGTACCCTCACAGAGGTGTTATGTACAAATTCCCTGTATCTAGCAATGTGTGGTTAATTTTTTTTAGCTATCAGCTTTATTACACACGGCAACCGCTGACTCAGCAAAAATTACTGGTAAATAGTGACGTTTGTGTATCTCAGCAGGCTTTGCTCCAGTCGCACAACTGCTAGATAAATATACGCTATTTCATCAATAGGCGACTAATATTATTTAGCTCTAAAAAAAGATGTTTAGTACATGCTGGCACTGACGAATATTATTTAGCTCTAAAAATAGAGCAGTTTAGTATATGCTAGGACTGAGGAATATTATTTAGCTGTAAAAAAAGCGGTTTAGTATATACTGGTACTCAGGAATATTATTTAGCTCTAAAAAAAATTGTTTATTATATGCTGGTACTGAGGAATATTATTTTGCTCTAAAAAGAGCTGTTTTGTATATTATGGTACTGGATATGAAACCCTGCCTCTCTCCCTACTCCCACAATCTGTTCCTACACTATACACAATGCAACCTAGCAGAGATCTGCAGCATGTACTTGCAATGCTAACACCCTGCCTGCCTTTCCCTCTCCTTCGTATTAAATCTCTCCCTATGCTATCTCAACCTAACTGAGAGCTAATCTTCATTCTAAGTAGCTCTTAAAGAGAGCTTTTTGGACTCAGAAACTCTCTCTATGCTCACACTCCGCTCTCACTACGCTGTTTCCACATGTAATGTGCACAAGATGGCACCAGAAGGGCTTAAATATCCCCCTATGATTCTGTAAGGCCAGCCAATCACAGTAATGTCACAACAAAGATGGCGACGGCATTACTGTGATTGGCAAGCAAGCTCAGCATGTTTATTGGCTGCAAATAAAGTGGCAAATATGCTGGGTGGGTCACTCGAATAAACCGAGACGAATAGCTAATTACTCGCCGAATAACGAATAGCCCGAATAGCGTACTATTCGTGCGAGTAACGAATAGTGCCGAATGTATTCGCTCATCACTAATTATAACCTAAATCAGTTATCTGAAACAATCACAGCATTATGCATGTATGCCAAAACCAACCGACTACATCCAAAAATATATTATAGGGAAGCTTCTTAGCATTAACAATAAATCACATGTTTTTTTAGATGAATTATGTTATTAATTACTAAATATGTAAATAATATGAAATATGCACTTTGATTGGCTTATAATCCATGTACTTTAATTGGTTCATGTCTTGTTGAAATCTTATTGAATATTTTCCAATACTTACTATAAAAAAGGGGCCACCACAGGTTTGGCCCCTAGAGAGAAAGAGACTTTAATATACACACCTTGTGTCTGTGTATTTTGTTTCTCCCACTGGCCAGCCACTCCCTAATACCAGAGGGAGATAACAGCAGCTGTAACCAGGTCCTCATGCACATACATATGTGTACATATATATAGACAGAACACACACAGATCAAACACATATGTATACACATTGCACATACATAAGTGTGCACAGAGCGCATACATAGACATGCACATGTATGAACAGAGCACACAGAAAAACACACGTATACACAAAACACGCAAATATATACATTCAGAGCAAATACATATATATACAAAGAGCACACACAAACACATACATTTGTATACACATATGTATACACAGAGCACTCATACATACACACACAGCACATATATGCGCATGCACACATAAGTATATACAGAAAACACAAACACATATACTATAGAGGACTTTCCAGCATATCTCGCGATGTTCATTTCTTCTAGAATCCCACAGGATACAGGACCAATGGTCACATGCTCATGATGCCACCATCCCTCTATAAGACTTTAAACAATTTGAAATCTCTTTTTTAGCCTATTTTGCCTGTAGAAAACAAGCTGCCTAACAATTATGTACACTTTAATAAAGGGTGTTGATTAATAATGGGCCAAAATGATCAGTAAAGTTCGGGGTCCGTGTCAGATGACACCATGTGAGCCAGAAGCTGTGACCAGCTCCTGTGCAATAAATAATAAAAAATTGGAAAAAAAAGGCATGGATTCCCCTCTATTTTTGATAACCAAAGCAGGTAAAGCTGACAGATGCGGGCTGCAACCCCCAGTTGTCAGCTTTATATTGGCTGGTTATCAAAAATAGAGATGTCCCCACACTATATTTTTTAATTATTTAAATAAATAATTTAAAAATAACAACATGTGGTCCCCCCCCATTTTTGACAACCAGCCAAGCTAAAGCAGACAGCTGAGGGCTGGTATACTCAGAATAGAAAGGGAACATGGAAATTGGTCCTCTCAAGCCTAACAATAGCAGCCCGCAGCAGCCCCAGAAAGGGGCATCGATTAGACACACCAATTCTGGCACTTTGCCCGGCTCTTCCCACTTGCCTGGCACGGTAGCAAATGGGGTAATATTTGTGGGGTTGATGTCAGTTGCTTTATGGCTGCTGACATCAAGCCCACAGATTAGTAATGGAGAGACATCTATAAGACGCCCCCATTACTAACCCCATAGTCATATTGTAATAAAGACACAGCAAGAATAAAGTTCTTTAATTGAAAGAAAGACACAAACTCCTTTGTTTGAAATAAAACTCCCCACCCTCTTTTACTCATTTATTTTCAAAAATATAAAATAAAAAAAGCATATTCCTCACCTGTCCGACGGAAAAATAATACATATCTGCCCCACATAGATTCAGATGATTTGAAGAGTGGTCACATCAGTAGTACATCAGCCAACACCTGTGACAGGTGGTAACCTTTTTACCGCTGGTCACAGCTGCTGGCTCACAAACTGTCATCTGAAAGTAACATAGTAACATAGTTTTTAAGGTTGAAGGAAGACTAAGTCCATCTAGTTCAGCTAGTGTAGGAACCATAGCTCTCTGACTGGCGATAATGATCTTACCGCTGATCAGAGCCCCTGTTTGCCACGCTGTCACGCAGATGACACCATGAGAAACAACAGATGTTCGTGCCCCCCATTCATCTGAATGGGGTCCGGGTTCAATTTTGATTTTGGGTACCATTCTAGGAAAATGTAGCATTTGGTACTGACTGTATATATAGAGCATTAAAAAATAACCTTTATTAAATACCTTTAAAAACTTTTTTTGTGTTCAAAAAAAGTGCAAAGAATAGTGCTTTCACACAGAGGCGGCAAGCATTTGATCTCATGATGCGGTCTGTTTTCGGCAGACCTTAAGTATTTCTCCCCTGAAGAGTCTATACCCGACAAAACGCGTTGTGAGCATGATCTGAGGACAACTCCCCCCATTAGCCATTCCTATGTATGGACAGAGGTTCTTTCAACAGTGATCCCTGACTGACTGTGGCAGAAAAAAAAAGGGGTGAGATTGTTCCTTATACTAATACTTGTCTGCACTGAGGTAGTTCCGGATGTTGCCTGGTGCCATACTTTAAAACGGTATTTTATATATATTTTCTATAACTCTGCATCATGGTATGATAGAAACCTGCCTATTAAATAGATGTTCATGTAGCTGTTTTCAATTAATGGATGTGAATATATACAGTTAACATCCAGTACGTTTCCAGGCCGCTGCTGAGTATGGTATTATATGTATAAGTGCATTCAGCCACATTATAGTGTTGGGATGTCTGGAGGGTTGTTTATTAATTTGTTCTGAACTTGTGATAGACAAATAGTAGACGCATGGTCTGCACTTATTTACATTGAGTCCTCTTTCCCTTTTGTATGCAATATTACTGTTAGTATCTCAAATACCAAGATCGATATGGGAAATGACCACAAGACATATACCATATAAATACGAGAAGATGTTCCCTGTTGCCATTTGACTTTGGAAAAAACGTTGGTATATACAGGCACCTCCTTATAGTTCTCTGTTGGATACAGGGACCATTTTGTATCACGTGTGATAGCACTATTCTTTGCACTTTTTTGAAGACAAAAAAGTTTATAAAAGTATTTAATAAAGGTTATTTTTTAACGCTCTATATATACAGTAAGTACCAAATGCTACATTTTCCTACATAAATATTTTGGTAACTATACCCTTACTATAGCTAGTGGGTACCATTCTTCTATCCGAACTGAACTTTTTTTAAATGTTCGGCCGAACCCGCCAGACCCGAACATCCACGGGTTCGCCCATCACTAGTGTTGATATCCTTAGGCAACACCCTCATTACACAAATACACATAACCTGATAAGCTTCAATCCAATAAGCCTTCATATGTATACAGCATGGGGTTGGAAAATATGCATAAAAATGATGATATTGCCAAAATACTTACTTATGTAATAACTGTGAACGCAATGTTTAATAAATGTACAAGCATTCCTCGAGCAAAGATAGGGAATCTTCAGTTTATTGTGCAATCCATAATAGTCAATTCAGACCTTCATCACTCATTGTCATGACATGGATGCTGCAAATAGACTGATATGGAAAGGATAGAAACTACCACTAATCAATCTCTCTCTTTCTCTCTCCCACTATCTCTCTCTCCTTCATCAGACTTATTGCCATGACATGGATACTGCAAATAAACTGATATGGAAAGGATAGAGACTACCATTAATTAATCTTTATCTCGCTCCATTTGGTCAACCATTATTTTTTGCCACCCATAAAAAGAGTTTCCCATCTGCTTTCTGGTTAAAACATTACTTGGAGCAGCATACTCGATGCCTGTGAAAAAGTGTGAACTAGCCTAAAATCAAGTCAAAAGACTGCATGCAAATGTAGCCAAAAATCTAATCTGATTTAATGGAAAGTACCTTATTGAACATCACTAAACCATTATAAATTTGTAAACTCTTTGTAGACTAAGCAAAACCACTGACCAGTGATCCTCCATACTTAAATCAGAATCATCCATATTAGAATAAAACATGATTGGTACTATACAATTTTGTCTTGTGTTACTTTTCAAAATTACTGTAATAATACTTTGAGAAACCTCACCCTTCAGCAAAATAAATAGCATTATAAGTATCATGTTAAAATTAAAAGATGTAAATTACTTATTAGAAACAGAATAAGGAAAACTATTTGGCAACTTTATTATCACCGTAAGCCTTCTAAAACTGCCACTACATCTGTAATGAATGTGTGCATTTTAATCAAATTCTTTATAGGTTACTATGTATTAAAATTTTAGCTTCTGAACAGACAAGATTGTAAACTGCAGTTTAGTTTATTATATTTTAACACAACTTGGAAAAATTACATTCATAAAGAGGACCCTGCTCAGCATCCATCTAAACACCATTAGCTAATGTTTTGATGTACAAATAACAGTAGTGCACTATTCTTTTAAGATGGAATTCTTACGTTCATATGAGTTTTCTTCCACATTGATTTCAACTCTGTCAGTTGCTAATTAGCAAGTGCTATAATATTTCTGGACTTAAGATATAGACTTTGTAAACACAAAATAACCGATATATACAGTGGGGAAAAAAAAGTATTTAGTCAGCCACCAATTGTGAAAGTTCTCCCACTTGAAAAGATGAGAGAGGCCTGTAATTGACATCATAGGTAGACCTCAACTGTGAGAGACAAAATGAGAAAACAAATCCTGCAAATCACATTGTCTGATTTGTAAAGAAATTTTTTTTCAATTTTGGTGGAAAATAAGTATTTGGTCAATTACAAAAGTTCATCTCAATACTTTGTTATATATCCTTTGTTGGCAATGACATCATTGTCATGCTGAAAGACCCAGCCACGATACATCTTCAATGCCCTTGCTGATGGAAGGAGGTTTGCACTCAAAATCTCACGATACATGGCCCCATTCATTCTTTCATGTACACGGATCAGTCATCCTGGTCCCTTGGCAGAGAAACAGCCCCAAAGCATGATGTTGCCACCCCCATGCTTCACAGTAGGTATGGTGTCCTTTGGATGCAACTCAGCATTCTTTCTTCTCCAAACATGCCGAGATGTGTTTCTATCAAATAGTTCTACTTTAGTTTCATCTGACCATATGACATTCTCACAATACTCTTATGGATCATCCAAATGCTCTCTAGAAAACTTCAGACTGGCCCGGACATGTAATGGCTTAAGCAGGGGGACACGTTGGCACTGCAGGATCTGAGTCCCTGGCGGGTAGTGTGTTACTGATGGCAGCCTGTGTAATGTTGGTCCCAGCTTTCTGCAGGTCATTCATTAGGCCCCCCTTTGTGGTTCTGGGATTTTTGCTCACCATTCTTGAGATCATTTTGACCCCACAGGGTGAGATCTTGTGTGGAGCCCGAGATCGAGGGAGATTATCAGTGGTCTTGTATGTCTTCCATTTTCTAATTATTACTCCCACAGTTGATTTCTTCACACCAAGCTGCTTGCCTATTGCAGATTCAGTCTTCCCAGCCTGGTGCAGGGCTACAATTTTGTTTCTGGTGTCCTTTGACAGCTCTTTTGTCTTCACCATAGTGGAGCTTGGAGTGTGACTGTTTTAGGTTGCAGACAGGTGTCTTTCATACTGATAACAAGTTCAAACAGGTGCCAGTACTACAGGGAATGAGTGGAGGACAGAGGAGCCTCTTAAGAAGAAGTTACAGGTCTGTGAGAGCCAGAAATCTTGCTAGTTTGTAATTGACCAAATACTTATTTTCCACCAAAATTTGAAAAAAAATTCTTTCCAAATCAGACAATGTGATTTTTAGGATTTGTTTTCTCATTTTGTCTCTCATAGTTGAAGTCTACCTATGATGTCAATTACAGGCCTCTCTCATCTTTTTAAGTGGGAGAACTTGCACAATTGGTGGTTGACTAAATACTTTTTTTCCCCATTGTATAGTAAAACAAATCCAAAACAATTGTCCAGAAATAAGGTCATAAAGCTAAAGAAATAACTATTCACAAGAATAGTGGGGCTACAGGTGGATATTAGTGTTAAGCAAAAAGATTTGCAAGACCATGGTCCAGCGACCACATGGATAGTTTGTAGTGACCAGACCAGAGCACTGCGAACCTCTTATAATGACTGATGCTCCTAATGTCTTTTCTAAGTAGTTAGCCCCTTTGACTTCATTACAATGTGGTACCACAAATGCATGATGTTGAAACAGGCTCATTATTCAAAAGAAATGCTGGGGATGATGGCAGGTAGGAGGAGGTTTGCAGTGGTCTCATCCCTTATTTGAGGAATTTGATTGCCACTACTGTTTTATCGAAAAGTTTTCTTGAGGACATACACCATGCCATACCCAGAAAAGACTGTGTTATTATCACTTGCTGCAAAACATATAAAGTATGAAACAAAATAAAACAAAATGTAGCAAAAAATGGGAATATTTATTTATTTATTTTACTCACTTATATAGCGCCATTAATTCCACAGCACTTTACAGACATTGTTATCACTGTCCCCACTGAGGCTCACAATCTAGATTCCCTATCAGTATGTCCTTGGAGTGTGGGAGGAAACCGGAGAACCCGGAGGAAACCCGTGCAAACAATATAATTTTGTATTTTTCTTTTAAATTAAAATAACTTCTTGAATTTTAGGCGAGAATTACCATGTCTATGAGGCCACCTGTCATCAGTGGATTGAGAACAGAACCCATTTACAATGATCTTTTGCTACAGCCAGGTCTGCGCCCCTACCTGGGGGGGGGCTGCTCCTGGACTGGTCCGGACTGCAGTGGGACTGCGCCCCTATCTGGGGTTGCAGGCCCACCAACACTCTGAGGATGATGGCGGGGTTGCGTGGGGTGCCATTACCATCGACACCCAGCAGAGGATGGCACTTTGGATATTACAGAGGGCTGCGCCCCTGTCTGGGGTGGCTGCAACCTGAGGAAACAGGTCGATCATCCCCCGGGAGCCTACCTGGAGCGCGCAGTGGCTGAAGCATCTCGGCGTCCTCGGTGCTCTAGCAGGCGCGCACTTACGGCCTCCTCCTGTGAGTCGCGACTCGATGATGTCAATACGCCTCTCGGCGGTCACGTGACAGGACCCGGAAGTTCCGATCACTGGCATCTGCAATGCAAGTATAGTGCGGTACTGACCAAAGCGGCGTCCCTGTTGTAAAAGAAAAAAAAAGAGGTTAAAATTGATGTAAGGGTAGAACAGGTGCTACTATTTAACTGCCCAAGCACCGCTGTTCTGGGCTTCCCAGCTTCACTTCTCCCTATCATGGAGACAGAAAGTGAGCAGCAGCAGCAGCAAGTTCAGCAGCCGCCATCTTCACCATCTCAGCGGCTCTTTGGGGAGCTTCATAAGGTACATCACCCTCGAGCTACTGGTAATGCCCGGTCCTCAGGAGAGCGAGGTTCGGCGCCTAGGTCCAGTCATCATAGCTCCAGCAGGATGGACGAATCTGCAGCCTCCAGGGAAGATCCCCCGACTGAGAATGGTCCTTCCTCCAAACCGGTACCAGCCCTTTGAGCTGCCTGGGTACGTGATCTTCGAGAAAGTTCACTTAGTAATGAAGTATCCCTTCTCCTCTTCTATTTTTTAATAGGGGAAGAAGTGTGCCTCAAAGACCAAGCATTTTGAATGTGCATTGTGTATCACCGTCCTTCCAGACTCGTATCCCAAAAAATTGTGTCAATCCTGTATCAATCAGATGCTAGCAGAAGAGACCTCTAGTTTTGCCTCGGGATTGAAAACCTTAGTCCAGTCTGAAATTAGTCAAATCCTCTCTAAAAAAATCTAAGAGAAAGGTAGATACAGACTGTGAGATCTCCCCAGCCCCTGATGACTCCCTGTCATCGGCTTATGAGTTGGACTCTGACAATTCAGCCTCTTCATCATCCACTTCCTCAGATAGTGGTGTGGGTCAGCATTGTTTTCCCCTTAATGAGACTGATGGTTTGGTTAAAGCAGTTCACTCAACTATGGGCATTACAGATGCCAGACCAGAGAAATCAGTCCAGGACGTAATGTTCAGGGAGCTGGGGCAAAGGAAAAGAAGAAGTTTTCCTATTAATGATAAACTTCAGGATCTGATACGTAGAGAATGGAAAAGACTGAAGAGAAAGGGTGCTCTCCCTCCATTCTTTAAGAGAAAATACCCCTTTGAAGACTCTGCTTCTTCCTCCTGGGAGAAAGCCCCAAAAAATAAATGTGGCCATAGCTCTTCCATTTGATGATGTGGGGGCCCTTAAGGACCCTTTGGACAGGAAAGCTGACACCTTTCTCAAAGGAACCTGGGAAATGACTGCTGGGGCTCTAAAGCCAGCAGTTGCCGCAACCTATACAGCCAGGTCCCTAATGATATGGCTGGACCAGCTTGAATCCCATCTGAAGAATAACACACCCAGAAAAGAGATTTTATCAGATATGTCACTTTTACCGGGGGCAGCAGCTTTCTTGGAGGATGCCTCCACGGATTCAGTCAGGTTGGCAGCAAGGTCGGCCGCCATGTCCAACGCAGCCTGTAGAGCCCTATGGTTTAAATGTTTGCCAGGTGATAGTGAGGCAAGAACGAGATTCTGTACTCTACCGTGTGAAGGGGAACATCTTTTTGGGCCTGTTCTGGATGAGTTTCTGGATAAAGCTAGTGACAAAAAGAAGGTGTTCACTAGCTTGCCCGCTCCCACTTATAAACATCTTTTCCATAGAAGATTTCTATGAAAAAGACCTCCGATGCGTCAGAAGAAGTGGGAAGACAGCAGGCCGAAAGGTAGAGGGCTCCTATTCGGCTCTTCTTCTTCTACTCGAGGGCCCTGGAAACCGAGTCAGTGACTCGTAGCCCAGGTAGGAGGGAGGCTGTTGGGCTTCTTACCTGCCTGGACAAAAATTTCTGCCAGTAACTGGATCCTTGATCTGGTAGGTTCGGGTCTGAGGTTCGAGTTCCAGTAGATTCCTCGTGGGAGATTCATCTTGACCCCAGCCCATTCCTCAGTGTTAGAGCAGGCGGCCCTACAAGTGAAAGTTCGTAAAGCAGTCCTGGTGGAAGTCCTGGCATCGGAAAGGGGGCTAGGATTCTACTCGCCTTTCTTTCTGGTTTCTAAGCCTGACGATTCCTTTAGGTGTATCATTAACTTGAAAGCCCTTAATAAGTTCTTGATAGTCCCCACCTTTAAGATGGAATCCGTCAAATGAACAATAAAGTTGCTTTTTTCAGGCTGTTACAAGGTAGTGTTAGATTTAAAAGATGCCTATTACCATGTACCTATACATAAGAATTTCCAGAGGTACCTTAGGGTAGCTTTGATCCTAGATGGAGAAATTAAACATTTCCAGTTTAGGGCCCTGCCGTTTGGTCTAGCCATAGCTCCCCGAGTATTTACTAAGGTTATAGCAGAGGGCATGGCTCATGCTAGGGAACATGATATTTTAATTATCCCTTACCTAGATGATTTCTTGATAGTTGGAGATTCAGCCTCCCAATGTGATACACACCTGAAACTAGTAACCTCCATCTTAGAGAATCTGGGCCGGATTCTGAATCTGGAAAAATCTAGGGTAGTGCCTTCAAAAATTCAGCAGTTTTTGGGTATTATGCTGGATTCAGATCTTCAAGTATGTTACATCCCGGAAACCAAAAAAACAAAAGGTTAAGATTCTGGTAGGAAAAGCAATATCAAACCCGGTCATGTCCCTTAGAGCAGCAATGTCCTTGTTGAGTACCCTGACATCTTGTCTTCCCGGGTTCTGTGGGCACAATACCACTCCAGGGTTCTACAGTGGGATGTTCTACATAATGAAGTTTTGTTAAATGGGCACTTAGAAGGATGTTTATTCTTGTCACCCCGATCAGTTGAGTTCTAACAGTGGTGGGTGAACGAGGCGAACCCATCTCGAGGGGTTCCCTGGGTGTTTAGAGTCACTAAGATAATTACCACCGATGCAAGCTTCTGTGGGTGGGGGGCCCATCTGGGGGATATGGTAGCCCAGGGGTCCTGGTCAGATACTGAAAAGGGTTTTTCCTCCAATACTAAAGAACTGTTAGCAGTGGACAAAGCGATTAATCATTTTCTGTTTTTCCTTCATGATAAAAACATTAAAATCCTAGGATAATAGGATTGCGGTAGCTTACGTGAACCACCAAGGAGGTACACGTTCAAGATCGCTGATGAGAGTGCCGGATCATCTTTTTCAGATTTCGGAATGTCATCTCCTTTCCTTAATGGCCCTCCACATCAAAGGAAAAGAAAACATAAAAGCAGACTACTTAAGCCGCTATCCTCTGAGACAGGGAGAATAGGAGCTAAAACTGGACATTTTCTCCCAAATAGTACGAAGATGGGGGCCTCAGGTGGTAGACCTCTTTGTCATGAGACTAAATCGAAAGACAGAGCTTTTTTGGTCCCAAAATCCCAGAGAAAACCCCCTGGCAGTGGACGCCCTCCAAGTAACTTGGGATTTCAGCCTGGCCTATGCCTTTCCCCCGTTGAGTCTTCTTACCATGGTCTTAAGAAAGATCAAAGAGGACAAGGCGAGGGTTCTTCTGGTTGCACCCTTTTGGCCCAGGAGGCCCTGGTTCTCATGACTGAGGGGCATCTCATCTCCGATCCTTGGGTCCTGCCCGAGATTCCGGATCTCCTTGTCCAGGGTCCAATAGTCCATCCTCAAGCACCTGGCCTCCACTTGACGGTGTGGAACTTGAGAGGTCACTATTAGAATGTAAAGGAATCTCTCGGGACCTACTGTAGTAGCTACACTAATGTGTAGTAGCAAACCTATCACTACTAGAATTTAAGCTAGAACTCGGAAGAAATTTTTATCTTTTTCCGGTTCTACAGTTGGTGAGGGGGCAACTAATTGGTAAAATTTTAGAGTTTTTACAGAAGGGCCTTGAGTTGGGGTTGGCGACAAGTACCCTAAGTCTCTGCCTTGGGTGCCCTATATAACTGTGACTTGGCGGGCATTTACTGTGTTTCTTGCTTTATCAAAGCCGTGTTTAGATCCAGACCTGTTATCAAAAGCAATTTACTGCCCTGGGATCTAAATTTAGTTCTAAAGGCACTAACTAGTTTGCCCTTTGAACCAATAGATTTAGCAACCTTTTAGTCCATCTCCCTTAAAACAGCGCTTCTAATAGCTCTAACATCAGCTAGGAGGATCAGTGATATCCAGGCTCTATCTTCGGCTTCACCTTTCACTCAGATCCTGGAAGATAGAATAATTCTTAGAACTGACCCAGCATATCTCCCTAAAGTAGCTTCCCGTTTCTATAGACTCCAAGAAATAATCCTACCCTCGTTCCTTCCTTATCCGAGTAACCAAAAAGAGGCAGAATATCATACTTTAGATGTAAGAAGATGTGTGATTAGGTAACTCTCAGTCACCCAGGCATTCAGGAAAGATAGTTCTTTGTTTATCTTCTATCAAGGGATTAGGAAGGGGCTTAAGATTGCTAAATCCACCATAACTAGGTGGATCAGGGAGGCTATTACTCTAGCTTATGCTTACAGCGGTGAGGAAGTGCCACAGGGGTTGAAGGCTCACTTTACCCGGGCAGTGGCGACCTCGTGGGAGGAGAAGTCGGGTGTCTCGATGGAAGACATATGTAAGGCTGCTACCTGGTCTTCTCCGTCTACTTTCTATAGGCACTATAGACTGGATTTGGGTGTTTCATCTGACCTCACATTTGGGAGGGTGCTCCAGGCTGTGGTCCCTCCCTAGACGTCTTCATCTCTGCAATTCTCTTGTGGTGCTGTCATGGTGTACCGATAAAGTCATAAGTTACTTACCGGTAACGGGATTTTTCGGAGACTATGACAGCACCCTTATATTCCCTCCCTTCACATTGTGAGAGCACCCCTTATTTATTAATTAGAGATTTCACACTTAGTTGGTGTGTAATAAAAATATTGTTTTTATAGTTGTTTGCTATGTCTACTAGCCTGATTGTCCTCTCAATGCTCTGAGCCAAACTGAGGCGAGAGAGAGGGCCGCCCCTTTTAAGCCTGTAGGTTTCCTGTCCTTAGTGGGCAGATCCCCTCTCTCGTGGTGTTGTCATGGTCTGTTGGTTACTGTACATGTCATTTATTGTTAAATTAAAGAATAAAAAAAAAGGGGTGGGGTCCCCTGTAATTTTATTCTCTAGCAGAGGTTAAGCAGACAGCTGGGGCAGATGTTTGTAGCCTGGGAAGGGGGTAATACCTATGGATCTTCCCAGGCTACCAACATCTGGCCCCAGCTGTCTGCTTAACATCTGCTAGAGTATAAAATTACGGGGGACCCCACGCCTTTGTTTTAAAAAAAAATCTTTAATTTAACAATAAATTATATGTACAGTAAGCAACACATTCAAAACACAGAATATATATCTCACTCACATATTTATATCTATGTATATATATCTGAATTTGTGTATCTCTCTCTCTCTCTCTCTATCTCACTCTCTATCTCTCTCTAGATAAACACACACATCCATATATATACATATTTATATATGTAGTGAAGAATATTTCAATAGAAAACTATGCGTAAATGATGTAGACAATTCCCCTATGTAAAAGCCCATGTTAAAATCACATTGCGTACAGATGTCATACGGATGTTAGGTGAGAGAGTCACATAGCACTCCCATGAAAATCGCATGACACTCGCATGGCACTCATCATTTTTTTCGGTCCAGATATCGGAACGTTTTTTGTTTTTCTTACACATATGGGTATAAGCCCTAAATGTAAAAGTATCATTAGAAAGATCTCTGTACTGTATCCTAATATATCTCAACAGTGTTACAAAATCACCCCTAAGCCTTCATTTTTACAAATTGATTAACCGCAAGTTTAATAACCTGTCTTGGTATTGTAGTCCACCATTCCCTTAATAACCTTGGTTATTCTTCTTTAACTATCATATTATGGTGTACATATTTAGTCCAGAATAATAACCTATGTACTAATAAATACACAAACAATTCCCAGCGTACTGTATGTACACCACTAGCAACAAGAAATATAAGCACACAGTCATTGGGGCTTTCATTGGACAATGAATTGTCTGCTAATATGAGATACCATTACATAATCAAAAAATAAAACGTTTTCCCCATGTTTGGCAAAAATGAGTGCAATATATTTTCAACAGCCGTTAGTCAAATATCATAATGGAAACTCTTTTAGCTGTTTTTTAATAAAAGAAATTTAAGTGGAAAATAATTAGTCATTACATACCTATTTAAAGGTATACATGTCATTATAAATGTTGTTATCTATCGGCAGACTCTCTGCTATAGTCAATAAAAGAACCTTGGTCCCAATTCATCAAGCAATAATTGCCAGAATTCTGTCAAAAGACTGAAGTGTTGCAACATTTTTGGGCAATGTGTAGTAGGGCCAACATTTTGGGACTGTTGGCATTTTTGTGCCAGTCATGGCTAGCTGCAGCAATATTCTGAAAAATAGGTGGAGCTCATGTGGGATGGACTTGGCCAAGCACAACTGCCGAATTTATCATAATTTATGCCGCAAAAGTCAAGTAAAATGTGCAAAAAATAAATAAATAAAGTAAGCGAGTATCCACCTAGTGTACATTTATGACAATGACACGACAGTTGAAAGATGCGTAAAATTCTTTAAAAGACAAACGCCTCTTAATTAATTTGCATCAAACTCCAGCACTCTCTTCAATGAGACTGGTGTAAGAAATATCAGTCTTCATGAATAAGGACCCTTGTCTTTAGTAATGCATTAAATAAAGACACACAGCAGAGGAAACATCAGCTTTACTATTTCATTATTTCCCATAGAAGTGAACAAGTGTCATGGAGTCCACATTGTCCAGCAAATGATACTGTTTTTGGGTAATAGTTAGAGCCGCACTCATTGTGATTTTCTTTTGGACTGTTATTCCTATCTCAATTATTGCTCTCGATATTTAAACTATATTTATAGTAGGTAAAAAGAAGAAACTTAATTATTTCTGGAAACTGATTTTGTAAAAAAGAAAAATCTGATGTGCAACAATTATTTTTATTTTGAAATGGAAACCAATGAAATGAGATTGCTTTAAAGTCTCATTGAAAGCAGATGGCAATATCTTATATAGTTCGTCGAAAGTACATTACATATCACAGGAGATACCTCTATAATTAAAGAAGTCCTGTGGCTCAGATGTTTGGAAAACAATATTGGCACTTAAAATCCAAATTTATAGCCTCATAAAAATTTTATAGTGAGACATAAAAACTAAAGAGCAAAGGCATTAAGACCAGCAATAATATTACTATGGTGAAAAATGTCTTCTGAAAAATAATTTATTTGTCATCTATTCAAGCAGCAGATTTGAAAGTACAGCATGAATTAAAGAAGTCATTCCCATTCGGTGAAACATTATGGAGCGTACTAAAATATAAGGCAATGAAAAAGTCGTAATTGTATTTTGTCCCAGTTCAAAACACTGAGAAATGTAATCTTACGGTGGCAATCATTTGTATCCAGACAAAATAATTAGCACACTGATGTATGATTTGTCCCATGTATTTAGAAAACTGTCTTCTTAAAATTTAGCTATGAGTGAAAATTGTAGGATTCATTTAGACATAGGTCCAGACACTTATTCTTCATGTTTTTATAATTATACTTTTAATGCTTTTTTATAGCTTCCTAGTTTTTAAGTAAAAAAAGACACAGGTCCATAGAGTTTAACCTATAATCCAAACATGTCTGTACAGGAAAAATGTGAAAAGCCTCATCTTGCCGTTGTCACTTCTTCCATGAGTGAGTATGTCAATCTATACTGCTGACAAACAGTGTGCGATAGCCAAAAGGAAATGAGGATTGATACATCAAAAGATAAAACTGTATTTTATTTCATCTGTTTAAAATGGGGATATTCATGGTTAAAATTGAGAACAATTCTGACACATTTCTGGCATACTTGCCCTTTTATAATCCAAACATATTGATCCAGATGAAGAAAAAAAAACTTATGGGTCAGATGCTATTTGAGCCATATTAGGGAGACAATTCCTCCAAGACTCCAGATATTGCAATCATTATGAATATACTTATATAGACCAAGACATTTTAGGCACTCCTAAAGCAATAACAACCTATACAAGCAACTGGAGCAGAATGCCAAAAAAAATATTATTAAAATTAAAATTTTATTAAGTATAATAATTAAAAATATTTAAATAAATATGATAGTTAAAAAGGAGAATAGCCGTCACAGGCTAGCTAAACAGGTATTGCTCAAAAATGAAAAATCAATCCATATATTAGGACAAAAACTGTATAGACAGAGCAGGAGAATGCCCTCAGTACATATATTGTCACCCACAGATTAATACACAAATATACCGTATTTTTCGGACTGTAAGATGCACCGGGCCATAAAACGCACCCAGGTTTTAGAGGTGGAAAATAGGGAAAAAAAACCTTTTGAATCCTTCTGCCCGTGAATTATGACTGCTGATACATTCTGCCTTATCCATGGGCTGCATGTATCAGACACTGGATGTACAACGTAAGACTGATACGGTATGTTTCCATCTGAAATGCTGCGGCAGAGGAAAACATACCGTACTTTGGCTTCTCCTCTCCTGCTGTCAATGACTGACTGGTCTGTATCTATACACACATGCAGGAAGAAAACTGTCACTCAATAGGAGCAGATGGGGAGAAGTCGCTGGGGACCCACCTGTCCACCTAGTCTCCAGTGCGGCTTGGTCCCTGTGGCTTTTAAAGTACCGTACTGTACCGTGTGTTTTTTCTTGAAACACCGAAAAACATACGTGGATGAAGTCATGCAGCCAGTATGCTGTCCGATCCTCTGGCAGTTTGTATCATGTACTGGTTGTATGACTTCAGCCACGTATAGTATGTCCTCTTTAAGATCCCACAGGTATTGTGGTTGCCTTTGAGGGGAACTATAACTCCAAGCATATCCTGCAGCTCCTTTGGCATGCTGGTGACATGCCTCCTGGGGCCGTGGAGTACTCGGTAGCCGGGCCGGTCCTTTTCGGGGTAGTCATGGTGGCAGTGACCCAGTCTGTGGCCCCAGGTGGTCAAATAATTAAAAGAAAAGGGGAATAAAGTTTTTGGGTATAATGTTCGTGACGCCACCCGTGGTATGCGGCTATATGGGGCTGCCGCTGCGGTGCAGAACCACTGGAGCTGATGGTGAGGCAGCAGAGTTGGTTCAGCTCTCCACGGGAAATCTAAGCTCCAGGGCAGTGTAGATGATTTGTAGAGGTAGATGTTGTTGGTGCAGTGTAGTGCAAGGCAGGTGACATAGTAATTAGCCAAGGACACAGTGGGGTGCAGTCTCCAGGTTTTACTCACAGTTCTTAAATTCTCCAAGTCACAGTTACCGGTGTGTAACCGTCCACATCGTTCTGTGTCCTCCGGGGAAGTGATCCAGCAAACAGGTATCTCAGGAGCACTTGAACAGGGACCCCTTTCTGTGTACCTCTCCAGGTCGTCTCATTGTGCTGGCTCTCGCCCTCTTGCCCTGCGCCTCCCACACAGTGTCCCAAGCCAGTGGCCGCGGGCCTTGTCACCAACGTCCTCTCTGTCCCCTTGGTCCTATATGGCCATCTTTTCTGCCATTGTTTATGGAATGTGGTTACAGCACCTGAAATGCTGCAACCTCCGGTTTGCTAGCTGAGCCCTAAAGTACTCCACTAGGCTGGGGCCGGTCCCCTACTGCGGCCTGATCCCTCCACGTCAGCATGAATTCGGGCGCACCGGTGGCATCCTGCACTCGCCGTGCCCCTGGGATCCCTTCTCTCTCTCTGGAGCCCTCCTCACTGCTCCTGTCTTCTCTCCTCACTTTCTCCTCCTGGGCCTCTCTGACTGGGCCCCTCTCCTCTCTCACTCCTCTCCACTGAACTTCTTCCTTGCTCCCCTGAGCAGGACTGGACTGAACCCCTTCTAGAACTTTCTACTTCCTTTTATACTCTTCCTTTCTGTGCTCCCCTAATCTACTTCCTCCACCCATGCCCACTGCATGGTTCCCTCTCTTTTGGTTCCCCCCCTTCCAGCCAGGGACAGGGCTCAGCAGTGACCAAGCGCATCTTGCCCCGCCTGCTGTTCTGGAGTGGTGTAGTGTTGGATGTAGGTGTGTGGGTCCCTGGGTCCCGGGTAGTGCTCCCTCCTTACCTGAGAGTGGGGTACCACACCTCTAGCTGAGATGCAGTACCTCTGTGACAACTGGACCCGCAAGGGTGCCACACTGTGAGTTATAGCTCCCCATATTTATCTCATATGTTTGCCCTGAGAACTATAACTCCCAGCATGTACTTCAGCTCTTATGCCATGCTGGTTGTTATAGTTCACCACACATTTGTCATGTGGTTGCTCTGAGGAGAACTATAACTCCCAGCACGTCCTTCAGCTCTTATAGCATGCTGGGCATTATAGTTCACCACAGGAGTGGTACAGTGTTTAATGATGTGCTTTTTCACTTTACTTTACTTTATACTTTACTTCTACATAATAATGCTTGCCTCTCATTCTGGATGATAGGCAGGGAACGGGATCACACTGACTGGGGGCTGCGGCTGGGGCTGCGGCAGCGGAGGCAGCTGGGGCTGCGGAGGTGCCTGGGGTGTGGCAGCGGAGGCGGCTGGGGCTGTGGCAGTGAAGTGGGCTGTGGCAGCTGGGGTGGCGATGGAGTGGTGTTACTAAGTAGGTGCCGCCATGAATTCACTATGGCTGTGCTAGACATCAGGAAGAGGGCGGTCTCCCATCCAGATCTCGCGCTGCAGTGATGTTACAAAGAGGAAGGGCTGAGGCAAAACAGAACAGCACAGCGTGCAGTCATCCCCGGCCTTGCCTCTTTGTAGCATCACTGCAGCATGTGATCTGGATGGGGGACTGCCCTCTTCCTGATGTCTACCGTGGCCATAGTGAATTCATGTACAAGAAATATATGAAACCCAGCACCACCTCATAATTAGACATACACCTGTGCCAAAATCCCTGAGAAATAAATCAGAAAGGAAAAGCAAAGGGTAGAGTAGGCACCAAGCCTAGTAAATAATGAAATATAAAGGCAGTGTATTGAAAACATTATAGACATTTTATTATAGAAAGGACATACAACACCACTTGGTTAAAAATATTTCCATAATTTTAATATGGTCTGATATATATGTACACATACTCCGCTAGTATTTAATTAGTATCTGTGTTTGGTAATTGTACTGTTAAATATGAACAATTTTTGGTCTTCAGTAGTGTTGAGCCACCCCCGTAGTGTTCGAGTTCGGTTCGGTTCGTCGAACACCCGTGTGTTCGCCGAACTGTTCGTCGAACTGTTCGTCGAACACCTTCGAACACCGTTAAAACCAATGGCAGGCAAACAAAAACACATAGAAACACATAGAAAACACCTTCAAAGGTGTCCAAAAGCTGACAAACTGCTCAGAAGACATAACTAACACATGGAAAAGTGACAAGTACATATAGTCATGCGAAAATAAAAGAGGTGGAGGAGTAAAAGGAGGGGGAGACACAGATATAGGCATGTCATGCCCTTCTAAAATCCAAAAAGTGAGAAGCCGACACGGCCAGTCCGCTCCTGCCCGTGCCACCTCCGTGTCGCCGGGTTTGTGCCAGAGCCGCGGTGAACCCTGACGGCCAGCCCCCCTCTCCCAATACTGGTGCCTGTCCGCTGGTGGGTCGAGCGAGCCCCCCTGTGGTGGAGGCAGCTCTAAGCTTTTTAATTTAAATTGTCTCTCTAATTTGAATGAATACACTTTAAATCCATTTACAAGGATCTATTGGAGGGCAAGTCTCATGCCAGCAGCCGCGGTAATTCCAGCTCCAGTAGCGTCCACTAAAGCTGCTGCAGTTAAAAAGCTTTTATAAGGATCGAGCTCGGCTGTCCACCGCAAGGCATCCTACTGCCAGTCCCAGCCCCTATGCCTTGGGGTGCCTCCTGATGCTCTTCACTAAGTATCCCATGGTCCCGAAGCATTTCCTTTGAAAAAATTAAGTGTCTAAACTACAGGTGGTGTAGCTTGCTTAACAGCCGGGATAATCCGCTGACTAGCAGACACTGCTACTAGGCACAAAGTATTTCCTGGGCTAGATGCAATTAAAAATTTGTAATTAGATACTCTCGTTGGATGCTGAGAAAGCATTCCATAGAGTCTCCTGGCACGCCATATATGATTCTCTTAAAAAGCTTGGGGTAGGGGTCTAGCCAAAATCACGGCCCTGTATCGCAATACGTCACCTAGGCTGAAGATAAATGGAACTGTAGCACCCTGAGGGCTCGGTTGCTACAGACGTATTGCACCTCACCCAGAAGTGTGATATCTCACTCTCAGGTAAGGATGGAGTGTGGATCAGGACCCGACACCTGCATGCATAACACCACATTGCCGTGGGGCAGGGCGACCAATATGCCCCTGACATGGGCACGACAGTCCCTGTCCCTGGCTGGAGTGGGGGGAGGGAACACTGAGGAAGGGGAACCCTGTAGTGCAGGAGCAGGGAGGAAGCAGTTCCTGGGTGCATTGAGAAGGGAGTATAAAAGGTGGGCACCATCTTAGTTCAGTGCAGAGAAGTCTGAGCAGAAGTGGCAGGGAGCAGGGGCTCTGCATGAGCTCTGCTCCGGAGGCGGGCCTAGTAACAGAGGCCCAGGCCTGGAAGAGGGAGAAGGAAGGAAGAGGAGCGGAGAAGGCTCCAGGAACGAGGAATGAAGGGATCCCAGGGGTGCGGACGGGCGAGTCGCCACCGCACGCCCGAATCCACCTGCGTGGAGGGGTCAGGCCAAAGGGGGAGACCGGTCCCCGAACTAGTGGAGGCAGGAAACGACCCTCAGCTAGAAACCGGAGGCTCTGACATTTTATGTGGCGCAGCCCCTCGCTACACCCGCTGGGAAGGCACCACATAGGGTCAGGGAAACTGGCGCCAAGTTTACCAAGAGGAGGCCCGAGGCAGCCGGACAGAAGTGTTGGTAAGAAAGGCCAGACAAAGGACACACAAAGGGGGTCCTGTGAAGTGCTCCAAAGTTATCTGGGAGTTGTCTGAGCCCCTCACCTGGTGAGCACAGTACGACGTGGGCAGCCGTTACCTGCAGACGTGGTCTGGATAATAAGAACTGTGAGTAAAGGCCCTGGACTGCATCACTGACTCCGTGTCGTTACTGCTGCTGCCCTGCACCATCACCCCATCCTCCGCATACACTGCCCTGAGGCTATACTCCTCCCGTGGGGAGTTATGCTACGCTCTGCTGCACCCACAACACCAGCCTCAGCGGTCTGCCCTGTAGCGGCGGTTCACTCTGACCGCAATCCACGGGTGGCGTAGTCGGACATTTAAACATCAAAACCACATAAATAGTTCCGCCACTGGTTTGACCGCCCTGAGCCACGGAACCGGGTCGCCGCCACGAAGACTACAACCACCAGCATCCACCAAAAAGGGTCCGGCTCCGGGTGTCCCAAGGCCCAGGGGGTGCGTCAGAACATTTTCATCACCTTTCACAATCACCAATGGGACAAGGCAGGGATGTCCTCTGTCCCCTCTCTTATACATCCTAGTGACGGAGCACCTGCTCTCATCAATTCGCCATAACCCCAATATTAGGTGGATTGAGGTGGGAGGCACCGAGTACAAGTGCTCTCTATTTGCTGATGATGTTCTAGTATATATCACTCAATCACATATATCCATCCCTGCTGTTATGGCTGAAATAGATCACTTTGTTACATGGTAAAATTTTAAAATCAATGCAGCGAAGTCTGAGGCCCTCGCTGTCTCCCTCCCCAAATCCATATAGTATTCCATCCAGTCCAACTTTCCCTTTGCCTGGCCCTCACAGGGTATCAAATACTTAGGAATTCCTATTCATAGAGACCTCTCCCATCTATGTTATCTTAATTTTGGGCCCTTTATTGAACAATTCCATACAGACCACGGTTGGCAATTAGAACTGTAAGATTCACTACGTGAACCACTGGTGTTTTGTGGAAAAGCACATGTACACTGCGTTCCAAATTATTATGCAAAAAGTGTTTAGGAGTGATAAGGGAAGAATTTGTTTGTTTGTCAGTTAAACTCATTGATGGTGATGTGTGTCAGGGCTCTTTATATCACTGTAAGCAATTGCAGACACCTGTGCTAATTAGTTTGGCAGGTGTGTCCAATGAAAGGCAAGACTACTTAAGAAGGCTCTCTCACATTATTAAGCAGCCTACATTTTCTGCCAAAATGGGAAAGAAAAAGGATGTGTCGGCTGCTGAGAAGCAACAAATTGTGGAGTGTTTAGGTCAAGGCATGACTACAATCAACATTGTGCGATGATCAGGATGAAGTGTCTTGGCAATCAAGAAGTATGTAGCTGATTCACAGTACATACGTGTGCGTGCTGATAAGGGCAAATTGAGGACTCTTTTCTACAGGCAATTACGTCAGGTTGAAAGAGCAGCGGCAAAAAAGCCTTGTCATAGCAGCAGACAAGTTTTTGAAGCTGCTTGTGCCTCCAACGTCCCCCGAACAACAAGATGCAGGGTCCTTCAGAGGTTTGCAGCTGTGCATACGCCATCCTGTCGACCTCCTCTATCCACTTCACACAAGCAGAAACGGCTCCAGTGGGCCAAACATTACATGAAGACTGATTTCAAAACTGTTTTGTTCACGGATGAGTGCCGTGCAGCGCTCGATGGTCCAGATGGATGGAGTGGAGGATGGCTGGTTGATGGACACCCCACGCAAACACGGCTACAGCGCCAACAAGGAGGAGGTGGAGTAATGTTTTGGGCTGGAATCATGGGGAGAGAGATTGTCGGCCCCTTTAGGATCCCTGAAGGCGCTAAAGATGAACTCCATAATGTATGTGGATTTTCTCAAACAGCACTTCCTGCCATGGTTCAAGAAGAAGAACCGTGTATTTCACAGCAAGATCATTTTTCTGCATGATAATGCACCATCTCATGCTGCACATAAAACATCTGCATCTCTGGCTGATATGGGCATAAAAGGGGACAAACTTATGGTGTGACCCCCATGCTCCCCTGACCTCTACCCCATTCAGAACCTTTGGAGCATCATTAAAAGGAGTGTCTATGATGGCGGGAGGCAGTTCACATCTAAGCAACAGCTCTGGGAGGGTATTCTGTCCTCATGCAAAACAATTGAAGCAGAAACCATCCAAAACCTGACAAATTCAATGGACGAGAGAGTTCAGAAGCTCCTTTCGAACAAGGGGTCCTATGTGAAAATGTAACATCACCTAGAATAAAGTTTTGAGTTGAAAACTGTTTGATTTCAGTTTCTAACAACCTGCTAATGCTTATAATTTCAAAAATGACCATTTTTTTGGTCTTTATTAAAATGAAAAGGTTGATCGAAAAGTTTGGGGGATCTAAGAGTGTGGCAACCCAGTAGTCATGATTACTTCGAATTCTGACAATATGAGGGTCATGCTGCAGGTAGTGCAGCAAGAAGGCACTTATGTGTCTTGCGCATCTCGGAGCCCCAAAATTATTTTCCGGGCTAGATGCAGCTAAAAATTATTTTTAATTTTAAATCTGGTGGAGCTTATTATAGATGGCCTAATAGGATCAGTGCTGCACACTGCTACAAAGCCCAAATTATTTTCCAGTCAAGATACAGATAAACATGATTAGTAATTTGAAAGCTTAAAACGGTTGGTAGGGTGATTTTAACCAATCATCAAGCTTTTACTCTCCCCAGGATGACACAGGGGTAGAAAAGTCATTTCGGATCCATGATTTGTTCATCTTTATGAACGTGAGTCTGTCTACATTATCAGTGGAGAGCCGCGTGTGCTTATCTGTCAGCACACCACCAGCAGCGCTGAACACACGTTCAGACAGAACGCTGGCTGCGGGGCATGACAAGATCTCCAAGGCGTAAGTGGCTAGCTCCAGCCATTTATCCAGATTGGAAGCCCAAAAAGAGCAAGGGTCCAGTGACACAGTCGTGGCTTCAATGTTTACTTGGAGATACTCCTGTACCATCGTCTCTAGGCGTTGACTATGTGTCAGACTTCTTGATTCCTGTGGCCTTGCAAAGGATGGGCTAAAAAAGTGGTGAAATGATTCCGCAAAATTGATGTTACCAGCAGATACTGTGGTTCTGTTACGGTTTGAGTGCTGAACACTTGACGGTCCCACGGTTGGCAAGTTGGAACTGTGAGATTCACTACGTGCACCACTGGTGTTTTGTGGAAAAGCACATGTAAGATTCTGCAACAGTCTCTGCTGATACTCCTGCATGCGTGCATCCCTTTCTATGGCAGGAATAATTTCGGCAAATTTACTTTTGTACCGGGGATCTAACAGTGTGGCAACCCAGTAGTCAGGATTATTTCTAATTCTCACAATTCGAGGGTCATGTTGCAGGTAGTGCAGCAAGAAGGCACTCATGTGTGTTGCGCATCCAGGAGCACCAAGTCCCTGTTGTGTTGGTGGCGAGGTAACAATCATGCTTCCTTCCTCTGTCCTCTCCCCCCAACCTCGCACAACAGAAATGTGATCAAGGTCTCCCTCATCTGATGAGTCTTCCATCAGTTCGTCCTCCACTTCTTCCTGGGCTCCTGCACCTTCCTCACTAGTTTGGCTGCTACCATGCGCCCTGGTAAAACCATCTCCCCCACCCTCACATGCCTGCCGCCTTGGTGCTGCCGACCGTCTGGACCTTGCAGATGTTAGCCCTTCCGCATACAACTCCTCCTCCTCTACTTCCTCCACCTCCTCTTGTGCCACCACCTGACTCCGAATTCTGTTTAATATGTGCTCCAGCATGTAAATCACCGGAATAGTCATGCTGATAATGGCATCATCAGCACTAAACATCTTCGTCGCCATTTCAAAACTGTGCAGAAGGGTGCATAGGTCCCTGATCTGAGACCACTCCTCCAGCGTGATTTGCCCCACCTCTGGATCTCGTTGGCCCAGGCTATACGTCAGAACGTATTGCACCAGGGCTTGTCGGTGCTGCCACAGTCGCTGCAACATGTGCAAAGTTGAATTCCACCGGGTAGGCACATCGCATTTTAGCCGGTGAAGTGGCAGGCCCAACGACTTCTGTAGAGATGTAAGTCGCTGAGCTGCAGGATGCGAACGGCGGAAGTGAGCACACAGCGACCGTGCCCTCTGCAGAAGGCCATCTAGTCTGGGATAGTGGGCTAAAAATTGCTGGACAACCAGGTTCAACACGTGAGCCATACAAGGCACGTGTGTGACATTGCCCCGGCGAAGGGCCGCACCCAGGTTTGCAGCATTGTTGGACACGGCCTTCCCTGGTTTCAGGTCCAGTGGAGACAGCCATTCATGAAATTGGTTCTCCAGAGCTGACCACAACTCCTCAGCTGTGTGACTCACATTTCCCAGACATTTCAAAGTAAAAACCGCCTGATGACGTTGAGCCCTACTGCCAGCATAGTAAGGAGGTGTGCAGGATCCCTTCTGCGCAGTTAGAAAGCTTGTGGCATGACCAAACAGGCTTTGGGTGCAGGTGGAAGACCGAGAGGAGGTTGAGGAGGCAGAAGCAGTGGAGGAACTTTGACATAAAGAGGATTGACGCACAACTCGTGGGGACGGCAAGACTTGGACAGCAGCCCCTTGTCCTGCTGTCACCATAGTTACCCAGTGCCCAGTCAGCGACATGTAACGCCCCTGTCCATGCCTACTCGTCCAAGTGTCTGTGGTGAAATGCACCCTGTCACACACAGAGTTTCTCAAAGAAGCGGTGATGTTGTGTGCGACATGCTGGTGGAGCGCAGGCACACCTTTCTTTGAGAAGTAGTGCCGACTGGGCATCTGGTACTGGGGCACTGCGACGGACATAAGGTCTCGAAAATCCTCTGTGTCCACCAGGCGGAAAGGCAGCATTTCTGTAGCCAAGAGCTTGCAGATGGTGAAATTAAACCTCTTAGCTTTCTCATGGCTAGGAGGAAATGGTCTTTTACTTGTCCACATCTGAGGGACCGAGGGCTGGCTATTGTGCTTAGACGGGGTTGATAAGGGTGTCCCCGGCAAACTGCCGGTCTGTGAGGAAGATGCAGGCGGACATGTTAGGTTGCCTTGATCCAAAGGTGGTGCTATCGATGTCGGACAGCGCTCAACACCAGCTGGTGTTACCACCTCCAAAGAAAATGATGACCTGCCAATCACGCTGGCTGTTGCGGGTAAAGAGGTGGCAGGTCTGCGCCCCAAAACAGGTGTGACTGCTGTCCCCCCAGTCACAGAGGATGAAGAGGCCGCGGATGCACAAGATATGGCAGACGGTGGTTGGCCCGGCCGGCTAGGCCGCATTGTAGCACACTGAGCTTCCCACTGCAACTTATGCTTCATGTCCATGTGCCGGTTCATGCATGAAGTACTCAAACTATGTACTTTTTGGCCTCTACTTAGCTTTTGCTGACAAATGTTACAGATAATACGAGTTGGGTCATCTTTATCGATCTGAAAAAATGCCCAGGCTATGCAAGGCTTAGCACCCATGCGACCTGAAGAGCCACCACGACTTGTGGTGAGAGGCAGAGTTGTGTTTGAGGATGCAGTTGTTGACGTGCTTCCAGTACTACGTCTCTGTCCAGGAAGGCGCAACCTGACCTCGTCGTCACTAGCATCTTCCTCCACCTCCTCTGCTGACCTCATCTCTTGGCTGACTGTGGGTTGACAGTAAGTGGGATCTCCAACCTCATCATCATCACCCTGTGTGTTATCACACCCGTCGTCCTCAGAGCCAACCTGTTCCTGCCCTGACAAAAAACTAAAGTTGTCGCTCCAATCAGGTATTTGAGTCTTATCATCGTCTTCCTCATTGTCTCCACCAACAGGAGTTACAGTTTGGGAATGAGGGTCTACATTATGGTCAGAACCTTCTGCGTCTGGTCCTGGATCCGACTCATAAAGATTCTGGGCATCAGTGCAAATCATTTCCTCGTCTGGATTCACAGAAGCGCTGGAGTCGACCTCTGATTCCCAGGCTATAGTATGAGTAAACAGCTCTGCAGACTCAACCATCTGTTCTACCTCATACTCAGACGGGCAGCTGGAGATTTGGGAGCTGTGAGGAAGCAAGTGCGATTTGGGTGACACCTTTGAGGACTGGAGTATTTGTGATGTTGAAGTTGATGTGGAGGAGAGCCCACTTAAAGGAGCACTTGATATCCGTTGAAGCACCTGCTGTTTTTGTGCCTCATCTGGAATTTGTAGCGATTGGCGTGGCCATAAGAAAGGGATCTTATCACATTGTCCGCTAAAAGAAGTAGACATTTTAGTTTGGCTGGAAGATGGTCTTTCTTCTGCAGATGTTACTGTTGCTTTAACACCTACCCCACAGACACAACCTTTTTTCCCCTTCCCAACACGCCTATTCCCCTTTCCACCAGCAGCAGGTCTTTTTCCACTCATTTTGGTGGTTAACTAATTCACAACTCTGGAGTTGTTTGCACAAAAAAACAATGGATGGTAACCGAGGAGAGCTGAGTGGCCAAACTGTGGTATTAGGCCAAAACTATTGGCTGGGTTAGATGCAGAAAAAAAATATATTCAATTTGCAACCTGATGGAGGTCAGTATAGATGGACTAATACAACAAGTCCCACACACAGCTAGAAGCCCAATATTTTTTCAGAGGTAGATGCAGAAAAAAATATATTCAGTTTGCAACCTGATGGAGGTCAGTATAGATGGACTAATACAACAAGTCCCACACACAGCTAGAAGCCCAATATTTTTTCAGAGGTAGATGCAGAAAAAAATATATTCAGTTTGCAACCTGATGGAGGTCTGTATAGATGGATTAATAGAACAAGTCCCACACACAGCTAGAAGCCCAATATTTTTTCAGAGGTAGATGCAGAAAAAAATATATTCAGTTTGCAACCTGATGGAGGTCAGTATAGATGGACTAATACAACAAGTCCCACACACAGCTAGAAGCCCAATATTTTTTCAGAGGTAGATGCAGAAAAAAATTATATTCAGTTTGCAACCTGATGGAGGTCTGTATAGATGGATTAATAGAACAAGACCCACACACAGCTAGAAGCCCAATATTTTTTCAGAGGTAGATGCAGAAAAAAATATATTCAGTTTGCAACCTGATGGAGGTCAGTATAGATGGACTAATACAACAAGTCCCACACACAGCTAGAAGCCAAAATATTTTTTCAGAGGTACTGTAGATGCAGATAAAAATTATTTTTAATTTGCAACCTGATGGAGGTCAGTATAGATGGACTAACAGAGAAAGTCCCACACACTGCTAGAAGGCCAAATATTTTTTCAGAGCTAGATGCATACAAAAAATTATTTTGAATTTGCAACCTGATGGAGGTCAGTATAGGTGGACTAATAGAACAAGTCCCACACACTGCTAGAAGGCCAAATATTTTTTCAGAGCTAGATGCAGAAAAAAATTATATTCAGTTTGCAACCTGATGGAGGTCAGTATAGATGGATTAATAGAACAAGACCCACACACAGCTAGAAGCCCAATATTTTTTCAGAGGTAGATGCAGAAAAAAATATATTCAGTTTGCAACCTGATGGAGGTCAGTATAGATGGACTAATACAACAAGTCCCACACACAGCTAGAAGCCCAATATTTTTTCAGAGGTAGATGCAGAAAAAAATATATTCAGTTTGAAACCTGATGGAGGTCAGTATAGATGGACTAATACAACAAGTCCCACACACAGCTAGAAGCCCAAATATTTTTTCAGAGGTACTGTAGATGCAGATAAAAATTATTTTTAAGTTGCAACCTGATGGAGGTCAGTATAGATGGACTAATAGAGAAAGTCCGACACACTACTAGAAGGCCAAATATTTTTTCAGAGCTAGATGCAGAAAAAAATTATATTCAGTTTGCAACCTGATGGAGGTCAGTATAGATGGATTAATAGAACAAGACCCACACACAGCTAGAAGCCCAATATTTTTTCAGAGGTAGATGCAGAAAAAAATATATTCAGTTTGCAACCTGATGGAGGTCAGTATAGATGGACTAACAGAGAAAGTCCCACACACTACTAGAAGGCCAAATATTTTTTCAGAGCTAGATGCAGAAAAAAATTATATTCAGTTTGCAACCTGATGGAGGTCTGTATAGATGGATTAATAGAACAAGACCCACACACAGCTAGAAGCCCAATATTTTTTCAGAGGTAGATGCAGAAAAAAATATATTCAGTTTGCAACCTGATGGAGGTCAGTATAGATGGACTAATACAACAAGTCCCACACACAGCTAGAAGCCCAAATATTTTTTCAGAGGTACTGTAGATGCAGATAAAAATTATTTTTAATTTGCAACCTGATGGAGGTCAGTATAGATGGACTAATAGAGAAAGTCCGACACACTACTAGAAGGCCAAATATTTTTTCAGAGCTAGATGCAGAAAAAAATTATATTCAGTTTGCAACCTGATGGAGGTCAGTATAGATGGATTAATAGAACGAGACCCACACACAGCTAGAAGCCCAATATTTTTTCAGAGGTAGATGCAGAAAAAAATATATTCAGTTTGCAACCTGATGGAGGTCAGTATAGATGGACTAACAGAGAAAGTCCCACACACTACTAGAAGGCCAAATATTTTTTCAGAGCTAGATGCAGAAAAAAATTATATTCAGTTTGCAACCTGATGGAGGTCTGTATAGATGGATTAATAGAACAAGACCCACACACAGCTAGAAGCCCAATATTTTTTCAGAGGTAGATGCAGAAAAAAATATATTCAGTTTGCAACCTGATGGAGGTCAGTATAGATGGACTAATACAACAAGTCCCACACACAGCTAGAATCCCAATATTTTTTCAGAGGTAGATGCAGAAAAAAATATATTCAGTTTGCAACCTGATGGAGGTCAGTATAGGTGGACTAATAGAACAAGTCCCACACACTGCTAGAAGGCCAAATATTTTTTCAGAGCTAGATGCAGAAAAAAATTAGATTCAGTTTGCAACCTGATGGAGGTCAGTATAGATGGACTAATAGAATGATGCTATGCCCAAAAGATTTTACTTCACTAGGTGCAGTAAAAAAATTGGTATTCTATACACAGGTGGTATATCTTGCAACACAGATAGGCTACTCCACTGACTAACACACTCTGCAATAGGCCAAAAAGGATTAGCTTTGCTAGATTCAGCCAAATGCTGTGAAAAAACTTGCACAGCACTGGCACAGACCTGCCTGGCAAAAACTGATAGGAACTGATGTAACCTAGTCCTGAAAAGGACTCCAATTACAATTAGTCTTTACTCCCACAACCTATCTATTTAAGAGCACAGACCTGCCTGATAAAAGTCGTAGGAAATGCTGTAACCTAGTCCTTAAAAGGACTGCAACCACAACTATTCCCTACTCCCAAGCTATCTGTATATTTGTGCGAAAATTGGCTTGAAATTAACAAGGTATAGCGCACACAGCAACAGCGGTGCCGTCTAACACGCAGCTGCAGCAGTGAGAAAATGGTGGCGACGGGGAAAATGGCTTGGTCTTATAGGGCAAGGACATGTGACATACACTGCCAATGACACATGCCCTTGCTTGTGTGAAAAAAAGCATTTCGCTCCGTGTGTGCGCTGCTGATAGGCTGACAGATTGCACCTCCCCACTGTAAATGCGGGAAAGAGAAAAAAAAATGGAGATCTTCATTGTTCCTGCAGAGATCCATCCCCTGCCCCTCCCCCCACCCCGCTGTACACTCAAACTGCGTATTAACATTAATTTTCATCATTACTGAGAAAATATCCAGTTATGATTTTGGTGCACGAACAGTTATCGAACATAACCTCGAACAGCCGAATTTTTCTCAAATTGTTCGTGTTCGCCGAACGGCTCGAACACCGCCCAAAACAGCTCGAATTTGAGATTGGCGAACAGTTCGAGTAGAACAACGCTCATCTCTAGTCTTCAGGACCCTTCTGTAACTTTGCGTTTGGAGCCCCCCCTCTCTCCTATTCCTTTCACCTCTTATTTGGTGTCCCATGCTGGGATCCACAGCTTGGGATTAGAGGGCTATTTACCCCCTTCAGGGTTGGGATTATGTGGTTTAGTGGGGCCACAACATATTGTTGTGGCACACTTAATTACTTACAATTGGTCGTTACGGTCTGGGGCTATTTTAGTCCCCTCCGTTGTGCGCTCCACGCTGACACGCAAGCAGGCTGGAGGGAAGATGCCTCCTCTTCCGGCGTATACTTCCGGTGTGCGCGTATCTGGCGGTGCGTTCCAGCGTGACACGCTTACCGCAATAACATATGGCTGCAGAACTTCCTGATTACCCAGCTGAGAGCGATGTGCTCCAGCGTGGTTTGCACGCAGACTACACACGCGCCATGCATCACATAATGACTGTTTGTCCCAATGAGGTTTGAAAGGATGACTTAGAAAACCTGGTGTGTGGAACATTGTGGACATCTCTACAGCTCCCATAGTGGATCTATCATTAAGGGGCAGTTGCTTTAACTTGGTCCGGTCTGTATATTTACTTGCTCTTTAGTCTGATTGAATTGGTGTGGTGGTGTTTGGTGTGTATATATATGAGGCATCTGGGACTTTTACTTTATACCCCTGAGGAAGCCATGATCTAATGGCGTAACGCGTAGGGTTACGTATTGGTGACATCCCCTGCACACTAGTGTGAATCCATTATGGTTAGTATTTCTTTATTTGTTCACAATTGGTGTATGCAGCTTCTCTGCTATATATTGAATTGCTAGATATGCATTTATTTCTGGGAGGTTGCAGATATATTCCTTTTTCCTGATGCATAATATTTATATTATAATAACATTTTTATAAATTATTTAGAAGGCTTATTATTGCTGTGCGCTTATATTATCAGGATTACTGGATTTTGCATTATATTTGTGCCATATATTCTCCGATATAGGTATTTTTATGCATATCGCATTAATTGGATTCACATGCTAGAATTCTCTAGGGGGTTATTTTTGTCCATGTGTCCTTTTTTGTCTTATATGTTTTTTAACTGCATTTTTTAACCAAGTGGTGTTGTATGTCCTTTCTATAATAAAAGTTCTATAATGTTTTCAATACACTGCCTTTATATTTCATTATTTACTATGCTTGGGGCCTACTCTACCCTTTGCTTTTCCTTTCTGATTTATTTCTCAGGGATTTTGGCACAGGTGTATGTCTAATTATAAGGTGGTGCTTGGTTACATATATTTCACGTACTCGATTTACTTTGGTGGGTTTCCTTTTTTTCCACCTTTTAACCCAAGCACACCTGAAATTATAACCAAACTATGTGGTAAAAATTATTGTTTTGATCATTTTTAGCTTTTATCAGTTCATTGTACTTGTCTAATTGTACTATTTGGTCTTTCTAGAGAGAATTTTTTTGAAATGGCATTTGACTTTGACGCAAAAGAGCTGGCTTGGAAAAATCAAGCATCAACTTTGTTCCATACCGCAGTTACATCTGAGGCTAATGATGACTTCACGCTGGTATCGAACGAATTACTCAAATTGCATAAAAATTATATACGAGTATGGTGGAATGCCAATAGTTTGGAGGAATACCTTAAGTTGGGCATTATTCCCAGAGGCCTACGGATTCAGATCTTCCCGGCATGGGATTGTGATTCACAATTTAAGGGTATCTGGGAGGCGGGTTTGTTGCAAAGTTCTCAAATTATACTAAAAATGTTCATAGATCATGATAAAGGCTTGCTGTTGGAACTTAAAAAGAAAATTATCACTCATGAAGGGAAGATGGAGACATTTGATAAGACAGCCTTAGTTCAGCCTTTTTTCAACAAATTGAAGGACATTCTAGATCGCTATGAGAAGGAAATTATGGCGGGTAAGAAACGTAAATTTATCAGACACAAACTGGATTATGACAATAGAGTGGCATACAAATGGTCACATTCCGGCAATAAGAGATCCCGGTTTAATATGGTTGATATACCTCCTAAGAATAGAGATGGGGATGTTACATCCAGTGATTTTTTATCCACGGACACCAGCTACCTAGAGGGCGCACCAGACGCGGAGGGCGGAAATGGAGGGCAAAAAAATAAGAGAAAACAGAAATACAAGAACTATTTACCCTTCCACAACCGCTTGAGGAGCAAAAACAGACGGTAGCCTTCTCATCAATGGCGGATCATCCAAGGGAGTTGCAGATTCTAAATCTGTCTGATCATACACTGACAAAGGATGAGAGGTCAGTTTTGTAGAAGGGATTGACATTTTCTCCCATGCAGACTCTCGATAAATTTGTATTTATTAAAAATACTTATCTCTTTTGCAGAAACCTTACATTTAAGTTTCTTTATCGGCAACCCTCCCAGGTGGATGACCTGCCATGTGATGAGCGTCAGGCTTTCCGAGACCGTATTGATCTACTCAAAGAGAATGAAGAGGCTTTAGGTAGGAGAAAATTTAATGCATGTCCTCCCTCTAAAATGACTCCCTCGTTGGGAATCTTACCATCTATACAAACCTTTTTTAGAGCTGTCGTCCATGATGTGGAGAATCTTAGTATGAGTAAACATATTGGCAACAATCTTACAGTAGCACAAAAGCAAGCTATACACTCCCTGCAAAACAATCCCCTTTTTATTATAAAAGAGGCAGATAAGGGTGGAAATATTGTGCTCTGGCCCGTTGAATCTTATCTCTCTGAAGCTAAGAGACAACTAGGCAATAGAGACATATATGCGATACTCCCTTCAGATCCCACACCACTATTCAAGAAAAAATTGGATGCCATTCTTGAGAGAGCGTCTGGTGGAGGAGTTAAAGATAAGGGTGAAAGGGACTTTTTGACTACCCCCAAACCAGTCACACCTACATTCTATCTTCTTCCAAAGGTGCACAAATCCCTCACTGCACCTCCGGGTAGACCAATTGTGGCTGGTATTGGGGGACTCAATGAAAGACCTTGTGAATATTTGGACTTCTATCTTCAACCCCATGCTCTGAAACTACAATCGTATGTGCGGGATACGATGCATCTGTTGAATCAATTGGAGGGACTCCATGTCCCACAGGATACCCTCCTGGTTTCACTGGATGTGGAGTCCCTCTATACAAGTATCCCACACACTTTAGGACTGGATGCGGTTGCATCTTTTTTACACAGCCCTGAAGTCAATGACCCTTCACAAAACCTATTCTTGCTTGAACTGTTATCCTTTGTTTTAAGGCATAATTATTTCATCTTTGATTGTACCTACCACAGGCAGGTGTCCGGGACCGCCATGGGTGCTCGTTGCGCCCCCTCTTATGCTAACCTCTTTCTGGGTTGGTGGGAGGCGGACACGTGTACCCCTTGTCGGTTTTCCGGACACATGCCTTCCGGTGGTTCAGGTACATCGATGATGTCCTTATGCTTTGGACAGGTACTAAAGAACAATGTGTTGCGTTTATTACTCAGCTCAACACAAATGGGCTTAACATACATCTCACTTATAAAATTTCAGCAGAGAGTATTGATTTTCTTGATGTAAAACTCACTTTGGAAAATGGACACTTTCGGACGAATTTGTTCCGTAAGGACACATCAACTAATAGTATTCTGCACTACAGCAGTTTCCATCCGCCACATCTCAAACATGGTATTCCATACAGTCAGTATATTAGGACCAAAAGTAATTGCAGTAACAATGATGATTTTATGTTACAGGCCAGTGATTTAACTTACCGTCTTAAAGCAAGATTTTACCCAAAAAAAACTCTTAGGCTATGTGCACACGATGCAGAAATGAAGCAGAAAATTTCTGCAGCATTTCTGCATCTCCCTGGCAGAAAAAAATGCATGCAGATTGTGAATGCGTTTTTCCTGCAGAATACATGCGGATCCACATGCGGATTCACATGCGTTTCTGCATGCAGATTGACAAGCGCTTTCCAGGCGATAGCATCACTTGGAAAGTGCTTGACAACTAGGTCACACTGTATAAATCCATGCAAACAGCATGGATTTATACAGTGTGAACCGTAAAAATTAAAACAAATAAAGCTATACTCACCCCGGAGGCCCCGGCGTGGCTGCAGCGCTCGTTACTGTCTGGTTCCTGGCTGCCGGCATCTCGCGAGACAGAGCGGTGAAGGGCCTGCGGTCACATGACTGTGACGTCACCGCAGGTCCTCAAGCGATGCCGGCATTCAGATACAAGCCACCGGACAGGTGAATATAAACTTTATTTGTTATTTTATTCTTTTTTTACAGGTACAATGGTACCCAGGTCTGGATGAGAGTCTCCTCTCCTCCAGAACTGGGTACCATCCGCACATAGAGATGCATAGAAGCCGCTTGTACAGTCGCGGTTTCTATGCGTCTCAATGCAAGTCAATGGCGGGAGTTCCGCTGCGCTTCCGCAAAATTATATGACATGCTGCGGATTTTTGTACGCAGCATAAACGCTGCGGTAAAATCCGCAGCATGTGCATAGAACATGCGGAATCCCCTTGGGGACCATGGGGTGCGGATTACCTAGCGTTTAACAAGCGTTTCCGCTGCGGAAATTCCGCAGCATAAATGCTTGAAAAATGCTACGTGGGCACACAGCCTTAATACCGCATGGAATAGGACTAAAAATTTGGAAGGATCTAACTTGCTGCAACCTAGACTAAAAAAAGTGGATTCTGTTACTCGTCTAATAACAGATTATAACAACCAGTGGAGGGATCTTCAAAGCATATTACACAAGAATTTGTCTATTCTACTGTCTGAACCAAAACTCCAACATCTTGTATCTATCAAACCATCACTCACTGCAAGGAGAGCTAGAAACCTCAAGGACAAGTTGATCAAGAGTCATTTTGTTCGACCAACAGTGAAATTGAATAGAGGCACGGTCCCCAAGGGGTCTCATGCCTGTGGAGGTTGTAATGTGTGTCCACATATGCCATCTACTCACACATTTGTTAACCCAATTGACAAACGCGAATTTCAATTGAAAAACTTCATCAACTGTCGGACTAAAAATGTTATTTATGCCCTAGCCTGTCCGTGTTCTCTTGTGTACATAGGTCAGACTTCACAGGAATTACGTAAACGGATACAATAACATTTGTCGAACATTGCCTTGGCAGAAATTCATCTTAAAGCACATAAACAAATCTCTACCATAGCTATGCATTATCTACAATTTCATCGATGTAAGATTATTGGAACGAAGATTTATGGCCTGGACCGACTTTCGCCTAACATTCGCGGGGGCGATGTTGTACCAGCATTGCTACGTTTAGAGTCCAGATGGATATATATGATTGACTGTGTGTCTCCAAAAGGCATAAATGAAGACTTATTGTTTACTGGTTTTTATAAACATTAACATCTTAGAGAAGAATCAGTACTGATTGCATTTTTGGTGAGGACATCTTTTTTGAAGTCCGATCCAAATGAAACATTTTTGCATATTTCAATAATTTTAATATGGTCTGATATATATGTACACATACTCCTCTAGTATTTAATTAGTATCTGTGTTTGGTAATTGTACTGTTAAATATGAACAATTTTTGGTCTTCATGACCCTTCTGTAACTTTGCGTTTGGAGCCCCCCCTCTCTCCTATTCCTTTCACCTCTTATTTGGTGTCCCATGCTGGGATCCACAGCTTGGGATTAGAGGGCTATTTACCCCCTTCAGGGTTGGGATTATGTGGTTTAGTGTGGCCACAACATATTGTTGTGGCACACTTAATTACTTACAATTGGTCGTTACTGTCTGGGGCTATTTTAGTCCCCTCCGTTGTGCGCTCCACGCTGACACGCAAGCAGGCTGGAGGGAAGATGCCTCCTCTTCCGGTGTGCGCGTGTCCGGCGGTGCTTTCCAGCGTGACACGCATACCGCAATAACATATGGCTGCAGTACTTCCTGATTATCCAGCTGAGAGCGATGCGCTCCAGCGTGGTACGCAATCAGACTACACACGCACCATGCATCGCATAATGACTGTTTGTCCCAATGAGGTTTGAAAGGATGACTTAGAAAACCTGGTGTGTGGAACATTGTGGACATCTCAACAGCTCCCATAGTGGATCTATCATTAAGGGGCAGCTGCTTTAACTTGGTCCGGTCTGTATATTTACTTCCTCTTTATTCTGATTGAATTGGTGTGGTGGTGTTTGGTGTGTATATATATGAGGCATCTGGGAGTTTTCCTTTATACCCCTGAGGAAGCCATGATCTAATGGCGTAACGCGTAGGGTTACGTATTGGTGACATCCCCTGCACACTAGTGTGAATCCATTATGGTTAGTATTTCTTTATTTGTTCACAATTGGTGTATGCAGCTTCTCTGCTATATATTGAATTGCTAGATATGCATTTATTTCTGGGAGGTTGCAGATATATTCCTTTTTCCTGATGCATAATATTTATATTATAATAACATTTTTATAAATCATTTAGCGGGCTTATTATAGCTGTTCGCTTATATTATCAGAATAATTGGATTTTGCATTATATTTGTGCCATATATTCTCCGATATAGGTATTTTTATGCATATTGCATTAATTGGATTTACATGCTAGTATTCTCTAGGGCAGGGTTCCCCAACTCCAGTCCTCAAGGCCCACCAACAGGTCATGTTTTCAGGATTTCCTTAGTATTGCACAGGTGATGGAATTATTGCCTGTGCAGGTGATGCAATTATCACCTGTGTAATACTAAGGAAATCCTAAAAACATGACCTGTTGGTGGGCCTTGAGGACTGGAGTTGGGGAACCCTGCTCTAGGGGGTTATTTTTGTCCATATGTCCTTTTTTGTCTTATATGTTTTTTAACTGCATTTTTTAACCAAGTGGTGTTGTATGTTCTTTCTATAATAAAATTTCTAAAATGTTTTCAATACACTGCCTTTATATTTCATTATTTACTATGCTTGGTGCCTACTCTACCCTTTGCTTTTCCATTCTGACATAGTGAATTCATGGCGGCGCCCACTGGGTAACACCGTTCCATCGCCGCCCCAGCTGCCACAGCCCCCTCTCCTGCCACAGCCCCAGCTGCCCCCACATCACAAAAGGGTACATTCGGACCATAAGACGCACCTCCCTTCCCCCAAAAAAAATTTGGGAAAAAAAGTGCATCTTATGGTCCAAAAAATACGCTATATAGTTCATGAGCATATGTTTTGTCAGTAGAAAAAATCCTACATAAAGTGAACATGTGCATAAACAATCATAGATAAGAGAAGATCCCAGATGGAATGATGAAATATGTAAGATGATATGGAAGGTTAAGGAGCAATCAAAGAAATACAAAAGTATTTGTAAAATACATGAAATGTTTGCGCTGCCGCTGAGACCCCTGACGTGCATTTAGCTGTGCGCTTCCCCTCCACTGCCGAAACATTTTATGCAAATGAGTGGCGGCCATATTTTTTTCACATGTGTACTTTCCTCATAGAGGTTAGGTCTATGAGGAAAGCTCGCATGTGGACCTGCAAGAAAAATTGACATGCTGCAGTCTGGAAAGACGCACCGTATCTCAGGTTTCACGGGTGAGCTGCAGACACATAGTGAACATGGGATTTCTATGAATCGCATCCACTATGCTGTAACATCTGGCCGCTGGGGGTTTGACACGCATAAGTCTGAAGCGTCAAACCCTCAGCAGCTCGGATTATGAGCTTGTGGAGCCCCTGCGGGTTCAGTCACCACAGAGGTACTGCATCTCACTCTGTGGTGTGGTACCCCATTCTCAGGTAAGGAGGGAGTACTACCCGGGACCCACACACCGGCATCCAACACACTCCACTTCAGTAGGGAAAGTCGAGATTTCTCCTAAGGGAGAGCACAGTCCCTGGTCCCTAGCTGGAGGGTGGTACCATGTAGTGGGTGTGGGTGGAGGAAGTCGATCAGGGGAGTACCGTCAGAAAGAGTATAAGAAGAAGGGGAACCATCTAGAAGCGGTCAGTTCAGTCAGAGGGAGAGTTCAGAGCAGGAGCTCAAGAGGAGCTCTGCACAGGAGGAGTGGAGAAAGGAGTCGGGCCTAGTCTGAGAGGCCCAGGAGAGAGAGTGAGAGATTACGGGAGCAGATGGAAGGCTCCAGAGACAGAGGGGATCCCAAGGGCACGGTGAGTGCAGGAAGTCACCCGTGCGCCCGAATCTACACGGACATGGAGGGATCAGGCCACAGAGGGGACCGGCCCCTAACTAGTGGAGAACAACCAGGCTCAGCTAGACAACCGGAGGCTGCTGCATTTGCAAGGCGCTGCAGCCAACAGCCACAATTACTTCGCCGAAAAGGTGGCCGCATAGGGTCTAGGGGACTGCACGTCGCCAGAAAAGACCCGAGGCTACTGGCTTGGGACACTAATTGTGAGGGCAGGATGGCGAGAGCCAGCGCAGGGAAGACGACCGGGAAAGGCACATAGAATGGGGTCCCGTTTAAGTACTCCTGAGAGACGCGAGAGTTGCTGAACCCCTTCCCTGGTGGACACAGGATGACGTGGGAAGTTACACACTGACCTTGGTAATCTGGAGTCTTGAACAACCGTGAGTAAAACCTGAAGACTGCACCCCACTGTGTCCTGGAATTATTGTTGCGCCATCACCAGCCCTGCACTACACAGCACCAACAATATCTACCTCATAAAATCCCCATCCACTGCCCTGGAGCTAAGCTCTGCCTGTGGAGAGCTGAACCAACTCTGCTGCGTCACCATCAGCTCCAGAGGATCTGCAGCTCCATATAGCCGCATACCACAGCTAGTGTAACGAACACTGTTATCCTAAAAACTTTATTCCCTTTCACTTTCCCTTTAATTGACCGCCCTGGATCATGGACTGGGTCACTGCCACCGTGACATCCCCCAGCACCGACCGGCCCAGCTACCGAGTACCCATTGCCCAGGTGGTGCGTCAGGCACACAGTCTCATACCTACACCTTTGTATGTATTGCCACAACTTCACCTGGATCTGCTACTGCGACGTCTGCCTCTGTCACCAGTAGCCACCATAATCATTCTGTGGGTGGCATTGGTGATGGAGGAGACATCAGAGCCAAAAGCACTGGGTGGAACATACTCTACTCTTTCCAGCTAGAAATATTGGTGTGGCTCGGATCTGTAATTCTGCTCAGTATGGCAGTATAGGTATATATGCTGCATTGTAGGAGTGGTCAGACCACTTCTGTGGCCAATAGGAAAGCACCACACCATACTGAAATTCCCAGCATAAGGCCACAGTCCCACTATCAGTATTTGGTCAGTATTCAGCCAGTATTTTTCCTCAGGAGTGGGAGCCAAAACGAGAAGTGGATGATAAATGCAGAATTGGTGACTTGTTTCTATTATACCTTTTCTCTGATTGTTCCTCACCTGGTTTTGGCTCCCACTCCTGAAAAAGAATACTGACCGAATACTGACCAAATACTGATTGTGGAGCCGTGGTCTTAGGCCAGTATTCGGTCTGTGTTTTTTCTCAGGAGTGGGAACCAAAACAAGGAGTGGGTGATAAATTCAGAATTGGTACACTTGTTTCTATTATACCTTTTCTCGGATTGTCCTCACCTGTTTTTTGGCTCCCACTCCTGAGAAAAAATACTGACCTAGTACTGACCAAATACTGAAAGTGGGGCCGTGGCCTTATGCTGAGAGCTTCCAGTTATAGTTTATACTTGCTCTGGTTTCATCCTGTTATTCAGCACTTGTTCAGCCTGTTTCATTACCATTTCTGACATCAGACTGTGTTTAGACCTTCTGGTATTGAGGTGATTTTCTAACCACCCTCTGCCAGCTTGCTCCAGCAGTTATTCTGTGAACCAAACACAGGGGTCCCTATGTAAATCCAAATCACTGTACAGAGATTAAATGGTGAAGACCAGGACACCTCATGGGAGTTACTATAAGCAGTGGCAAGTGCAAATCCTGTTTGAAGCCTTAAGAACTGTCATCCTTCCACTAACAGTTCTTCCTGAAAAATATTATGGCCTTGATTCATAAAAGCTTTCTTGACAGAATTCTACCGTAAAAGCTTTGAAAAGTAGCAAAATGTAGGCACTACTTGGAGTTGTGCAAAAATGTTGCAACTTTCAGTGTTTTACGCTAATTTATCCTGGCTGCAGTAAAATGGGGGGAGCTTGGGTGGAAAATGTCGCTGTGGAAAATGACACCACAGTTTATCTAATTCTTCATGGGCTATGGTGTCCCCTTATGCCAGAAATCTCACTCCAGTACCTGCGCCTCTCCATGAATCAGGAGCATCTGACTCTAGCACACCCCCTCATCAAGACTGGCATAAAGAATGACGGTCCTGATGAATCGAGCCCAATTTTTTCAACAAAGGCATTCGGGCCTTCTTTAAACTTGCTCAATAATCTCAGAATTGTGTAGCAGAGAGTTCTATAGTATTACTGCTTATACTGTAAAGAATTGTCATTTGTGATAATGGTGAAACATTCATTCCTCTCCAGATCTAAAAAATGCCTCCTTATCATCATTGCAGGCCTAGGTGTAGAAAAATAACTTGAACAATCTCTGTCATGTAAAAATATATAAACATTTTAATTAGATTACCCCAAAGCTGTTTTTTTCTAAGTGCAAAGTGCATGACCTTACAATAATCTATGATAAAGGGAAACTGTCAGCAGGATCAACCCTCCTAAGCTGTCTATATGGGCATGCAGATCATGTAACCAATGCCATCAGTAGGTTTTGCAACAATAAAGTTGTAAAGGTCGTGAGACAGCAAACTGGTTTTACCCATCATGAGATGTTTCTTGTGTGACACCTTGGTAATGGGACACCTTTTTATAGGCCATCAGTTGGCAGAATTGCTTTCTAATTACTGATAGATTTCAGCTGGTGTCATGACTTCCATGGCTTTTTGCACCTCTCTTTCTTCTTATGTTCAATACTTTTTCCTTGTGTAATTTCTTATTATTACTCATAACATAACTTAATTTATGGACATCTATGGTTTGATTTTTTTGTCTGTGTGGATAGGATGGGTTGTTGCCAACATCTGGTGATAATTTCATGTCAATAGCACATTTAGAAATATATTTACTTAGGACATTTGTGATGTGTTCAATACTTATTTCACTTGCTGTAATTACATATACTAACAAAATGAACAGAATGAACATATACCTTTCTGTAAGTAAGTAAAAAGCAATAGTGCATATAACATAGGGTAAACAGTTTTTGATCAAGAAAAGCATAAAAGCCATCCCATTAGTGACAAAGATCCAAACCTCTAGTATTAAAAACTTACCATGTGTCAAAAATTACCTCAATGTGAATAAGGGCCGAGCAGAATGGCATGTATACCAACAGCAGGGTATATGTTCATTTTGTTTCTATCTTAGGTTCTCTTTGTTTAATCGCCAGTGTGAACATGCTCCTACACGTTGCATGTACAGTATACCCAATTGTACTCCAGTTAATTTCTTTTGGTTTTGCTTTAGGTTCTTTCACTCAGTGCAAGCAAGGGCATGGGATCCCTTTCTTTGAGCTGGGCATAACATTTGTATAGCTTCCCATGGCTTGGTGTCGTCCATAGCTGGGCCTTGGATGAGCAAATATGTTCGAAAAACTATCGCAAATTTCAAATTCGGCATGAATATGGCACATTCGGATTAGTGATCGGAAACCCAAGCATTTTTTCTTAAAATCAGCTAAATTCGGTAAAAGTGTGGGAAATTATTGCATTGCAACTAAAATATTTTTATCACTTTGGCTAAGATAGTGGTGGTGTATGATGAGCGGGGGGATGTGTTTGATGAGGGGAGGGGCTGGGGAGAGCTCAGAGGAGCTGCGCACTTGTAATCTTTTTTTTTTTCTGTTCTTAGTTTATGTGTGCAAATCGTGGCTAGCCAATCAGGGAGCAGGAAGCATCCACACTTTCCAGGCACAAAGTCTTGTGCCATTGGCTGCTGAAATCAAATGTCCCTCTCTATATAAAGAGCGGACATGTTGTATTAGCACCATTTTTGACTATAACAGGTCACAGAGGCTGCTGCTGACAGTGGTCCTGCATATTGAGAGATTTTAGCTAGTTAGATAGGCAGTTGCTCCTAAGTCAGATAGTTTAGGTAGCTAGTGTCCTGTGTGGCTGTGAATTGGACCTTCCATCAGATTTTTTTTTCTTGTGCCGTTACTGAGGTCCACACAAAGACAGCAGGGCACATGTCATAGAAGTCTGTTGTGCACTGTTTCTATTGTGCTCCATGAACGAGTACACCATTAAAAATCTATTTTTTTCATTTGCTAACGTGATACAGCAAGCTATAGTAGACAACCTTATCATTTTGTGGGGGTGAAATTCAGCTGTATGCAGAGTAAAAAAAATATTTTTTTTTCTGTGAGTAACGTGACACAGCACGCCATAAGCCACCTTGTCATTTTGTGGCATTGAAATTCAGCTCTATGCAGAGTAAAAAAAATCTATTTTTTTCTGTGAGTAACATGACACAGCATGCCATAAGCTACCTTTTCATTTTGTTGCGTTGAAATTCAGCTCTGTGAGTAACATGATACAGCAGGCTAGATCTGAGTTTGAAATTGTTTGGAGCATATTTTGTATGTCATACAGGCCTCATCCACATTAAAAAAAATCTTTATTCTGTTACTAACGTGATACAGTAGGGGAGATTTCAGTTTGAAATTGTTTGGAGCATATCTTGTATGTTATACAGGTCTCATCCACGCTAAAAAAAAATTTCTTCTGTTACTAACTAGTGATGAGCGAATTTGTTCGAAATCTGAACTTACAACTTAAATTCGACATGAATATGGCACATTCAGATTCGTTATTAGAAAGGCGAGCAAAATTTCTTAAATTCGAGAAAAATCAGCAACATTCAGCAAATAAGTGCGGGAACATGATTGCGGGGCAACTATAGCTTTTTTAATAGTTTTGCTAGCATAGTGCTTGTGTATGATGAGAGAGGGGAAGTGGTAGATGACTAGAGGGGCTGGTGATAGTTCAGAACAGGTCAGATCAGCATCACGCTGGTAATTTTTTATTTTTATTTTTTCTTCCTGTAGGTGGTAACTTTAAGTCAGGAAAGCGCGGCTAGCCAATCAGAGCGCAGGAATCATCCACACTGTCCAGACACAAGGGCTTCTGCAATTGGCTGCTGATATCACATGTCCTCTCTATATAAAAAGTGGCCATGTTCCCTCAGCGCCATTTTATCCATGTCACTTCTGACAGACGCTGCTGCTGAGTGTGCTCCTGTTTAATGAGAGATATTAGCTAGATAGATGGGTGCTTGTTTGGAAGTCAGGTCTTCTGTGTACATGTTCCATCGATCTTGCTACACATTTCATTCTCTAAGAGCAGGGCCCATGCCATAGAACAGTGTTGTGCACTGGTTGTATTGTGCTCCATGCACGAGTATACCTTCAATCTGTTTTTGCAAATATATTTTTTCTGTTGGCAGGCAAATTCCACAAAAGATTTTTTTGTGTGGCAAACGTGATACACTCTGCTAAAAGCCACCTACTATTTTAGTGGCGTTGCACTTGCGATTTATCCATTTACTTCCAGTTATTTGGGTATTTTGCTTGTCTTCATTTTTTCTCTGTCTAGTGGCCTTATGTGAACATGCATTTACATTTTGCATGCACATCAAGGTTTTTTCTTTGTATTTTAGTGGAGGTGTAGTTCAGCTGTTTTCAGAGTAAAAAAAATAGATTTTTTATCTTGCTAGGCAGAGTCCACAAAATATTTTTTTCTGTCACAAACGTGTTATACTCTGCTATAAGCCACCTATTCCTTTAATGGCGGTGAAATTCAGTTGTATGCAGAGCTCATGCAGAGTTAAAAAATCTATTTTTTATTGTGACTAATGCGATACAGCAGGCTAGAGTTTGAAATCTCTTGGAGCATATATTCTATGTCATACAGGCCTCATTCACAGTCAAAAAATACTTTCTTCTGTTACTAATGTGATACAGTAGGGGAAATCTGCCGACAGCAGGGCAGGGTGGCGTCCGTAGGAATGTGGTCTGTCTCCGGTGGGAAGGCAATGAAACGTGCCCCTCTAGGGACAAGGTGGTGGAGCTTTTCCTGGGGATGGGCTTCAGGGCTTATGACATCTATGCCCTGATTCATCCCTATGGTGCCACCTTTTTCGACGTCAGCTTTGTGAGATCGGAGGGCCTAGAGCTCTTCTGGTCTCAGTATGAGCTGGCTCAGATTTGCCCTGAATGGCGAGGGTTTATAGTCCAGGCTATCTCTCGCCAAAACTCAGGGAAGAAAGTGACCGTGCTCACCAGTAACGAGTCACTTTCTGAGATGGACATCATGACCTGGCTGAGCAGGTATGGGGAGGTGGTCCAGATTCCCAAAAAGAATCTGGACAAGCATGGCATCTGGTCAGGGGCCTGGACCTTTATGGTAAAACTGAAGGTCTCGGGTTACTCGGTTACCCACATTCCCACTTCAACATTCTTGGGAAGGGACCGAATCCTGATCTTTTACCAGGGGCAGCCGAAGTTGTGCCACAGGGGCGGCAGCCCCTCTCACTTCAGCGCGGGGTGCAAGGTGGAGAAGTGCGCAATGTGTGGAGGGGTGGGTCATCTGGCCGCAACCTGTAGGGACATTCGGTGTAACCTGTGTGGTGTCTTGGGACACCCGTTTAGTCGCTGTCCGCGCTCCTATGCCAATGTTGGCCTGAATCCGGGAGGTGCTGGTAGGGAGGAGGTGAGGACCAGACCAGCCGGTGAAGGGACTAGCGGCGGCGTAGGAAGTAAGGGACCGGTGAGGAGCAGAACTCCCCCTGAGGCGGGAGGGAAAGAGCAGCGTCCGAGGAGAGTGGTGGAGAGGGACCAGGGGATTATGTCCCTGCCTCTGGTCCCTAGTTCGGGGGAGCTTGCAGCTGAGGTCCCGGACAGTGAGATAGACGAAGAGGTCAGGAGGATGGTCAGGGAGGATGGGGCCACCTCTCCCTTATCCTCATCCAGCAAAGGTGTGGATGAGGGGGGGAATGAAGAGTGGCAACAGCAAAAGAAGAGGGAGAAGAAAAGGGTGAGGAAGAAGGGTAACTCGAAGGAGAAGGCAACCCGGGGCCAGGTGCCAAAGGAAGGCTCTTCCTCCCTTCCTCCGGTGTAGCTCTCCAACCAGTACCAGGCCCTAAGCGAGTCTCTCTTGTCTTCAGATGGGGGGGAGGATGGGGGTCTGGTGCTGGGGGTTGCGGACAAGGATGTAGGGGCTAAAGGGGGCGCCAGGCCCTCAACATCGGGGGTCGGGGAAACCGGGCCTCTGGTGGGGGGGGTCAACCCAGGGCCTCCTGACAAGGGCAAGGGTGCGCCTGAAACAGTTGTGCCCGTTAAAGTTGTGTGTGGAACAGCAGGTGTGGATGTGTCGGTGTGCCTGAAACGTGCTATATCGTCCTCTGAGGAGGAAAATGGAGCACATGTAAAGGGTAAGGTGGGTGGGAAGAAGGTCGCTGTCCAACCTGATCACTCATGATGGCGGCACTCACCCCGTTGACGCTGGCGACCATTAATGTTGCCAGCATAAAGTCTGATGCGGCTAGGTTCACGGCGTTTCATTTTCTCGGCCAGCTTGATGCCGACATTTTGTTTTTGCAGGAGACCAGGTTGGTCGATCTCACGTCCCTTAAAAATGCTAAGAGGGAGTGGGTACACGGGCCTTCCTATTGGTCTCTTGCGGCTGAGCCGTATAGCGGTGTGGCGGTCCTTTTCAAGACCGCAGATGTAGTATGCCGACGGGTTATTGAGTTGGAAATGGGGAGGTGCTTGATCTTGGATGTGTTCATAAGGGGACAAGAGCTTTGGCTCATAAACATCTATGGTCCCCAGACTAAGTGGGACCGCAAGTGTCTCTTTATGAGTATTAAACCCTTTTTGTTTTGCAGCCGACTGGTGGTCTTTGGAGGGGACTTCAACAATGTCTCGAGGCCCCAAGACAGAGGAGGTTCCAGAGACCGGTTGGCCTACGACAGCGTCGCCTTGAATAGCATAGTTAGTGAGGCTCGCCTAGTGGATGTCCACATCAGGAACACCACGGGCCACGCGGGTTACATTTATTTCAGAGGTAGTCAGACTAGGTCTAGAATAGACAGGTTTTATTTGAAGGAGGAGGCAGTCTCTTCACCTTTATCGGTGGTAGAGGTTGAATTCTCCGACCACTGCCTGATTATGTTTTCTTTGAATGTTACAGAGACTCCTCGGATGGGAAGAGGTTTTTGGAAGCTGAATTCGTCACTCCTGAAGGAAGCTGCTGTAAGACAGTCCTTTGAGGATTTCTTTCAAAGTCAGGTACCGCTACTGGGCCTTGGTAACACTAAGTCAGAGTGGTGGGAGATCTTCAAACATCGGGTGGCGAGATTCTTCCGCCAGCTTTCTAACCTCAGAAGCCTGAACAGGGATCTCCTGTATCGGGGCCTGAGGGGGAAACTCGAGGAACTTGTCTCGACTGGGGGTGGCCGTGAGGACATCACCAGGGTGAAAGCCTTACTCAAGAGATGTCAGTATGATAGGCACACATCTTTGGTTTTTGAGAGGGACTTCGGGAAGTATCGCTCACCCGACCCCTACAGAAACTGCAAGATGTCAGTGAGTAGTAAGATAGTGGCGGGTCTGAGGGACAGTACAGGATCCCTGACCAGGTCCAGGTCAGGGATCTTGGAGGTCGTCAGATCCTTTTACTCACATCTCTTGGGGAGGAAGGAGCTGGATCGAGATGAGACGTTGGCTTTCCTGGCTGAGGCCATTCCTGAATCAGGGGTAGACCCCTCGCTCGATGTCTTGGTGGATGAGATCAAAGAAGAGGAAGTTAGACTGCTGATTGACGGGCTCCAGCTCAAAAAATCACCAGGTCCGGACGGCTTAACGTCGGAGTTCTACAAGACCTTTAAGGACCTTTTGGTCCCCTTATTGACTCAGGTTTTTAATGAGTGTCTCTCCTCGGGCACTCTTCCGAGATCAATGAGGAGGTTAGCTTTGATCCTTCTTTCTAAGGGAAAGGATCCGTCGCACATTGAGAACTGGAGGCCCATAGCGCTTCTCAATGTGGACAGGAAGGTTTTGGCTAAAGTACTCTTTAACAGGTTGGTGAAGTTTGCGCCACGGCTCCTTTCTGAGTCCCAGCACTGCTGTGTTCCTGGCCGTAGCACTTTTAGTGCTGTTCTCGGTGTCCGGGAGGCTGTGGAACAGGGTAGGGCTGGCCTCTGGAAGGGGTATCTGCTGTCCTTGGATCAGGCCAAAGCCTTTGACCGGGTTGATCATGAGTACCTGTGGTCCGCTCTTCTGAGGTATGGTCTGCCAGGGAGGTTCGTGGACTGGCTGAAGACATTGTACAGAGGGGCGGAGAGTTTCCCACTTGTGAATGGTTGGATTGGACAGGCCTTTGCGGTGGGCTCCGGCGTTCGTCAGGGATGTCCTCTCAGTCCCCTGCTGTATGTGTTCGCGATTGATCCCTTCATAAGGAGGGTGGATCGTGGACCAATAGCGGGGGTGAGGATGGACCAGGCGGGCGAACGGGAGGCCGCCCTGAAGGTAGTGGCCTATGCTGATGATGTCTCTGTTTTTGTCTCCTCGGAAGAGGAGGTGCGGGCAGTGATGTCTGAGGTGGAGGGCTACTCCAGGGCCTCTGGTTCCATTGTCAATTGGAGCAAGTGTGGGAGTCTTTGGCTGGGGGGAGGAGATCCCAGGTTTGATCTCCCGGACACCCTCCCAGAGCCCCAAGAGTATGCCAAGATCCTAGGCGTTGAATTTGGCCAGGGTGATTACCCAACCAAAAACTGGGAAAGTAGACTTAAAACTGCCGCCAGAGAGTGGACCAGTGGAAGGGTTGGTCTTTGACCCTGAGGGAAAGGGTGAGCTTGTGCAAAGGTTTCCTGCTCCCATTGTTAATGTGTCTAGGCAGCATTTGCATTTTGCCAGAGCCTCTCTGGACGCGGGTCTATGGCCTGTTTTTCCAACTGTTATGGGGAAACAGGCTGAACCTAGTCAAGCGGGAGGTTACTTACCGTACGAGGAGACTAGGGGGGTTGAATATGGTCAACCCCGTGGTGTTCTTGGTTTGCACCTTTCTTAAGCTAAATATATCAAACCTCTGGAAAGAGAGGGCTCCTCTGTGGGTATTCTCCTGTAGGGGATGGTTGCAGTCCTTCTTCCAGGATTGGGAGACAGGAGGGCGTGTGAAGGATCTTCGCACACCGCACGGGCATCTCCCGGCTTATGTTACCCCGGTTTTGAAAGTAATACGCCGGTGGGGTTTGGGAGTGTGGGAGGTGAGGACTCTCACAAGGAAACTTCTCGAGGGGAGGATCTTATCGACCCATTTTCAAAAGCCACTGGCACTCAGGGACTGCCCAAGTCGGGATCTGGAGGTGGGGTTGCGTCTTTTAAATTCAAAACGGATCCCCGCGAAGTATTGGGACTTGACTTGGCGCTGCTTTCAGGGTAAGCTGTATGTGAGGGACAACTTGAAGTACAGTAACTCCGAGGATAGGAATTGTTCTCATGAGAGTTGTGCTGACACGCTTGAGAGCATGGAGCACTTCCTGCTTCAGTGTCCCTTTAATGCAGAAGTATGCAACAGGGTGGGCGCTTCCATTGACTGGCCTAGGCTGGCGGGCCTCTCCTACGCTGAGTGGGCCCATGGAGCGTTCAGAGACCTTGGTGGATGGGACCAGTGCACTCTTTTTCTAGTTAGCCTAGTGGTTAGGTTTTTCACATGGAATGCACGGTGTTTAGTGTCGACGGGCAGTAAAATCCTCCCAGTGGGTGAGGTATGTAGCAACATCCTTGGTGACCTGGTGAAGGTGCGCTCCTTGGAGTATGAAAGGCTGGGTGCATCGGGGGCCTCCCGTCTCTGGAGGGGTTTCTCCTTCCAGGTGCCTTAGTTCTGGATTGCTCCAAGCCTCCTGGTGATGGGCTAAGTTCTCACCGTAGCTTTTTGTTTTGAGAATGGTATCATGAAAAGGGTTTACAAGCACCGAACCGGTGCGGATGGTATTTTTGTTATTGTTCTTGTTGTTATTATTATTGTTGTCTTATTGTTCTTTTACTTTGGGGGTTAGTTAGGTGGGGTGGGGGTTTTGAGGGGGGTTAAGCATGAACTTGGACTGGCCCGGGCCCAAAACTGTCGGGGTTCGCCCTATGTCTGGAAGGACTTTTTCGGAACTTAGAGGCCGGTTCGGGTTGGGGGTATAGTGAGAGTTGGGGTAGTGTATGTGTTATTATGTGTTACTCATGATTTAAGTGTTGTGTGTTATTTCATATGGTTTATGTGGTTTATATTTTGTTATATGTATTTTGCTTCTGCATCTCTGGTTTTTGTTACGGCAGAATCAGGTGTAAGTGTGGAGGAAGTTTGAGGTATGTTTGTATAGGCTGTGGTTGTATGGTGGTTGTCAGGCAGGTGGGGTCCCTTGTATATACATTGTTTATGTATCGGTTATATTGCTGGAAATTGTTTTCGTTACTTGTACTAGTTTGTGTTTTTACATTTATAATAAAATAGAGTTCCAGCTCCAGTAGCGTCCACTAAAGCTGCTGTAGTTAAAAAGCTTTTATAAGGATCGAGCTTGGCGGTCCACCGCAAGGCATCCTACTGCCTGTCCCAGCCCCTGTGCCTTGGGGTGCCTCCCCGATGCTCTTCACTGAGTGTCCCGGGGGCCCGAACCATTTCTTTTGAAAAAATTAAGTGTCCAAACTACAGGTGGTGTAGCCAGCTTAACAGCTGGGATAATCCGCTGACTAGCAGACACTGCTACTAGGCACAAAGCATTTCCTGGGCTAGATGCAGTTAAAAATTTTTAAATAGATACTCGTCGTCACTAGCATCCTCCTCCACCTCCTCTGCTGACCTCATCTCTTGGCTGACTGTGGGTTGACAGTAAGTGGGATCTCCAGCCTCGTCAACATCACCCTGTTTGTTTTCACACCCGTCGTCCTCAGAGCCAACCTCTTCCTGCCCTGACAAAAAACTAAAGTTGTCGCTCCAATCAGGTATTTGAATCTCATCATCGTCTTCCTCATTGTCTCCACCAACAGGAGTTACAGTTTGGGAACGAGGGTCTACATTATGGTCAGAACCTTCTGAGTCTGGTCCTTGATCCGACTCATAAAGATTCTGGGCATCAGTGCAGATCATTTCCTCGTCTGGATTCACAGAAGCTCTGGAGCCAACCTCTAATTCCCAGGCTATAGTATGAGTAAACAGCTCTGCACACTCAACCATCTGTTCTACCCCATACTCAGACGGGCAGCTGGAGACTTGGGAGCTGTGAGGAAGCAAGTGCGATTGGGGTGACACCTCTGAGAACTGGAGTATTTGTGATGTTGAAGTTGAGGTGGAGGAGAGCCCACTTAAAGGAGCAATTGATATCCGTTGAAGCACCTGCTGTTTTTGTGCCTCATCTGGAATTTGTAGCGATTGGTGTGGCCATAAGAAAGGGATCTTATCACATTGTCCGCTAAAAGAAGTAGACATCTTAGTTTGGCTGGAAGATGGTCTTTCTTCTTGAGATGTTAATGTTGCTTTAACACCTACCCCACGGACACAACCTTTTTTTCCCTTCCCAACACGCCTATTCCCCTTTCCACCAGCAGCAGGCCACTCATTTTGGTGGTTAACTAATTGACAACTCTGGAGTTGTTTGCACAAAAAACAATGGATGGGAACCGAGCAGAGCTGAGTGGCCAAACTGTGGTATTAGCCCAAAAGTATTGGCTGGGTTAGAAGCAGATAAAAATTATTTTGAATTTGCAACCTGGTGGAGGTTAGTATAGATGGACTAATAGAACAAGTCCCACACACTGCTACAAGCCGAAATATTTTTTCAGAGCTAGATGCAGATAAAAATTATTTTGAATTTGCAACCTGGTGGAGGTTAGTATAGATGGACTAATAGAACAAGTCCCACACACTGCTACAAGCCGAAATATTTTTTCAGAGCTAGATGCAGAAAAAAAATATTTTTAATTTGCACCCTGGTGGAGGTTTGTAAAGATGGACTAATAGAATGATGCTATGCAGTAAAAAAATTTGTATTCTATACACAGGTGGTGTAGCTTGCAACACAAATTGGCTCCTCCACTGACTAACACACTCTGCAATAGGCCAAAAAGGATTTGCTTTGCTAGATTTACCAAAATGCTGTGAAAAAAACTTGCACAGCACTGGCACAGACCTGCCTGGCAAAAAGTGATAGGAACTGATGTAACCTAGCCCTGAAAAGGACTGCAATTACAATTTGTCTTTACCCCCAACCTATCTATTTAAGAGCACAGACCTGCCTGATAAAAGTCGTAGGAATTGATGTAACCTAGTCCTTAAATGACTGCAATCACAACTATTCCCTACTCCCAAGCTATCTGTAGATTTGTGCGAAAATTGGCTTGAATTTAGCACTGAAAGTATAGCGCGCACAGCAACAGTGGTGCAGTCTAACACGCAGCTGCAGCAGTGAGAAAATGGTGGCAACGGGCAAAATGGCTGGGTCTTATAGGGCAAGGACATGTGACATACACTGCCAATGACACATGCCCTTGCTTGTGTGAAAAAAAGCACTTTGCTCCGTGTGTGCGCTGCTGATAGGCTGACAGATTGCACCTCCCACTGTAAATGCGGGAAAGAGAAAAAAAAATGGAGATCTTCATTATTTCTGCAGAGATCCATCCCCTGCCCCCCCCCCCCCCCGCTGTACACTCAAACTGCTTATTAACATTAATTTTCAGCATTACTGAGAAAAAAATCCAGGTATGATTTTGGTGCACGAACAGTTATCGAACATAACCTCGAACAGCCAAATTTTTTTCAAATTGTTCGTGTACGCTGAACGGCTCGAACACCGACCAAAACAGCTCGAATTTGAGATTGGCTAACAGTTCGAGTCGAACACTGCTCATCTCTAGTAGGGACAATTGAACGCTGCACTGGGACAAGGAAGTGGATGAGTTTGCTGATGGTGCAAGTTGAGAGTGTGCACTGACACATGCAGGGTGGGAGTCATCCTCGCATGCTCCATGGATAGGGGTGTCACGGGTGTGTCGCCACGAAGATCGTCACGAGTACACAGCCTGACTTCTCGCAGCTGACTTGTTTGTGCTTTGTGTTTTTCGGCAGTGAGGGAGTTAATTCTCTCTCTCTCTGTGCTAGACGAGGTCCAGCCTCGCCCAGCTGCAATCAATACTTCTGTAGTGAGACTCCTTCAAATTCCTGCTGGTCTGTTTGGGAAGTGTCGGTGAAAGCTTTTCATTCAGACTTACAGAGCGGATCGTGGTGTTTGGAGTTTCTGAGATAAGTGTACTTGGAGTGTATTTTCCCTTCCTCGCTTTATCATTTATCTCCTTTCCCGTTGGTGTTCCCTCTGTTGTAGTTGTGTAGTTGTTGTATGCAAGGTGGTTTTGGTTTTTCCCTTGTACTGTCTCGTTCGTCTAAGTACTGTGTGTGGGCATATTATTTCTTGTCCCCTTTTGTTGTGATCGGGGTCCTTCTCAGGACTAGATTACTTAGGTGCAGGGATCCTCAGGAAGATAGGGGTTACGCTGGCGGCCTGGACCTCTGTACCTTTAACAGTACCTCCAGGTTGAGGGATTAGTCAGGGCCCCAGCTTAGGGTCAGCTTAGGCCCCCTACCTCCAGTATACTGAGACAGCGTGACATTTTCACCGACCCACTTAGTTTTTCTCCAGCTACCATGGATCCAGTAGCCGGTCTAGCTCGGCAGTTGCAGAGTTTGTCCATGGAGCTGGCGGACGTTAGGTCCAAGGTTTTGCATCCTCAGGAGCAAGCCGGACGAGAACCTAAAGTAGCTCTCCCTGACAGGTTCACTGGGGGGCGGGACAAGTTTTTTGTTTTCCGAGAGGCATGCAAGTTGTACTTTCGGCTGCGGCCTCGGTCATCGGGGAGTGAAGAACAAAGGGTGGGAATTGTCATCTCGCTCCTACTAGGGGACCCACAATCTTGGGCGTTCTCTCTTCCCCCGGGCTCCCCGGCTCTCCAGTCTGTGGATAGGTTTTTCGCTGCTCTGGGACTCGTATATGATGACCCAGATCGGATCTCCCTTGCTGAGTCTAAGTTACGTAGGATCCAGCAGGGAGATCGTCCGGCGGAGGAATTCTGTTCGGAGTTCCGTAGGTGGGCCACAGACACCCAGTGGAATGACCCGGCTCTTAGGAGCCAGTTTTGTCATGGTTTATCTGACAAATTACAGGATGTGTTGGCACAGTATGACTCTCCCGCGTCACTGGAAGCCGCTATGGCCCTTGCTATTCGCGTTGACAGACGGCTTCGGGAGAGGTGCGGGATAACTCTACCCCCTGTGATGACTCCACCTCCTACAAGGTCCCCTCATATGGTGGTTCCCCTGGTCAGTCCAGAGGAGCCTATGCAATTAGGAGGGACATCATTTCGGGGGAGGGGACCGGTGGTGCGCCATAAGACAGGAAGGTGTTTCTTCTGCGGGAGAAAGGGACATTTTATTGGGGGGTGTCCATCCCGTCCCTTGCAGAGTGAAGAGTCGTCGGAAAACTGTTGATCCCAGGTTGTGTGGTGGACGGCAATCTGGGAGTAGGTATTTCGTCCCTAGGTTCGTCTCAGTTTCTCGTACCGGCGGAGGTGGTGGTGGGTACGAGAACTGAGAGGATATCTGTTCTTCTGGATAGTGGGGCAGGGGCTAATCTGGTTGATGCTCGGTTTGCCCGGGTTCAAGGTATGCGATTGAGTGAGTTGGCTAAACCCATCCCCATATTCTCGATCGATGCCAGGCCTCTCGGTCAGGGAAGTTTTTTGCAAGCTGTGCATGACGTAAAACTTCAAGTGGGGGCGATACATAAAGAACTGTTGTCTTGCTACGTGTTGGAGGGTCTTCCCACTCCTATAGTGTTGGGCCTTCCCTGGTTAGCTAAGCATAACCCGGTTATTAATTGGCAAACCAGAGAGATAAGCCAATGGATTAAATTCTGTAATAAAAACTGCATGAACACGGTCATCGGTGCGGTTACTCCTTGGGTCTTACCTCCATTTCTGGCGGACTTTGAGGATGTATTCTCGGAGAAAGGGTGTCAGGAACTACCTCCTCATCGCGAGTATGACTGTTCTGTAAAACTGCTCCCTGAGGCCAAGTTACCTAAAGCTAGGTTGTATAACCTTTCTGGTCCTGAGAGGCAGGCCATGAAGGATTATATTTCAGAAAGTCTGGCTAAGGGGCATATTAGACCTTCATCTTCACCGGTGGCTGCGGGGTTCTTCTTTGTTAAGAAGAAAGATGGAGGCCTACGCCCTTGCCTGGATTTCCGTGAACTTAATCGGATTATGGTCCGAGATCCGTATCCGCTCCCACTTATTCCCGATCTCTTTAATCAGATCGTGGGCGCCAAATGGTTCTCTAAGTTGGATCTCAGGGGGGCGTACAATCTGATTAGGATGAAGGAGGGGGATGAGTGGAAGACGGCGTTTAACACTCCGGAGGGGCATTATGAGAACCTTGTCATGCCATTCGGTCTGACTAATGCCCCGGCGGTGTTCCAACACTTTGTTAATGACATTTTTCGCCGCCTGGTGGGACAGTTTGTTGTCATATATCTGGATGATATCTTAATTTACTCGCCGGATCTGGTGTCTCATCAGGAGCACGTTAGGCAGGTGTTACAGATCTTGCGGGATAATAAACTGTATGCCAAATGGGAAAAGTGTGTGTTCGCCGTACAGGAACTCCAGTTTTTAGGCTTCCTGGTTTCAGCGTCCGGTTTTCGTATGGACCCTGGGAAAGTGCGGGCAGTTCTTGAGTGGGATCGGCCAGAGAATCTTAAGGCACTACAACGTTTCCTGGGGTTTGCTAATTATTACCGGAAGTACATTCGTAATTTCTCGTCCATGGTTAAGCCTCTCACAGACATGACTAAAAAGGGGACGGATTTTTCTAGGTGGTCTGACAAGGCTTGTCAAGCATTCTCCTCCTTGAAAAAATGTTTTGCCTCGGCACCCATACTCATTCAACCTGATGCGTCACAGCCATTCATTGTAGAGGTAGACGCTTCCGAGGTAGGGGTGGGAGCAGTATTGTCACAGGGTTCGTCCCCTGGTAAGTGGCATCCGTGCGCCTTTTTCTCTAAAAAATTGTCGTCCGCTGAGAGGAATTACGATGTCGGCAATAGGGAACTCTTGGCTATTAAGTTAGCTTTTGAGGAGTGGCGCCATTTTTTGGAGGGGGCAGTCCATCCGGTCACCGTCATCACCGATCACAAGAACCTGCTATATCTGGAGTCCGCGAAACGTCTGAATCCCAGACAAGCTAGGTGGTCATTGTTTTTTACCAGGTTTAATTTTGTCGTTACATATCGTCCTGGGTCAAAAAATGTAAAGGCGGATGCCTTATCTCGTAGTTTCCCTGGGGCCGGGAATACGGACGACCCGGTTCCTATCCTTCAGGAGGGGGTGGTGGTTTCGGCAGTATGCTCTGAGCTGGAGGAGGAGGTATTGGAGGCTCAGGGGGACGCCCCTGTTGGACCTCCGGGGAGACTGTTTGTTCCAGATCAGTTGCGACAAAAGGTGATCGAGGCACACCATAACTCAGTTTTGGCAGGACACCCGGGGAGTAAAGCAACTGTGGATCTCCTCTCGCGTCGGTTTTGGTGGCCTAACTTACATAAGGAGGTGGTAACTTTTGTCGCGTCCTGTGGGGTTTGTGCGTGCTCTAATACCTCACATACCCATCCGTCTGGGGCCCTCTTACCTTTGAAGATCCCGGAGCGTCCTTGGACTCATCTGTCTATGGACTTTATTACGGACCTCCCTCCGTCTTCGGGTAAAACGGTCATACTCGTTGTAGTGGACAGGTTCAGCAAGATGGCACATTTTATCGCTCTTCCGGCTCTCCCTAATGCTAAAACTCTTGCGCAGGTGTTCATTGGGGAGAATGTGAGGCTTCACGGGGTACCCTCCGAGGAGAGTGTCTGGTCCGGACCTAAGTGTGAACGATCGGGTATGGTTGTCTACCAGGAATATTAAACTTAAGGTTCCCTCCTGGAAACTGGGTCCCAGGTTCATCGGGCCGTACAGAATCAGTTCTATTATTTATCCGGTGGCATTCCGTCTTGACCTCCCCCCTACGTTTAAAATTCACAACGTGTTCCACAGATCATTACTTAAGAGGTATGTGGCGCCGGTGGTACCGTCACCTTTACCTCCCCCTCCAGTGGTGGTCAATGGTAACTTGGAGTTCCAGGTATCGAGGGTCATCGATTCACGCTTTAATCGCCGGTCCCTTCAGTACCTGGTTCATTGGAAAGGGTATGGTCCTGAGGAGAGGATGTGGGTTCCTGCGTCGGATATTAACGCAGACCGATTAGTTCGAGCCTTCCACACGACTCACCCGGATAAACCTGGCCCTGAGGGTCCGGAGGCCCCTCGTAGAAGGGGGGGTACTGTCACGGGTGTGTCGCCACGAAGATCGTCACGAGTACACAGCCTGACTTCTCGCAGCTGACTTGTTTGTGCTTTGTGTTTTTCGGCAGTGAGGGAGTTAATTCTCTCTCTCTCTGTGCTAGACGAGGTCCAGCCTCGCCCAGCTGCAATCAATACTTCTGTAGTGAGACTCCTTCAAATGCCTGCTGGTCTGTTTGGGAAGTGTCGGTGAAAGCTTTTCATTCAGACTTACAGAGCGGATCGTGGTGTTTGGAGTTTCTGAGATAAGTGTACTTGGAGTGTATTTTCCCTTCCTCGCTTTATCATTTATCTCCTTTCCCGTTGGTGTTCCCTCTGTTGTAGTTGTGTAGTTGTTGTATGCAAGGTGGTTTTGGTTTTTCCCTTGTACTGTCTCGTTTGTCTAAGTACTGTGTGTGGGCATATTATTTCTTGTCCCCTTTTGTTGTGATCGGGGTCCTTCTCAGGACTAGATTACTTAGGTGCAGGGATCCTCAGGAGGTAGGGGTTACGCTGGCGGCCTGGACCTCTGTACCTTTAACAGTACCTCCAGGTTGAGGGATTAGTCAGGGCCCCAGCTTAGGGTCAGCTTAGGCCCCCTACCTCCAGTATACTGAGACAGCGTGACAAGGGGATTGGCGTGGATGCATAAAAGTGGAAGAAGCAGTGGTGTCACCCACAGACACTGTTCCTGGACCCTGGGGTTCAACCCACTTAGTCAGGTGCTTTGCTGCCATGTGCCTGGTCATTCTGGTGGTGGTCAGGCTGTTAGTTTTGCTACCCCTGCTGACGCTGGCCTGGCAGGTGGTGCAAATGGCCTTTTTGGGGTTATCTGCAGAGTCTTTAAAAAATAACCAGACTCGGGAAGACCTAACAGTTGTACTTGCAACTTCCGTCATGTTGGCGAGGAACGCTTTCCCGCCTTGTGTCTGCGGCCACCATGCTGCTTCCTGCCTGTTGTGGTGCTACGCCTCCCTCCCCTCTGTGTGCTGCTGTCCTCGCTCTGTATGTCCTCATGCCAGGTTGGATCCGTTAGTATATCATCCACCACCTCGTCTTCCACTTTCGCACCCTGGTCCTCCCCCTGACTTTCTGTCAATTGTGTCTCATCATCAACATCATCAACCTCTTGCGACAGTAGTTGCACTTTCCCACCATCACCTTCATGTGACCGTGGCTGCTCAAATATTCTGGCATCGCTACATGCGATCTCCTCTTGCCCCGCTTGAAGCTGGCTGGGCGAGAGGCCTGAATCTATAAATGGAAAAGTGAACAACACTTCTGAGTGTCCAAGTGAGGGATCAGTTGTCTCCGGGCATTCGGCATGGTGGGAGAAAGGAGGATCAGGGTGAAATATGCTGTCCAGACTCACGACTACTGAGACTTGACCGTGTGGAAGACACGGTGATAGTGGTGGTTGCCAAGTGACTGGAAGCATTATCTGCTATCCAACCAACAACCTTTTGACATTGCTCTGGGTTCATTAGTGGTGTGCTGCGGGCCCTTGGCAATTGGGACAGGAAGGTCAAGCGACAAGATGTGGGTGTTTGTTGTGGCACAATTTCAGCTTGCCCACAGCCTCGGCCTCTGCATGCACCATCACCATCAGGTCCACTTCCCCGTCCTTTGCCACGCACCTTGCCCATTTTAAGTGGAGGACAATATTTTCCACGTTCGCTAGAAATGGCAGATTTTGGAACGCAGTTATATGTGATACCTCTAACAGAGAACCATGGTTTTAAATGGCAGTCCTGTAATTTACTAATATTATTCTTCACAGAGACCTAGTGTGAATAGATTGACTGACACACTGCAACAAAATGGAAGGCAGAAATGGCTGATTTTAGAACACTGTTATATGTGATATTTCTGACAGAGAACCACGGTTTTAACTAGCAGGCCTGTAATTTACTAATATTATTCTACACAGAGACCTAGTGTGAATACCAACACACTGCAACAGAATGGAAAAGGAGGACAATATTTTTCAGGTACAGTTCATATTCCTGGATTTTTATCACTGAACTATGGAACAGATCTGGCTGTATTTTGCAATGGTAACAAGCAAATGGAGCAGAAAAATGGTGTACTCTGAATTGTTTAAGCAAGTAACCAGGATTAAGTTAAAAAAATAAAAATTTGCCCTGGCCCCTGATACCTAGGGTTATGTCTACAAATATCTGTAAGACCAGCAGCAGCAGGAACATGCTATGGACTATACTATACTATATGCACTGCAGTCTGCCACATACACTGCCTGCCTGCCTAACTCCTGCTATCACCTTCACCACTGAAAATATGCACCTGGATTAGTCCTCAGAAGGAATGTTAGTTCAGATGGATATATAGATATATGTTGTGGAATACCTATACTAACTCTAAACAAGCAAATCTCTCCATGACTCAGCAGCAGCTCTCCCTACTCTGCCTGATTCCAGGGTAGACTGTGAGGAGCATAGCGGTACCTGGTCTTATATAGACCTGATGATGCTGTGCGGCCAGCCAATCACTGTAATGCCCACAACCAACATGGCTACGGCATTACAGTGCGTGGCAAGTAATCCCTGCATGTTCTTTGGCTCCCTAAAGTGCGCCAAATATGCAGGGCGGGAACCCTAGCTCCCGCCAGAGCAACCCGGAAATACTCGCCGAGCTTGTCGAGCACTGTGATGCTCGGGTGAGTATCGAGCAGTGGCAAGCACGTTCGCTCATCACTACTTAAGATAGGTTTTCCCAAAGTCAGCAATGAGGCACATAGGTTTTCCCAAAGTCAGCAATGAGGCACACAGAGTGCATCGCAGCTCTACACTTCCAACCTCCGGCAAGTCAATTCATCAACACCAAAATATTAGCAGCAGCAGTAGTGTAAATGGCAGAAACAATTTCTGTGAGTCCCTTCAACTGCACAACACAGTACACATGGTGAACAACTGAAGAGGATGGTGCACTCCTGTTTAAGTTTCCATCTGCTTGGTTGGCTGTAGTGGAAGAGGTTTTGGTTCCTAATTCTACAATTTCTACTGTAGTGAAACTGATGCCACTTTGCTGATGTCTGCTGGTGTCTGCATCTAATTTTTTTTTGTGGAGAATCTTGATTAGGTCTCCATCTATTGTGTTGGCTGTAGTGGAAGAGGCTTTGGTTCCTAATTCTACAATTTATACTGTAGTGAAAATAAAGCCACTTTGCTGGTGTCTGCCACTAATTATTGGAAATGTGGAGAATCCTGATTGGGTCTCCATCTATTGGGTTGGCTGTAGTGGGAGAGGTTTTGGTCTCCATTATACTATTTCTACTCTAGTGAAATTTATGCCACTTTGTTGATGTTAGGCCCTCATTTAGGAAAATGTGAACACTCCTGGTTAGGTCTCCATCTCTTGGGTTGGCTATAATGGAAGAGGTTTTTGTCTCCATCTATTAGTATAGTTATACTCTAGTGAAATTAATTATCTGGTGTAAATATTGTGCTCCACAAAGGGGTACACAAATATGATAAACTCAAAATTGGTTTTCAATAAACAACCATCAGCCTCCCCATCAAACGCATCTGCTGCTTCTTCCTCCTCCTCTGTTACCGTGCCAAGTATTGTCACGCAGGTCTCCGACCGCAGAACAAATGGTTGTAAATCCAGTCAGGCTGAGTGAGAGCCCGACAGCTGTAACAGAAGAGGACATGCCAGCTGTGTTTGTTTCACTGAGCACACCACATGTTTCTAAATCCACCGTAACATCTCCGCCTGCACCTCACTCAGGGCCTAGCCGTTTGTTCGTTTCACCATACTCCACCCTCTCTCAGCACTGCAGCCAGCCCTCAGTCCCACAGTTGTGGTCACGTAAAAGATTGTTTCCTCCTGCACATGACAAAGCTAAGACATTGAACTCCACCATCTCCAATCTTTAGGCTTCGGAAACAGATTACACTATTTCTACTGTAGTGAATTTGATGCCATTTTGCTCATGTCTGCCACTAATCTTTGGAAACAGGGAGAATCATGATTGGGTCTCCATGTATTGGGTTGGCTGTAGTGGAAAAGGTGTCATTCCAAATTCTACATTTTCTACTGTAGTGAAATTGATGCCACTTTATTGGTGTTAGGCCCTACTTTAGGGAAATATGAACACTCATGGTTAGGTCTCCATTAGAGATGAGCGGTGTTCGACTAGAACTGTTCGCCAATCTCAAATTCGAGCTGTTTTGGGCGGTGTTCGAGTTGTTCGACAAACCCGAACAATTTGCAAAAAATTTGGCTGTTCGAGGTTATGTTCGATAACTGTTCGTGCACCAAAAGCGTGTCCTGCATGTCTGGTGCTATTTAGAGCACCAATCATGCAGGGATTGTCTGCCACTCACTGTAATGCCACAGCCATGGTGGTTGTGGCATTACAGTGATTGCCCAAATCGATGGGAACAGTGCCAACAGTGAAACATGAAAAGCCGGCAATTCAGCAGCGGCATACACCGGTACCCGACAATTTAGAACCGAAAGAATAGAGCTTCACACATAGATTAGATAGATATAAACATGTCAGCCACATATATACGAAGTACAGTGAAAGTGCTGCTTACTGTACTTGTCATTTAGCGTAAAGGATTTATCAAAAAAAATAATAGTGTTTTCATGCACCGTCTCTTTAAAAAAGCCGGCCGGCAATTCAGCATCTGTACCCGACAATTTATAACAGACAGAATAGAGCTTCACACATAGATTAGATAGATAGAAACATGTCAGTCACATATATATGAAGTACAGTGACAGTGTTGGTTACTGTACTTGTCATTTAGTATTAAAATAAAGGATTTATTATTAAAAAAATTGGCGTGGGGTTCCCCTTAATTTTAGGCTCTAGCGGAGGTTAAGCAGACAGCTGGGGCAGATGTTTGAAGCCTGGGAAGGGGGTAATACCACGGAGCTTCCCAGGCTACTAATATCAGCCCCCAGCTGAATACATAGCCTTTACTAGCTATTAAAATGGGGGACCCCCCCAAAAAAATGACGTGGGGTCCCCCCTAATCTAATATCTAGCAAAGGCTAGGCAGACAGCTGGGGGCTGATATTAATAGCCCAGGAAGGGAGCCATGAATATTGGCCCCCTCCCAGGCTAGAAACACCAGCCGTCAGCCGCCCCAGAAATGGCGCATTCATAGGATGCGCCAATTCTGGCACTTAGCCTCGCTCTTCCACGCTGCCCTGGTGCGGTGGCAGGGGGTAATAGGGCTGGGGTTGATGTCAGCTTATAATGCCAGCTGACATCAAGCCCAGGTTAGTAATGGAGAGGCGTCTATAAAACACCCCCATTACTAACCCCATAGTCAAAGTTAAAAAAAACACAAACACCCAGAATAAAGTCCTTTAATTGAAATAAAGACACAATTCTTTATTGTTCTAAATTAAACCATACTTACCATCACACCCATTCCAGCTGAAGCCAACGATCTCCTGCAATAAAAGTAAAATAATAAAGCAACCTCATCCTTACCTTTCCATGGTTCCCACGACAGCTTCAGCTCTGCTACATCGAGATGACAGGCTGGACCGCAGCAGAACGCCGCCATCCAGCCTGTCATCCCGCAGACACTGAGAAGAGCAGGCTTGCTTGCGCTCCACATTGTCTCTCTGTGACGGCATAAAGATGAGCCGAGGTCATGTCCAATGAACTCGGCTCACCTCATGCATGTCACTTACAGCGTGGGAGAATTCTCACGCTGAAGCGCTGAGTGCAGGAGAATTTTCCCACGCTGTCAGTGAGGTGCATGAGGTGAGCTGAGTTCATTGGACATGAGCTCACCTCATGCACGTCACTGACAGCGTGGGAGAATTCTCCTGCACTCAGCACTTCAGCGTGAGAATTTTCCCACGCTGTCAGTGACGTGCATGAGGTGAGCCGAGTTCATTGGACATGACCTCGGCTCATCTGGATGCCGTCACAGCGAGACACTGAGGAGCGCAAGCATGCCTGCTCTTCTCAGTGTCTGCGGCATGACAGGCTGGATGGCAGCGTTCTGCTGCGGTCCAGCCTGTCATCTCGATGTAGCAGAGCTGAAGCTGTCGTGGGAACCATGGAAAGGTAAGGATGAGGTTGGTTTATTATTTTTCTTTTATTGCAGGAGATCGTTGGCTTCAGCTGGAATGGGCGCGATGGTAAGTATGGTTTAATTTAGAACAATAAAGGATTGTGTCTTTATTTCAATTAAAGGACTTTATTCTGGGTGTTTGTGTTTTCTTTTAACTTTGACTATGGGGTTAGTAATGGGGGTGTCTTATAGACGCCTCTCCATTACTAACCTGGGCTTGATGTCAGCTGGCATTATAAGCTGACATCAACCCCAGCCCTATTACCCCCTGCCACCGCTACAGGGCAGCGTGGAAGAGCGAGGCTAAGTGCCAGAATTGGCGCATCCTATGAATGCGCCATTTCTGGGGCGGCTGACGGCTGGTGTTTCTAGCCTGGGAGGGGGCCAATATTCATGGCTCCCTTCCTGGGCTATTAATATCAACCCCCAGCTGTCTGCCTAGCCTTTGCTAGCTATTAAATTAGGGGGGACCCCACGTCATTTTTTTGGGGGGGTCCCCCATTTTAATAGCTAGTAAAGGCTATGTATTCAGCTGGGGGCTGATATTAGTAGCCTGGGAAGCTCCGTGGGTATTACCCCCTTCCCAGGCTTCAAACATCTGCCCCAGCTGTCTGCTTAACCTCCGCTAGAGACTAAAATTAAGGGGAACCCCACGCCAATTTTTTTTAATAATAAATCCTTTATTTTAATACTAAATGACAAGTACAGTAACCAACACTATCACTGTGCTTCATATATATGTGACTGACATGTTTCTATCTATCTAATCTATGTGTGATGCTCTATTCTGTCTGTTATAAATTGTCGGGTACAGATGCTGAATTGCCGGCCGGCTTTTTTAAAGAGACGGTGCATGAAAACACTATTATTTTTTTTAATAAATCCTTTACACTAAATGACAAGTACAGTAAGCAACATTGTCACTGTACTTCATATATATGTGACTGACATGTTTCTATCTATCTAATCTATGTGTGAAGCTCTATTCTGTCTGTTATAAATTGTCGGGTACAGATGCTGAATTGCCGGCCGGCTTTCTTAAAGAGACGGTGCATGAAAACACTATTATATTTTTTAATAAATCCTTTACACTAAATGACAAGTACAGTAAGCAACACTGTCACTGTACTTCATATATATGTGACTGGCATGTTTCTATCTATCTAATCTATGTGTGAGGCTCTATTCCTTCTTGTCTAAATTGTCGGGTACCGGTGTATGCCGCTGCTGAATTGCCGGCCGGCTTTTTTAAAGAAAGCGTCTTCTGAGCAGTTTGTCAGCTTTTGGACACCTTTGAAGGTGTTTTCTATGTGTTTCTATGTGTTTTTGTTTGCCTGCCATTGGTTTTAACGGTGTTCGACGGTGTTCTAAGGTGTTCGACGAACAGTTCGACGAACAGTTCCTCGAACATCCCGGTGTTCGACGAACCGAACCGAACCCGAACACTACGGGGGTGGCTCAACACTAGTCTCCATCTCCTGGGTATGCTGTAGTGCAGGGGTCAGGAACCTTTTTGGCTGAGAGAGCCATGAACGCTACATATTTTAAAATGTAATTCCGTGAGAGCCATATAATATTTTTAAAACTAAATACAAGTAAATGTGTGCATTTTATGCAAGACCAACACTTTTAAAGTACAATAAGTCTCTGAATTTTTTTTAATAACGTTGTTATGCTGTTGCTAACCAATGATGAATAAAGTACTTCTTACCATTAATGTGAATTCTGGTGCTGCATGGTTTTGCTGATGGCTTTGTAGTCTGGTTGATACGTGGTGAGGTTGAGCTTCATGCAGGCGTTGAGACTTCCATCCGTTAAACGTGATCGTAGATTGGTCTTAATGTTCTTTAGATGTGAGAAAGACTGCTCACATGCATATGTGTTTGCTCGCCAACTCTGCTTGCTGTCGTGCAAGTCTTTCCAAATCTTCATTCAGTGACTTGCATTTATTCACCCACATGTCCGAGGCCTTCAAGTCAGCAGCTTGTAGCTCAAAATCTCTGACGGAGACACCGGGGATGTAACTCAGGTCAGCGCAGTCAACTGCACGCTCGTGTGGATGGGTGATGAACTTAAAAAGACGAGTGAGCTCATGAAATTCTCCAAAGCGCGCTTTGAATGACTGCAGATTAGATGTGAAGCCCACTAGCTGCTGAAGATCAAGATATTGAGCAGGGTCACTTGCTGTGCATCAATCTTTAAACTCTCCCAGTTTTTCAAAGTGTAGTAAATGACCTGTTTCAATGTCGGCGATGAAGAGTTCTAGCTTGTTTTCAAATGCAAACACTGCTTGCTGAAGGGATAAGACTGTATTTCCAATGCCTTGTATTTTCACATTGAGCTGGTTCAGATGTTCAGTTCGGTCCACAAGATAGTAGAACTTCAGGAGCCACTCAGTGTTAGCTAATTCAGGATGCTCAACGTTTTTCATTTCAAGAAAAGTCCGGATTTCGCTCAGACAAGCCGCGAAATGGCTGAGCACCTTCCCTCTTGACAACCAACGCACATTGCTGTGCAGAAGCAGACTAGGATAATTATTCCCAACTTCATCCAGCAGTGTTTTAAACTGGCGATCATTTAAAGCTCGGGCAACAAGCGTACAAGCGTACAGTCTGCGGTAACCCTCACTACAGCATACCGCTGCACGACTAGCTGTACCCTGACCTACTGTACCCTCACCCATCCCTTGTAGATTGCTCATGCTCCCTCGCGGGCAGGGTCCTCTCTCCTCTTGTAGCAGTTGGCGACCCCTTTTGACATGTAAAGCGCCACGGAATAAATGTCTCTGTAATAGTAATAATATTTATAGTACTTGTACTCTGGGTCAATTGATGGCTCTTTCCAGGTGTCTACCCCTAATTTGATGTGTTTTTGCAGCTTTTGGCCCATTTGAAGGTGTTGTGTATGCATTTTTTTTGCCTCCCATTGAATCCTATGGCGTTTGGTAACGTTCGGCGAACATTCGACGAATAAATCGGCGAATATTGCAAATTCGGCGATCGTAATCCGAATCGAATTTTGAAACATTCGCTCATCTCTAAGTGGCACCAATCAACATCAGCTGACTGCTAACAAAAGGCTGCGAGCAAGAGACTAACATTAACCCTTGCTAGACGAAAAGGAAAAAACGACTTTAAATTACAGAATAACCAGAGCTTCCACAAATCTCCAAATTATTTGTGACAACCAGCAAGCTAAGGAGATGGTGGCCTCTAACATCATGGAGGAGTTAGCTCGTTGTCTAGGAGACCGGCCACCATTGCTGTCTACCTTGTGAACATTGTGTTGATGTTGAAGCTTGCAAGGATTAAGAGGTTACATTGGCGAGTCTGGTTTTTATACTAAAGATCCTGCTGTTTTCATAGTTTTAAGTGAGCACACAGAGACCGTCGTTTCTGCATCAGTGCATCCAGGCTGGGATAGTGGCGAAGAAATTGCTGTACCATCAGGTTGAGGATGAGAGCCATGCAAGGCAAGTGTGTGAGGTTGCCCCGGAGTAAGGTCACCACCAGGTTTGCACCGTTATCGCACACGGCCTTCCCTTGCTCCAGGTTCCATGGAGACAGCCATTGCTCAAACTCTGCATCGATAACTGTTGTGAAGCAGTGAGGGGGATCATATGCGAGGGACAGTATGTATCCCCCAAGATGCACATAGAGGCACATTGAACCCGCTGGAGTGCATTGCAATCACAGAAACAGCTGTGCTTGCAGTAAAAAATAAATCTAAAAGTTTGGACTTCGTCAAGCTATTTGATCAAGTTAGATTTAAGAAAACCTGACCTGGACTTTTATTTTTTGAGTGATCTACAGGATGGTAGTGGGGTGGGTCACTCCCTCCAGCCCGGTTCTTACAATTGGCTCATGGCAGGGATTCACATTTAAACCTCAGCAAAGGTTTGGGTGTGTCAGTGGTTTGTGCTAGCTGCCGAACAGGAGGCTCTATGCACCGCAAGCCTGTGTGAAGGCACAACACTGGCCTGTGAAGGAAACGTAGCAGGTGCACCTCTGAGCAAACCGGCGCTGCTGTCGCCCACGGCACCCAGTTTACACGGACAGTTGGACCACCCGGCTGCGATCTGGAGGACATCATTTTCATTTAGGTTGTGAGTTTTTGTAAATCAAGGCATTTACGTTGAACTTTCCTTGGGTCACTGCCTTGTTAAATCACAGTGTGAACACCGCTGCACTACTCTGTCCACACCTCTTGATCAAGTTTGACTGTGACATCCAAGACATATTAATTGAAACACTGCCTGATTGCAATGAGCCCTGGCTGCACAGTACTGAGGTGGGGGGGGATTCTATCTGCACTGTTAGAACATGTGTCTCATTAAGGCAAAGGTTAAGGGTGCAGGTGGAGGCCCTAGAGGAGGTGGAGAAGGCAGAAGCACTGTATGAAGATACAGAGGTTTGTCCTGCAAGACTTGGGGATTCCAAGACTTTCTGTCTAGTGACACCTTGGTGTCTAGTGGTTTAGTTCTACATCCCCTGGTGTGTAGTAGTTTAGTTCTCCAACCAAAGCTGTTTAGTAGTTTAGTTTTCCAACCCCTGTTGTCTATTAGTTTAGTTCTCAATCTTTTGGTGTGTCAGGTCCTAATAGTTCCTACCTGAATGGGGACTCGGTCTTGCAGCATGGGTGCTGTGAGGCACCAGGCCGCTCGCTCTGCTGGTGCATTGTCGCTGTGGTGGTGGTTGGCGCACGGCTCCGCTCCCGTTCAGGCAGGAAATGTTAGGACCCACTACGAGGTTTGCCGTGACGTGGCAGTGCGCTTCATACAGTCTGACCAGACTGTATATACAGCAGTCACAAGCCACAGCGCTCTGACCACGGTAATGCTATTACCACCGATCAGAGCCTGTGTTTCCTGCACTGTCATGCAAGTGACAGTGCAGGAAACAACCAAACACGAACCCAAACCCGAACATTAACACAGACTTCCTGAGGAAGTTCGTGTTCGGGGTCCGTGCCTGAACAGTAGGTGTTTGGTACGGACCCCAAACTTTAGTGTTCGGGTTCTCCCATCACTAGTCCTTAAAGCTTTTCACCCACTGCTGAATGGAGTTGTCCACTACTTTTTCATTGATGCCCTATACATAGGATAGGGAATCAATGTTTGATCGGCCGGGGTCCTGTACCCGGCACCCCTGTCGATCAGCTGTTATCAGTGCCAGAGGCGGGGTCCACCGGCCGGAAGAGCTTAAATGCGGTGCTTGGCCGTCAAGTTGTAGTGTCCGGCTCTGTGTACTGCACATCCGCCTCCTATTTAAGTCAATGGCAGGCAGATGTGCAGTACTGTCGCTTAAAGCAAACCAGTCAGCTGGATTTGGCCTTATAAAAAAAAGGCATGGCCATAATGGCACTGCAATGCTTATTAATCTGATACCTGATGTGAAGGAATCTGATCAGTGGTTGTTTAATACTCACCTTATGAACTTTTCAGAAAATGACGTCTTGTGTACTTCAGTATGCTTCGGGGTGGGACATGGAGGCAGGGTCCTCTTCTCATTCTCGTCCCCCACTAGCCTCCTCTGTTTCTTTTGCAGGTCATTGATTATTCAGTGACCCGCCTCCTTTTTAAAATTCAGCGCAGGACTTCAATAAAATGGCACCGAAGGCGGTGCATGCGCAGATCAAGATCTCGGTTTAGTTCAGAGCTGAGATCTCGATCTGTGCATGCGCCACCTATTTTGCCATTTAGACCCTGCGCCATGTCCCACCCCGAAGCATACAAGATGTCATCATCTGAAAACTTGAGTGAGTATTAAACAACCACTAAGTGGATCCCTTCACATCAGGTATCAGATTAATCAGGATCACAGTGTCATTATAGCCATGCCTTTAATTTATAGAGCTAAATCCTGCTGACAGGTTCGCTTTAAGAGAGTGGTGAGGGGCACAACAACATAAAAGCAAAATTCACTTATCGGGGCTGATGGGTGTTATAGTATGTGGGCTGGTGGGGTTTGTATGGCAGGGCTGCTTTTTTGTGCCAGTCCGGCCCTGGGTTCAAATCCCACCAAGGACAACATCTGCAAGGAGTTTGTATGATCTTCCCATGTTTGCGTGGGTTTCCTCTGGGTTCTCCGGTTTCCTCCCACACTGCAAATACTGATCTAAATTGTGAGCCCCAATGGGGACAGTGTAAATTGTCTGAATTGCGGAATATGTTGGCGCTATATAATTGAAAAGAATATTATTTTATTATTATTATTATTATCAAACCCTAGGTGTTAGTAGTTTAGTTCTCCAACTCCTGTTGTCTAGTAGTTTAGTTCTCCATCTTCTGGTGTCTAGTGGTTTAGTTCTCCATCCCCTGGTGTGTAGTAGTTTAGTTCTCCAACCCTAGCTGTTTAGCAGTTTAGTTTTCTAATCCCTGTTGTCTAATAGTTTAGTTCTCCATGTTCTAGTGTGTATTTCTTTCGTTCTCCAACATATCCATGCCCAACCCCAGGGGTTAACGTCTGGTGACCAGGGTTTGGATTCTGCTCAGACCCTACTTCATCCGGCCCTGGATCAACTGAAAAAATTTTGGCCATCGCTACACATGGTTTCCCCCGCTTGAGTCTGTGAAGCTTTGGATTAGATCTCTGATGCACCAGAATAGAATGTGCTAACAGCTCTGCAGACTCGCCCATCTGTGGTTCCACACAGTCAATTGGGCGGTTGGAGAGTTGTGACACAGGGAAAAACAAGGGTAACTGGGGTGCCACCTCTGAGGACTGTACTGTGTGTGATGTTAAGGGGGAGGAAGAGGAACAGAGGCCACTTGATGCAGCGGTTGTCATCTACTGGAGCACATGCTCATTCTGGCCCTCATCTACAAAGTCGGCAACACAGACTTGGCCTTATCTTGGATCTCTTTATACCTAACTGACAGGACATTCAGAGTCTCTCACTCACACACTACCTCCTCATCTCGTCCCATATGTGTCGGTGTCCCCCAGGGTTCAGTTCTAGGATCCAGGCTCTTCTCCATCTACACCTTCGGCCTGGGACAGCTCACAGAGTCTCACGGCTTTCAGTATCACCTCTATGCTGATGACACACAGATATATCTCTCTGGACCTGATATCATCTCCTTACTAACCAGAATTCCACAATGTGTGTCCACTATTACATCTTTCTTCTCTGCTACATTTGTAAAACTTAACATGTATAAAACCGAATTTATCATCTTACCACCATCTCATTCACCCCCCCAACTAACCCGTTCATCAAAGTCAATAGCTACTCACTCTGATCTCCCTTCTATCACTCTCACACCCCTCCAATCTATCCTAAACTTTGCTGGCGGACTAATTCATCTGTCACCACCCTATTCCCCGGCTTCTTCCCTCTGTCAATCCCTGCGCTGGCACCCCATTGCCCAGAGACTCCAGTTGAAAAGCCTAACTTTGGCATATCAAGCCATCGAAAACCAAGATCTTCTTCTCTACTTCCTTCTTATCTCGTCTTGCCACAATCGCATACAAGATTTGTCCCGTGAATCTCCACTACTGTGGAACTCTGTACTCCAACACCTCAGACTCTTGCCTACCGTGGAGACCATCAAAAGGAAGCTGAAGATCCATTTCTTCTGACAAGCGTACCATCTGCAGTAACCCTCGCTCCACCATACTACTGCACAACCAGCTGTACCCTCACCTACTGTATCCTCACCCATCCCTTGTAGACTGTTTGTGTGCCCTCGCTGGCAGGGTCCTCTCTCCTCTTGCATGGAATAAATGGCACTATAATAATAAAAAAATAATAATTATAGTACTTGTACTCTGGGTCAATTGATGGCACTTTCCTGGTGTCTACCCCTAATTTGATGTGTTTTGGCAGCTTTTGGGCCCGTTTGAAGGTGTTGTGTATGCATTTGGCTTTAACCCCCATTGAATATAATGGCGTTCGGCAATGTTCGGTGAATATTCAACGAATAAATCAGTGAATATTGCAAAACCGGCAATCGTAATCCAAACCGAATATTGAAATATTCGCTCATCTCTACTAAAGAACAAGAAATAATATTTTTTTTGTAAAAAAAACTTCTATTGAAATATTACTTTTCAGAAGAATAAATACATATTTCATTTTAATCTCTACTTTTACAAAAGATCATAACCATTTTCTTAGACAAAAGCCAATGCTATTATTTTCTTAAAGCTAAAATAATTTCAATTGCTGGCTTTCAAACTCTTTTGAAGCCAAGACAATCATTGCTGACAGAGGTATATTTTGAACATATTTACAAGGACATTATTTTCACTTACAAAAGATATATATAAAAAAAATCCTTGAATTGTGGTGCAGTTTAGTTCTTTATACATGTTATACTATGAAGTTAAAAAAGAGTAATACCCTGTTTTTATTGTTTTTTCTTGTGAGGAGTGACAAATCCATTTTCCATTTTATATGTTAAAGTAAATATCTTAATCTACATAATTTAATTTTTTGAGTTCCAATTCTTTTTTAACTTAGGAAGCTGACACCACAGTAAGCCATTTTGGAAAACATACAGTGGTGACCAAAAGTTTTGCATTTTTTTTTAAAAGTGTGATTACTAGTGATGAGCGAGCATGCTCGCCACTACTCGTCACTCACCCGAGCATGACAGTGCTCGAGATGTTCGTTACTCGGCGGTTATTTTTTGAGTGTTCAGGCGGGAACTAAAGTCCCCTCCCAACATGTTTAGCACATATTAGGCAGCCAATTACAATGCAAATCTTGCCTGACAGTCACTGTAATGCCGTAGCCATGGTGGTTGCAACATTACAGTGATGGTCTCATCGCATAGCCTCATCGGGTCTATATAAGACCTGGGACACTATGCTCGTCACAGTCACCTGGTCAAAGAGACAGGGTAGAGAGAGCTGCAGCTGAGCAAGGGAGAGAATTGGCGGTTATTTTAAGCAGAGATTCCACACCACAATAAGTGCTCTTCACATGCATTTCCGCATGCGGGTTGTCAAGCGCTTTCCAAGCGATTTTAGCATCACTTGGAAAGTGCTTGTCAACTTGGTCACACTATATAAATCCATGCAACCGGCATGGATTTATATAGTTATACCCGAGACTGTCAAAAAATAAAAAATAAATCTATACTAACCTTCCGATGGTACACTGAAGGACCTGCCGACGTCAGCGTCGCGTGACCCGTCACATGACTATGACGTCAACGCAGGTCCTCCAGTCTATCGCGATCTACCGGCAAGGGAGGAGGAGCGCATCGGGGGCCATCAGAAGGTAAGTATCATATTTACTTTTTATTTTATACTTTTTTTTTTTACTGTTTCTATGGTACCCGGGTCCGGAGGAGAGTCTCCTCTCCTCTAGACCTGGGTACCATTAGCACATTGAAAGCATGTATTCTGCATTTGCTTATCTAGTGAAGCGGAGTACATGAGTTCTAATGCAAGTCAATGGCGGCGAAAACGCAGCACTTCCGCAAAATAATTGGTAGTGCTGCGTGATTTTCCGCAATGATAACCCGCAGCGGAAATTTCCGCAGCATGTGCACAGCACATGCGGATTATCATTGGGGAACATGGCAGGCCTTCTACCATGCGTTTTTTAAGCATTTCTGCAGCGTTTTTGCCGCTGCGGAAATGCTTAAAAAACGCATCGTGGGCACACAGCCTTAGGGCTCATTCTGATGACTATTAATCCTGATGATAGCACTAGTCAGGCAGAGTTTGTGGAGACCTAGTATAGTACAGATTAGGATTAGTGTTGAGCGAGCATGGTCGACACTGCTCGGAACTCGCCCGAGCATCTCGCTGCTCGGGATGTTCGGCGAGCACAGAGCATTTCCAGGTTACTCGGGCGGGAGCTCGGGTCTCCGCCCAGATGTTTGGGGCTCTTTACAGAGCCAATGAACATGCAGGGATTGCCAGCCAGTCACTGTAATGCCGCAGCCATGTTGTTTGTGGGCATTACAGTGATTGGCTGGCCGCACAGCGTCACCTAGAGTATTTAAAACCGGGTGCCGCCATCTTGGACACAGTTGCCCGGGATCAGACAGTGTAGGCAGAGTGCTGCTGAGTTAGGGAGAGATATATAGTGCTAAATAGGTAGTGTAGGGTCTCTAAAGCCTGGCAAATCAAACAAACAGTCCTTCTCAGGACTAATATCCATCCCAGATATCAGGCAGGCAGGCAGGCTGTATAGGAGATGCAGTGGTTATACCAACAAACAGTGCATTACAGTCCTGAGTGCTCCTGCTGGTCAAATTGCTAGACTTATCCCCCGGTCTCAGGGGCCAGGAAAAATCCTTTTTTTTCATCTAAATCCTGTATTTTTTTTCCCTCAGTCAGACTGTACAAATACGCGTCTTATTAACCTTTTGGTATGTCCGCCCCGCAAAAAAAAATTGAGTGTGTCTGTGACTGTTCAGACACCAATATATCTGTTTAAAAGATTCTGGTGTAGGAAACATAACTATAACTGTGGTTTTGCAGTTCCACGGATCAGATCTCTGTATTATCCAGCTTTTGGCCTTTTTTCCATGAAAAAAAACAGTAATAGTGTCTCGCTGACTGTTCAGACACAAATATATCTGTTTAAAAGATTCTGGTGTAGGTCAGATAACTAGAACTTTGGTTTTGCAGTTCCATGGTTCAAATCTCAGTATTATCCAGCTTTTGGCCTTTTTTCCGTAAAAAAAACAGTAACAGTGTCTCGCTGACTGTTCAGACACCAATATATCTGTTTAACAGATTCTGGTGTAGGTCAGATAACTAGAACTTTGGTTTTGTAGTTCCACGGTTCAAATCTTAGTATTATCCAGCTTTTGGACTTTTTTCCGTAAAATAAAAAAGTAATAGTGTCTCCCTAACTGTTCAGACACAAATATATCTGTTTAAAAAATTCTGGTGTAGGCCAGATAACTAGAACTGTGGTTTTGCAATTCTACGGTTCAAATATCTGTATTATCCACCTTTTTGCCTTTTTAACATAAAAAAAAAAAATTGAGCGTCTCGCTCAGTGTTCAGACACAAATATATCTGTTTAAAAGATTTTGGTGTAGGCCAGAGAAATAGAACTGTGGTTTTCCTCTTCCACAGTTCTAATCTACTTTTTAGTACCCTTTTTCCATTGATAGTGCGAGTGTAAGCTATTTTACTTAATTTAAAATGGGCAAGGCGCGTGGCAAGGGACGTGGAACTGGACGTTCTGGTGATGGTGCGTGTAGAGGATGGGGCCGTGGCCAAGGTGAAAATGCGCCACAACCAACAGCCACATCTTCTCGCTCCCACTTCTTGACGGAATTACTAGGGAAGCACGCTACAACACCAGTATTGCGAACTGATCAGTGTGAATAGGTTATTAATTGGATATCAGATAATACTTCCAGTTACCTGGGCACCACCACCTCCGGTCTGTCTTACACACGATCAAGTTTTAGTAGCCGTGAGTCTCGACCGCATACTCCTCCTCACCCTGGTGCTCCTTCCTCCCACCATGCCGAATGTCATCAGACAGCAACTGATCCCACACTTGGACACTCTGAAGAGCTGTTCACTGGTCCATTTCCATATTTGTGCCCCTCGCCTGCTCCGCTTGAAGTGGCGGAAGAGGAGATCCCATGTAGCGATGCCCAAATATTTGAACAGCCATGGGCAGAGGAAGTCGACGCTGCCAATTTGTCACAAGAGGTGGACGATGACGAGACACAATTTCCACGAAGTGAGGAGGAGGATCGTGGTGCGCAAGTGGAAGAGGAGGAGGTGGTGGATGATCTAGTAAGTGACCCAACGTGGCAGGAGGACACGCAGAGCGAGGCCAGCAGCACACAGGGGGAGGGAAGCAGAGTACCCCAAAAGGTAGGAAGAAGCAGTGTGGTGGCCGCAGAAAGAAGGCAGGCAACAGTTCCCCGTAACACCAACGCGAGGGACGTTGCCAGTACAACCGGTAGGTCTTCCAGAGTCTGGAATTTTTTTAAAGACTCTGCTGATAACCCCAAAAAGGCCATTTGTACCCCCTGCCATGCCAGCATCAGCAGGGGTGACAAAACTACCAGCCTGACCACCACCAGCATGATCAGACACATGTCAGCAAAGCACCCAACTTTGTGGGGCGAACCCCAGGGTCCACAACCAGTGTCAACAGGTGTCACCACTGCTTCTTCTGAAGGTTGTGCGAGTAAGAGAATCCCCTGTTGTGCGTGCAAGGCAATACCCTGTCCATACTGCATGCAAAGATGCCCCCTCCTCTCAGTCTTCACTTGTTATGGCAGTTTCTCAAGAAACAGAATCAACGTCCACGTCCACCTCCCACCGCAGCATTCAATTGTCCATATCCCAGACCTTTGAACGAAAGTGCAAATTTGCAGCCAACGCCCCACAGGCCACAGTCCTAAATTCGCACATTTCACGACTGCTTGCATTGGAAATGCTGCCTTTTAGGCAGGTGGAGATGGAATCCTTCCGCAACCTTATGGCGGTGGCCGTCCCTCGGTACTCAGTTCCCAGCCGACACTATTTTGCCCGGTGTGCCATCCCCGCACTACACAAGCACGTGTCCCAAAACATCTGCCGTGCCCTCAACAACGCAGTTACTGGGAGAGTCCACCTGACCACGGACACGTGGACAAGTGCTTGTGGCCAGGGACGGTACATCTCCCTGACAGAACACTGGGTAAACATAGTGGAAGCCGGGACCCAGTCGGACCTTGGGACGGAACACATCCTCCCCACACCGAGGATTGCGGGCCCTATGTCAGTCAGAGTTGCCCCCACAGTGTACAGCTCCTGCGCATCATCCTCCTCCTCATGTTCAGCCTCCTTCTCAGATATCACCACATCAGTTACAAGCTGGAAGCACTGCAGTACTGCCTCAGCCAAGCGGCAACAGGCTGTGCTGAAACTCATAAGCTTAGGTGAGAAACCTCACACTGCTTGTGAGTTGAGGACGGCTGTGAAAGAGTAGGCAGATCTGTGGCTGAGACCGCTGAACCTAAATCCAGGCATGGTCATGTGTGACAATGGCCATAACCTGGTGGCGGCTCTGAGGCGAGGCGAGATCACACACGTACCATGCGTGGCTCATGTGCTTAACCTTGTTGTTCAGCGGTTTCTCAAATCATACCCCGAGTTGCCAGATCTGTTCATCAAAGTACGCCGCCTGTCAGCTCATTTTCACAAGTCGGCTACAGCTTCCGACGCCCTTGCTGTGTTGCAGCAGCGTTTGCAGCTTCCGGCACACCGACTGGTGTGTGATGTCCCCACACATTGGAACTATACCCTCCACATTTTGCAAAGGATTTGTGAGCAGAAGAGAGCAGTTGTGCAGTACCAGCTGCAACAAGGCCGGCGATATTCAGGTCAGACTCCACACATAAGACCTCAGGAGTGAACCTGGATGTCTGACATATGTACCATCCTGACAAACTTTGAGGAGTCCACCAAGATGTTGTGTGGCGATGACGCCATCATTAGCGTCAGCATCCCACTTGTCTGTCTTTTGAAATGCTCTCTGCAGAAAATTAAAGAGGAGGCATTGCAGCCAGAGTATGATGAGATGGATCAAGAAGCCGCAGCGGGCGATTACACAAAGCCCAGCCTCATCTCATCCCAACGTGCTTTGAGGGACAATGAGGAAGAGGAAGAGGAGGAGGAAGAACAGGAGATGGTATCATTATTATTATTATTATTTATTATTATAGCGCCATTTATTCCATGGCGCTTTACATGTGAAAAAGGGGGTATAATACAAGAACAATTTCAATAATCTTGAACACAATGTGACAGCGACTGGTACAGGCGGAGCGAGGACCCTGCCCGCGAGGGCTCACAATCTACGACTGTATCATGCGCTGTAGACGGTAGTACCTGAACAACTGTCATACCGTCAGTTCAACGTGGGTTGCCTGAGGACAGGGGGGAGGAAGAGGAGGAGAGCATGGTCAGTCGTCATCTTGGTGAGGACATGGAAGTCTTGCCCTTTACCAGTCTGGCACCAATGGCTGACTTTATGTTACGCTGCCTTAACTGTGACCCTCGCATTGTCAAAATGTTGGGTGACAGTCATTACTGGTTGGTGACACTTTTAGACCGCCGCTATAAGGAGCACTTTCACTCTCTTATTCCTGAGGTGGAGAGGTCTGCAAAAATGGGGCAGTACCAGAAGGCCCTTGCTGCAGAACTGTTATAAAAATTCCCATCTGAACACTCTAGCGGCAGAGGTCACAGTTCGTTCCCCAACCAAGGCGTACAGGCAAGAGAGAAGCAATGCCAATCCAGCAGAGGCAGGGGAACACTGTCAACGTTTTCTGAGAGCCGCCCAGCTTACAGGCCCTGAGGCACCGGGTACTCTCACAAGGAGTGGAAAGTTTCAAAAGATGGTGGAGTACCTTGCCGACCGTACCAGCATCCTCCGTGATTCCTTTGTGCCTTTTAATTATTGGGTATCCAAGCTGGACACTTGGAATGAACTCGCTTTGTACGCCTTGGAGGTCCTGGCCTGCCCTGCCGCTAGTGTGTTATCGGAGCATGTTTTTAGTGCCGCTGGGGGAAATATAACTGATAAGCGCACTCGTCTGTCAACTGACAATGCTGACAAGCTGACCCTTATCAAAATGAACAAGGGCTGGATTGGGCCAGACTTCTCATCACCACTAAATGACAGCAGAGTACCATAAAGTCAAATCCCCTGTGTAATTTCGGGAGGTGTATTCCCATGCACCGCTTCACACCCACACATGGGTATACACTTCCTCATTTCGGCTGTTTTTTGCTCTTTTCCTTATCCTCAGCCTCCACCACCACTATACCACCAGGGTGACCGTGGTCCATGTTGCCAACATTGCAAGTTCCTCCGTCCTAATTTTTGGCAGCTTTTGCTTGGAAGGCATAGGCAAAGACTATGGGAGAACCACTCCCCAATAATGGGAATAATGTTTTTAATATGCTGTACTGCATGGCTCTTGTAAGGGGCATTAAAATCATCTTGTTAAGCTACTGTGATCTCCACGTCTATTCCAAAGGTCATTGATTTTGTCTTTTTATTCCACTGCAACCTCCACATCTCTTCCAAGGGGCATTGATATTGTCTTTTTATTCCACTGGGACCTCACCACTCTTCCAAGGGGCATTGATATTGTCTTTTTATTCCACTGCGACCTCCACCACTCTTCCAAGGGGCAGTAAAACCGTCTTGTTAAGCTACTGTGACCTCCACATCTCTTCCAAGGGGCATTGATATTGTCTTTTTATTCCACTGCGACCTCCACCACTCTTCCAAGGGGTATTAAAACCGTCTTATTAAGCTACTGTGACCTCCACGTCTCTTCCAAGGGGCATTAAAACCGTCTGGTTAGGCTACTGTGACCTCCACGTCTCTTCCAAGAGGCATTGATATTGTCTTTTTATTCCACTGTGACCTCCACCACTCTACCGAAGGGCATTAAAACCGTCTTGTTAAGCTACTGTGACCTCCATGTCTGTTCCAAGGGGCATTAAAACTGTCTTGTTAAACCACTCTGAACTCCACAGCTCTTCCAAGGGGCATTAAAACCGTCTTGTTAATCTACTGTGACCTCCACGTCTCTTCCAAGGGGCATTGATATTGTCTTTTTATTCCACTGCGACCTCCACCACTATTCCAAGGGGCATTATAACCGTCTTGTTAAGCTACTGTGACCTCCACATCTCTTCCAAGGGGCATTTATATTGTCTTTTTACTCCACTGCAACCTCCACCACTCTTACAAGGGGCATTAAAACCGTCTTGTTAATCTACTGTGACCTCCACGTCTCTTCCAAGGGGCACTGATATTGTCTTTTTATTCCACTGCGACCTCTACCACTCTTCCAAGGGGCAATAAATCCGTCTTGTTAAGCTACTGTGACCACCACGTCTCTTCCAAGGGGCATTGATATTGTCTTATTATTCCACTGAGACCTCCACCACTCTTCCAAGGGGCATTAAAACCATCTTGTTAAGCTACTGTGACCTCCACGTCTCTTCCAAGGGGCATTGATAATGTCTTTTTATTCCACTGTGACCTCCACCACTCTTCCAAGGGGCATCAAATCCTTCTTGTTAAGCTACTGTGACCTCCACATCTCTTCCAAGGGACATTTATATTGTCTTTTATTTCCACTGCAACCTCCACCACTCTTCCAAGGGGCATTAAAACCATCTTGTTAAGCTACTGTGACCTCCACCACTCTTCCAAGGGGCACTCATATTGTCTTTTTATTCCACTGCGACCTCTACCACTCTTCCAAGGGGCATTAAAACTGTCTTGTTAAGCTACTGTGACCACCACGTCTCTTCCAAGGGGCATTGATATTGTCTTATTATTCCAATGCGACCTCCACCACTCTTCCAAGGGGCATTAAAACCGTCTTGTTAACCTACTGTGACCTCCACGTCTCTTCCAAGGGGCATTGATATTGTTTTTTTATTCCACTGCGACCTCCACCACTCTTCCAAGGGACATTAAATCCGTCTTGTTAAGCTACTGTGACCTCCACGTCTCTTCCAAGGCGCATTGATATTGTCTTTTTATTACACTGTGACCTCCACCACTCTTCCAAGGGGAATTAAAACTGTCTTGTTAAGCTACTGTAACCTCCACGTCTCGTCCAAAGGGCATTGATATTATCTATTTATTCCACTGGCACCTCCACCACTCTTCCAAGGGGCATTGAAATCATCTTGTTAAGCTACTGTGACCTCCACATCTCTTCCAAGAGGCATTACAGCCATCTTATTAAGCTACTGTGACCTCCACGTCTCTTCCAAGGTGCATTAATATTGTCTTTTTATTCCAATGCGACCTCCACTACTCTTCCAAGGGGTATTAAAACCATCTTGTTGAGCTACTGTGACCTCCACCACTCTTCCAAGGGGCACTCTTATTGTCTTTTTATTCCACTGTGACCTCTACCACTCTTCCAAAGGGCATTAAAACCTCTTTGTTAAGCTACTGTGACCTCCATGTCTCTTCCAAAGGGCATTGATATTATATATTTATTCCACTGCGACCTCCACCACTTTTCCAAGGGGCATTGAAACCGTCTTTTTAAGCTACTGTGACCTCCACGTCTCTTCCAAGAGGCATTAAAGCCATCTAATTAAGCTACTGTGACCTCCACTTCTCTTCCAAGGTGCATTGGTATTGTCTTTTTATTCCATTGCGACCACCACCACTCTTCCAAGGGGCATTAAAACCGTCTTGTTTAGATACTGTGACCTCCACCACTCTTCCAAGGGGCATTGATATTGTGTTTTTATTCCAATGCGACCTCAACCACTCTTCCAAGGGGCATTAAAACCGTCTTGTTAAACCACTCTGAAATCCACAGCTCTTCCAACGGGCATTAAAACCATCTTGTTAAGCCACTGTGACTTCCACGTCTCTTCCAAGGGGCATTAAAACCATCTTGTTAAGCTACTGTGACCTCCACGTCTCTTCCAAGGTGCATTGATATTGTCTTTTTATTCCACTGCGACCTCCACCACTCCTTCAAGGGGCATTAAAACCAACTTGTTAAAATAATGTGACCTCCACGTCTCTTCCAAGGGGCATTGATATTGTCTTTTTATTCCACTGTGACCTCAACCACTCTTCCAATGGGCATTAAAACCGTCTTGTTAAGATACTGTGACCTCCACGTCTCTTCCAAGAGGCATTAAAACCATCTTGATAATCCACTCTGAACCCCACAGCTCTTCCAAGGGGCAATAAAAAAAGTCTTGTTAAGCTACTGTGACCTCCACTTCTCTACTAAGGGGCATTGATATTGTCTTTCTATTCCACTCCGACCTCCACGTTTCTTCCAAAGGGCATTAAAACCGTTTTGTTAAGCTACTGTGACCTCCACCATTCTTCCAAGGGGCATTGATATTGTCTTTTTATTCCACTGCGACCTCTATCACTCTTCCATGGGGCATTAAAACCATCTTGTTAAACCTCTATGAACTCCACAGCTCTTCCAAGGGGCATTAAAACCGTCTTGTTAAGCTACTGTGACCTCCACGTCTCTTCCAAGGGGCATTAAAACCGTCTTGTTAAACCACTCTGAACCCCTCAGCTCTTCCAAGGGGCATTAAAACCGTCTTGTTAAGCTACTGTGACCTCCACTTCTCTACTAAGGGGCATTGATATTGTGTTTTTATTCCACTGCGACCTCCACATTTCTTCCAACGGGCATTAAAACAGTTTTGTTAAGCTACTGTGACCTCCACCACTCTTCCAAGGGGCATTGATATTGTCTTTTTATTCCACTGCGACCTCCATCACTTTACCATGGGGCATTAAAACCATCTTGTTAAACCACTCTGAAATCCACAGCTCTTCCAAGGGGCATTAAGACCGTCCTGTTAAGCTACTGTGACCTCCACGTCTCTTCCAAGGGGCATTAAAACCAACTTGTTAAGTTACTGTGGCCTCCATGTCTCTTCCAAGGGGCATTAAAACCGTCTTGTTAAACCACTCTGAACTCCACAGCTCTTCCAAGGGGCATTAACACCATCTTGTTAAGCTACTGTGACCTCCACGTCTCTTCCAAGGGGCATTGACATTGTCTTTTTATTCCACTGCGACCTCCACCACTCTTCCAAGGGGCATTAAAACCGACTTGTTAAGGTACTGTGACCTCCACGTCTCTTCCAAGGGGCATTGATATTGTCTTTTTATTCCACTGCGACCTCCATCACTCTACCATGGGGCATTAAAACCATCTTGTTAAACCACTCTGAAATCCACAGTTCCTCCAAGGGACATTAAGACCATCTTGTTAAGCTACTGTGACCTCCACGTCTCTTCCAAGGGGCATTAAAACAGTCTTGTTAAGTTACTGTGACCTCCTTGTCTCTTCTAAGGGGCATTAAAACCGTCTTGTTAAACCACTCTGAACTCCATAGCTCTTCCAAGGGGCATTAAAACCATCTTGTTAAGCTACTGTGACCTCCACGTCTCTTCCAAGGGGCATTGACATTGTCTTTTTATTCCACTGTGACCTCCACCACTCTTCCAAGGGGCATTAAAACCGTCTTGTTAAGGTACTGTGACCTCCACGTCTCTTCCAAAGGGCATTGGTATTGTCTTTTTATTCCACTGCGACCTTCACCACTTTTCCAAGGTGCATTACAACCGTCTTGTTAAGCTACTGTGACCTCCACGTCTCTTCCAAGGGGCATTAAAATCGTCTTGTTAAGCTACTGTGACCTCCACGACTCTTCCAAGGGGCATTAAAACCGTCTTATTAAGCTACTGTGACCTCCACGTCTCTTCCAAGGGGCATTAAAACCGTCTTGTTAAACCACTCTGAACTCCACAGCTCTTCCAAGGGGCATTGAAATGTTATTTTTTATTACCTCTAACCTCCACGACTCTTCCAACGGGCATTGCATTTCCTCCTAATTTTAGTCGCTCTTGCTTTTCAATGCATAGGCGAAAACTAAGGGAGACTCACTCCCCAATAATGGGTAGAAGGTTTTTAATACGCTGTAATCCACGTCTGTTTCAAGGGGCATTGCAGTTCCTCATAATTTTTGGAAAGCCTTCCATTCACTCCTTAGGCCAACAGTGTACAGGAGACCCAGTTGCTATAAATGGAAAAAATGGTTTAGTTAAGGCCCTCTGACCTCCATGTCACTTCCAAGGGGCATTGGAGTGCCTCAAAATTTTTGGTAGGCATTGCACTCACTGTATGCCCTATAACTGTGTAGCCAAACTGCTCCTTTTGGTACAGAAACATATCCTACAAGACATGTGTGGTTGACTGGCCTGATATTGATGTGAATGGTCCCTGTTCCTCCTGCTCTTTCTCCTTTGCCACCACCTCATCCATCATTCATCACCTGAAATTTGTTTAACGGGAGTCATAGAACTGGGATAGTAGCAGGAAAACATCCAGAAATCCTCGGAGGAGGTAGGATATGCGCCAAAACGCTGACCACCTCAGGCCTAGCCGCTACTATATACATGCGCTTGCATTCCAAGGAACAGAAAGCTAAGAAGATGGATGGCCTCATGATCATGAATAATTTACTCGTTGTGTAGGAGGCCGACCACTGCTGCTATCTACCTTCTGAACTTTGTGTTGAAGCCTGATTGACCCAGGACCCACAATCGTCTATGTCTGGAGGACGTGTTACATCCCAGTGTCCAACTGTGTCCCGGCTTCCACAATATTTACCCAGTGTTAAGGCATGAGATGGACCATCCCTAGCCACATTCATTTGTCCACGTGTTTGTGGTTAGGCTGTCCTTCAAATAGGGGCGGGTGGGAACTGTTTATGGACACCCGGCCGCCCCCAGGCGGCTGGGAACCGTGTGTGGGCACCCGGCCGCGGTGTGTCTGGGGACCGAGTATGGACACCCGGCCGCCCCCTGGCGGCTGGGGACCAAGCGTGAACACCCAGCTGCCAGGTGGCTGGGGACTGAGTATAGATACCAGGCCGCCGAAGCAGCCATGACGTGGTGGCCAGATTCCGCCTCCACGTGCCTAAAAGGCCCAATTTCAAGTGCAAGCAAGCAGTATGGTATTGCAGCCTGGGGGTCGGTGGGTGGCAGGCTGCATACTTGCTCTTGCATTGCAAGGAATGGGGGAGGTACAATTGAACACTGCCCTGGGACAAGGACTTGCACGGGGATAGTTACAAGTCTGCATCTTCTGATGCGGCAAGGATCACTTCTGATGGTCACACTTTTAGGCAGTGACCTGGGTGTCAGAGATGCTTCCAGGGGTCTTCCCCATGCTGTTCCCTTGTCTTTTCAGCACTGTATGCATGTATCACACAGCACATGGCCAGATAAGGTTGTAAAATGTTAAAATGACATTTCCCGGTGAATGCATTTGTCACGGTTGAAAGCAATACAAAAGTGCAAAAACGCATAAAAAATGCTACTTGTGAACATAGCCCAAGGTGTGGAGGAGTATCTTTTTATTTTGGTTATTTATTTTACCTTATACACAAGTCATTACCCTGGAAAGGAAGTTCCTTAACATATTACACAGGAAAACCGTTTCAGTTTCGTTTTTGAACGTTTTATTGTGAGCCCTTAAAAGTGGCTTAATACCTCTGACCACGTTGTTGACAGCAGTGACCTGGGGGTCAGAAATGCTTCCTGGGGCGATCCCCATGCTGTCCCCATGTCATTTGAGTACTGTCACTATCGTTTTGGGCACTTTTTAGGCTTTCTACAGACTGCCGGTGGTGCCGCCGCAAAAATGCTCGGGTCTCCCATAGACTAACATTGGGCTCGTTGCTTGGGTCGAGCACCCGAGTATCACGGTGAGCTCGGCCCGAGCTTCAAGCACCCGAGCATTTTAGTGCTCGCTCAACACTAATTAGGATCCATTGCACATTCTTTCTGCTTCTGGAACGTCTATTAACAGCCCTAGATATCAGGGTAAAATATTCTTTTTGCTCTTAATACTGATAATTTTGGTGAAATGGTGAAAAGTAGTGATGAGCGAGCATGCTCGCTACTGCTTGGTGCTTGCCCGAGCATCTCACTGCTCAAAATGCTCGGTGCTCACGGAGTATTTCAGGGGTTCCTCGGAGGGAGCTTGAGTCCCCTCCCTGCATGCTTGGCGTTCATTAGAGCGCCAGTGAACATGCAGGTATTGTTTGCCACACACTGTAATGACTCAGCCATGTTGGTTGTGGCATTACAGTGATTGGCTGGCTGCACAACATCATCAGGTCTATATCAGACCTGGTGCCTCCATGTTCGTCACAGTCTACTCCAGAATCAGACAGTGTAGGAAAGATGTTGCTGAGCTAGGGAGAGATTTGCTTGTTTCTTAGTTAGTGTAAGTATACCATCATATATTATTCACATATCCATCTCAACTAACAGTCCTTCTGAGCACTAATCCAGCTGCATAGATATCAGTGCTAGGCAGGCAGTGTATGTGGCTGACTGCAGTGCATATAGCAAGAGGGTCCATTCCAGTTCTGTCTGCTGCTGGTGCTTTTACAGATATTTCTAGAAATAGCCCCAGGTACAGGGGCCAGGAATATTTTTGTTTTTGGATCTTAATCCTGATTATTTGCTTAAAAAGCAATCCAGAGAACACCGTTTTTCTGCTCCATTTTCTTGTTGGCACTGCAGAATACAGCCAGATCCTTTCCATATAACAGAGCTAAAAATCCATCTATTTAAAACTGTAGTTTGTCCGTCACATGGATCATATATAAGTGCACTGAAAATTCTACCATTTCTGGCCTCCATTGAAATTTTGTTGCAGTGTGTTAGCGAAGTTATTGACACGAGGTCGCTGTTAAAAATAGTTACCTACAGTCCAGCTATTTAAAACTGTGCTTTGTCCATCACACGGATCACATATAAGTGCGCTGAAAATTCTGCCATTTCTGGCCTCCATTGAAATTTTGTTGCAGTGTGTCAGTGAAGTTATTAACACGAGGTCGCTGTTAAAACTAATTACCTACAGGCCAGCTATTTAAAACTGTGGTTTTCCGTCACATGTATCACAAATCACTGAGGTTCAAATCCAGTGATTTGTAGTGAACGTGGAAAATATTGTCCTCTTTCTAAAAAATGCAAGGCGCGTGGCAAGAGACGGGGAAGTGGACATGTTGGTGATGATGGTGCATGAAGAGGATGAGGCCGAGGCACTGGGCAAGCTAAAATTGTGCCACAACAAACACCTACATCTTCTCGCTCGATCTTCCTGTCATAATTAATAGGGGACCGCAGTGCACCACTATTGAACACAGAGCAGTGTGAAAAGGTTATTGGTTAGATAGCAGATAATGCTTCCAGTCACTTAGCCACTACCACCACCCTGTCTTCCACATGGTAAAGTCTCAGTAGCCGTGAGTCTGGACCGCATATTCCTCAACCTGATTCTCCTTCCTCCCACCTTGCCGTGTGCCCGGAGACAACTTATCCCACACTTGGACACTCCAAAGAGCTGTTCACTTTTCCATTTATAGATTCGGGCCTCTCGCCCGGTCCACTTGAAGTGGGGCAAGAGGAGATCGCATGTAGCGATGCCCAAGTATTTGAGTAGCCATGGTCACACGAAGGTGACTGTGGAAAACTGTCAGAAGAGGTGGACGATAATGAGATACAATTGCCAGAAAGTCAGGAGGAGGACCAGGGTGCGGAGGTAGAAGACAAGGTGATGGATGATATAGTACCTGACTCAACCTGGCAGGGGGACATACAGAGCGAGGACAGCAGCACACATGGGGAGGGAGGCGTAGCACCACAACAGGCAGGAAGAAGTAGTGTGGTGGCCGCAGACACAAGGTGGGAAAGCATTCCTCGTAACACCAACAAGACGGAAGTTGCCAGTACAACTGTTAGGTCTTCCCGAGTCTGATTATTTTTTAAACACTCAGCAGATAACCCAAAAAAGGCCATTTACACCACCTGCCAGGCCAGCATCAGCATGGGGAGCAAAACTACCAGCCTGACCACCACCAGCATGATCAGGCACATGGCAGCAAAGCACTCGACTAAGTGGGCCGAACCCCAGGGTCCAGGAACAGTGTCTGCGGGTGGCACCACTGCTTCTTCCGCTGTTGTGTGTGCAAGCCAATCCTCTGTCCATGGTGCATGCGAATATGCCTCCTGCCCTGCAACTGTCATTGCACACACTCAAATAGCTACATCAGCAAGTACGTCCACGTCCTTGTCACAGCGCATCGATCAGTTGTCCTTACCCCAATCCTTGGAATCGCAAGCGCAAATACGCAGCCAACGCCCCACAGGCCACACTACTAAGTTAACACATTTCGCGACTGCTTGCACTCGAAATGTTGACTTTTAGGCTCATGGAGATGGAAGCTTTCCGCAACCTGATGGCTGCGGCCGCCCCTCAGTACTCAGTCCCCAGCCGCCACTATTTATCCCTGAATTACATGAGCACGTGTCCCACAACATTAGCCGTACCCTCAAAAACGCAGTTACTGGGAAAGTCCACCTAACCACAGACACGTGGACAAGTGCTTGTGGGTAGGGACGGTACATCTCACTGATGGCACACTGGGTTACATAGTGGAAGCCGGGACCAAGTCAGACATTTGGACGGAACACGTCCTCCCGACTCAGAGGATTGCGGACCCTGGGTCAATCAGGGTTGCCCCCCACAGTCTACAGCTCCTGCACCTCCTCCTCCTATTCAGCATCCATCTCCTATGTGACCACATCAGCTGCAGTATTTGTGAGCAGAAGAGGGCAGTTGTTGACTACCAGCATCAACAAGGCCATTGGTATTCAGTTCAGACTCCACACATATGACCTCAGGAGTGAACATGGATGTCAGACATATGTACCATCCTCCAAAACTTTGAGGACTCCACCAAGATGGTGAGTGGCAATGATGCCATAATTAGCGTCACGATCCCACTTCTCTGTCTTCTGAAACACTCTCTGCTTACAATTAAAGAGGATGCATTGCAGGCGGAGCATGATGAGATGGAGCAAGGAACCATACTGGGTGATTTCACACAGCCCAGCCTCATCTCATCTCAATGTGGATTGGGTGACAATGAGGAAGAGGAGGAGGGGCTAGTTTCATGCGATATAGACAGTACTACCTGCATAACTCTCATACCGTCTGTTCAGCGTGGATGGCCTGAGGAAAGGGAGGAGAGCATGGTCAGTCGTCCTCTTGGTGAGGACACAGAAGTCTTGCATGTTAGCAGTCTGGCACGCATAGCTGAGTTTATATTACGCTGCCTTTCTCGTGACCCTCACATTGTCCAAATTTTGGGTGACAGTCATCTCTGGTTGGTGATACTTCTAGACCCACACTACAAGGAGAACTTTCTATCTTTTATTCCCGAGGCAGACAGATATACTAAAATGGGGCAGTACTAGAAGGCCTTTGTTGCGGAATTATTAAAAAAATTCCCATCTGAAAACATTGGCAGCAGAGGTCACAGTTTGTTGGACAACCAACGAGTACAGGCGAGACAGACACAACTCCAATCCAGCAAAGGCAGGGGAACACTGACAAAGTTCTGGGACAGTTTTCTCAGCCCCTCCCATCGCATAGGCCCAGAGGCGTGGGGTAATCTCACAAGGAGTGCAAAACTTGGGAAGATGGTGATGGAGTACCTTGCCGACTGTACCAACATCCTCCATTATTCTTCTGTGCCTTATAATTATTGGGTATCCAAGCTGGATACGTGGAATGAACTGGCTCTCTACGCCTTGGAGGTCCTGACCTGCCCTGCCGCTAGCGTTTTGTCAAAGCGGCTTTTTAGTGGTGGAATTCTAACTGATAAGCGCATCCGCCTGTCAACTGAAAATGCTGACAGGCTGACTCTTATAATAATGAACAAGGGCTGGATTGGGCAAGACTTCTCAATACCATCGAATGATAGCAGCGTAACATAAACTCAAATCCAGTGTCTTTTTTTGGGAGGTGTATTCCCATGCACCTCTTCACACCTACACTTGAGTATACGCTTCCTGATTTTGTCTATTCACTCTTGTCCTCCTCCTTCTCCTTATCCTCCATTACCATATTATTCACCACCATATGTACCATATCACCTCCTCTACGTGTCTTGCAAGGGGCATTGGAGTTCCTCCAAAATTTTGACAGCTTTTGCATTCACTGCATAGGCAAACACTATGGGAGACCCACTTCCTAATAATGGGAACATTGTTTTTAGGATGCTCTCTGACCTCTATGTCTCTTCCAAGGGGCATTGGAGTGCCTCCAAATTTTTTGCAGCTTTTGCATTTACTGCATAGGCAAACACTATGGGAGACTCACTTCCTAATAATGGGAACATTTTTTCATGATGCCCTCTACATCTCTTCCAAGGGGCATTGGAGTGCCCCCAAATTTTTGACAGCCTTGCTTCACTGCATAGGCAAACACTATGGGAAATCCACTTCCTAATAATGGGAACATTGTTTTAAGGAGGCTCTCTGACCTCTAAGTCTCTTGCAAGGGGCATTGTAGTGCCTCCAAATTTTGGGCAGCCAATTAACGCAATAACAGTATAGGAGACCCACTTGTTAATGGGAACAACAAAGCATAGCGGGTTGATGGCTCTCTAAATATAGCGAGCGCCGACTGCTGGCCCTTTAAGAATTGTAAGGGCCACCTGATGGCCCTATAAAAATAGGCTTTGTGACTTTCAGAGTCCCTCCATCATCCCTCCATCAAACAAACAGTCCTTCTCAGGACTAATATCCATCCCAGATATCAGGCAGGCAGGCAGGCTGTATAGGAGATGCAGTGGTTATACCAGCAAACACTGCATTGCAGTCCTGTATGCTCCTGTTGCTGAAATTGCTGGACTTAGCTCCAGGTCTCGGGGGCCAGGAAAAATCCATTTTTTTTCATCTAAATCCTCTTTTTTTTCCCTCCTTCACACTGTACAAATAACCGTCTTATTAACCTGTTGGTGCCCAGCCCCCCCCCCAAAAAAAGTGTGTATCTGATTTTTCAGACACAAATATATCTGTTGAAAATAGTCTGATGTAGGCTAGAGAAATAGAAGTGTGGTATTGCAGTTCCACGGTTCAAACCTCTGTATTATCCAGTTTTGGGCCATTTGTATCTAAAAAAAACAGTTTGAGTGTGTCACTCACTGTTCAGCCGCAAATATATATATTTAAAAAAGTCTGGTATACATACACCAGTAAATTATAACTGTGGTTTTTCTGTACCACGGTAAAAAATCTCTATTATACTGCTTTTGGCATTTTTTGCCGTAAAGAAAAACAGTAGTAGTGTCTCCTGATTGTTCAGACACAAATATATCTGTTGAAAATAGTCTGGTGTAGGCCCGAGAAATAAAAGTGTGGTTTTTAAGTTCCACGGGGCAAATCTCTGTATTATCCTGCTTTCGCCATTTTTTGCCGTAAAGAAAATCAGTAGTAGTGTCTCCTGATTGTTCAGACACAAATTATAACTGTGGTTTTGCTTTTCCACGGTAAAAAATATCTATTATCCTGCTTTTGGCATTTTATGCCATAAAGAAAAACAGTAGTAGTGTCTCCTGATTGTTCAGACACAAATATATCTGTTGAAAATAGTCTGATATACACCAGTAAATTATAACTGTGGTTTTGCTGTTCCACGGAAAAAAATCTCTATTATCCTGGTTTTGGCATTTTTTGCTGTAAAAAAATAATAATAGTGTCTCCTGATTGTTCAGACACAAATATATCTGTTGAAAATAGTCTGGTATACACCAGTAAATTATAACTGTGGTTTTGCTGTTCCACGGAAAAAAATCTCTGTTATCCTGCTTTTGGCATTTTTTGGTGTAAAAAAAAAAAACTAATAGTGTCTCCCTGATTTTTCAGACACAAATAAATCTGTTGAAAATAGTCTGGTGTAGGCCCGAGAAATAGATGTGTGGTTTTGCAGTTCCACAGGTCAGATCTCTGTATTATCCTGCTTTTGCCATTTTTTTCCGTAAAGAAAAACAGTAGTAGTGTCTCCTGATTGTTCAGACACAAATATATCTGTTGAAAATAGTCTGATATACACCAGTAAATTATAACTGTAGTTTTGCTGTTCCATGGTAAAAACTCTATTATACTGCTTTTGGCATTTTTTGTCGTAAAAAAAAAATAATAGTGTCTCCTGATTGTTCAGACACAAGTATATCTGTTGAAAATAGTCTGGTGTAGGCCCGAGAAATACAAGTGTGGTTTTGCAGTTCCACAGGTCAAATCTCTGTATTATCCACTTTTGGGTTATTTTTACCTAAAAAAACTGTTTGAGTGTGTCGCTCACTGTTAAGCCGCAAATATATCTATTTAAAATGTTCTGGTATACCCCAGTAAACAATAACTGTGGTTTTGCCATTCCACAGTAAAAAATCTCTATTATTCAACTTTTGGTCTTTTTTCCGTAAAGAAAAACAGTAATAGTTTCTCACTGATTGTTCAGATTGTTTAAAAGAGTCGGGTGTAGGTCAGAGAAATAGAACTGTGGTTTTTCTCTTCCACGGTTCTAATCTACTTTTTATTACCCTTTTTCCATTGATAGTGAGAGTGTAAGCTATTTTACTTCCTTTACAATGGGCAAGGCGCGTGGCAAGGGACGTGGAAATGGATGTTCTGGTGATGGTGCGTGCAGAGTACGGGGCCGTGGCCAAGGTGAAAATGTGCCACAACTAACAGCCACATCTTCTCGCTCCCACTTCTTGACCGAGTTACTAGGGAAGCACAGAACAACACCAGTATTGTGAACTGATCAGTGTGAACAGGTTATTAAATGGATAGCAGATAATACTTCCAGTTACCTGGGCACCACCACCTCCGGTCTGTCTTACACACGGTCAACTCTTAGTAGCCGTGAGTCTCGACTGCATACTCCTCCTCACCCTGATGCTCCTTCCTCCCACCATGCCGAGTGTCTTCAGACAGCAACTGAGCCCACACTTGGACACTCTGAAGAGTTGTTCACTGGTCCATTTCCAGATTTGTGCCCCTCGCCTGCTCAGCTTGAAGTGGTGGAAGAGGAGATCCCATGTAGCGATGCCCAAATATTTGAACAGCCACGGCCACAGGAAGTTGACTCTGGCAATTTGTCACAAGAGGTGGACGATGACGAGACACAATTGCCAGGAAGTGAGGAGGAGGATCGTGATGCGCAAGTGGAAGAGGAGGAGGTGGTGGATGATCTAGTAACTGACCCAACGTGGCAGGAGGACATGCAGAGCGAGGCCAGCAGCACACAGGGTTAGGGAGGCAGAGTATCCAAACAGGCAGGAAGAAGCAGTGTGGTGGCCGCACACAGAAGGCGGGCAACAGTTCCCTGTAACACCAACACGAGGGACGTTGCCAGTACAACCTGTAGGTCTTTCAGAGTCTGGAATTTTTTTAAAGACTGCTGATAACCCCAAAAAGGCCATTTGTACCACCTGCCATGCCAGCATCAGCAGGGGTGACAAAACTACCAGCCTGACCACCACCAGCATGATCAGGCACATGGCAGCAAAGCACCCGACTTTGTGGGGTGAACCCCAGGGTCCACGACCAGTGTCAGCGGGTGTCACCACTGCTTCTTCCGCTGTTGTGCATGCAAAAGAAACCCCTGTTGTGTGTGCAAGGTAATCCCCTGTCCATACTGCATGCAAAGATGCCCCCTCCTCTCAGTCTTCACTTGCTATGGCAGTTTCTCAAGAAACAGCATCAACGTCCACGTCCACGTCCCACCGCAGCGTTCAATTATCCATATCCCAGACCTTTGAACAAAAGCGGATATTCGCAGCTAACGCCACACAAGCCACAGTCCTAAATTTGCACATTTCACGACTGCTTGCATTGGAAATGCTGCCTTTTAGGCTGGTGGACTGGAGACGGAATCCTTCCGCAACCTTATGGCGGTGGCCGTCCCTCGGTACTCGGTCCCCAGCTGACACTATTTAGCCCGATGTGCCATCCCCGCACTACACAAGCACGAGTCCCAAAACATCTGCCGTGCCCTCAACAACGCAGTTACTGGGAGAGTCCACCTGACCACGGACACGTGGACAAGTGCTTGTGGCCAGGGACGGTACATCTCCCTGATGGCACACTGGGTAAACATAGTGGAAGCTGGGACCCAGTCGGACCTTGGGACGGAACACATCCTCCCCACACCGAGGATTGCGGGCCCTATGTCAGTCAGAGTTGCCCCCACAGTGTACAGCTCCTGTGCATCATCCTCCTCCTTCTCATGTTCAGCCTCCATCTCAGATATCACCACATCAGTTGCAAGCTGAAAGCACTGCAGTACTGCCTCCGCCAAGCGGCAACAGGCTGTGCTGAAACTCATAAGCTTAGGTGAGAAACCTCACACTGGTTGTGAGTTGTGGACAGCTGTGAAAGAGTAGGCAGATCTGTGGCTGAGACCGCTGAACCTACATCCAGGCATGGTCGTGTGTGACAATGGCCGTAACCTGGTGGCGGCTCTGAGGCGAGATCACACACGTACCATGCCTGGCTCATGTGCTTAACCTCGTGGTTCAGCGGTTTCTTAAATCGTACCCCGTGTTGCCATATCTGCTCTTCAAAGTACGCTGCCTGTCAGCTCATTTTCGCAAGTCGACTACAGCTTCCGACGCCCTTGCTGTGTTGCAGCAGCGTTTGCAGCTTCCGTCACACAGACTGGTGTGTGATGTCCCCACACGTTGGAATTCTACCCTCACATGTTGCAAAGAATTTGTGAGCAGAAGAGAGCAGTTGTGGAGTACCAGCTGAAACAAGGCCATTGATATTCATGTGAGACTCCACACATAAGACCTCAGGAGTGGACCTGGATATCTGACCATCTTGAGAAACTTTGAGGAGTCCACCAAGATGGTGAGTGGCGATGACGCCATCATTAGCATCAGTATTCCACTTGTCTTTATTTTGCAATGCTCTCTGCAGAGAATTAAAGAGGAGGCATTGCAGCCAGAGTATGATTAGATGGATCAAGAAGCCGCTGCGGGGTGACAGTCATTACTGGTTGGTGACACTTTTAGACCCCCGCTACAAGGAGAACTTTCACTCTCTTATTCCTGAGGTGGAGAGGTCTACAAAAATGGGGCAGTACCAGAAGGCCCTTGCTGCAGAACTGTTAAAAAAATTCCCATCTGAACACGCCAGCGGCAGAGGTCACAGTTCGTTGAACAACCAAGGCGTACATGCGAGAGAGAGGCAACTACAATCCAGCAGAGGCAGGGGAACACTGTCAACATTCTGGGACAGTTTTCTGAGACCCGCCCAGCTTACAGGCCCTGAGGCGTGGGGTACTCTCACAAGGAGTGGAAAGTTTCAAAAGATGGTGGCGTACCTTGCCGACCATACCAGCGTCCTCCATGATCCCTCTGTGCCTTTTAATTATTGGGTATCCAAGCTGGACGCTTGGAATGAACTCGCTCTGTACGCCTTGGAGGTCCTGGCCTGCCCTGCCGCTAGCGTGTTATCGGAGAGTGTTTTAGTGCCACTGGGGAAATTATAACTGATAAGCACTGATTTGACCCTTATCAAAATGAACAAGGACTGGATTTGGCCAGACTTCTCATCACCACCAAATGACAGCAGAGCAACATAAAGTCAAATCCACTGTGTTATTTCGGGAGGTGTATTCACATGCACCGCTTCACACCCACACATGGGTATACGCTTCCTCATTTCGGCTGTTTTACGTTCTTCTCCTTATCCTCAACCTCCACCACCACTATACCACCAGGGAGACCGTGGTCCGTGTTGCCATTGTTGATAGTTCCTCCGTCCTTATTTTTGTCAGCTTTTGCTTGGAAGGCATAAGCAAAGACTGTGGGAGACCCACTCCCCAATAATGGGAATAATATTTTTAAGATGCTGTACTGTATGGCTCTTGAAAGGGACATTAAAAGCGTCTTGTTAAGCTACTGCGACATCCACCACTTTTCCGAGGGGCATTCAAACCGTCTTGTTAAGCTACTGCGACCTCCACCACTTTTCCGAGGGGCATTAAAAGCATCTTGTTAAACCACTCTGAACTCCACAGCTCTTCCAAGGGCATTGAAATGTTGTTTTTAATTAACACTAACCTCCACGACTCTTCGAACGGGCATTGCATTTCCTTCTAATTTTTGGCAGCTTTTGCTTGGAAGGCATAAGCAAATACTATGGGAGACACACTCCCCAATAATGGGAATAATGTTTGTAATATGCTGTACTGCATGGCTCTTGTAAGGGGCAATGCAAGTTCCTCCGTCCTAATTTTTGGCAGCTTTTGCTTGGAAGGCATAAGCAAATAATATGGGAGACCCACACCCTAATAATTGGAATAATGTTTGCAATATGCTGTACTGTATGGCTCTTGGAAGGGGCATTAGAAGCATCTTGTTAAGCTACTGCAACCTCCACCACTTTTCCGAGGGGCATTAAAACCGTCTTGTTAAGCTACTGTGACCTCCACGTCTCTTCAAAGGAGCATTAAAAGCGTCTTCTTAAGCCACTCTGAACTCCATAGATCTTCCAAGGGGCATTGAAATGCTGTCTTTAATTACCTCTAACCTCCACGACTCTTAGAAACGGGCATTGCATTTCCTCCTAATTTTAGTCAGCTTTTGCTTTTCAATGCATAGGCGAACACTAAGGGAGACCCACTCCCCAATAATGGGTAGAAGGTTGTTAGTATGCTGTAATCCACGTCTGTTTCAAGGGGCATTGCAGTTCCTCATAATTTTTGGAAAGCCTTCCATTCACTGCTTAGGCCACAGTGTACAGGAGACCCAGTTGCTATAAATGGAAAAAACGGTTTAGTTAAGGCCCTCTGACCTCCATGTCATTTCCAAGGGGCATTGGAGTGACTCAAAATTTTTGGTAGGCATTGCACTCACTGTATGCCCTATAACTGTGTAGCCGAACCACTCCTTTTGTTACAGAAACATATCCTACAAGACATATGTGGTTGAATGGCCTGATATTGATTTGAATGGTCCTTGTTCCTCCTGGTCTTTCTCCTTTGCCACTACCTCATCCATCATTTATCACCTGAAGCTTTGTTTTAACGGGAGTCATAGAACTGGAATAGTAGCAGGAAAACATCCAGCAAATCCTTGGAAGAGGTAGGATATGCGCCAAAACGCTGACCACCTCAGGCCTAGCCGCTACTACATACATGCGCTTGCATTCCAAGAAAACAAAGCAGATGTTAACTTGTATCATCATCATCATGCTCCTCACCTTGGCACTCTCAACTCCCCTGATGGAGAAGCCAGGGCGCGCCGGAGGAGTCTGGTTCTCTGGTGGGCTTGTCCAATGCTTCCCTAAAGCAGGCGGGGCTAAGAAAAGTGTGTGGGGGGATGTTCCAAGGAGAAATAGGGGCGGCTGGGGACCGTTTATGGACACCCAGCTGCCCTCAGGCGGCTGGGGACCGTGTGTGAACACCCGGCCGCGGGGTGGCTGGGGACCGAGTATGGACACCCGGCCGCCCCCTGGCGGCTGGGGACCGAGTGTGGACACCCGGCCGCCGGGCGGCTGGGGACTGAGTATGGATTCCAGGCCGCCAACGCAGCCATGACGTGGTGACCAGATTCCGCCTCCACATGCCTAAAAGGCCCAATTTCAAGTGCAAGCAAGCAGTATGGTATGGCAGCCTGGGGGTGGGTGGGTGGGTGGCAGGCTGCATACTTGCGCTTGCATTGCAAGAAATGGGAGAGGTACAATTGAACACTGCCCTGGGACAAGGACTTTAACGGGGAGAGTTGCAAGTCTGCAATGACAGGTGCAGGGTGGGAGGCATCTTCGCATGTACCATGAACAGGGGTTTGGCATGCACACACTACAGTGGAGTAGGCTGTCCTTCACACTAAATGCATTGGGGAGGGCACAGGTAATGTTTTGGTATGCGCTTAATCTTATGTATAAGGCACACCGAGACAAATAGGGGCGGCTGGGGACTGAGTATGGATACCTCGCTGCCGAACCAGTCATGAGGTAGTGGCCTGCTTCGGCCTCCTCCAAACTAAAAGGCCCCATTTCAAGTGCAAGCTAGCAGTATGGTATTGCAGCCTGGGGGTGGGTGGGTGGCAGGCTGCACACTTACGCTTGCATTAAAAGAAAACAAAGCAGATGCTAACTTCTATGATCATCCTCATGCTCCTCACCTTGGCACTCTCAACTCCCCTGATGGAGAAGCCAGGGCCCGCCGTAGGAGTCTGGTTCTCTGGGTGGCTGGGGACTGAGTATGGATACCAGGCCGCCAACGCAGCCATGACGTGGTGGCCAGATTCCGCCTCCACATGCCTAAAAGGCCCAATTTCAAGTGCAAGCAAGCAGCATGGTATTGCAGCCTGGGGGTTGGTGGGTGGTTGGCTGCATATTTGCGCTTGCATTGCAAGGAATGGGGAGGTACAATTGAACACTGCCCTGGGACAAAAACTTGCACGGGGATAGTTGCAAGTCTGCATCTTCTGATGCGGCAAGGATGACTTCTGATGGGCACACTTTTAGGCAGTGACCTGGGTGTCAGAGATGCTTCCAGGGGTCTTCCCCATGCTGTTCCCATGTCTTATCAGCACTGTATGCATGTGTCACACAGCACATGGCCAGATAAGGTTGTAAAATGTTAAAATGACATTTCCCGGTGAATGCATTTGTCACGGTTGAAAGCAATACAAACGTGCAAAAATGCATAAAAAATGCTACTTGTGAACATAGCCAAAGGTGTGGAGAAGTATTTTTTGTTTTGGTTATTTATTTTACCTTATACACAAGTATTTACCCTGGAAAGGATGTTCCTTAACATATTTCACAGGAAAGCAGTTTCAGTTTCGTTTTTGAACATTTTATACCTCTGACCACGTTGATGACAGCAGTGACCTGGGAGCCAGAAATGCTTCCTGGGGCGATCCCCATGCTGTCCCATGTCATTTGGGCTCTGTCACTATCGTTTTGGGCACTTGTTAGGCTTTTAAAAGACTGCCGGGGGTGCCACCGCAAAAATGCTCGGGTCTCCCATAGACTAACATTGGGCTCGTTGCTCGGGTCGAGCACCCGAGTATCACGGAGATCTCGGCCCGAGCTTCGAGCACCCGAGCATTTTAGTGCTCACTCAACACTAAAGCTGACAAATATTATATGTGATCAAATATTACTGCAGTAATAACATGACATTTTTTGAAATTTTTCTGCAAAATATTATACTCCATTTAAAGTCTGCTAGTTGTGGGTTCAAAATATATCCACACTTATTCGCTGATCAATAGCATTACTATACCGGCAATGGCAAAAAAAATTGGTCATCAGATATGATCTAATATTACTGCAGTAATAACCGTGACATTTTTTGCAAGCTGCAAAATATTATACTCCATTTAAAGTCTGCTAGTTGTGGGTCCAAAATATATCCACACTTGTTCGCTGACCAATAGCATCGCTATACCGGCACTACCCAAAAAATTGGTCATCAGATGTGATCAAATATTACTGTGGTATTAACCGTGACATTTTTTGCAAGCTGCAAAATATTATACTCCATTTAAAGTCTGCTAGTTGTGGGTCCAAAATATATCCACACTTATTCGCTGATCAATAGCATTACTATACCGACAATGCCAAAAAAAAATGGTCATCAGACGTGATCAAATATTACTGTGGTAGTAACCGTGATATTTTTTGTAAGCTGCAAAATATTATACTCATTTAAAATGGGAAAGGCGCATGGTAAGGGACGGGGAAGTGGACGTGATGGCTGAGGCCACAGGTAAGATGAAACTGTGCTTGCTGAGGGAGCAGAACAAGCACCCACATCATGTCAACCTAGCTTCCTGTGCCACTTTCTAGGGGGCCACATAATACCACTATTGAAGCCAGAGCAGTGTGGAAAGGTTGTTGGTTGGATAGCAGATAATGTTTCCTGTCAATTTTCCATCACCATCATCACTCTGTCTTCCACATGGTCCAGTCTCGGTAGCTGTGAGTCTTGTTCACATATTCATCACCCTGATCCTCCTTCCTCCCACCATGCCGAGCTCCCGGAGACAAGTGATCCCACACTTGGACACTCTGAAGAGCTGTTCACATTTCCATTTACAGATTCTGGCCTTTCACTCGATTTGCTTCAAGCAGGGCAAGAGAAGATTGCATGCAGCGATGCCCAAATATTTGAGCAGCCACGGTCACATGAAGGTGATGGTGGAAAAGTGCACTTACTGTCGCAAGAGGTGGATGATGATGATGAGACACAATTGCCAGAAAGCCAGGAGGAGGCCCAGGGTGCATACGTGACGAAGATGTGGTGGATGAAGAATTCACTGACCCAAACTGGGAAGGTGACATGCATAGAGAGGACAGCAATGCAGAGGGGGAGGAGGCATATCACCACAACAGAACAAACGGTGGCCCACCATAAGAAGCTGAACGGACCACGGCATCTAGACATAATTGTCGAGCCCCGGTCCGATAATTGCCTACTCACATATTAAATCATTTCTACCTCTGCAGGGGGGTTCCAGGGTTTGGAGGGCTCTTTTTGGACATTGTTGTGGGTGAGTCGCATACTAGTCTTTGATACAGGGGTCGGGTCTGGGTAATAATTGCGATTACCTTTATATTTTGCTGCAACTGTGCTTACATGTTATATAATATTTGAAATCCCATATCCAATTTTCCCATGCATGTGCAACTGCCCTTATTTATATATTTATTTGTTCATACATTGTGTGTACCCTGTCATCTTTGTGCATGCAATATTACACTAAATATTCCATATCCACCCCCTCTCTATATATATGCAACCGCCCTCATTTACAAATTTATATGTTGATATATTGTGGCTGCCCTATCATCCTTGTGACCCCCTAGCAAGTATGCACTTTTATCCCTCTTTTTGTGATGTTTCATACTTGTCATTGTGTAATTTCTACCTAATAAAATCATGCTTTTTATGCCATATTACTCTTCTGTTCTCCTTTTTCAATATCACCACAACAGGCAGGAAAAAGCAGTGGGGTGGCCACAGACATAAGGCGGGCAACTGTTCTCCAAAACAACAATATGAGGGATGTTGCCGGTCCAACTGTTAGGTCTTCCTGAGTCTGGCTCTTTTGTAAAGACTATCCAGTTAACCCAAAAAAGGCCATTTGCAATATCTGCCATGCCAGCATCAAAAGGGGCAGCAAAACTACCAGCCTGACCACCACCAGCATGCTCAGGCACATAAAAGCAAAGCACCCGACTAGTTGGGCCGAACAACAGGGACCAGAGATTGTGTCTGCGGGTGACATCATTGCCTGTTCCGTTGTGCATGCATGGCTATCCCCTATTCATGATGCAGGAGAAGTTGCCTCCCACCCTGCGCCTGTCATTGCACATTTGAAACCATCACCGTCAGCAACCACGTCCATGTCCGTGTCCCAGCACAGCATTCAATTGTCCCTACCCCAGTCCTTGGAACGCAAGCACAAATACATAGCCACCCACCCACAGCCCAGAATTCTACACTGTGTGCCGAATTATTAGGCAAATGAGTATTTTGATCACATGATACTTTTTATACATGTTGTCCTACTCCAAGCTGCTTAGGCTTGAGAGCCAACTCCCAATTAAGTAAATCTGGTGATGTGCATCTCTGTAATGATGAGGGGTGTTGACTAATGACATCAAAACCCTATATAAGGTGTGCTTAATTATTAAGCAACTTCCTTTCCTTTGGCAAAATGGGTCAGAAGAGAGATTTGACTGGCTCTGAAAAGTCTTGAAAAGATGTCTTGCAGAGGGATGCAGCAGTCTTGAAATGTCCAAACTTTTGAAGCGTGATCACCGAAAAATCAAGCGTTTCATGGCAAATAGCCAACAGGGTCGCAAGAAGCGTGTTGGCCAAAAAAGGCGCAAAATAACTGCCCATGAATTGAGGAAAATCAAGCGTGAAGCTGCCAAGATGCCATTTGCCACCAGTTTTATCATATTTCAGAGCTGCAACGTTACTGGAGTATCAAAAAGCACAAGGTGTGCGATACTCAGGGACATGGCCAAGGTAAGGAAGGCTGAAAAACGACCACCTTTGAACAAGAAACATAAGATAAAACTTCAAGAATGGGCCAAGAAATATCTTAAGACTGATTTTTCAAAGGTTTTATGGACTGATGAAATGAGAGTGACTCTTGATGGGCCAGATGGATGGGCCAGAGGCTGGATCAGTAAAGGGCAGAGAGCTCCACTCTGACTCAGACGCCAGCAAGGTGGAGGTGGGGTACTGGTATGGGCTGGTATCATCAAAGATAAACTTGTGGGACCTTTTCGGGTTGAGGATGGAGTGAAGCTCAACTCCCAGACCTATTGCCAGTTTCTGGAAGACCACTTCTTCAAGCAGTGGTACAGGAAAAAGTCGGTATCGTTCAAGAAAAACATGATTTTCATGCAGGACAATGCTCCATCACATGCATCCAACTACTCCACAGCATGGCTGGCCAGTAAAGGTCTAAAAGAAGAAAAAATAATGACATGGCCCCCTTGTTAACCTAATCTGAACCCCATAGAGAACCTGTGGTCCATCATAAAATGTGAGATCTACAGGGAGGGAAAACAGTACACCTCTCGGAACAGTGTCTGGGAGGCTGTGGTGGCTGCTGTACGCAATGTTGATGGAAAACAGATCAAGCAACTGACAGAATCTATGGATGGAAGGCTGTTGAGTGTCATCATAAAGAAAGGTGGCTATATTGATCACTAATTTTTTTGGTTTTGGTTTTTGCATGGCAGAAATGTTTATTTCTAAATTTTGTGCACTGATATTGGTTTACCTGGTGAAAATAAACAAGTGAGATGGGATTATATTTGGTTTTTATTAACCCTCCGTCACATACAATATCGGTTCTAACGAGTTCACATACAATGTGACTGTTAGGCGTAGGCTAGAAAAATACCTATAATATCTAATGTTTGCAATTTCAGTGCTCTAAAAGTGATCAGTGACCTTCATGGGGATGTAATTAAAGAGACTACACATAATGAGGTGCAAAAAAAACCCATTTACTTAACATAAAACTAATAACTCTGAAATACAAACATTTCAAAACTCCCGCCAAATAGTCCCCAGTTCAACTCTGTCAAAAAACTCTACAAAGAAAATTTATGGAAACAAGCTTAATTTTAAGGTACCTTAAGTACTATTAAACACATATTCAATCAGAATTAGATCCTGAAGTTTCCCCAGAAAAATTACACTTGCAGAGCAAAGAGCAAGAATTGCACATCATTTTTGCATGTGTCAGGCAGATTGCATTATGACATTTGTGACATTCATAATTAGAAAGCCTTCTGATTCCGCTTTCTGTGGTGCAGGTGGTGCATCTCCTTCTTTTGGGAGGTGGTGCAGGTGGTGAATTTTCACTATCATCTTCTGGGCAGAATCTTTTGAGCTGAACTTGATGGCGAGAGGGGATACCGATTGTTTTCATACTTCTCCTGCGTAGCTCTCCAAGCACTAGTTCATGGGCCAATTTTTTCAGATAGAATCGTCTACGGAGTGGTTCAAGCTTGTTTTCAAGGTAAATGATTTGTGAATTTATACCACCCAAATTCAACATAGCAAAAATATGACCATTGGCCAGCGTTTGGTGTTTCTGCTGACGTTGAAAGTTGAGCACATCTGATCAGCTGTATCAACACCCCCTTTGGTTGCATTATAAAATGTAATTATCTCCGGGTTTTTTTATGCCTCAGTCCCAGGATCGATGGCATCATCATCATGAAGTGTTGATAGAAGAAGTACAATTTTTTTGCTTGTGGTACATAGGAAACCAAAACCTTTCCATTATGGAATGCAAACATACTGCTGTACTGTTGTCTCCCTTTCACACTTACAAACTGTGTAGGCAATTCTTTTTTATTTTTTCTTACAGTTCCGACATATGAAAGCTTCTGCATTTTCAGATAATCAATCAGATCACAATTTGAAAACCAATTGTCAGCTGTTATATTGCGACCCGATCCTAGTAAGGGCTCAGCCAGTCTTTTTACAACATCACTGGGTTTGTTGCTGACACAGTAAGGACCTTCTGGTTGTTTTCCTGCATAAACTTCCAGGTTGTAAGTGTAGGTCTTACTGGCATCAACAAGGGCATACATTTTTATTCCAAATTTGTTAGGCTTTGATGGAATATATTGACGAAAGGCACATTTACCACGAAAACCAGGGAGCATTTCGTCAATAGTGAGATTCTCCCCAGGGCAATAGCTTTTTTTACAGTTTTCAACAAATTTTTGGAATATATCATGAATTGGAACAAGTCGGTCATGTGTTTTACGTTCGGTTCAGGTAGTTCTGCCGTCAAACCGAAGGCAACGAATTAGAAGCTTGAATCTGTTTATCATAGAATCGTAGAATCATAGAATGGTAGAGTTGGAAGGGACCTCCTGGGTCATCTGGTCCAACCCCCTGCTCAAAGCAGGATTTATGGACATAACAAGGCCAAATTTTTCAACTCCATCCCCATCTTTACTCCAAAGTTCCTCCAAACTTTATCTATTTGCCCTATAAGCTCCTGCAAGGTATAATAATCCAAAAAAAGCACGCAGTTCTATTTCATCTGTGGCCTTGATGGTTCTGTTGCAGATGAACTTGTCCTTTATAATGTCTATATATTGGTTGGTATATGTGACAATAGAGTCCAGAATGTCATCTGTGAATAAACTATTCCAGCATTTAACTGCAGTTTTTGCATTACTTGCAGTTCCTATAACTGCAGGAAGGTGAGTAATAATGTTTTGAGGTTCCCTACGTTTTTTCTGGAGTGGCTTCTTGTTCCATTGTTTTTTTTATCTTTTTCCATATAATAAGATTCTACATCTTCATCCTCATCACTGTCACCATCTTGCTCTGTTTCAGAATCCACTTCACATACTTCCACCTCATCATGAGAATCAATCTCACTTTCCTCTCCTAAATCCTCATTCAGTGTGGGGTCTGCATCATATAACAGCATGTTTGTTACTTCCTCAACATCAAGGTTTTTTGATAAATTGTACATTTTCCTCTCCATTTCAGCAGATAATCTGAAGCAAGAGAAGGAATATGTGTTAGGGAACTACTGTATATGCCTGAGCAGCACACTTTCTTTTTAATCTGCCTTATTTCAATGAAATATCCTCACACTTTGTGCTATACATTCATAAAACAAGCTAAGTAAACAATTGTGATGAATAAAAACATAAAATACCAACCTTATTGAGTGTGACGTGTTCACATACAATGAGCCTGAGAGATTAGCGCAGTTATATCTGTTCTCCTGAAGCTCTGCAATCCAACTGTGGTATGAGGTTTCACAGAGCTGCTAGAGACAGGAGACTACCTGGAGGGAGGGGATTTCCTCACAATCTGGTGAGGAAGGAGAAATGAAAGTAAAAGAGATGTGCCTGTCAGGCCTATTGTGTGTGACGGAGGGTTAAGTTGCCTAATAATTCGGCACAGTAATAGTTACCTGCACAAACAGATATCCTCCTAAAATAGCCAAATCTAAAAAAAACCCACTCCAACTTCCAAAAATATTAAGCTTGGATATTTATGAGTCTTTTGGGTTGATTGAGAACATAGTTGTTGATCAATAATAAAAATAATCCTCTAAAATACAACTTGGCTAATAATTCTGCACATAGTGTAAACAGCCACACTTCTTGACTGCTTGCGTTGGAAATGTTACCTTTTAGGCTTGTGGAGATGGAAGTTTTCCGAAACCTCATGACGGTGGCTGTCTCTTGGTACTCGGTCCCCAGCCGCCACTATTTCTCCCGGTGTGCTGTCCCAGCCCTACACAAGCACGTGTCCCAGAACATTACCTCTGCCCTCACCAGTGCAGTTACTGGGAAGGTCCACCTAACCACGGACAAGTGCTTGTGGCCGGGGATGGTACATTTTACTCACGGCACACTGGATTAATATAGTGGAAGCTGGGACCCAGTCGACCCTGGGAAGGAACACTTCTTTCCAACGCCAAAGATTGTGGGCCCTGGGTCAATCAGGGTTGCCCCCACATTCTACAGCTCCTGCACCTCCTCCTCTTAAGCCTATATCTCCAAAATGACCACATCATTCTCAAGCTGGAAGCACTGCAGCACTGCCTCAGCCAAGCGGCAACAGGCTTTGCTGAATCTAATATGCTTAGGTGACAAACCGCACACTGCTGCAGAGTTGTTGAAAGCTGTAACAGAGCAGGCAGATCTGTGGCTCTCACCGCTGAACCTACAGACAGGCATCGTCGTGTGTGACAATGGCCGGAACCTGGTGGCGGCTCTGAAGCTTGGCAACTTCGCACACGTACCATGCCTGGCCCATACTGCTCAACTTAGTGGTTCAGCAGTCTCTCAAAACCTACCCAGATCTGCCTGATCTGCTAGTGAAAGTAATCGCATGTGTGCCCATTTCCAAAAGTCAGCTACAGCTCCTGCCACATTGACAGTGCTTCAGCAGCGTTTGCAGCTTCCAGCTCACCGACTGGTGTGCCATGTCACCATTAGACATGAGCGGTGTTCGAATAGAACTGTTCGCCAATCTCAAATTCGAGCTGTTTTGGGCGGTGTTCGAGTTGTTCGATGAACCCGAACGATTTGCAAAAAAATCGGCTGTTCGAGGTTATGTTCGATAACTGTTCGTGCACCAAAAGTGTGTCCTGCATGTCTGGCGCTATTTAGAGCACCAATCATGCAGGGATTGTCTGCCACTCACTGTAATGCCACAGCCATGGTGGTTGTGGCATTACAGTGGTTGCCCAAATCGATGGGAACAGTGCTCACAGTGAAACATGAAAAGCCGGCAATTCAGCAACGGCATACACCGGTACCCGACAATTTAGAACAGAAAGAATAAAGAGTCACACATAGATTAGATAGAAACATGTCAGTCACATATATAAGAAGTACAGTGACAGTGTTGATTACGGTACTTGTCATTTAGTGTAAAGGATTTATTTTAAAAAATAATAGTGTTTTCATGCACCGTCACTTTAAAAAAGCTGGATGGCCTTTCAGCAGCGGTACCCGACAATTTAGAATAGAAGGAATAGAGAATCACACATAGATTAGATAGATAGAAACATGTCAGTCACATATATATGAAGTACAGTGATAGTGTTGATTACTGTACTTGTCATTTAGTGTTAAAATAAAGGATTTATTTAAAAAAATATTGGCGTGGGGTTCCCCATAATTATAGGCTCTAGCGGAGGTTAAGCAGACGGCTGAGGCAGATGTTAGAAGCCTGGGAAGAGGGTAATACCCACGGAGCTTCCCAGGCTACTAATATCAGCCCCCAGCTGAATACCTAGCCTTTACTAGCTATTAAAATGGGGGACCCACCAAAAAAAATGACGTGGGGTCCTCCTTATTTTAATAGCTAGCAAAGGCTAGGCAGACAGCTGGGGGCTGATATTAATAGCCCAGGAGGGGTGCCATGAATATTGGCACCCTCCCAGGCTAGAAACACCAGCCGTCAGCCGCCCCAGAAATGGCGCATCCATAGGATGCGCCAATTCTGGCACTTAGCCTCGCTCTTCCCACTGCCCTGCAGCGGTGGCAGTGGGGTAAAAGGGCTGGGGTTGATGTCAGCTTATAATGCCAGCTGACATCAAGCCCAGGTTAGTAATGGAGAGGCATCTATAAGACAACCCCATTACTAACCCCATAGTCAAAGTTAAAAAAAAACACAAACACCCAGAATAAAGTCCTTTAATTGAAATAAAGACACAATTCTTTATTGTTCTAAATTAAACCATACTTACCATCATGCCCATTCCAGCTGAAGCCAATGTCTTCTGCAATAAAAATAAAATAATAAAGCAACATCATCCTTACCTTTCCATGGATCCCACGACGGCTTCAGCGCTGCTACATTCACATAACAGGCTGGATCGCAGCAGAACGCTGCCATCCAGCTTGCCATGCCGCAGACACTGAGAAGCGCAGGCATGCTTGCGCTCCTCAGTGTCTTGCTGTGACAGCATCCAGATGAGCCGAGGTCATGTCCAATGAACTCAGCTCACCTCATGCACGTCACTGACAGCGTGGGAAAATTCTCCTGGGCTTGCAGTGAGCGTGAGAACGCTGAAGCCCTGAGTGCAGGAGAATTTTCCCACGCTGTCAGTGATGTGCATGAGGTGAGCCGAGTTCATTGGACATGAACTCGGCTCATCTGGATGCCGTCACAGCGAGACACTGAGGAGCGCAAGCATGCCTGCGCTTCTCAGTGTCTGCGGCATGGCAAGCTGGATGGCAGCGTTCTGCTGTGGTCCAGCCTGTCATCTCGATGTAGCAGAGCTGAAGCTGTCGTGGGAACCATGGAAAGGTAAGGATGATGTTGCATTATTATTTTTCTTTTATTGCAGGAGATCGTTGGCTTCAGATGGAATGGGCGTGATGGTAAGTATGGTTTAATTTAGAACAATAAAGAATTGTGTGTTTATTTCAATTAAAGGACTTTTTTCTGGGTGTTGTGTTTTTTTTAAATACTTTACTAGAAATTCATGGTGGTCATGTCTAATATTGGCGTGACCCCATGAATTTCGGGCTTAGGGCCAGCTGATAATGCCAAACTGGCCCTAACCCCTTTATTACGCAATGAGCCACCGCACCAGGGCATTGGATGAGTTGGGTATAGCGCCATATGATGGCGCTTCTAAGAACACGCCATTTTCCGGGGTGGAGGCAGACTGCAATTTGCAGCGTGGGGGGGGGGGGGGTGGCCAGAAAGCTTGGGACTCCCTGCGTTGTGGATTCCAGCCCTCAGCTGCCTAGTTGTACCTGGCCGGACCCAAAAATAGGGCGAAGCCCCACGTATTTTTTTTTTTTAATTATTTCATGAAGTTCATGAAATAATTAAGAAAAAAAGGGCTTCCCTATATTGTTGTGTCCGGCCAGGTACAAATAGGCAGCTGGTGGTTGGGGGCAGCCCGTTCCTGCCTGCTGTACCTGGCTGGACACAAATATAGTGCGAAGCTCCACTTCAATTTTTTTTTAATTATTTCATGAATTTCCTGAAATAATTTAAAAAAATTGACGTGGGGCTTCGCACTATATTTGTGTACAGTCAGGTACAGCAGGCAGGAATGGGCTGCCCCCAACCACCAGCTGCCTATTTGTACCTGACCGGACACAACAATATAGGGAAGGCCTTTTTTTCTTAATTATTTCATGAATTTCATGAAATAATTTAAAAAAAAATATGTGGGGCTTCGCCCTATTTTTGTGTCCAGCCAGGTACAACTAGGCAGCTGGGGGCTGGAATCTGCAGCGCAGGGAGGCCCAAGCTTTCTGGGCCCCCCCCCGCTGCAAATTGCAGTCCGCAGCCACCCCAGAAAATGGGGCGTTCATAGAAGCGCCATCTTCTGGCGCTGTACCCAACTCATCCAGGGCCCTGGTGCGGTGGCTCACTGGGTAATAAAGGGGTTAGGGCCAGCTTGGTATTATCAGCTGGCCCTAAGCCCGAAATTCAAGGGGTCTCGCCAATATTAGACATGACCGCCATGAATTTCTAGCAAAGTATTTAAAAAAAACACAACACCCAGAATAAAGTCCTTTAATTGAAATAAACACACAATTCTTTATTGTTCTAAATTAAACCATACTTACCATCACGCCCATTCCAACGATCTCCTGCAATAAAAATAAAATATTAAAGCAACATCGTCCTTACCTTTCCATGATTCCCACGACAGCTTCAGCTCTGCTACATCGAGATGACAGGCTGAACCGCAGCAGAAAGCTGCCATCTAGCCTGTCATCTCACAGACACTGAGAAGCGCAGGCTTGCTTACGCTCCTCAGTGTCTGGCTGTGACGGCATCCAGATGAGCCGAGTTCATGTCCAATGAACTCGGCTCACCTCATGCACGTCACTGACAGCGTGGGAAAATTCTCCTGCACTCAGCGCTTCAGCGTGAGAATTCTCCCACGCTGTCAGTGACGTACATGAGGTGAGCTGAGTTCATTGGACATGAGCTCACCTCATGCACGTCACTGACAGCGTGGGAAAATTCTCACGCTGAAGCGCTGAGTGCAGGAGAATTTTCCCACGCTGTCAGTGACGTGCATCAGGTGAGCTGAGTTCATTGGACATGAACTCACCTCATGCACGTCACTGACAGCGTGGGAAAATTCTCACGCTGAAGCGCTGAGTGCAGGAGAATTTTCCCACGCAGTCAGTGACGTGCATGAGGTGAGCTGAATTCATTGGACATGACCTCGGCTCATCTGGATGCTGTCACAGCCTGACACTGAGGAGCGCAAGCATGCCTGCGCTTCTCAGTGTCTGCGGGATGACAGGCTGGATGGCAGCTTTCTGCTGTGATCCTGCCTGTCATCTCGATGTAGCAGAGCTGGAGCTGTCCTGGGAACCATCGAAAGGTAAGGATGATGTTGTTTTATTATTTTTCTTTTATTGCAGGAGATCGTTGGCTTCAGCTGCAATGGGCGTGATGGTAAGTATGGTTTAATTTAGAACAATAAAGAATTGTGTGTTTATTTCAATTAACAGACTTTATTCTGGGTGTTGTGTTTTTTTAAATACTTTACTATAAATTCATGGCGGTCATGTCTAATATTGGAATGACCCCATGATTTTCGAGATTAGGGCCAGCTGATAATGCCAAGCTGGCCCTAACCCCTTCATTTCCCAGTGAGCCACCACACCAGGGCCCTGGATGAGTTGGGTACAGCGCCAGAAGATGGCGCTTCTATGAACGCGCCATTTTCCAGGGTGGCTGCGGACTGCAATTTGCAGCGGGGGGGGGCCCAGAAAGCTTGGGCCTCCCTGCGCTGCAGATTCCAGCCCCAGCTGCCTAATTGTACCTGGCTGGACACAAAAATAGGGCAAAGCCCCACGTATTTTTTTTTTAATTATTTCATGAAATTCATGAAATAATTAAGAAAAAAAGGGCTTCCCTATATTGTTGTGTCCAACCAGGTACAAATAGGCAGCTGGTGTTTGGGGGCAGCCCGTTCCTGCCTGCTGTACCTGACTGGACACAAATATAGTGCGAAGCTCCACGTCAATTTTTTTAAATTATTTTAGGAAATTCATGATATAATTTAAAAAAAATTGACGTGGGGCTTCGCACTATATTTGTGTCCAGCCAGGTACAGCAGGCAGGAACGGGCTGCCCCCAACCACCAGCTGCCTATTTGTACCTGGCCGGACACAACAATATAGGGAAGCCCTTTTTTTCTTAATTATTTCATGAATTTCATGAAATTATTTAAAAAAAAAATACGTGGGGCTTCGCCCTATTTTTGTGTCCAGCCAGGTACAACTAGGCAGCTGGGGGCTGGAATCTGCAGTAGTGTTGAGCCACCACCGTAGTGTTCGAGTTCGGTTCGGTTCGTCGAACACCCGTGTGTTCGCTGAACTGTTCGTCGAACTGTTCGTCGAACACCTTCGAACACCGTTAAAACCAATGGCAGGCAAACAAAAACACATAGAAACAAATAGAAAACACCTTCAAAGGTGTCCAAAAGCTGACAAACTGCTCAGAAGACATAACTAACACATGGAAAAAAGACAAGTACATATAGTCATGCGAAAAGAAAAGAGGTGGAGGAGTAAAAGGAGGGGGAGACACAGATATTGGCATGTCATGCCCTTCTAAAATCCAAAAAGTGAGAAGCCGACACAGCCAGTCCGTTCCTGCCTGTGCCACCTCCATGTCGCCGGGTTGGTGCCAGAGCCGCGGTGAACCCTGACGGCCAGCCCCCCTCTCCCAATACTGGTGCCTGTCCGCTGGTGGGTCGAGCGAGCCCCCCTGTGGTGGAGGCAGCTCTAAGCTTTTTAATTTAAATTGTCTCTCTAATTTGAATGAATACACTTTAAATCCTATTACAAGGATCTATTGGAGGGCAAGTCTCATGCCAGCAGCCGCGTAATTCCAGCTCCAGTAGCGTCCACTAAAGCTGCTGCAGTTAAAAAGCTTTTATAAGGATCAAGCTCGGCTGTCCACCGCAAGGCATCCTACTGCCAGTCCCAGCCCCTATGCCTTGGGGTGCCTCCTGATGCTCTTCACTGAGTATCCCGTGGTCCCGAAGCATTTCCTTTGAAAAAATTAAGTGTCCAAACTACAGGTGGTGTAGCTTGCTTAACAGCCGGGATAATCCGCTGACTAGCAGACACTGCTACTGGGCACAAAGTATTTCCTTGGCTAGATGCAGTTAAAAATTTGTAATTAGATACTCTCGTTGGATGCTGAGAAAGCATTCCATAGAGTCTCCTGGAACGCCATATATGATTCTCTTAAAAAGCTTGGGGTAGGGGTCTAGGGGACCCTTTTATAGCCAAAATCACGGCCCTGTATAGCAATACGTCACCTAGGCTGAAGATAAATGGAACTGTAGCACCCTGAGGGCTCGGTTGCTACAGAGGTATTGCACCTTACCCAGAGGTGTGATATCTCACTCTCTGGTAAGGATGGAGTGTGGATCAGGACCCGACACCTGCATGCATTACACCACATTGCCGTGGGGCAGGGTGACCAATATGCCCCTGAGATGGGCACGACAGTCCCTGTCCCTGGCTGGAGTGGGGGGAGGGAACACTGAGGAAGGGGAACCCTGTAGTGCAGGAGCAGGGAGGAAGCAGTTCCTGGGAGCATTGAGAAGGGAGTATAAAAGGTGGGAACCATCTTAGTTCAGTGCAGAGAAGTCTGAGCAGAAGTGACAGGGAGCAGGGGCTCTGCATGAGCTCTGCTCCGGAGGCGGGCCTAGTAACAGAGGCCCAGGCCTGGAAAAGGGAGAAGGAAGGAAGAGGAGCGGAGAAGGCTCCAGGAACGAGGAATGAAGGGATCCCAGGCTTGTGGACGGGCGAGTCGCCACCGCACGCCCAAATCCACCTGAGTGGAGGGGTCAGGCCAAAGGCGGAGACCGGTCCCCTAAACTAGTGGAGGCGGGAAACAACCCTCAGCTTGAAACCAGAGGCTGTGACATTTTATGTGGCGCAGCCCCTCGCTACACCCGCTAGGAAGGCACCACATAGGGTCAGGGAAGCTGGCGCCAAGTTTACCAAGAGGAGGCCCGAGGCAGCCGGACAGAAGGGTTGATAAGAAAGGCCAGACAAAGGACACACAAAGGTGGTCCTGTGAAGCGCTCCAAAGTTATCTGGGAGTTGTCTGAGCCCCTCACCTGGTGAGCACAGTATGACGTGGGCAGCCGTTACCTGCAGAAGTGGTCTGGATAATAAGAACAGTGAGTAAAGGCCCTGGACTGCATCACTGACTCCGTGTCGTTACTGCTGCTGCCCTGCACCATCACCCCCATCCTCCGCATACACTGCCCTGAGGTTATACTCCTCCTGTGGGGAGTTATGCTACTCTCTGCTGCAAACAAAAACACCAGCCTCAGCGGTCTGCCCTGCAGCGGCGGATCACTCTGACTGCAATCCACGGGTGGCGTAGTCGGACATTTAAACATCAAAACCACATAAATAGTTCCGCCACTGGTTTGACCGCCCTGAGCCCCGGAACCGGGTCGCCGCCACGGAGACTACAACCACCAGCATCCACCAAAAAGGGTCCGGCTCCTGGTGTCCCAAGGCCCAGGGGGTGCGTCAGAACATTTTCATCACCTTTCATAATCACCAATGGGACAAGGCAGGGATGTCCTCTGTCCCCTCTCTTATACATCCTAGTGACGGAGCACCTGCTCTCATCAATTCGCCATAACCCCAATATTAGTTGGATTGAGGTGGGAGGCACCGAGTACAAGTGCTCTCTATTTGCTGACGATGTCCTAGTATATATCACTAAATCACATATATCCATCCCTGCTGTTATGGCTGAAATAGATCACTTTGTTACATGGTCAAATTTTAAAATCAATGCAGCAAAGTCTGAGGCCCTCGATGTCTCCCTCCCCAAATCCATACAGGATTCCATCCAGTCCAACTTTCCCTTTGCCTGGCCCTCACAGGGTTTCAAATACTTAGGAATTCATATTCATAGAGACCTCTCCCATCTATGTTATCTTAATTTTGGGCCCTTTATTGAACAACTCCATACAGACCACGATTGGCAAGTTAGAACTGTAAGATTCACTACGTGAACCACTGGTGTTTTGTGGAAAAGCACATGTACACTGTGTTCCAAATTATTATGCAAAAAGTGTTTAGGAGTGATAAGGGAAGAATTTGTTTGTTTGTCAGTTAAACTCATTGATGGTGATGCGTGTCAGGGCTCTTTATATCACTGTAAGCAATTGCAGACACCTGTGCTAATTAGTTTGGCAGGTGTGTCCAATGAAAGGCAAGACTACTTAAGAAGGCTGTCCCACATTATTAAGCAGCCTACATTTTCTGCCAAAATGGGAAAGAAAAAGGATGTGTCGGCTGCTGAGAAGCAACAAATTGTGGAGTGTTTAGGTCAAGGCATGACTACAATCAACATTGTGCGATGATCAGGATGAAGTGTCTTGGCAATCAAGAAGTATGTAGCTGATTCACAGTACACACGTGTGCGTGCTGATAAGGGCAAATTGAGGACTCTTTCCTACAGGCAATTACGTCAGGTTAAAAGAGCAGCGGCAAAAAAGCCTTGTCATAGCAGCAGACAAGTTTTTGAAGCTGCTGGTGCCTCCAACGTACCCCGAGCAACAAGATGCAGGGTCCTTCAGAGGTTTGCAGCTGTGCGTACGCCATCCTGTCGACCTCCTCTATCCACTGCACACAAGCAGAAACAGCTCCAGTGGGCCAAACATTACATGAAGACTGATTTCAAAACTGTTTTGTTCACGGATGAGTGCCGTGCAACGCTCGATGGTCCAGATGGATGGAGTGGAGGATGGCTGGTTGATGGACACCCCACGCAAACACGGCTACAGCGCCAACAAGGAGGAGGTGGAGTAATGTTTTGGGCTGGAATCATGGGGAGAGAGATTGTCGGCCCCTTTAGGATCCCTGAAGGGGTAAAGATGAACTCCATAATGTATGTGGAGTTTCTCAAACAGCACTTCCTGCCATGGTTCAAGAAGAAGAACCGTGTATTCCACAGCAAGATCATTTTCATGCATGATAAAGCACCGTTTCATGCTGCACATAACACATCTGCATCTCTGGCTGATATGGGCATAAAAGGGGACAAACTTATGGTGTGACCCCCATGCTCCCCTGACCTCTACCCCATTCAGGACCTCTGAAGCATCATCAAAAGGAGTGTCTATGATGGCGGGAGGCAGTTCACATCTAAGCAACAGCTCTGGGAGGGTATTCTGTCCTCATGCAAAACAATTGAAGCAGAAACCATCCAAAACCTGACAAATTCAATGGACGAGAGAGTTCAGAAGCTCCTTTCGAACAAGGGGTCCTATGTGCAAATGTAACATCACTTATAATAAAGTTTTGAGTTGAATACTGTTTGATTTCAGTTTCTAATAACCTGCTAATGCTTATAATTTCAAACATGACCTTTTTTTGGTCTTTATTAAAATGAAAAGGTTGATCGAAGAGTGTGGGGGATCTAAGAGTGTGGCAACCCAGTAGTCAGGATTACTTCGAATTCTGACAATCTGAGGGTCATGTTGCAGGTAGTGCAGCAAGAAGGCACTTATGTGTCTTGCGCATCTCGGAGCCCCAAAATTATTTTCCGGGCTAGATGCAGCTAAAAATTATTATTAATTTTAAATCTGGTGGAGCTTAGTATAGATGGCCTAATAGAATCAGTACTGCACACTTCTACAAAGCCCAAATTATTTTCCAGACAAGATACAGATAAACATGATTAGTAATTTTATATCTGGTGGAGCTTAGTATAGATGGCCTAATAGAATCAGTGCTGCACACTGCTACAAAGCCCAAATTATTTTCCAGCCAAGATACAGATAAACATGATTAGTAATTTTAAAACTGGTGGAGCTTAGTATAGATGGCCTAATAGTATCAGTACTGCACACTGCTACAAAGCCCAAATTATTTTCCAGCCAAGATACAGATAAACATGATTAGTAATTTTAAATCTGGTGGAGCTTAGTGTAGATGGCCTAATAGAATCAGTACTGCACACTGCTACAAAGCCCAAATTATATTCCAGCCAAGATACAGATAAACATGATTAGTAATTTGAAAGCTTAAAATGGTTGGTGAGGTGATTTTAACCAATCATCAAGCTTTTACTCTCCCCAGGATGACACAGGGGTAGGAAAGTCGTTTTGGATCAATGATTTGTTCATCTTTATAAACGTGAGACTGTCTACATTATCAGTGGAGAGCCGAGTGCGCTTATCTGTCAGCACACCACCAGCAGAGCTGATCACACGTTCAGACAGAACGCTGGCTGCGGGGCATGACAAGATCTCCAAGGCATAAGTGGCTAGCTCTGGTCATTTATCCAGATTGGAAGCCCAAAAAGAGCAAGGGTCCAGTGACACAGTCATGGCTTCAATGTTTAATTGGAGATACTCCTGTACCATCGTCTCTAGGCGTTGACTATGTGTCAGACTTCTTGTCTCCTCTGGCCTTGCAAAGGATGGGCTAAAAATGTGGTGAAATGATTCCGCAAAATTGATGTTACCAGCAGATACTGTGTTTCTGTTATGGTTTGAGTGCTAAACACTCGATGGTCCCACGGTTGGCAAGTTGGAACTGTGAGATTCACTACGTGCACCACTGGTGTTTTGTGGAAAAGCATATGTAAGATTCTGCAACAGTCTCTGCTGATACTCCTGCATGCGTGCATTCCTTTCTATGGCAGGAATAATTTCTGCAAATTTACTTTTGTACCGGGGATCTAACAGTATGGCAACCCAGTAGTCAGGATTATTTCAAATTCTCACAATTCGAGGGTCATGTTGCAGGTAGTGCAGCAAGAAGGCACTCCTGTGTCTTGCGCATCCAGGAGCACCAAGTCCCTGTTGTGTTGGTGGCGAGGTAACAATCATACTTCCTTCCTCTGTCCTCTCCCCCCAACCTCGCACAACAGAAATGTGATCAAGGTCTCCCTCATCTGATGTGTCTTCCATCAGTTCGTCCTCCACTTCTTCCTGGGCTCCTGCACCTTCCTCACTAGTTTGGCAGCTACCATGCGCCCTGGTAAAACCATCTCCCCCACCCTCACATGCCTGCCGCCTTGGTGCTGCCGACCGTCTGGACCTTGCAGATGTTAGCCCTTCCGCATACAACTCCTTCTCCTCTACTTCCTCCACATCCTCTTGTGCTACCAGCTGACTCCGAATTCTGTTTAACATGTGCTCTAGCATGTAAGTCACCAGAATAGTCATGCTGATAATGGCATCGTCAACACTAAACATCTTCGTCGCCATTTCAAAACTGTGCAGAAGGATGCATAGGTCCCTGATCTGAGACCACTCCTCCAGCGTGATTTGCCCCACCTCTTGATCTCGTTGGCCCAGGCTATACGTCACAACGTATTGCACCAGGGCTTGTCGGTGCTGCCACAGTCGCTGCAACATGTGCAGAGTTGAATTCCACCGGGTAGGCACATTGCATTTTAGCCGGTGAAGTGGCAGGCCCAACGACTTCGGTATAGATGTAAGTCGCTGAGCTGCGGGATGAGAACGGCGGAAGTGAGCACACAGCGACCGTGCCCTCTGCAGAAGGCCATCTAGTCCAGGATAGTGGGCTAAAAATTGCTGGACAACCAGGTTCAACACGTGAGCCATACAAGGCACGTGTGTGACATTGCCCCGGCGAAGGGCCGCACCCAGGTTTGCAGCATTGTCGCACACGGCCTTCCCTGGTTTCAGGTCCAGTGGAGACAACCATTCATGAAATTGGTTCTCCAGAGCTGACCACAACTCCTCAGCTGTGTGACTCACATTTCCCAGACATTTCAAAGTAAAAACCGCCGGATGACGTTGAGCCCTACTGCGAGCATAGTAAGGAGGTGTGCAGGATCCCTTCTGCGCAGTTAGAAAGCTTGTGGCATGACCAGACAGGCTTTGGGTGCAGGTGGAGGACCGAGAGGAGGTTGAGGAGGCAGAAGCAGTGGAGGAACTTTGAGATAAAGAGGATTGACGCACAACTCGTGGGGATGGCAAGACTTGGACAGCAGCCCCTTGTCCTGCTGTCACCATAGTTACCCAGTGCCCAGTCAACGACATGTAACGCCCCTGTCCATGCCTATTTGTCCAAGTGTCTGTGGTGAAATGCACCCTGTCACACACAGAGTTTCTCAAAGAAGCGGTGATGTTGTGTGCGACATGCTGGTGGAGCGCAGGCACACCTTTCTTTGAGAAGTAGTGCCGACTGGGCATCTGGTACTGGAGCACTGCGACGGACATAAGGTCTCGAAAATCCTCTGTGTCCACCAGGCGGAAAGGCAGCATTTCTGTAGCCAAGAGCTTGCAGATGGTGAAATTCAACCTCTTAGCTTTCTCATGGCAAGGAGGAAATGGTCTTTTACTTGTCCACATCTGAGGGACCGAGGGCTGGCTGTTGTGCTTAGACGGGGTTGATAAGGGTGTCCCCGGCAAACTGCCGGTCTGTGAGGAAGATGCAGGTGGACATGTTAGGTTGCCTTGATCCAAAGGTGGTGCTATCGATGTCGGACAGCGCTCAACACCAGCTGGTGTTACCACCTCCAAAGAAAATGATGACCTGCCAATCATGCTGGCTGTTGCGGGTAAAGAGGTGGCAGGTCTGCGTCCCAAAACAGGTGTGACTGCTGTCCCCCCAGTCACAGAGGATGAAGAGGCCGCGGATGCACAAGTTGTGGCAGACGGTGGTTGGCCCGGCCGGCTAAGCCGCATTGTAGCACAGTGAGCTTCCCACTGCAACTTATGCTTCATGTCCATGTGCCGGTTCATGCATGAAGTACTCAAACTTTGTATTTTTTGGCCTCTACTTAGCTTTTGCTGACAAATGTTACAGATAACACGAGTTGGGTCATCTTTATCGATCTGAAAAAATGCCCAGGCTATGCAAGGCTTAGCACCCATGCGACCTGAAGAGCCACCACGACTTGTGGTGAGAGGCAGAGTTGTGTTTGAGGATGCAGTTGTTAACGTGCTTCCAGTACTACGTCTCTGTCCAGGAAGGCGCAACCTGACCTCGTCGTCACTAGCATTCTCCTCCACCTCCTCTGCTGACCTCATCTCTTGGCTGACTGTGGGTTGACAGTAAGTGGGATCTCCAACCTCATCATCATCACCCTGTGTGCTATCACACCCGTCGTCCTCAGAGCCAACCTGTTTCTGCCCTGACAAAAAACTAAAGTTGTCGCTCCAATCAGGTATTTGAGTCTCATCATCGTCTTCCTCATTGTCTCCACCAACAGGAGTTACAGTTTGGGAATGAGGGTCTACATTATGGTCAGAACCTTCTGCGTCTGGTCCTGGATCCGATTCATAAAGATTCTGGGCATCAGTGCAGATCATTTCCTCGTTTGGATTCACAGAAGCTCTGGAGCCGACCTCTGATTCCCAGGCTATAGTATGAGTAAACAGCTCTGCAGACTCAACCATCTGTTCTACCTCATACTCAGACGGGCAGCTGGAGATTTGGGAGCTGTGAGGAAGCAAGTGCGATTGGGGTGACACCTCTGAGGACTGGAGTATTTGTGATGTTGAAGTTGATGTGGAGGAGAGCCCACTTAAAGGAGCACTTGATATCCGTTGAAGCACCTGCTGTTTTTGTGCCTCATCTGGAATTTGTAGCGATTGGCGTGGCCGTAAGTAAGGGATCTTATCACATTGTCCGCTAAAAGAAGTAGACATTTTAGTTTGGCTGGAAGATGGTCTTTCTTCTGCAGATGTTACTGTTGCTTTAACACCTACCCCATGGACACAACCTTTTTTCCCCTTCCCAACACGCCTATTCCCCTTTCCACCAGCAGCAGGCCTTTTTCCACTCATTTTGGTGGTTAACTAATTCACAACTCTGGAGTTGTTTGCACAAAAAAACAATGGATGGGAACCAAGCAGAGCTGAGTGGCAAACTGTGGTATTAGACCAAAACTAATGGCTGGGTTAGATGCAGAAAAAAATTATTTTCAATTTGCAACCTGATGGAGGTCAGTATAGATGGACTAATAGACCAAGTCCCACACACTGCTAGAAGCCCCAATATTTTTTCAGAGCTAGATGCAGAAAAAAATTATATTCAATTTGCAACCTGATGGAGGTCAATATAGATGGACTAATAGACCAAGTCCCACACACTGCTAGAAGCCCAAATATTTTTTCAGAGCTAGATGCAGAAAAAAATTATATTCAATTTGCAACCTGATGGAGGTCAGTATAGATGGACTATTAGAACAAGTCCCACACACTGCTAGAAGCCCAAATATTTTTTCAGAGCTAGATCCAGAAAAAAATTATATTTAATTTGCAACCTGATGGAGGTCAGTATAGATGGACTAATAGAACAACTCCCACACACTGCTAGAAGCCCAAATATGTTTTCAGAGCTAGATGCAGAAAAAAATTATATTCAATTTGCAACCTGATGGAGGTCAGTATAGATGGACTAATAGACCAAGTCCCACACACTGCTAGAATCCCAAATATTTTTTCAGAGCTAGATGCAGAAAAAAAATATATTAAATTTGCAACCTGATGGAGGTCAGTATAGATGGACTAATAGACCAAGTCCCACACACTGCTAGAAGCCCAAATATTTTTTCAGAGCTAGATGCAGATAAAAATTATTTTTAATTTGCAACCTGATGGAGGTCAGTATAGATGGACTAATAGAACAAGTCCCACACACTGCTAGAAGCCCAAATATTTTTTCAGAGCTAGATGCAGAAAAAAATTATATTCAATTTGCAACCTGATGGAGGTCAGTATAGATGGACTAATAGACCAAGTCCCACACACTGCTAGAAGCCCAAATGTTTTTTCAGAGCTAGATGCAGATAAAAATTATTTTTAATTTGCAACCTGATGGAGGTCAGTATAGATGGACTAATAGACCAAGTCCCACACACTGCTAGAAGCCCAAATATTTTTCAGAGCTAGATGCAGAAAAAAATTATATTGAATTTGCAACCTGATGGAGGTCAGTATAGATGGACTAATAGACCAAGTCCCACACACAGCTAGAAGCCCAAATATTTTTTCAGAGCTAGATGCAGATAAAAATTATTTTTAATTTGCAACCTGATGGAGGTCAGTATAGATGGACTAATAGAACAAGTCCCACACACTGCTAGAAGCCCAAATATTTTTTCAGAGCTAGATGCAGAAAAAAATTATATTCAATTTGCAACCTGATGGAGGTCAGTATAGATGGACTAATAGAATGATGCTATGCCCAAAATGTTTTACTTCACTAGGTGCAGTAAAAAAATTGGTATTCTATACACAGGTGGTGTAGCTTGCAGCACAGATAGGCTACTCCACTGACTAACACACTCTGCAATAGGCCAAAAATGATTAGCTTTGCTAGATTTAGCCAAATGCTTTGAAAAAAACTTGCACAGTACTGGCACAGACCTGCCTGGCAAAAACTGATAGGAACTGATGGAACTTAGTCCTGAAAAGGACTGCAATTACAATTAGTCTTTACTCCCAACCTATCTATTTAAGAGCACAGACCTGCCTGATAAAAGTCGTAGGAAATGCTGTAACCTAGTCCTTAAAAGGACTGCAATCTCAACTATTCCCTACTCCCAAGCTATCTGTAGATTTGTGCGAAAATTGGCTTGAAATTAACAAGGTATAGCGCACACAGCAACAGCAGTGCCGTCTAACACGCAGCTGCAGCAGTGAGAAAATGGTGGCGATGGGGAAAATGGCTGGGTCATATAGGGCAAGGACATGTGACATACACTGCCAATGACACATGCCCTTGCTTGTGTGAAAAAAAGCACTTCGCCCCGTGTGTGCGCTGCTGCTAGGCTGACAGATTGCACCTCCCCACTGTAAATGCGGGAAAGAGTAAAAAAATGGAGATCTTCATTATTCCTGCAGAGATCCATCCCCTGCCCCTCCCCCCGCCCCGCTGTACACTCAAACTGCGTATTAACATTAATTTTCATCATTACTGAGAAAAAATCCAGTTATGATTTTGGTGCACGAACAGTTATCGAACATAACCTCGAACAGCCAAATATTTTTCAAATCGTTCGTGTTCGCCGAACGGCTCGAACACCGCTCAAAACAGCTCGAATTTGAGATTGGTGAACAGTTCGATTCGAACAATGCTCATCTCTAATCAGCAGCGCAGGGAGGCCCAAGCTTTCTGGGCCCCACCCGCTGCAAATTGCAGTCCGCATCCACCCCGGAAAATGGCGCGATCATAGAAGCGCCATCTTCTGGCGCTGTACCCAACTCATCCAGGGCCCTGGTGCGGTTGCTCACTGGGTAATAAAGGGGTTAGGGTCAGCTTGGCATTATCATTTCCACAGTCTTGGTCCACCGTTTAACAAGGGCATGTATTCCAGCATGGTAAAAAGCATTCTTGGGACACACCGTGCACAAACTTTTCTTTATCCCAGTTGTCCAATAATTTTCATCACACTGCCTTTACTGAGGCAGATAATGCCACACAATTCATCTGCAGTCACCCGGCGGTCACCACGAATGATGTCATCGACTCGCTGAATGTTGCTTGGAGTCACTGCGGTTAGTGGCCTGCCACTCTGCATTTTGCCAGCCAACGGTGATGGCCCTTCAGCTGTGTTACAGCGACGAACCCATCGTCTAACAGTACTGACTTCCACTGTTGCATCACCGTAAACATTTTTCAGTCTCTCATGAATTCGAATGGGCGTTTCACCTTCTGCATGCAAGAATTCAATCACAGAACGGTGTCTAATATGAACCACTTCAGAACTCTTCAGTGCTTTGTTTCCATCCATTTCTGGGTGCTTCTTAAAGTATGTTTGGGGTCATGGTCCTGCTTGAAGACCCATGACCTAGGATGTAAACTCAGATTTATGACACTGGGCACTACATTGCAAATATTTTGGGAATCTTCACATTTAATGATACCTTGCACACAGTCAAGGCGCCCTATGCCAGAGTCAGGAAAATAACTCCTAAATATCTTTGAACTTCCACCATATTTCACTAGAAGTACTGTGTTTTTTTATTTGTAAGCTAAGTTCCATTTAAAGTAAACCATTGAATGATGTACATTACCAAAAAGCTATATCTTGGTCTCATCTGTCCCCAAGATGCCTTTTGGCCCTCTAAAAATAGTGGAGGCCACCTGCTGGCACTCTTTAAATTGTGAGGCCTGCCTGCTGGACATTCATAAATTGTGAGGGTCGCCTGCTGTACATCCACATTTCAAACTTTACAGAATATATTACCCTGGAAAGAATATTTCTTAACATTTTTTCCAGGAAAATCCATTTTAGATTCGTTTTTGTATGTTTTGTGTGTTTTATTGTCAGTCTGTAAAAGTGGCATAATTCTCTGACAACATTGTTCACAGCAATGACCTGGGATTCAGAGATGCTTCCAGGGGTTCTCCCCATGCTGTTCCCATGTCATTTGAGTACTGTTTCCATTGATTTGACCAATTTATAGCCCCCCCTACAGACCTCCCGGTGGGGCTGCCAGAAAAATTCTCACGTTTCCCATTGACTTAGATTGGGCTCGTTACTCAGGTTGAGCACCCGAGTATTACGATTTACTCAACCCGAGTAACGAGTACCCGAGCATTTTAGTGCTCGCTCATCACTAATGGAGACCCAACTTGTAGTCTCCACATTTCAAAAAATTTGTATTAACATCAGCAGCACCAGCAACAACAGGCACAGAATCCATAACAGAGGTGCCACAGACTGCAATTACAGAGATCAATGCAGCACACTAAAAAGTACACCATCGTCTAGTCTTCCCAGTCTGCGACTGGAGTGCAAAGTCATTGGAGATCCATGGCTTGTTCATCTTGATGAAAGTTAGGCAGTCTACACTTTCAGAGGACAGCCAGATGCGCTTATCCAAGAACACACCAGCAGCGCTGAAGACACGTTTTGAGAGAAAGCTGGCTGCCGCCCTTGACAAAACTTCTAAGACGTGACAGGTGAGCTCAGGGCACTCTTCAATTTTTGTAGGCCAAAATTCAAAACAGTCCAAATCCCCCTCGATGGCATCGTTATTGAGCTAGAGATACACCATCTCCTCCAGTCGTTCACTAAGACTCAGACTTGGACTCTGTTCTGCAGGTGCAAGGTCTGGTCTAAAAAAGGAGTGAAACGACTGCTATTTTTTTTTTTTTTTTTTTTTATTCTACTCCTATAGCACCATTAATTCCACAGTGCTTTACAGACATTAGTGGCAGTGTCCCCATTGGGGCTCCCAATCTAAATTTCCTATCAGTATGTCTTTGGAGTGTGGGAAGAAAAATAAGTACCCAAAGGAAACCCAAAAAAAGACGAGGAGAACATACAAACTCCTTGCAGATGTTGTCCTTGTTGGGGTTGGGACGCAGGACCCCAGCGCTGCAAGGCTGGTAATGTTTTTGCATTTAAGATTCTACGTTCCAGGGGTTGAAAGTCTATAACTGCAATGCGCAATGTGTGCCTCACTGCCATCTTGGGGAAAAAACTCTCAAGATTGTCTTCAAGTGTGTTTTGATACTCCAGCATGGGTGTGTCCCTTACCTGAGGGGAAGAGAACACCTGGCAAAATGTACTCTTGTACCATGGATCGAACAGAGTGGCAACCCAGTAGTCAGCACTATCTCACATCCTAACAATATGGGCAGCAATCATGTTGTAGATACTGCTGCAAGAAGGCAATCATGGGTCTGTCTCCTTCCTGAAGTATAGTGTGTTGGTAGCAGGATACTACTCAAACTTGCTTTCTCCATCCCCTCCTTTCAACCACGGAAATCCAGAGAGAGGATCTTTATCATCTTTATCTTTCGTCAATCAGCTCTTCCTCCTCGTCCTCCTCCATTTGTTCCTCAGCTCCTCCACCTTCACTAACAGTTTGTCTGGAACCCTGAGCCCCCCCTGATCACTGTAATTACCCCTCCCATGGCAACCGCCTGTGCAACAACTTGGAGATATTGTTAACCCTTCTGCATCCTCCTTTGCTTCCTCCCCTACCCCTGGGATCACCACATTCTCCCGCGGACTATTCAAAGTATGCTCCAGCATGTAGATGACTCTAATATTGATGCTGATGGTGGCATCGTCAGGGCCATCCATCTTAGTAGCCATTTCTAAAATTTGCAGAAGGGTGCAGAGTTCCTTCATCTGTGTCCACTCCACAAGTGTGATTTCCATCACGTCCATACTGTACTTGCCCATGCTATAAGACATGAGATACTGCTTCAGGGCTTGTCGCTGCTGCCACAGTTGCTGCAACATGTGCTGAGTTGAATTACACCATGTTTGCAAATCGCATATCAAATGGTTAACTGGTAGGCTGAAAGTTCTCTGCAGTGATTCAAGTCGATGACCCGCAGGTTGCAAATGATGGAAGTGAGCACACAACGACCGTGGTTTCAGCATTGCATCCAGGCCAGGATAGGGGTGGAGAAATTGCTGTACCATCAGGTTGAGGTTGTGAGCTATGCAAGGCATGTGTGTGAGGTTGCCCCAGCGTAGGGCCACCACCAGGTTTTCACCGCTATTGCACATGGCCTTCCCTAGCTTAAGGTTCAGTTCTCCAACTCGGCATGGATAGCTGTCCACAACTCTTGATCTGTATGACTGCAATATCCAAGGCATATTAATTGAAACACTGCTGCTTGCAGTGAGCCATCGCTGCATAGTACACAGTTGGTTGGATTCTCTCTGCACTGTTGGAATGCGTGTCTCATTAAGGCTGAAATTGAGGGCGCAGGTGGAGACCCTAGAAGAAGTGGAAAAGGCAGAAGCAGTGGAGGAAGTGTTAGATACAGAGGCTTATCCCACAAGCCTTAGGGATTCCAAGACTTTGTATCTAGTGACAATTTGGTGTCTAGTGGTTTAGTTCTCCATCCCCTGGTGTGTAGTGATTCAGCTCTACAACCCTAGCTATTTAGTAGTTTAGTTCTCCAACTCCTGTTGTCTATTAGTAATGGCGACTGGTCAACTGGTACTGGGGAACTGAAATGGCCATCAGCTTTCAGAAACCGTCTGTATCCACCAGATGGAAAGGTAGCCTTTCTGTGGCCAACAGATTGGACATGGTGAAGTTCAAGCTCTTTACTTTGGCATGTGTGAGAGGCAATTTTTTTTTAAGTGACCACAACTGTGGGATTGAGGGCTGGCTGCTGTGCTGAAAGAGGATGGAGTAGGGTGAACATGATAAGCTGCTGGACTGTGAGAGAGGTGCAGGTGGAGATGTTAGAGTGGATTGAGAAAGATGGGGTGTGCTCAGTGTCTGAGATCAATCAAAAACATCAGGCATGTCCACTTAGATTACAGCTGATGGGCTCTCACTCACCTCGACTGTAGCGAGTAAACAAATGGAGGTTCTGCTCTGGAGACCTGTGTGAGAATACTTGCCATGGTGATGGAGGAGGAAGAAGCAGGAGAAGCAGTTGATGGAGTGGTTGGCGAGGCCCACTATTCTGCATTTTAGCACAGTGAGATTCAGAGATTAACACATGTTGATCACGCATGTGCCAGTTTATGCATGCAGTAGTCAAATTATTGCATTTTTTTTTTACTCTACTCTGTCATTTTTAACAAAATTGGCAGATAACTTGAGTGGTGTCATTTTTGTGGTTTAAAAAAAGACCCAGGCTAGGCAACCCTTGCCACCCCGCGAACTGCAGACTAGAGATGAGCGTTGTTCTACTCGAACTGTTCGCCAATCTCAAATTCGAGCTGTTTCGGGCGGTGTTCGAGCCGTTCGGCGAACACGAACAATTTGAGAAAAATTCGGCTGTTCGAGGTTATGTTCGATAACTGTTCGTGCACCAAAATCATAACTGGATTTTTTCTCAGTAATGATGAAAATTAATGTTAATACGCAGTTTGAGTGTACAGCGGGGTGGGGGGAGGGGCAGGGGATGGATCTCTGCAGGAACAATGAAGATCTACATTTTTTTTTCTCTTTTCCGCATTTACAGTGGGGAGGTGCAATCTGTCAGCCTATCAGCAGCGCACACACGGAGCGAAGTGCTTTTTTTCACACAAGCAAGGGCATGTGTCATTGGCAGTGTATGTCACATGTCCTTGCCCTATAAGACCAAGCCATTTTCCCCGTCGCCACCATTTTCTCACTGCTGCAGCTGCGTGTTAGACGGCACCGCTGTTGCTGTGTGCGCTATACCTTGTTAATTTCAAGCCAATTTTCGCACAAATATACAGATAGCTTGGGAGTAGGGAATAGTTGTGATTGCAGTCCTTTTAAGGACTAGGTTACAGCATTTCCTACGACTTTTATCAGGCAGGTCTGTGCTCTTAAATAGATAGGTTGTGGGAGTAAAGACTAATTGTAATTGGAGTCCTTTTCAGGACTAGGTTACATCAGTTCCTATCAGTTTTTGCCAGGCAGGTCTGTGCCAGTGCTGTGCAAGTTTTTTTCACAGCATTTGGCTGAATCTAGCAAAGCTAATCCTTTTTGGCCTATTGCAGAGTGTGTTAGTCAGTGGAGTAGCATATTTGTGTTGCAAGATTTACCACCTGTGTATAGAATACCAATTTTTTTACTGCACCTAGTGAAGTAAAATCTTTTGGGCATAGCATCATTCTATTAGTCCATCTATACTGACCTCCATCAGGTTGCAAACTGAATCTAATTTTTTTCTGCATCTAGCTCTGAAAAAATATTTGGCCTTCTAGCAGTGTGTGGGACTTGTTCTATTAGTCCACCTATACTGACCTCCATCAGGTTGCAAACTGAATATATTTTTTTCTGCATCTTCCTCTGAAAAAATATTGGGCTTCTAGCTGTGTGTGGGACTTGTTGTATTAGTCCATCTATACTGACCTCCATCAGGTTGCAAACTGAATATATTTTTTTCTGCATCTACCTCTGAAAAAATATTGGGCTTCTAGCTGTGTGTGGGTCTTGTTCTATTAATCCATCTATACTGACCTCCATCAGGTTGCAAACTGAATATAATTTTTTTCTGCATCTAGCTCTGAAAAAATATTTGGCCTTCTAGTAGTGTGTCGGACTTTCTCTATTAGTCCATCTATACTGACCTCCATCAGGTTGCAAATTAAAAATAATTTTTATCTGCATCTACAGTACCTCTGAAAAAATATTTGGGCTTCTAGCTGTGTGTGGGACTTGTTGTATTAGTCCATCTATACTGACCTCCATCAGGTTGCAAACTGAATATATTTTTTTCTGCATCTACCTCTGAAAAAATATTGGGCTTCTAGCTGTGAGTGGGACTTGATGTATTAGTCCATCTATACTGACCTCCATCAGGTTGCAAACTGAATATATTTTTTTCTGCATCTACCTCTGAAAAAATATTGGGCTTCTAGCTGTGTGTGGGTCTTGTTCTATTAATCCATCTATACAGACCTCCATCAGGTTGCAAACTGAATATAATTTTTTTCTGCATCTAGCTCTGAAAAAATATTTGGCCTTCTAGCAGTGTGTGGGACTTGTTCTATTAGTCCACCTATACTGACCTCCATTAGGTTGCAAATTCAAAATAATTTTTTGTATGCATCTAGCTCTGAAAAAATATTTGGCCTTCTAGCAGTGTGTGGGACTTTCTCTGTTAGTCCATCTATACTGACCTCCATCAGGTTGCAAATTAAAAATAATTTTTATCTGCATCTACAGTACCTCTGAAAAATATTTGGGCTTCTAACTGTGTGTGGGACTTGTTGTATTAGTCCATCTATACTGACCTCCATCAGGTTGCAAACTGAATATATTTTTTTCTGCATCTACCTCTGAAAAAATATTGGGCTTCTAGCTGTGTGTGGGTCTTGTTCTATTAATCCATCTATACAGACCTCCATCAGGTTGCAAACTGAATATAATTTTTTTCTGCATCTACCTCTGAAAAAATATTGGGCTTCTAGCTGTGTGTGGGACTTGTTGTATTAGTCCATCTATACTGACCTCCATCAGGTTGCAAACTGAATATATTTTTTTCTTCATCTACCTCTGAAAAAATATTGGGCTTCTAGCTGTGTGTGGGACTTGTTCTATTAATCCATCTATACAGACCTCCATCAGGTTGCAAACTGAATATATTTTTTTCTGCATCTACCTCTGAAAAAATATTGGGCTTCTAGCTGTGTGTGGGACTTGTTGTATTAGTCCATCTATACTGACCTCCATCAGGTTGCAAACTGAATATATTTTTTTCTGCATCTACCTCTGAAAAAATATTGGGCTTCTAGCTGTGTGTGGGTCTTGTTCTATTAATCCATCTATACAGACCTCCAACAGGTTGCAAACTGAATATAATTTTTTTCTGCATCTAGCTCTGAAAAAATATTTGGCCTTCTAGCAGTGTGTGGGACTTGTTCTATTAGTCCACCTATACTGACCTCCATCAGGTTGCAAATTCAAAATAATTTTTTGTATGCATCTAGCTCTGAAAAAATATTTGGCCTTCTAGCAGTGTGTGGGACTTTCTCTGTTAGTCCATCTATACTGACCTCCATCAGGTTGCAAATTAAAAATAATTTTTATCTGCATCTACAGTACCTCTGAAAAAATATTGGGCTTCTAGCTGTGTGTGGGACTTGTTGTATTAGTCCATCTATACTGACCTCCATCAGGTTGCAAACTGAATATATTTTTTTCTGCATCTACCTCTGAAAAAATATTGGGCTTCTAGCTGTGTGTGGGTCTTGTTCTATTAATCCATCAATACAGACCTCCATCAGGTTGCAAACTGAATATAATTTTTTTCTGCATCTAGCTCTGAAAAAATATTTGGCCTTCTAGCAGTGTGTGGGACTTGTTCTATTAGTCCACCTATACTGACTTCCATCAGGTTGCAAATTCAAAATAATTTTTTGTATGCATCTAGCTCTGAAAAAATATTTGGCCTTCTAGCAGTGTGTGGGACTTTCTCTGTTAGTCCATCTATACTGACCTCCATCAGGTTGCAAATTAAAAATAATTTTTATCTGCATCTACAGTACCTCTGAAAAAATATTTGGGCTTCTAGCTGTGTGTGGGACTTGTTGTATTAGTCCATCTATACTGACCTCCATCAGGTTGCAAACTGAATATATTTTTTTCTGCATCTACCTCTGAAAAAATATTGGGCTTCTAGCTGTGTGTGGGTCTTGTTCTATTAATCCATCTATACAGACCTCCATCAGGTTGCAAACTGAATATATTTTTTTCTGCATCTACCTCTGAAAAAATATTGGGCTTCTAGCTGTGTGTGGGACTTGTTGTATTAGTCCATCTATACTGACCTCCATCAGGTTGCAAATTGAATATAATTTTTTTCTGCATCTAACCCAGCCAATAGTTTTGGCCTAATACCACAGTTTGGCCACTCAGCTCTGCTCGGTTACCATCCATTGTTTTTTTGTGCAAACAACTCCAGAGTTGTGAATTAGTTAACCACCAAAATGAGTGGAAAAAGGCCTGCTGCTGGTGGAAAGGGGAATAGGCGTGTTGGGAAGGGGAAAAAAGGTTGTGTCCGTGGGGTAGGTGTTAAAGCACAAGTAACATCTGCAGAAGAAAGACCATCTTCCAGCCAAACTAAAATGTCTACTTCTTTTAGCGGACAATGTGATAAGATCCCTTTCTTACGGCCACGCCAATCGCTACAAATTCCAGATGAGGCACAAAAACAGCAGGTGCTTCAACGGATATCAAGTGCTCCTTTAAGTGGGCTCTCCTCCACATCAACTTCAACATCACAAATACTCCAGTCCTCAAAGGTGTCACCCAAATCGCACTTGCTTCCTCACAGCTCCCAAATCTCCAGCTGCCCGTCTGAGTATGAGGTAGAACAGATGGTTGAGTCTGCAGAGCTGTTTACTCATACTATAGCCTGGGAATCAGAGGTCGACTCCAGCGCTTCTGTGAATCCAGATGAGGAAATGATCTGCACTGATGCCCAGAATCTTTATGAGTCGGATCCAGGACCAGACGCAGAAGGTTCTGACCATAATGTAGACCCTCATTCCCAAACTGTAACTCCTGTTGGTGGAGACAATGAGGAAGACGATGATAAGACTCAAATACCTGATTGGAGCGACAACTTTAGTTTTTTGTCAGGGCAGGAACAGGTTGGCTCTGAGGACGACGGGTGTGATAACACACAGGGTGATGATGATGAGGTTGGAGATCCCACTTACTGTCAACCCACAGTCAGCCAAGAGATGAGGTCAGCAGAGGAGGTGGAGGAAGATGCTAGTGACGACGAGGTCAGGTTGCGCCTTCCTGGACAGAGACGTAGTACTGGAAGCACGTCAACAACTGCATCCTCAAACACAACTCTGCCTCTCACCACAAGTCGTGGTGGCTCTTCAGGTCGCATGGGTGCTAAGCCTTGCATAGCCTGGGCATTTTTTCAGATCGATAAAGATGACCCAACTCGTGTTATCTGTAACATTTGTCAGCAAAAGCTAAGTAGAGGCCAAAAAATACATAGTTTGAGTACTTCATGCATGAACCGGCACATGGACATGAAGCATAAGTTGCAGTGGGAAGCTCAGTGTGCTACAATGCGGCCTAGCTGGCCGGGCCAACCACCGTCTGCCATATCTTGTGCATCCGCGGCCTCTTCATCCTCTGTGACTGGGGGGACAGCAGTCACACCTGTTTTGGGGCGCAGACCTGCCACCTCTTTACCCGCAACAGCCAGCGTGATTGGCAGGTCATCATTTTCTTTGGAGGTGGTAACACCAGCTGGTGTTGAGCGCTGTCCGACATCGATAGCACCACCTTTGGATCAAGGCAACCTAACATGTCCGCCTGCATCTTCCTCACAGACCGGCAGTTTGCCGGGGACACCCTTATCAACCCCGTCTAAGCACAATAGCCAGCCCTCGGTCCCTCAGATGTGGACAAGTAAAAGACCATTTCCTCCTAGCCATGAGAAAGCTAAGAGGTTGAATTTCACCATCTGCAAGCTCTTGGCTACAGAAATGCTGCCTTTCCGCCTGGTGGACACAGAGGATTTTCGAGACCTTATGTCCGTCGCAGTGCCCCAGTACCAGATGCCCAGTCGGCACTACTTCTCAAAGAAAGGTGTGCCTGCGCTCCACCAGCATGTCGCACACAACATCACCGTATCTTTGAGAAACTCTGTGTGTGACAGGGTGCATTTCACCACAGACACTTGGACGAGTAGGCATGGACAGGGGCGTTACATGTCGCTGACTGGGCACTGGGTAACTATGGTGACAGCAGGACAAGGGGCTGCTGTCCAAGTCTTGCCGTCCCCACGAGTTGTGCGTCAATTCTCTTTATGTCAAAGTTCCTCCACTGCTTCTGCCTCCTCAACCTCCTCTCGGTCTTCCACCTGCACCCAAAGCCTGTCTGGTCATGCCACAAGCTTTCTAACTGTGCAGAAGGGATCCTGCACACCTCCTTACTATGCTGGCAGTAGGGCTCAACGTCATCAGGCGGTTTTTACTTTGAAATGTCTGGGAAATGTGAGTCACACAGCTGAGGAGTTGTGGTCAGCTCTGGAGAACCAATTTCATGAATGGCTGTCTCCACTGGACCTGAAACCAGGGAAGGCCGTGTGCGACAATGCTGCAAACCTGGGTGCGGCCCTTCGCCGGGGCAATGTCACACACGTGCCTTGTATGGCTCACGTGTTGAACCTGGTTGTCCAGCAATTTTTAGCCCACTATCCCAGACTAGATGGCCTTCTGCAGAGGGCACGGTCGCTGTGTGCTCACTTCCGCCGTTCGCATCCCGCAGCTCAGCGACTTACATCTCTACAGAAGTCGTTGGGCCTGCCACTTCACCGGCTAAAATGCGATGTGCCTACCCGGTGGAATTCAACTCTGCACATGTTGCAGCGACTGTGGCAGCACCGACAAGCCCTGGTGCAATACGTTCTGACGTATAGCCTGGGCCAACGAGATCCAGAGGTGGGGCAAATCACGCTGGAGGAGTGGTCTCAGATCAGGGACCTATGCACCCTTCTGCACAGTTTTGAAATGGCGACGAAGATGTTTAGTGCTGATAATGCCATTATCAGCATGACTATTCCGGTGATTTACATGCTGGAGCACATGTTAAACAGAATTCGGAGTCAGGTGGTGGCACAAGAGGAGGTGGAGGAAGTAGAGGAGGAGGAGTTGTATGCGGAAGGGCTAACATCTGCAAGGTCCAGACGGTCGGCAGCACCAAGGCGGCAGGCATGTGAGGGTGGGGGAGATGGTTTTACCAGGGCACATGGTAGCAGCCAAATTAGTGAGGAAGGTGCAGGAGCCCAGGAAGAAGTGGAGGACGAACTGATGGAAGACTCATCAGATGAGGGAGACCTTGATCACATTTCTGTTGTGCGAGGTTGGGGGGAGAGGACAGAGGAAGGAAGCATGATTGTTACCTCGCCACCAACACAACAGGGACTTGGTGCTCCTGGATGCGCAACACACATGAGTGCCTTCTTGCTGCACTACCTGCAACATGACCCTCGAATTGTGAGAATTAGAAATAATCCTGACTACTGGTTTGCCACACTGTTAGATCCCCGGTACAAAAGTAAATTTGCAGAAATTATTCCTGCCATAGAAAGGGATGCACGCATGCAGGAGTATCAGCAGAGACTGTTGCAGAATCTTACATGTGCTTTTCCACAAAACACCAGTGGTGCACGTAGTGAATCTCACAGTTCCAACTTGCCAACCATGGGACCGTCAAGTGTTCAGCACTCAAACCGTAACAGAACCACAGTATCTGCTGGTAACATCAATTTTGCGGAATCATTTCACCACTTTTTTAGCCCATCCTTTGCAAGGCCACAGGAGACAAGAAGTCTGACACATAGTCAACGCCTAGAGACGATGGTACAGGAGTATCTCCAAGTAAACATTGAAGCCACGACTGTGTCACTGGACCCTTGCTCTTTTTGGGCTTCCAATCTGGATAAATGGCCGGAGCTAGCCACTTACGCCTTGGAGATCTTGTCATGCCCCGCAGCCAGCGTTCTGTCTGAACGTGTGTTCAGCGCTGCTGGTGGTGTGCTGACAGATAAGCGCACGCGGCTCTCCACTGATAATGTAGACAGACTCACGTTCATAAAGATGAACAAATCATGGATCCGAAACGACTTTTCTACCCCTGTGTCATCCTGGGGAGAGTAAAAGCTTGATGATTGGTTAAAATCACCCTACCAACCGTTTTAAGCTTTCAAATTACTAATCATGTTTATCTGTATCTTGACTGGAAAATAATTTGGGCTTTGTAGCAGTGTGCAGCACTGATCCTATTAGGCCATCTATAATAAGCTCCACCAGATTTAAAATTAAAAATAATTTTTAGCTGCATCTAGCCCGGAAAATAATTTTGGGGCTCCGAGATGCGCAAGACACATAAGTGCCTTCTTGCTGCACTACCTGCAGCATGACCCTCATATTGTCAGAATTCGAAGTAATCATGACTACTGGGTTGCCACACTCTTAGATCCCCCAAACTTTTCGATCAACCTTTTCATTTTAATAAAGACCAAAAAAATGGTCATTTTTGAAATTATAAGCATTAGCAGGTTGTTAGAAACTGAAATCAAACAGTTTTCAACTCAAAACTTTATTCTAGGTGATGTTACATTTTCACATAGGACCCGTTGTTCGAAAGGAGCTTCTGAACTCTCTCGTCCATTGAATTTGTCAGGTTTTGGATGGTTTCTGCTTCAATTGTTTTGCATGAGGACAGAATACCCTCCCAGAGCTGTTGCTTAGATGTGAACTGCCTCCCGCCATCATAGACACTCCTTTTAATGATGCTCCAAAGGTTCTGAATGGGGTAGAGGTCAGGGGAGCATGGGGGTCACACCATAAGTTTGTCCCCTTTTATGCCCATATCAGCCAGAGATGCAGATGTTTTATGTGCAGCATGAGATGGTGCATTATCATGCAGAAAAATGATCTTGCTGTGAAATACACGGTTCTTCTTCTTGAACCATGGCAGGAAGTGCTGTTTGAGAAAATCCACATACAATATGGAGTTCATCTTTAGCGCCTTCAGGGATCCTAAAGGGGCCGACAATCTCTCTCCCCATGATTCCAGCCCAAAACATTACTCCACCTCCTCCTTGTTGGCGCTGTAGCCGTGTTTGCGTGGGGTGTCCATCAACCAGCCATCCTCCACTCCATCCATCTGGACCATCGAGCGCTGCACGGCACTCATCCGTGAACAAAACAGTTTTGAAATCAGTCTTCATGTAATGTTTGGCCCACTGGAGCCGTTTCTGCTTGTGTGAAGTGGATAGAGGAGGTCGACAGGATGGCGTATGCACAGCTGCAAACCTCTGAAGGACCCTGCATCTTGTTGTTCGGGGGACGTTGGAGGCACAAGCAGCTTCAAAAACTTGTCTGCTGCTATGACAAGGCTTTTTTGCCGCTGCTCTTTCAACCTGACGTAATTGCCTGTAGGAAAGAGTCCTCAATTTGCCCTTATCAGCACGCACACGTGTGTACTGTGAATCAGCTACATACTTCTTGATTGCCAAGACACTTCATCCTGATCATCGCACAATGTTGATTGTAGTCATGCCTTGACCTAAACACTCCACAATTTGTTGCTTCTCAGCAGCCGACACATCCTTTTTCTTTCCCATTTTGGCAGAAAATGTAGGCTGCTTAATAATGTGAGAGAGCCTTCTTAAGTAGTCTTGCCTTTCATTGGACACACCTGCCAAACTAATTAGCACAGGTGTCTGCAATTGCTTACAGTGATATAAAGAGCCCTGACACACATCACCATCAATGAGTTTAACTGACAAACAAACAAATTCTTCCCTTATCACTCCTAAACACTTTTTGCATAATAATTTGGAACACAGTGTACATGTGCTTTTCCACAAAACACCAGTGGTTCACGTAGTGAATCTTACAGCTCTAACTTGCCAACCGTGGTCTGTATGGAATTGTTCAATAAAGGGCCCAAAATTAAGATAACATAGATGGGAGAGGTCTCTATGAATAGGAATTCCTAAGTATTTGATACCCTGTGAGGGCCAGGCAAAGGGAAAGTTGGACTGGATGGAATCCTATATGGATTTGGGGAGGGAGACATCGAGGGCCTCAGACTTCGCTGCATTGATTTTAAAATTTTACCATGTAACAAAGTGATCTATTTCAGCCATAACAGCAGGGATGGATATACGTGATTGAGTGATATATACTAGGACATCATCAGCAAATAGAGAGCACTTGTACTCGGTGCCTCCCACCTCAATCCACCTAATATTGGGGTTATGGTGAATTGATGAGAGCAGGTGCTCCGTCACTAGGATGTATAAGAGAGGGGACAGAGGACATCCCTGCCTTGTCCCATTGGTGATTGTGAAAGGTGATGAAAATGTTCTGACGCACCCCCTGGGCCTTGGGACACCCGGAGCCGGACCCTTTTTGGTGGATGCTGGTGGTTGTAGTCTTCGTGGCGGCGACCCGGTTCCGTGGCTCAGGGCGGTCAAACCAGTGGCGGAACTATTTATGTGGTTTTGATGTTTAAATGTCCGACTACGCCACCCGTGGATTGCGGTCAGAGTGAACCGCCGCTACAGGGCAGACCGCTGAGGCTGGTGTTGTGGGTGCAGCAGAGCGTAGCATAACTCCCCAAGGGAGGAGTATAGCCTCAGGGCAGTGTATGCGGAGGATGGGAGTGATGGTGCAGGGCAGCAGCAGTAACGACACGGAGTCAGTGATGCAGTCCAGGGCCTTTACTCACAGTTCTTATTATCCAGACCACGTCTGCAGGTAACGGCTGCCCACGTTGTACTGTGCTCACCAGGTGAGGGGCTCAGACAACTCCCAGATAACTTTGGAGCACTTCACAGGACCCCCTTTGTGTGTCCTTTATCTGGCCTTTCTTACCAACACTTCTGTACGGCTGCCTCGGGCCTCCTCTTGGTAAACTTGGCGCCAGTTTCCCTGACCCTATGTGGTGCCTTCCTAGCGGGTGTAGCGAGGGGCTGCGCCACATAAAATGTCAGAGCCTCCGGTTTCTAGCTGAGGGTCATTTCCTGCCTCCACTAGTTCAGGGACCGGTCTCCCCCTTTGGCCTGACCCCTCCACGCAGGTGGATTCGGGCGTGCGGTGGCGACTCGCCCGTCCGCACCCCTGGGATCCCTTCATTCCTCGTTCCTGGAGCCTTCTCCGCTCCTCTTCCTTCCTTCTCCCTCTTCCAGGCCTGGGCCTCTGTTACTAGGCCCGCCTCCGGAGCAGAGCCCATGCAGAGCCCCTGCTCCCTGCCACTTCTGCTCAGACTTCTCTGCGCTGAACTAAGATGGTGCCCACCTTTTATACTCCCTTCTCAATGCACCCAGGAACTGCTTCCTCCCTGCTCCTGCACTACAGGGTTCCCCTTCCTCAGTGTTCCCTCCCCCCACTCCAGCCAGGGACAGGGACTGTCGTGCCCATCTCAGGGGCATATTGGTCGCCCTGCCCCACGGCAATGTGGTGTAATGCATGCAGGTGTCGGGTCCTGATCCACACTCCATCCTTACCTGAGAGTGAGATATCACACCTCTGGGTGAGGTGCAATACGTCTGTAGCAACCGAGCCCTCAGGGTGCTACAGTTCCATTTATCTTCAGCCTAGGTGACGTATTGCGATACAGGGCCGTGATTTTGGCTATAAAAGGGTCCCCTAGACCCCTACCCCAAGCTTTTTAAGAGAATCATATATGGCGTGCCAGGAGACTCTATGGAATGCTTTCTCAGCATCCAACGAGAGTATCTAATTACAAATTTTTAACTGCATCTAGCCCAGGAAATACTTTGTGCCTAGTAGCAGTGTCTGCTAGTCAGCGGATTATCCCGGCTGTTAAGCAAGCTACACCACCTGTAGTTTAGACACTTAATTTTTTCAAAGGAAATGCTTCAGGACCATGGGATACTTAGTGAAGAGCATCAGGAGGCACCCCAAGGCATAGGGGCTGGGACTGGCAGTAGGATGCCTTGTGGTGGACAGCCGAGCTCGATCCTTATAAAAGCTTTTTAACTGCAGCAGCTTTAGTGGACGCTACTGGAGCTGGAATTACCGCGGCTGCTGGCATGAGACTTGCCCTCCAATAGATCCTTGTAAATGGATTTAAAGTGTATTCATTCAAATTAGAGAGACAATTTAAATTAAAAAGCTTAGAGCTGCCTCCACCACAGGGGGGCTCGCTCGACCCACCAGCGGACTGGCACCAGTATTGGGAGAGGGGGGCTGGCCGTCAGGGTTCACCGCGGCTCTGGCACAAACCCGGCGACACGGAGGTGGCACGGGCAGGAGCGGACTGGCCGTGTCGGCTTCTCACTTTTTGGATTTTAGAAGGGCATGACATGCCTATATCTGTGTCTCCCCCTCCTTTTACTCCTCCACCTCTTTTATTTTCGCATGACTATATGTACTTGTCACTTTTCCATGTGTTAGTTATGTCTTCTGAGCAGTTTGTCAGCTTTTGGACACCTTTGAAGGTGTTTTCTATGTGTTTCTATGTGTTTTTGTTTGCCTGCCATTGGTTTTAACGGTGTTCGAAGGTGTTCGACGAACAGTTCGACGAACAGTTCGGCGAACACACGGGTGTTCGACGAACCGAACCGAACTCGAACACTACGGGGGTGGCTCAACACTACTGCAGACCCGCTAACACTGCTGGCCAGAGTTGAAGCTGAGGATGCAGTGCTTGTCGTGGTTAATCATCTTCCTCCTCCTCCACCTCCTCTGCTGAGCTACTCAGTTTCATGCTTCTGGGTTCACACCAAGAGGGGTCTATAACATCATCGTCATCCTCTCTGTTCTCCCACTCCTCGACCTGAGAGTCACTCTCTGCCTCTTCCTGCCATGACAGCACAGTACAGTCCACGTATGCCTCAAGTATATGATCAATTCATCTCACACTGAAATGTCATGAATGCCAAGTACATTTATTAATAAACAGACAATTTATTCAAACCAAGTTGCGGGGCGACAGTGGTAAGACGTTTCAGTCACAATTTCGGCCTTAATTATTTAGTCGCTTACAAAAAAAGAAGAACATACATGGTGTCAGTGCCAAATTTGTAACATCATATTCAAAATTCCAATCATGTTACAGAGAAGTATGACGAAGAGGTAGGGGTGGAGGGGAAGGCGGGGTGGAGATGAAGGCGGAAGGGGAGAGGGGGGGAAGGGGTGTAGAGGAAAGGAAAGACGAGGGACGGGGAGCTGGGGTTACATATAAATAGTTCCTAGGCATAGTATATACAGTATATACACGCAGAACAGGGTAGAAGTACCATAAACAGTATATAGTAGATAGAAGAAGAATTGATTCTTACTTGTATGGGTGGTTTGAAACTGTTTAGAGTCTGAAAATAGGACTAAAGTCCAGGAAAGAGGAGGGCTGCAATATCATGATGTTACAGTTTAAATATGTTACCCATGATGTGCCAGTTAGATGATAAATTTGTCTGGGGTGATTACCTCAACCAGGTCCAATAGTGGTGCAGAGCCACGTGGATGTATAGAAAATATAGTATGGAGAGTTAAAGATAATTGTATACTCATAGTGACATGTGTAGCCCATCCTATGCTGGCTGGTCAGTAGCTTACCATGCGGTCATGTGGAGTCCCTGTATCGTCAGGGTGTAAGTCCCAGGAGAGATTGTGCCATTCACTGGTGGTATGGAGGGGTATAGTGGCGCTCCTGCGCCTTGCTTTGGCCGTGGTAGATGGCATAGTGGGGAGGCTGTGCTTTATACAACAGATGGAAATTCCGGACCGGAAGTGCGACACTGTTAGGGGCGTGTCACCAGAAGTGAAGTTCCGCCGACACCGCACTGCGTGATTGGATGGCCGGGCATTGCCTCTGTTTACAGGCATGGCACTACTTCTCATATTGTGTAAGGTGGTTGTCAGGGACACTGAACAGTGGCGCATGCGCAGGGGACCAGGCTATGCAATATAGCGCTGTGTAGATGCATTTAGAATTGCTTGGACTTATTAGGTGTATTGCATAGAGCCATGATATATATATATATATATATCTCTAGGGCACAGTATGTTATCCATGTCATTATTGTCCTAGTACTTGACATATATAATGAGTCAGTGTTGGATGGTAGAAATAAGGGGAGTGGCCTGCAGGAATGGTGTTAGTGTAGCTGGGACACATTATAGAGTATTAAATGGTATTGGATGGTCTCATGGGTGGTTCATGGGGCACCTTAAAGCATTATAAACAAATTATATTATACGTAAGGATTGAGACACTCACCCATAAGGCAGTGTGGATTCAATAAATGCAGTCAATTTCTCTATTTAAACCATTAGGCGCAAGGGTTTGCAGGGTATAAATCCAATATGCTTCCCGTTGTTTTAGTAATTTCTCATGATGACCACCCCTCCTAGGTCTTGGAACATGTTTGATGACTTGAAAGCTACAGTGTGTTTCGCTTTTGTAAAATGGTCTGGTAGTGGTAACCAGGTTTTACCGCATCTAATGGTTGATTTGAGACTTGCTATGCGGTCCTTCACATGTTGTGTCGTCTCACCCACATAGAGAAGGCCACAGGGGCACTTAACTACGTAGATGACGAAATTGGAATCACAAGTATGGAATCCCTTGATGGGGTAACTTTTGCCGGTCCTGGGGTGCATAATGGTGTCTGATTTGATTACATTAGAGCAGGCAGCGCAGCTCAGACAAGGAAATGTCCCGTACCTGTGGGTACTCAGTAGCTGTTGTGAAGGTGTGGTACGTGAGCTCCCTATGTCAGCCCTAATCATCTTATCCTTGATGTTTGGGGCTCTCCTTGTGCACATCAGAGCCGGAGCGGTAAAGGCTGGAATATGCTTTGGTGAGGGGGGGGGCAATGTTTCCTTATTGTAGTGTGGACTTTGGACATGAGTGGATGATAGGTATGCACAAAGGCTACCCGCTCTGGTTTGGAGGAGGGGGATTGGGTTGGTCTGGGTTCCGGTATTCTAGATCTTTCATTTGAAAGGAGTCGACTTGGGTAGTTCCTCTCCTGAAATTTAAGTGACATCTGTTCAAGGCGTAGGCGGAGGGTGTTGGGGTTAAAGACAATTCGCCTAACCCTGTGGAATTGGGAGTGAGGAAGGCCGTCTCTAGTGGCCTTGAAGTGGCAGCTTGTGTAATGCAATAAGCTATTGCAGTCGGTTGGTTTAGAAAAAAGGTCGGTTGTAAGGGTGTCATTATCCCCACGGATTACCATTGTGTCCAGAAAGGAGATTTGTTGCGGATTATAATTTAGTGTGAATTGAATTCTGGTCTGATAGAGTTAAGGGTGGTTAGGAATGAAGAGAGTGTCTCCGCTGACCCCTGCCAGATGAGAAAAATGTCATTAATATAGCAGTGATACGAGGTACAGTGTCTTAGGAAGAACTCGTTGGGATATACAAAGTCAACTTCAAATTTATGCATGTAGGCATTAGCATACGCTGGCGTTACATTCGAGCCCATTGCGGTGGCCTGTTCCTGTATAAAGAACTTGTCTCTGAACATGAAGAAGTTCTCATGGAGAACTAGTGATAGGAGTTCAAGGCAAAATTGGACAGAGGCAGGTGACAAGTCAGATTGTGTGAGAAGGTAGGAAGAGGTCTCCAGGCCTTTGTCATGGGTAATGGAGGTATATAGACTGTAAACGTCCATTGTGGCCAACAGACTGCCTCTAGGTAGGGCCGGCAAGTTTTTGATGATACCTAAAAATTGACCGGTATCTAGTAAAAAGGATCTGGTTTTCTTGACCAAGGGGTTAAGATTTTCTCAAGGTAGATGGCCAGAGGGGTGAGAATGGAGTCAGTGGAGGCTACAATGGGTCGGCCGGGTAGGTTGATCAGTGATTTGTGAATTTTTGGTAAGGTATAGAATATCGGTGTTACCGGATGTTGGTTGGTCAGGAATAGAGATGAGCGTTGTTCGACTCGAACTGTTCGCCAATCTCAAATTCGAGCTGTTTTGGGGGGTGTTCGAGCCGTTCGGCGAACACGAACGATTTGAGAAAAGTTCGGCTGTTCGAGGTTATGTTCGATAACTGTTCGTGCACCAAAATCATAACTGGATTTTTTCTCAGTAATGATGAAAATTAATGTTAATACGCAGTTTGAGTGCACAGCGGGGCGGGGGGCAGGGGATGGATCTCTGCAGGAATAATGAAGATCTCCATTTTTTTTTCTCTTTCCCGCATTTACAGTGGGGAGGTGCAATCTGTCAGCCTATCAGCAGCGCACACACGGAGCGAAGTGTTTTTTTCACACAAGCAAGGGCATGTGTCATTGGCAGTGTATGTCATATGTCCTTGCCCAATAAGACTAAGCCATTTTCCCCGTCGCCACCATTTTCTCACTGCTGCAGCTGCGTGTTAGACGGCATCGCTGTTGCTGTGTGCGCTATACCTTGTTAATTTCAAGCCAATTTTGGCACAAATCTACAGATAGCTTGGGAGTAGGGAATAGTTGTGATTGCAGTCCTTTTAAGGACTAGGTTACAGCATTTCCTACGACTTTTATCAGGCAGGTCTGTGCTCTTAAATAGATAGGTTGTGGGAGTAAAGACTAATTGTAATTGCAGTCCTTTTCAGGACTAGGTTACATCAGTTCCTATCAGTTTTTGCCAGGCAGGTCTGTGCCAGTGCTGTGCAAGTTTTTTTCACAGCATTTGGCTGAATCTAGCAAAGCTAATCCTTTTTGGCCGATTGCAGAGTGTGTTAGTCAGTGGAGCAGCCTATCTGTGTTGCAAGATATACCACCTGTGTATAGAATACCAATTTTTTTACTGCACCTAGTGAAGTAAAATCTTTTGGGCATAGCATCATTCTATTAGTCCATCTATACTGACCTCCATCAGGTTGCAAATTGAATATAATTTTTTTCTGCATCTAGCTCTGAAAAAATATTTGGGCTTCTAGCAGTGTGTGGGACTTGTTCTATTAGTCCATCTATACTGACCTCCATCAGGTTGCAAACTGAATATAATTTTTTTCTGCATCTAGCTCTGAAAAAATATTTGGCCTTCTAGCAGTGTGTGGGACTTTCTCTATTAGTCCATCTATACTGACCTCCATCAGGTTGTAAATTGAATATAAATTTTTTCTGCATCTACCTCTGAAAAAATATTTGGGCTTCTAGCTGTGTGTGGGACTTGTTCTATTAGTCCATCTATACTGACCTCCATCAGGTTGCAAACTGAATATAATTTTTTTCTGCATCTACCTCTGAAAAAATATTTGGGCTTCTAGCTGTGTGTGGGACTTGTTCTATTAGTCCATCTATACTGACCTCCATCAGGTTGCAAACTGAATATAATTTTTTTCTGCATCTAGCTCTGAAAAAATATTTGGCCTTCTAGCAGTCTGTGGGACTTGTTCTATTAGTCCACCTATACTGACCTCCATCAGGTTGCAAATTCAAAATAATTTTTTGTCTGCATCTAGCCCTGAAAAAATATTTGGCCTTCTAGCAATGTGTGGGACTTTCTCTATTAGTCCATCTATACTGACCTCCATCATGTTTTAAATTGAATATAATTTTTTTCTGCATCTAGTTCTGAAAAAATATTTGGGCTTCTAGCAGTGTGTGGGACTTGTTCTATTAGTCCATCTATACTGACCTCCATCAGGTTGCAAACTGAATATAATTTTTTTCTGCATCTAGCTCTGAAAAAATATTTGGCCTTCTAGCAGTGTGTGGGACTTGTTCTATTAGTCCATCTATACTGACCTCCATCACGCTGCAAATTCAAAACAATTTTTTGTCTGCATCTAGCTCTGAAAAAATATTTGGCCTTCTAGTAGTGTGTGGGACTTTCTCTATTAGTCCATCTATACTGACCTCCATCAGGTTGCAAATTAAAAATAATTTTTATCTGCATCTACCTCTGAAAAAATATTAGGGCTTCTATCTGTGTGTGGGACTTGTTCTATTAGTCCATCTATACAGACCTCCATCAGGTTGCAAACTGAATATAATTTTTTTCTGCATCTAGCTCTGAAAAAATATTTGGCCTTCTAGCAGTGTGTGGGACTTTCTCTATTAGTCCATCTATACTGACCTCCATCAGGTTGCAAATTAAAAATAATTTTTATCTGCATCTAGCTCTGAAAAAATATTTGGCCTTCTAGCAGTGTGTGGGATTTGATCTATTAGTCCATCTATACTGACCTCCATCACGTTGCGAATTTAAAATAATTTTTTGTTTGCATCTAGCTCTGAAAAAATATTTGGCCTTCTAGCAGTGTGTGGGATTTTCTCTATTAGTCCATCTATACTGACCTCCATCAGGTTGCAAATTAAAAATAATTTTTATCTGCATCTACCTCTGAAAAAATATTTGGACTTCTAGCTGTGTGTGGGACTTGTTCTATTAGTCCATCTAAACTGACCTCCATCAGGTTGCAAACTGAATATAAATTTTTTTCTGCATCTAGCTCTGAAAAAATATATGGCCTTCTAGCAGTGTGTGGGACTTTCTCTATTAGTCCATCTATACTGACCTCCATCAGGTTGCAAATTAAAAATAATTTTTATCTGCATCTAGCTCTGAAAAAATATTTGGCCTTCTAGCAGTGTGTGGGACTTTCTCTACTAGTCCATCTATACTGCCCTCCATCAGGTAGCAAATTAAAAATAATTTTTATCTGCATCTAGCTCTGAAAAAATATTTGGCCTGCTAGCAATGTGTGGGACTTTCTCTATTAGTCCATCTATACTGACCTCCATCAGGTTGCAAATTAAAAATAATTTTTTGTCTGCATCTAGCTCTGAAAAAATATTTGGCCTTCTAGCAGTGTGTGGGACTTTCTCTATTAGTCCATCTATACTGACCTCCATCAGGTTGCAATCTGAATATATTTTTTTCTGCATCTACCTCTGAAAAAATATTTGGGCTTCTAGCTGTGTGTGGGACTTGTTCTATTAGTCCATCTATACTGACCTCCATCAGGTTGCAAACTGAATATAATTTTTTTCTGCATCTACCTCTGAAAAAATATTTGGGCTTCTAGCTGTGTGTGGGACTTGTTCTATTGGTCCATCTATACTGACCTCCATCAGGTTGCAAACTGAATATAATTTTTTTCTGCATCTAGCTCTGAAAAAATATTTGGCCTTCTAGCAGTGTGTGGGACTTGTTCTATTAGTCCATCTATACTGACCTCCATCAGGTTGCAAACTGAATATAATTTTTTTCTGCATCTAGCTCTGAAAAAATATTTGGGCTTCTACCAGTGTGTGGGACTTTCTCTATTAGTCCATCTATACTGACCTCCATCAGGTTGCAAATTAAAGCTAATTTTTATCTGCATCTAGCTCTGAAAAAATATTTGGCCTTCTAGCTGTGTGTGGGACTTTCTCTATTAGTCCATCTATACTGACCTCCATCAGGTTGCAAACTGAATACAATTTTTTTCTGCATCTACCTCTGAAAAAATATTTGGGCTTCTAGCTGTGTGTGGGACTTTTTCTATTAGTCCATCTATACTGACCTCCATCAGGTTGCAAATTGAATATAATTTTTTTCTGCATCTAACCCAGCCAATAGTTTTGGCCTAATACCACAGTTTGGCCACTCAGCTCTGCTCGGTTCCCATCCATTGTTTTTTTGTGCAAACAACTCCAGAGTTGTGAATTAGTTAACCACCAAAATGAGTGGAAAAAGCCTGCTGCTGGTGGAAAGGGGAATAGGCGTGTTGGGAAGGGGAAAAAAGGTTGTGTCCGTGGGGTAGGTGTTAAAGCAACAGTAACATCTGCAGAAGAAAGACCATCTTCCAGCCAAACTAAAATGTCTACTTCTTTTAGTGGACAATGTGATAAGATCCCTTTCTTACGGCCACGCCAATCGCTACAAATTCCAGATGAGGCACAAAAACAGCAGGTGCTTCAACGGATATCAAGTGCTCCTTTAAGTGGGCTCTCCTCCACATCAACTTCAACATCACAAATACTCCAGTCCTCAAAGGTGTCACCCCAATCGCACTTGCTTCCTCACAGCTCCCAAATCTCCAGCTGCCCGTCTGAGTATGAGGTAGAACAGATGGTTGAGTCTGCAGAGCTGTTTACTCATACTATAGCCTGGGAATCAGAGGTCATCTTCAGCGCTTCTGTGAATCCAGACGAGGAAATGATCTGCACTGATGCCCAGAATCTTTGAGTCGGATCCAGGACCAGACGCAGAAGGTTCTGACCATAATGTAGACCCTCATTCCCAAACTGTAACTCCTGTTGGTGGAGACAATGAGGAAGACGATGATGAGACACAAATACATGATTGGAGCGACAACTTTAGTTTTTTGTCAGGGCAGGAACAGCTTGGCTCTGAGGACGACGGGTGTGATAACACACAGGGTGAGGATGATGAGGTTGGAGATCCCACTTACTGTCAACCCACAGTCAGCCAAGAGATGAGGTCAGCAGAGGAGGTGGAGGAGGATGCTAGTGACGACGAGGTCAGGTTGCGCCTTCCTGGACAGAGACGTAGTACTGGAAGCACGTCAACAACTGCATCCTCAAACACAACTCTGCCTCTCACCACAAGTCGTGGTGGCTCTTCAGGTCGCATGGGTGCTAAGCCTTGCATAGCCTGGGCATTTTTTCAGATCGATAAAGATGACCCAACTCGTGTTATCTGTAACATTTGTCAGCAAAAGCTAAGTAGAGGCCAAAAAATACATAGTTTGAGTACTTCATGTATGAACCGGCCCAAGGACATGAAGCATAAGTTGCAGTGGGAAGCTCACTGTGCTACAATGCGGCTTAGCCGGCCGGGCCAACCACCGTCTGCCATATCTTGTGCATCCGCGGCCTCTTCATCCTCTGTGACTGGGGGGACAGCAGTCACACCTATTTTGGGGTGCAGACCTGCCACCTCTTTACCTGCAACAGCCAGCGTGATTGGCAGGTCATCATTTTCTTTGGAGGTGGTAACACCAGCTGGTGTTGAGCGCTGTCCGACATCCATAGCACCACCTTTGGATCAAGGCAACCTAACATGTCCGCCTGCATCTTCCTCACAGACTGGCAGTTTGCCGGGGACACCCTTATCAACCCCGTCTAAGCACAATAGCCAGCCCTCGGTCCCTCAGATGTGGACAAGTAAAAGACCATTTCCTCCTAGCCATGAAAAAGCTAAGAGGTTGAATTTCACCATCTGCAAGCTCTTGGCTACAGAAATGCTGCCTTTCCGCCTGGTGGACACAGAGGATTTTCGAGACCTTATGTCCATCGCAGTGCCCCAGTACCAGATGCCCAGTCGGCACTACTTCTCAAAGAAAGGTGTGCCTGTGCTCCACAAGCATGTCACACACAACATCACCGCTTCTTTGAGAAACTCTGTGTGTGACAGGGTGCATTTCACCACAGACACTTGGACGAGTAGGCATGGACAGGGGCGTTACATGTCGCTGACTGGGCACTGGGTAACTATGGTGACAGCAGGACAAGGGGCTGCTGTCCAAGTCTTGCCGTCCCCACGAGTTGTGCGTCAATCTTCTTTATGTCAAAGTTCCTCCACTGCTTCTGCCTCCTCAACCTCCTCTCGGTCCTCCACCTGCACCCAAAGCCTGTCTGGTCATGCCACAAGCTTTCTCACTGCGCAGAAGGGATCCTGCACACCTCCTTACTATGCTCGCAGTAGGGCTCAACGTCATCAGGCGGTTTTTACTTTGAAATGTCTGGGAAATGTGAGTCACACAGCTGAGGAGTTGTGGTCAGCTCTGGAGAACCAATTTCATGAATGGTTGTCTCCACTGGACCTGAAACCAGGGAAGGCCGTGTGCGACAATGCTGCAAACCTGGGTGCGGCCCTTTGCCGGGGCAATGTCACACACGTGCCTTGTATGGCTCACGTGTTGAACCTGGTTGTCCAGCAATTTTTAGCCCACTATCCCGGACTAGATGGCCTTCTGCAGAGGGCACGGTCGCTGTGTGCTCACTTCTGCCGTTCGCATCCCGCAGCTCAGCGACTTACATCTCTACAGAAGTCGTTGGGCCTGCCACTTCACCGGCTAAAATGCGATGTGCCTACCCGGTGGAATTCAGATTTGCACATGTTGCAGCGACTGTGGCAGCACCGACAAGCCCTGGTGCAATACGTTCTGACGTATAGCCTGGGCCAACGAGATCCAGAGGTGGGGCAAATCACGCTGGAGGAGTGGTCTCAGATCAGGGACCTATGCACCCTTCTGCACAGTTTTGAAATGGCGATGAAGATGTTTAGTGCTGACGATGCCATTATCAGCATGACTATTCCGGTGATTTACATGCTGGAGCACATGTTAAACAGAATTCGGAGTCAGGTGGTGGCACAAGAGGAGGTGGAGGAAGTAGAGGAGGAGGAGTTGTATGCGGAAGGGCTAACATCTGCAAGGTCCAGACGGTCGGCAGCACCAAGGCGGCAGGCATGTGAGGGTGGGGGAGATGGTTTTACCAGGGCGCATGGTAGCAGCCAAACTAGTGAGGAAGGTGCAGGAGCCCAGGAAGAAGTGGAGGACGAACTGATGGAAGACTCATCAGATGAGGGAGACCTTGATCAAATTTCTGTTGTGCGAGGTTGGGGGGAGAGGACAGAGGAAGGAAGCATGATTGTTACCTCGCCACAAACACGACAGGGACTTGGTGCTCCTGGATGTGCAACACACATGAGTGCCTTCTTGCTGCACTACCTGCAACATGACCCTCGAATTGTGAGAATTAGAAATAATCCTGACTACTGGGTTGCCACACTGTTAGATCCCCGGTCCAAAAGTAAATTTGCAGAAATTATTCCTGCCATAGAAAGGGATGCACGCATGCAGGAGTATCAGCAGAGACTGTTGCAGAATCTTACATGTGCTTTTCCACAAAACACCAGTGGTGCACGTACTGAATCTCACAGTTCCAACTTGCCAACCGTGGGACCGTCGAGTGTTCAGCACTCAAACCGTAACAGAACCACAGTATCTGCTGATAACATCAATTTTGCAGAATCATTTCACCACTTTTTTAGCCCATCCTTTGCAAGGCCACAGGAGACAAGAAGTCTGACACATAGTCAACGCCAAGAGACGATGGTACAGGAGTATCTCCAAGTAAACATTGAAGCCATGACTGTGTCACTGGACCCTTGCTCTTTTTGGGCTTCCAATCTGGATAAATGGCCAGAGCTAGCCACTTAAGCCTTGGAGATCTTGTCATGCCCCGCAGCCAGCGTTCTGTCTGAACGTGTGTTCAGCGCTGCTGGTGGTGTGCTGACAGATTAGCGCACTCGGCTCTCCACTGATAATGTAGACAGACTCACGTTCATAAAGATGAACAAATCATGGATCCGAAACGACTTTTCTACCCCTTCGTCATCCTGGGGAGAGTAAAAGCTTGATGATTGGTTAAAATCACCTCACCAACCGTTTTAAGCTTTCAAATTACTAATCATGTTTATCTGTATCTTGGCTGGAAAATAATTTGGGCTTTGTAGTAGTGTGCAGCACTGATTCTATTAGGCCATCTATAATAAGCTCCACCAGATTTAAAATTACTAATCATGTTTATCTGTATATTGGCTGGAAAATAATTTGGGTTTTGTAGCAGTGTGCAGTACTGATTCTATTAGTCCATCTATACTAAGCTCCACCAGATTTAAAATTACTAATCATGTTTATCTGTACCTTGGCTGGAAAATAATTTGGGCTTTGTAAAGTGTGCAGCACTGATTCTATTAGGCCATCTATACTAAGCTCCACCAGATTTAAAATTAATAATAATTTTTAGCTGCATCTAGCCCGGAAAATAATTTTGGGGCTCCGAGATGCGCAAGACACATAAGTGCCTTCTTGCTGCACTACCTGCAACATGACCCTCATATTGTCAGAATTCGAAGTAATCCTGACTACTGGGTTGCCACACTCTTAGATCCCCCAAACTTTTCGATCAACCTTTTCATTTTAATAAAGACCAAAAAAAAAGGTCATTTTTGAAATTATAAGCATTAGCAGGTTATTAGAAACTGAAATCAAACAGTTTTCAACTCAAAACTTTATTCTAGGTGATGTTACATTTTCACATAGGACCCCTTTTTCGAAAGGAGCTTCTGAACTCTCTCGTCCATTGAATTTGTCAGGTTTTGGATGGTTTCTGCTTCAATTGTTTTACATGAGGACAGAATACCCTCCCAGAGCTGTTGCTTTGATGTGAACTGCCTCCCGCCATCATAGACACTCCTTTTGATGATGCTCCAGAGGTTCTGAATGGGGTAGAGGTCAGGGGAGCATGGGGGTCACACCATAAGTTTGTCCCCTTTTATGCCCATATCAGCCAGAGATGCAGATGTTTTATGTGCAGCATGAGATGGTGCATTATCATGCATAAAAATGATCTTGCTGTGGAATACACGGTTCTTCTTCTTGAACCATGGCAGGAAGTGCTGTTTGAGAAACTCCACATACATTATGGAGTTCATCTTTACCCCTTCAGGGATCCTAAAGGGGCCGACAATCTCTCTCCCCATGATTCCAGCCCAAAACATTACTCCACCTCCTCCTTGTTGGCGCTGTAGCCGTGTTTGCGTGGGGTGTCCATCAACCAGCCATCCTCCACTCCATTCATCTGGACCATCGAGCGTTGCACGGCACTCATCCGTGAACAAAACAGTTTGGAAATCAGTCTCATGTAATGTTTGGCCCACTGGAGCCGTTTCTGCTTGTGTGAAGTGGATAGAGGAGGTCGACAGGATGGCGTACGCACAGCTGCAAACCTCTGAAGGACCCTGCATCTTGTTGTTCGGGGGACGTTGGAGGCAACAGCAGCTTCAAAAACTTGTCTGCTGCTATGACAAGGCTTTTTTGCCGCTGCTCTTTTAACCTGACGTAATTGCCTGTAGGAAAGAGTCCTCAATTTGCCCTTATCAGCACGCACACGTGTGTACTGTGAATCAGCTACATACTTCTTGATTGCCAAGACACTTTATCCTGATCATCGCACAATGTTGATTGTAGTCATGCCTTGACCTAAACACTCCACAATTTGTTGCTTCTCAGCAGCCGACACATCCTTTTTCTTTCCCATTTTGGCAGAAAATGTAGGCTGCTTAATAATGTGGGACAGCTTTCTTAAGTAGTCTTGCCTTTCATTGGACACTCCTGCCAAACTAATTAGCACAGGTGTCTGCAATTGCTTACAGTGATATTAAGAGCCCTGACACACATCACCATCAATGAGTTTAACTGACAAACAATCAAATTCTTCCCTTATCACTCCTAAACACTTTTTGCATAATAATTTGGAACACAGTGTACATGTGCTTTTCCACAAAACACCAGTGGTTCACGTAGTGAATCTTACAGTTCTAACTTGCCAACCGTGGTCTGTATGGAGTTGTTCAATAAAGGGCCCAAAATTAAGATAACATGGATGGGAGAGGTCTCTATGAATTGGAATTCCTAAGTATTTGATACCCTGTGAGGGCCAGGCAAAGGGAAAGTTGGACTGGATGGAATCCTGTATGGATTTGGGGAGGGAGACATCGAGGGCCTCAGACTTCGCTGCATTGATTTTAAAATTTGACCATGTAACAAAGTGATCTATTTCAGCCATAACAGCATGGATGGATATATGTGATTGAGTGATATATACTAGGACATCATCAGCAAATAGAGAGCACATGTACTCGGTGCCTCCCACCTCAATCCACCTAATATTGTGGTTATGGCGAATTGATGAGAGCAGGTGCTCCGTCACTAGGATGTATAAGAGAGGGGACAGAGGACATCCCTGCCTTGTCCCATTGGTGATTGTGAAAGGCGATGAAAATGTTCTGATGCACCCCCTGGGCCTTGTGACACCCGGAGCCGGACCCTTTTTGGTGGATGCTGGTGGTTGTATTCTCCGTGGCGGCGACCCGGGTCCGTGGCTCAGGGCAGTCAAACCAGTGGCGGAACTATTTATGTGGTTTTGATGTTTAAATGTCCGACTACGCCACCCGTGGATTGCGGTCAGAGTGAACCGCCGCTGCAGGGCAGACCGCTAAGGCTGGTGTTGTGGGTGCAGCAGAGCGTAGCATAACTCCCCACGGGAGGAGTATAGCCTCAGGGCAGTGTATGCGGAGGATAGGGGTGATGGTGCAGGGCAGCAGCAGTAATGACACGGAGTCAATGATGCAGTCCAGGGCCTTTACTCACAGTGCTTATTATCCAGACCACGTCTGCAGGTAACGGCTGCCCATGTCGTACTGTTCTCACCAGGTGAGGGGCTCAGACAACTCCCAGATAACTTTGGAGCGCTTCACAGGACCACCTTTGTGTGTCCTTTGTCTGGCCTTTCTTACCAACCCTTCTGTCCGGCTGCCTCGGGCCTCCTCTTGGTAAACTTGGCGCCAGTTTCCCTGACCCTATGTGGTGCCTTACTAGCGGGTGTAGCGAGGGGCTGCGCCACATAAAATGTCACAGCCTCCTGTTTCTAGCTGAGGGTCGTTTCCTGCCTCCACTAGTTTCGGGGACCGGTCTCCCCCTTTGGCCTGACCCCTCCACGCAGGTGGATTCGGGCGTGCGGTGGCGAATCGCCCGTCCGCATCCCTGGGATCCCTTCGTTCCTCGTTCCTGGAGCCTTCTCCGCTCCTCTTCCTTCCTTCTCCCTCTTCCAGGCCTGGGCCTCTGTTACTAGGACCGCCTCCGGAGCAGAGCTCATGCAGAGCCCCTGCTCCCTGTCACTTCTGCTCAGACTTCTCTGCACTGAACTAAGATGGTGCCCACCTTTTATACTCCCTTCTCAATGCACCCAGGAACTGCTTCCTCCCTGCTCCTGCACTACAGGGTTCCCCTTCCTCAGTGTTCCCTCCCCCCACTCCAGCCAGGGACAGGGACTGTCGGGCCCATCTCAGGGGCATATTGGTCGCCCTGCCCCACGGCAATGTGGTGTAATGCATGCAGGTGTCGGGTCCTGATCCACACTCCATCCTTACCTGAGAGTGAGATATCACACCTCTGGGTGAGGTGCAATACCTCTGTAGCAACCGAGCCCTCAGGGTGCTACAGTTTCATTTATCTTCAGCCTAGGTGACGTATTGCGATACAGGGCCGTGATTTTGGCTATAAAAGGGTCCCCTAGACCCCTACCCCATGCTTTTTAAGAGAATCATATATGGCGTGCCAGGAGACTCTATGGAATGCTTTCTCAGCATCCAACGAGAGTATCTAATTACAAATTTTTAACTGCATCTAGCCCAGGAAATACTTTGTGCCTAGTAGCAGTGTCTGCTAGTCAGCGGATTATCCCGGCTGTTAAGCAAGCTACACCACCTGTAGTTTGGACACTTAATTTTTTCAAAGGAAATGCTTCGGGACCACGGGATACTCAGTGAAGAGCATCAGGAGGCACCCCAAGGCATAGGGGCTGGGACTGGCAGTAGGATGCCTTGCGGTGGACAGCCGAGCTCGATCCTTATAAAAGATTTTTAACTGCAGCAGCTTTAGTGGACGCTACTGGAGCTGGATTTACGCGGCTGCTGGCATGATACTTGCCCTCCAATAGATCCTTGTAAATGGATTTAAAGTGTATTCATTCAAATTAGAGAGACAATTTCAATTAAAAAGCTTAGAGCTGCCTCCACCACAGGGGGGCTCGCTCGACCCACCAGAGGACAGGCACCAGTATTGGGAGAGGGGGGCTGGCCGTCAGGGTTCACCGCGGCTCTGGCACCAACCCGGCGACACAGAGGTGGCACGGGCAGGAGCGGACTAGCCGTGTCGGCTTCTCACTTTTTGGATTTTAGAAGGGCATGACATGCCTATATCTGTGTCTCCCCCTCCTTTTACTCCTCCACCTCTTTTCTTTTCGCATGACTATATGTACTTGTCACTTTTCCATTTGTTAGTTGTGTCTTCTGAGCAGTTTGTCAGCTTTTGGACACCTTTGAAGGTGTTTTCTATGTGTTTCTATGTGTTTTTGTTTGCCTGCCATTGGTTTTAACGATGTTCGAAGGTGTTCGACGAACAGTTCGACGAACAGTTCGGCGAACACACGGGTGTTCGACGAACCGAACCGAACTCGAACACTACGGGGGTGGCTCAACACTAGTCAGGAATTCCTCTTTTATATGCTATAGGCTGTTTATGGCACTTCTACCCTGTTCTGTGTGTATATACTATATATACTATGCCTAAACACTATTTATATGGAACCCCAGCACCCCGTCCCTCATCTTTCCTTTCCTCTACACCCCTCCCCCCCCTCTCCCCTCCCGCCTTCCTCTCCACCCCGCCTTCCCCTCCACCCCCACCTCTTCGTCATACTTCTCTGTAACATGATTGGAATTTTGAATATGATGTTACAAATTTGGCACTGACACCATGTATGTTCTTCTTTTTTAGTAAGCGACTAAATGATTAAGGCCGAAATTATGTCCGAAGTGTCTTACCACTGTCGCCCTGCAACTTGGTTTGAATAAATTGTCTGTTAATTAATAAATGTATTTTGCATTCACAAAATTTGAGTGTGCGATGAATTAATCCTCTACAATTAAGGGGCACTCACTGCTTATTACATCAGCACCTCCACTTCTGACAGAGTGCACGCAAATTATTATTTTCAAGTATATGATCATCAGGATCACCTCCATCCCCAGGGGTTAACGTCTGGTGGCGAGGGTTTGGATTCTGCTTGGACCCTACTTCGTCCAGCCCCGGCTCAAACTGAAAAAAAATGTGGGCATCACAATAACATGCTTTTCTCCTCTTGAGTCTGTGAATCTTTGGATCAGACCTCTGATGCCCCGGAATAGAATGTGTGAACAGCTCTGCATACTCGTCCATCTATGGTTTCCCACAGTCAGCTGAGCAGTTGGAGAGTAATGACACTGGGGAAAACAAGGGTAATTGGGGAGCCACCTCTGAGGACTGTACTGTGTCTGATGTTAAGGTGGAGGAAGTGGAGTAGAAGCCACTTGATGCAGCACTTGACATCTACTGGAGTACATGCTCTTTCTGGCCCTCATCTACAAGGCCTTCCACTGTGTGCTGCAAAAGAAAGGGAGTGGAGTAGCCTGTCTAGTAACAGAAGTTGTGAAAATTCTGCGCAATTGCTCACTTCAGCAAAACAAACCTACTTCTCATCTCTCTTATCATTTCTGTCTCATAACCCTAAACAGCTATTCAGTACTTTTAATTCTCTTCTCCATCCACCAGCTCACCCTTCCTCTCCTTTCATCTCAGCTGAAGACTTTGCCTCTTTCTTCAAGCAGAAGATTGACAATGTAAGGCAAAGCTTTATCTTAAAGTCCCCAAAGCTCCTCCTCATAACTACTCAACTCTTCTCCTCCAAAATGAGCTTTTCCACCATCACGAAAGATCAACTTTCCTCTTTACTCTCCAAATCACATCTCACCATCTGTGAACTTGACCCAATCCCATCCCACCTCATTCCAAACCTTACCACAGTCTTCATCCCAACCCTAAGCCACCTCTTCAACATGTCATTAACAACTGGTGTCTTCCCCTCATGCATCAAACATACCTTGATTACACCATCCTCAAAAATCCCTCCCTTGACCCATCATCTGTGTCAAGCTATCACTCCATATCACTTCTTCCCTATGACTCAAAACTACTGGAACAACATGTCCATTTTGAACTGTCCTCCCACCTCTTCTCCTGCTCCTTCTTTGACCACTTACAATCTGGCTTCCGACTGCACTATTCCACTGAAACTGCCCTGACTAAAGTCACCAATGACCTAGAAACCGCCAAATCCAAGAGACACTAGTTTGTCGTCCTCCTCCTCCTGGACCTGGCATCTGCCTTCAACACAGTGGACCATTCTCTCTTACTACAGACTTTCTGATCTCTTGGCATTGCAGACTTGGAACTTTGTTGGATCTCCTCGTACCTAACAGACAGGGAATTCAGTGTCTCCCACTCACAAACCACCTCCTCATCTTGCTCCCTATGGTTCGGTGTCCCCCAAGGTTCAGTTCTAGGACCCCTGCTCTTCTCCATCTACACCTTCGACCTGGGACAGCTCATAGTCTCACGGCTTTCAGCATAACCTCTATGCTGATGATACACAGATCAACCTCTCTGGACCTGATATCACCTCCTTACTAACCAGAATCCCACAATGTGTGTCTGCTATTTCATCTTTCTTCTCTGCTAGATTTCTAAAACTTAACATAGATAAAACCGAATTCATCATATTTCCACCATCTCTTTCATCCCCCCAACCGACCTATCCATCAAAGTCAATTGCTGCACACTCTCCTCAATCCCGCAAGCTTTACTCTGATCTCTCCTTCAAACGTCAGATCCAAGTCCTTTCCACTTGCTGCCGACTCCAACTCCAAAATATCTCCGAGATCAGCACATTCCTCAACCATGAATCTATGAAAACACCAGTGCACACCTTCATCATTTCCTTTCTCGAGTACTATAACCTCTTGCTCTGTGGCCTCCCTTCTACTAAACTTGCACCCCTCCAATCTATCCTAAATTCTGCTGGCCAACTAATCCATTTGTCACCCTGCTGTTCCCTGGCTTCTTCCCTCTGTCAATCCCTGCGCTGGCTCCCCGTTGCCCAGAGACTACAGTTGAAAACCCTAACTTTGGCATACAAAGCCATCCAAAACCTGTCTCCTCCATACATCTGTTACCTGTACTTACCTACGTGCAACCTCCCATCCTCACAAGATCTCCTTCTCTACTTCCCTCTTATCTTTTCTTGCCACAGTCGTATCCAAGATTTGTCCCATACATCTCCCTTATTCTGGAACTCTCTACCCCAACACCTCAGACTCTTGCCTACCGTGGAAACTGTCAAAAGGAACCTGAAGACCCACCTCTTCTGACAAGCGTACAACCTGCAGTAACCCTCTTTCCACCATACTGCTGCACGACAAGCTGTACCCTCACCTACTGTATCCTCACCCATCCCTTGTAGATTTTGCTTGAGCCCTCGCGGGCAGGGTCCTTTCTCCTCCTGTACCAGTCGGTGACCCCTTTTCATATGTAAAGGGCCATAGAATAAATGTTTCTATAATAATAAATAATAATAATATTTATACTATATGTACTGTGGGTCAATTGATGCCACTTTTCCTGGTGTCTGCCCCTAATATGAGCTATTTTGGCAGCTTTTGGGCCTGTTTGAAGGTGTTGTGTGTGCATTTGGATTTTCCTCCCATTCAGCGAACATTAAGAAGTTCGCTGTGCTGGACCGAACCGAACATTGAAAGTTTCGCTCATCTCTACTCTCTAACATGCTCTTTTTATATGCATCATGTAGCTTAGTTGAAAATTGACCCTCCAGCTGTATTTCATTAGTACCACGTACTATTTCAGCCTTTTGTTAACCCTGTTTCAACTTTTCAAAGACTTTTTGCTGCCATCAATTTCTAAGTTAGGTTTTTTTTTTTTTAAAAGGAATAGAAACGTGTCTAATTGTCAACTTCCGAAAAGTCTTCTATGTTCAGAATAAAATATAACTAAACAAGATTTTTTTAAATTTACACATTTTTTTCAAATTGGGGTTGTACATTGTTTTGCAGTAAATAACTTTGTGCACTGCACTCCTCTTTGCCATATATTTAACTGTGGGTGGTCTTGTAGGTAAACATCCATAAAAACTATAACAATATAAAGTTCTTTTCTTTCCTAAACTATATTCCATCTGGTGTTGACGAGATAAATTCATTTTATTCCTCCAAATTGTGAAATTATTATTACTTTCTGATCAGTAAAGGAGATATTACATTTTCCATAAAACTTCCTAAGAATGGTTTAATTTTGTCCTCTATGAAACCATATTATGTAGATTATATTCTTGGTTACATTCGCTACTTGTTCTCAGAAATATTATTGCAAAATATATGTGCTTATTAAAATGCTAACCGAGTGTCTCCATCCTAAGTAATGATATCATCAGCAAATTTCATAGCTAGTGGGGCTGCTAAAACTCCAGAATTGATTGAATGACTCATTCACACAGTGCTCTCTTTCAGCTAATTAGAAGAGGAAAGGTGTTAAGGTTCACTTTTACTAAGTCTCTATTCATTTCTTTCAGGAATCTTCTTTCTTTATTATGATTTTTATGTCATTATCAAAGACCATCCTGCTAACGTTTACAATATATATTTGGATAAAATATTAAGTTGCATAACTTGTCTTATGTAATTGCTACAATATACAGTACATATTGCACACATTTCAGTCTAATGCTACATGGTTGATTTGCTAAGCTGAAACAGACTAACTTGTTCACCTGAATGGTGAATCGAAGCATGGCAAAAGTTCTCACTCTGTAACCTAGACTGAACTCACAGGTGCTGTAAGTGCACCAGTAACATAGAATCATATAATGTTAGAGTTGGAAGGGACCTCCAGGGACATCCTGTCCAACCCCCTGCTCAGTGCGGGATTCACTAAACCATCTCAGACAGATGTCTGCTCTGCCTCTGTTTGAAGACTTCCATAAAAACATGGAAACATAAACGTACGGTGCGGTGATTAATTGCTTAGCCTCAACTACCAGGATTGGTTCTACTGCAAATCCTTGCAGTTTAACCTGCTATACATTGCGGACAATAGAAATCATTGCATCTGGTTGTTTAGAGCTAAGATGCTTCCTCTATCCACCATCGATCCTCCTACCCTCCCCAGACACTATCATGGGCATCGATGCGTTGCAAAGGCAACCGGGGGCTTATTAATTAATTAATTAATGCCATATTACTATCATTGATGCCAGAAGCGTAGCTAGGTGTTCAGCATAGGGAGGGTGAAACATCTGAGTGGGCCCCTAACCAGGTAACCATGATTACGACTACAGTGGTGCCCCCTAATTGTGGGTAAAGGGGAACCTCATCAGATGAAAATATATTTCTATACAAAGACCGGCACTGATATTACCCCCATATGGTGACCATATAGTGGTAGATGCCAGTACTGCAGTGCATAAAAGAGATTACAGTACAGTACAGTTACTGATAATGACTTACAGCTCATGTTCATTCTTATGGAGTCGTTTACTTTTCCCAGATTTTCCATCTGTCCCAGATCAACATGACAACTTCTCCACTTCTCCAGCCAGGACTCGTCTACAGAGATTAAAACAAAAACACATTTGACTTCTCACATTTCCAACCTGACCCAACATCCTTATCCAACTGATATCCCAATGCTGAGCCTCTGCTGCTGTATGCGTCCTTATTACTGCACCTACTGTATGGCACAATAAAAGGTCCTCTAACTGCCCCACATAATAATTGCACCACTGTGCGCCCACGTAATAATGGCACCACTGTGCCCCTTACATAGTAGTAATGCCACCACTTTTCCCCTTACATAGTAATAATACCTTCCTTGTTCTCTTTAGATGGTAAAATTCCTCCCCAGAAAAGAGCCCTCCACATTTTGTCCCTAGAAAGTGATAATAACCCATATGCAACTTTGATGGTCACAATACTCTGAGTGCCCCTATAGCAATAATGCTTAAGTGCACCCCTATACACCGTATGATGTCCCCACAGCTGCCCTATACAACATATTATGTCCACTCTATACACAATGGATAACACAAAATCCACCATTCACAAAAAGTGATGTCACAGCTTCCCTGCTCCCCCTCCCTTCACACTGCTGTTTGTACACACTTATTAGATGTTTCAATACAAAATATAGGGTCTGACTCAGGCTATTGCTGCTAATGTATATGTGAATTTCCCAAAAGAACAGGGAGTATCAGTTTAGAATAGCCCACATATACAATTTTACAGATAACACATAATCAAATGAAGAGATCTGTTAAAATTAGGGTCACATTTGAAAAAAATGGCCCCCTAAAAACAATATAACCATACAGAAATGACTCAAAGATATAAAATAGGGTAAGACTGATGCATGTACTAATGAGTGTATATGCCTAGGTAGATACACTTAGGTCTGGCTGCGGAGGCTGGTATCCTACAGATTGTTGCACAGCTTCTGGATACCCACAGTTGCAGTAGAAAACTTCACAGAGCAGATTACATGGGATAACAAGCTTTTACTTCTCAGAACATGAGGTAAAGGAAAAAATGCACAGTCACACAGTACTGCACCAGGAAGTAAGAACAAAACAGAAAGTACAAGAGAGACTTTATCTTTTTACAATGCAGTAAACAAAGAAACTTAACACAACATTGCCATCTACTGTCAGATCAGCATAAAGTCCTCCTTCACACAAACAAAGAAGTCCACAACTGTTGCATATACCAACACAGATGAGATGCAAGTAACATGCAGAGTAACAGAGTGCTGTGCTCTGCCTTCACAGAAGTGTCCCTAGCTCTGGGTGGGCCCCTTCATGTGATGGGGTCCGGGACGACAGCCCCCTCTGCCCCCCGGTAGCTACGCTACTGATTGATGCCATTTTACTATGCCATTTAGACCTTGTCCAAAGCATGGGCTAAAAGAATGCCTGTCAGTGTTTTATCGACAGGCATAATACACTGCAATACAGAATTTTGCATTGGGAAACCAAGATAATTGAAAATAAAAAGCAATTCCTGCTGCATTCTATTTTCTATTGAATTAAATGGCCACCAATGTTATTACAACAGATGTATACAATGTGAAGACATTTTTTGACAAATGTGAATGCAGACTTAAAAAATTTAGTATGATAACATACATGTGACAATAGTTACATTATGTATATTGGATACAAATTAAAATCTCATTTATAAGAGGTCCATACATTTAATTTACATTAAAGCTGACTATACACATTAAAAAAAATTTGGCTTTGTCCGAAAATTATCTCTCCCAACTCCCCCCCATGGCCCAGTGCTCCTGTGCTCTCTATGAGAGAGATCTATCTGTCTATCTTTCCATATATCTATTTATCTCTAATCCTATAGAGGACATTTCACTGGATTTTAAAATTTAAACTGAGCACCTTCTCCATTTGCTGCTGTTTCACTGATTCTGGAACAGAATTTCTTCCCACATTTACCTTCTAAATCTTCACTTACTATTCACTTATTATTTAAAATTAGTGCCCAGAACAGAACCTTGCAATATAGTAATTGAAACTACTGTTTCCTCAGAATGCACTTTATACTTAGATGAAGAAGTTCTAGCCCTGCAGCTCTGTCTTAAATGCACAACTGTATATTGATTTAAAGGGAATCTCTCACCCCCTGGGCGATATCAGACCTCTACTATGGGCATACAGGTTATAGAAAAGTACATTTATACTTCCCTGCATGGCCCATGTTGGAGGTTTGAGTGCAGAGAAAAGTGTTTTTATCACCTCTGTTTTCCACAGGCTTGGCGTCCCCCTTCTAAATTTTTCTTAGAATCTGGTCCCTCTTATTTATCTATCCTCACAGCTTCCATGTACCCAATAGAAGTTAGTATTTAACTGTATTTAGATACTGGCTGATGACCGAATCAGGCAGCCTTATATCATAACCCCTATTTTTTATAAAGATGGCTGAACCATACATGACAGGCACATTCTGCCTATTGAGTACCCACCACCTTCTTATAGATTGTAAGCTTGTGATCGATCAGGGCCCCCACTCCTCCAGTATCTGTTGAACTGTTACTTTGAAATGTCTTTATTGTCTATGCATGTCCTCACTTTAATTAAAGTGTTGCCAAAGATGTTAGCTATATATTAATTATTATTATTATTATTATTATTATTATTATTTCTGAATGGTCTCTAATACTCTGTATTTGTTCTACTAAGTTAGTATATATCTACTGAAGCACTTTGTCCATTTCCATGCAACTATATACAGTGTCGACTAAGGTGCACCAACTATCACATATCACGAGGTTGCTTTCTCTTCTATATTATTGATTCCTTTTCTGATTACTGATTTTGGGATAGATACATGTAAGGAGATGGACATACTGCCCATTTCCAGCCTTGAAGACACCTGTATTGTTGAAGAGTATTCTAATGTGTAATGTGTATTGTGACAGGCGTTATTGGTGATAGGGTAAATTTTTGATTGGTGTTCTCCCTCATTGAAGTCCTCAACATCTAGTCCTGGCCAACCAAAGTTATCGGTAACATGCGGCCTGCAAGGTCCTAGCACCCCATATCACGAGTCCACACACCCATCCAGGATACCCACCTTCATGTAACGTCCCTGGGCATAAGAGACACATACCTCACCCACGGCTACCACCTCGTGCAACGTTACATAAAGGAAACTTAAGTTTTGCAACATATTTTTTAATTCAGTAATATATAATACTGCAGTCAATATATTTCAGTAATTTTCACTATACACCAGTAATTTTTCAGCATACAACTATACATAATTGAACTGAACCGATAGCAATATTGTTGCCCAACTATTATTTTTTCTTGGGCATTTTTTAGGCTCCAATGTTTTTTTGTGCAAGGCTATGAATGAGAGCGGGCGTGTTGCTTGCATCTCATCTGTAGGATACCAGCCTCCACAGCCAGACCTAAGTGTATCTACCTAGGCATAAACACTCATTAGTACACGCATCAGTCTTACCCTATCTTGTATTTTTGAGTCATTTCTGTATGGTTATATTGTTTTTAGGGGGCCATTTTTTTCATATGTGACCCTAATTTTAACAGATCTATTCATTTGATTATGTGTTATCTGTAAAATTGTATATGTGGGCTATTCTAAACTCATACTCCCTGTTCTTTTGGGAAATTCACATGTACATTGTTACGCTCGCGCCCGGACTGACTGGCGTGAGCGTGATTAGCGATCCCACAGTACCATGAACCGAGGAGTGCCTGGAGGGGCGTAACTAAGTATCAACCCGATCCGACCAAGGTCGCATGGTGGCTAAGTCGACTCCGTGAACCAAGGAGGAGCCGAGCAGAGGGACCAGGTGCTACTCCAGGTCAGACCCCGGTCACAGCTGTTGACCCACACCGGGGAATGCAGGAACAGGCAGGTAAGACTGGCATACAGGCAGGTGGGTATTGGCAGGCACGGATGGTATGCAGACAGGTGGGTACTGGCAAGCACAGCTGGTATGCAGACAGGTGGGCACTGGCAAGCATGGCTGGTATGCAGACTGGTGAGCAATTGCAAGCACGGCTGGTATGCAGACAGGTGGGCACTGGCAAGCACGGCTGGTATGCAGACAGGTGGGTACTGGCAAGCACGGCTGGTATGCAGACAGGTGGGCACTGGCAAGCATGGCTGGTATGCAGACAGGTGGGCACTGGCAAGCATAGCTGGTATGCAGACAGGTGGGCACTGGCAAGCACGGCTGGTATGCAGACAGGTGGGCACTGGCAAGCACGGCTGGTATGCAGACAGGGAGATACTGGAAAGCACGGCTGGAGAGCAGACAGGGAGGTACTAGCAGTTTGGAGCGCAGGCTGGATAGGGTCCAGTACAGACTGGGAGACAGTAACAGAGCCACAGATGCGGAAGACAAGCAGAGTAAAGGGAAACTGCAGGAGCGGAGGACAAGGCAGAGCAGAGAGGAACCGCCGGAGCGGTGGACAAGGCAGAGCAGAGCGAAACCGCAGGAGCGGTGGACAAGGCAGAGCTGAGCGAAACCGCAGGTGCGGTGGACAAGGCAGAACAGAGTGAAACCGCAGGTGCAGTGGACAAGGCAGAGCAGAGGGAAACCGCAGGTGTGGTGGACTAGGCAGAGCAGAGCGAATCAGCAGGTGCGGTGGGCAAGGCAGAGCAGAGCGGAACCGCCGGAGCGGTGGGCAAGGCAGAGCAGAGGGAAACCGCTGGCGTGGTGAGCAAGCAGAGCCAAACAGGGCTGAAGGTGCAGGCAGAGAGGACAGGACTCTGTTCACATGGAAAAGACTGGAAAATACTGGAAGATGGCTAGAACACAGGAGGTAGATACGGAGGAAGGGAAAAGGGACAAGCAGAACCAGATACACACAAGGTACTTACTATGAAGTAGCGAGTGGACACAAAACTCACAAACAGAAGTACAGAGACAATGAGTTGGAGTTAGGTGCAGGTTCAGACTCTGCAAGAAAAGGGAAGGTACGGCCATAGAGACAAACAGGTAACAGGCTAGGAGACAGTTCAGACAGGAACTGATACTGCAACGAGATGCAAGAACGAGGCTGAGTATACAGCCCCCAGGGTGGCGGAAACAGACTAGAAGTCACAGGTAGCAGGCCTCGGTGTACAGCCCCCAGAGTGGCGGAAACAGACTAGAAGTCAGAGATAACAGGTATGGGTATGCAGCCCCCAGAGTGGCGGAAACAGACTAGAAGTCAGAGATAACAGGCCTGGGTATGCAGCCCCCAGGGTGGCAGAAACAGACAAGATACAGGACAGGACCTGGCAATTCAGTTGCAAAGACAAACTGAGTGAAGGTGTTGCTCAGGCACCTCCTTCTGGGTGGAGGGGGTTTAAATATCCAGTGACTCACAGCAATAGGCTGGGGACGCATTAGGAGCACGCCCACAGCAGCTATAAGAATCAGGAAGTAACCGGGCCGCCACCCTAAGCAATCAGACAAGAGACATGCACACAGCATGAACTGGAGCAAGGTTTGCAGGCTGGACTGATGAGTAAGATTGCAGTCTTGCATAGTGGGAGGTGGTGCACCATGCAAGCACACCGCCAGGGATGTTACGTACATTAGCAGCAATAGCCTGACTTAGACCCTATCTTTTGTATTGAAACATCTAATAAGTGTGTACAAACAGCAGTGTGAAGGGAGTGGGAGCAGGGAAGCTGTGACATCAATTATTGTGAATGGTGGATTTTGTGTTATCTGTTGTGTATAGAGTTGATATCTGTTATTGCCTGTAATGATAATGAGGCTATTGAATAGTCTTCTGTAAAATTGAAAGTATGCATCTAAAATAGCCACAGTGGCTAGTGTAAAAAATATAAAATATATTTTTTAAATAAAGATTGTGATACAAAAAATATGACAAATTTATTAGAAAAAAAATGAAACACTAAAACCTGATTTAAACAATAAGCCGTTATACTTTCCCTTCCCTTGCACATTTTATTTGGTTCAATTTCTCCAGCATTTTTCTATCAGGTGAAGATATTGTTGGTTTAATTTGCCTTGCAGTATTCTAGCCTGTGCACCTTCATTAGCTCTAGACAGATGACTGGTGGAGTCTCCTGCAGTGAAATGTCATGGCTTGGTGCCACACAAACTATTTGTAATCCTTGCCGATTACAAAAAAGATGATGAAATAATTATTTTCATAGTGAATATCCCAATTATAATGGAACTTAACTTCATTTTGTACCATTTTTCTCTTGCTGACTGTAATATAATTACCAATTAAGTGATTTTCACACATTGTGAATTATGTCTAAAACAGTAGGCTCAAGTGGAAAGGTCAAGGTTTCATGCCATGATGCTCTACAACCAATTAAATCATTTTGCATTTGTAGCCTGCAGTTTACTATTATATTCCTCTGGAGTGGTCTTATTTTAACAGGTAAAGTGGTACAGCAAGTGAAAAAAACATAATTTTCACATATTACATAAAAATTGATTTTTGTAAACCTTTAAAGTGTAATTTAAAAGCCAAAGGCTTTAGGTTACACTTAATTATTGCACTATTTCCTGACTTTTTTTTTCTGAATGCTGCCATTCCAGAAACTTGTTATATACATGGCAACATGACGACCGTACAACTCCATCATAAACTACCTGGCAGGTGACGTGCAGATGTGTTCTTCACTTCCTTCTCCTTAAACCCAACATATCTCAAGATCTATGGCTTGAACAATCATGGAAAAACATCCACCACCTATAGGCTTCCTTTATAAAAACATATTGTATGCTAAATGTAATTTAATGTAATTACATTTTTACTGTATGTCTGTGATGAACGCTTCTGACAGATGCTACCATGTTGGCTATTTATCACACATCAACTTCAATGTTAAAATAAATGCATTTAGCATACACTTTTTCAAGATGATGAAATATTTTTAGATTATAATTTGCTAGATTCAGCCATTTTTTCCCCCAAAAAATGATTTGCAGCAAAGTTAAGACAGCATTGGACAAATACTCCAAGTAATGTGTTGAAACAATGCAGCAGTAAAGAAGATGACCATAGTAGTCTGCAAATAATAAAGAGATTCAATTGATGGGGCAGTCAAAGTCACTTATCAAAGACACTTATCAAAGACACTTGCCAAAGTCAGATGTCAAAGTCAGTTCTCAGACAGGGTCTTTAGCCTCAAACTGACATTCTGATGTTTGACTTTGATATCCTAAAATGGACACTGTATGGTTGGGTGTTTGTAAAAACCATTGATGAGTGACATTAATTGAAGGTCCAATATCCACTCGTACTAATTTATCTTTTAAATGTGATGGGCACCTAAAACATGGGAGGAATGGTACTTAATTCTTTGATGCTCGGATAACCAGTCTGAAAAATATTCCAGTGTTTGCGAATGACCCTATGTAGTTTGTATGTGAAAGGGTGGAATATACAGTGGGGGAAATAAGTATTTGATCCCTTGCTGTTTTTGTAAGTTTGCCCACTAACAAAGACATGAAAAGTCTATAATTTTAAGGGTAGGTTAATTTTAACTTTGAGGGATAGAATATCCCCCCAAAAAATCAAGAAAATCACATTGTATAAATTATTTTTTTTTGCATTTTGCAGCGAGAAATAAGTATTTGATCCCTCCAGCAAACAACACTTACTACTTGGTGGCAAAGCCCTTGTTGGCAAGCATAGCAGTCAGACTTTTTTTGTAGTTAATGATGAGGTTTGCGCATATGTCAGGAGGAATTTTGGTCAAGATCTCATCATACATGACCCCATACATCTTCCCTTCAGTATGGTGCAGTCATTATGTCCCCTTTGCAAAAAAGCACCCCAAAAATATAATGTTTCCCCCACCATGCTTCACGGTTGGGACGATGTTCTTAGGGTTGTACTCATCCTTCCTCTTCCTCCAAACACGGCTAGTTGAGTTAATCCAAAGAGCTCAATTTTTGTCTCATCTGACAACAGCACCTTCTCCCAATAACTCACAGAATCATCCAGGTGTTCATTGGCAAACTTCAGACGGGCCTGCACATGTGCCTTCTTGAGCAGGGGGACCTTGCGGGCACTGCAGGATTTTAAACCTTTAAGGCGTAATGTGTTACCAATGGTTTTCTTGGTGACTGTGGTCCCAGCTGCCTTGAGATCATTAACAAGTTCCTCTCGTGTAGTTTTAGGCTGATCTCTCATCTTCCTCATAATCAAGGATACCCCACGAGGTGAGATTTTGCATGGTACCCAGTTCGATGTTGATTGACAGTCATTTTATATTTCTTCCATTTTCTTGCTATTGCACTATTGCACCAACAATTGTCTCCTTCTCATCCAGCGTCTTACTTATGGTTTTGTAGCCCATTCCAGCTTTGTGCAGGTCTATGATCTTGCCCCGGACATCCTTAGAAAGCTCTTTGGTCTTGCCCATGTTGTAGAGGTTAGAGTCTGACTGATTAATTGAGTCTGAGGACCAGGAGTCTTTTATACAGGTGACTATGTAAGACAGCTGTCCTTACTGCAGGTAATGAGTTGATTAGGAGTGTCTAACTGGTCTGCAGGAGCCAGAACTCATAATGGTTTGTAGGGGATCAAATACATATTTCTCACTGCAAAATGCAAATAAATTTATATAATTTATACAATGTGATTTTTTTGATTTTTTTTGGATATTCTATCTCTCAATGTTAAAATTAACCAACCCTTAAAATTATAGACTGCTCATGTCTTTGTCAGTGGGAAAACTTACAAAAACAGCAAGAGATCAAATACTTATTTTCCCCACTGCATGTACAATCTGTATGCAGTCTAATTTCTCTCAAGGAGATGGGGTGGTATTGAGACACTAGTGTAGAATTTTAGGCGAATAACCCCTATCGATATATTGTTCTTGCATTTCACCAAGCATTTCAGAAGTGTGGGACAGTCAGTGACTATTCTTCTAACTCGCTGAAACTGTGAAATAGATATTGATTTCTTCATGGATGGTGGTTGAAAACTATCAAAGTGAACTAGATTATTGTGATCTGTGTCTTTGATGTATAAATCAATCAATAATCAGTCAGTAATCCATTTTTGCTTTTAATTACATACGTGTCTTAGAAGTTCAAATGATTCTGGTCACTATGCATAGTAAATTTTAATTTGGCCAGGTGGAATTGAGGTATTGGGAAACTTGTGTTAGAGAATCTGATGACCCCCACCCTCCCCCATAAGCAAAATATATCATTGATATAACATTTCCACAACAAAGAATTCTCTGGAAACAGTATTTTCGTAAATTATAGTTTCCTCAAAGGATACCATATAGAAATTGGCATATGGGGGGCACATTAGGGCCCATGACGGTTCCATGCATCTGAAGATGGAATGTACCCTGGAAAAGGAAAATGTTTTTAGTTAATACCAGTGTTAATAAGTCCATGCATAGATGGATGACTGAAGAGTAGTGTTGAGCATTCCGATACTGAAATATCGGGTATCGACCTATATTCGCAGTATCAGAGTTCCGATACTGAGTTCCGATACTTTTACAATATCGAATACCGGAATCAGAAGTTCACATAATGCCTGTGCTCTGCAGTGTCTCTGAAGGATGACAAGCTGGATGGCAGCGCTCAGCTGCGATCCAGCCTGTCATCAGAATGCCATCCCAGCGTAGGAGAATTCTCCTGCTCAAGCGCTGACATTACATTATCTCCCTTACATAACAATTAAATGGAATAGCAGGAATTAATATTTTTTTAAGACTTTAATGCCACAGCCATGGTGGTTGTGGCATTACAGTGGTTGCCCAAATCGATGGGAATAGTGCTCACAGTGAAACATGAAAAGCCGGCAATTCATCAGCGACATATACCGGTACCCGACAATTTAGAACACAAAGAATAGAGCATCACACATAGATTAGATAGATATAAACATGTCAGTCACATATATAAGAAGTACAGTGACAGTGTTGGTTACTGTATTTGTCATTTAGTGTTAAAGGATTTATTTAAAAAAATAATAGTGTTTTCATGCACCGTCTCTTTAAAAAAGCCGGCCGGCAATTCAGCATCGGTACCTGACAATTTAGAACAGAAAGATAGAGCATCACACATAGATTAGATAGATAGAAACATGTCAGTCACATATATAATAAGTACAGTGACAGTGTTGGTTACTGTACTTGTCATTAAGTGTTAAAATAAAGGATTTATTAAAAAAAAAATTGGCGTGGGGTTCCCCGTAATTTTAGTCTCTAGCGGAGGTTAAGCAGACCGCTGGGGCAGATGTTTGAAGCCTGGGAAGGGGATAATACCCAGGGAGCTTCCCAGGCTACTAACATCAGCCCCCAGGTGAATACCTAGCCTTTACAAGCTATTAAAATGGGGGAGCCCCAAAAAATGACGTGGGGTCCCCCCTATTTTAATAGCTATCAAAGGCTAGGCAGACAGCTGGGGGCTGATATTAATAGCCCAGGAAGGGTGCCATGAATATTGGCCCCCTCCCAGGCTAGAAACACCAGCCGTCAGCTGCCCCAGAAATGGCGCATCCATAGGATGCACAAATTCTGGCACTTAGCCTCGCTCTTCCCACTGCCCTGTAGTGGTGGCAGTTGGGTAATAGGCCTGGGGTTGATGTCAGCTTATAATGCCAGCTGACATCAAGCCCAGGTTAGTAATGGAGAGGCGTCTATAAGACACCCTCATTACTAACCCCATAGTCAAAGTTAAAGAAATCCACAAACACACAGAATAAAGTTCTTTAATTGAAATAAACACACAATTCTTTATTGTTCTAAATTAAACCATACCTACCGTCATGCCCATTCCAGCTGAAGCCAACGATCTCCTGCAATAAAAGAAAAATAATAAAGCAAAATCATCCTTACCTTTCCATGGTTCCCAGGACGGCTTCAGCTCTGCTACATTCACATGACAGACTGGATCGCAGCAGAAAGCTGCCATCCAGCCTGTCATGCCGCAGGCAGACACTGAGAAGTGCAGGCATGCTTGCGCTCCTCAGTGTCAGGCTGTGACGGCATCCAGATGAGCCGACAATGAACTCAGCTCACCTCATGCACGTCACTGACAGCGTGGGAGAATTCTCCTGTGCATGCTGTGAGCGTGAGAGACTCTGCTCATCTGGATGCCGACACAGCCTGACACTGAGGTGCGCAAGCATGCCTGCGCTTCTCAGTGTCTGCCTGCGGCATGACAGGCTGGATGGCAGCTTTCTGCTGCAATCCAACCTGTCATCTCGATGTAGCAGAGCTGGAGCTGTCCTGGGAACCATCGAAAGGTAAGGATGATGTTGGTTTATTATTTTTCTTTTATTGCAAGAGATCTTTGGCTTCAGCTGGAATGGGCGTGACGGTAAGTATGGTTTAATTTAGAACAATAAAGAATTGTGTGTTTATTTCAATTAAAGGACTTTATTCTGGGTGTTTTTTTTAAATACTTTACTAGAAATTCATGGCGGTCATGTCTAATATTGGCGTGACCCCATGAATTTCGGGATAAGGGCCAGCTGATAATACCAAGCTGGCCATAACCCCTTTATTACCCAGTGAGCCACCGCACCAGGGCCCTGGATGAGTTGGGTACAGCACCAGAAGATGGCGCTTCTATGAACGTGCCATTTTCCGGGGTGGCTGCGAACTGAAATTTGCAGCGGGGGGGGAGGGCAGAAAGCTTGGGCCTCCCTGCGCTGCAGATTCCAGCCCCCAGCTGCCTAGTTGTACCTGGCTGGACACAATAATAAAAAAAAATTGATGTGGGGCTTCGCTCTATATTTGTGTCCTGCCAGGTACAGCAGGCAGGAACGGGATGCCCCCAACCACCAGCTGCCTATTTGTACCTGGCCAGACACAACAATATAGGGAAGCCCTTTTTTTTTTAATTATTTCATGAAATAATTTAAAAAAAATTGACGTGGGGCTTCGCACTATATTTGTGTCCAGCCAGGTACAGCAGGCAGGAACGGGCTGCCTCCAACCACCAGCTGCCGATTTGTACCTGGTTGGACACAACAATATAGGGAAGCCCTTTTTTTCTTAATTATTTCATGAATTTCATAAAATAATTAAAAAAAAAAAAATATGTGGGGCTTTGCCCTATTTTTGTGTCCAGCCAGGTACAACTAGGCAGCTGGGGGCTGGAATCTGCAGCGCAGGGAAGCCCAAGCTTTCTGAGCCCCCTCCCCGCTGCAAATTGCAGTCCGCAGCCACCCCGGAAAATGGCGTGTTCATAGAAGCGCCATCTTCTGGCGCTGTACCCAACTCATCCAGGGCCCTGGTGCGGTGGCTCACTGGGTAATTAAGGGGTTAGGGCCAGCTTGGTATTATCAGCTGGCCCTAAGCCCGAAATTCTTTGGGTCACGCCAATATTGGACATGACCGCCATGAATTTCTAGTAAAGTATTTAAAAAAAAACACCCAGAATAAAGTCCTTTAATTGAAATAAACACACAATTCTTTATTGTTCTAAATTAAACCATACTTACCATCACGCCCATTCCAGCTGAAGCCAACGATCTCCTGCAATAAAAGAAAAATAATAAACCAACATCATCCTTACCTTTCCATGGATCCCAGGACAGCTCCAGCTCTGCTACACCGAGATGACAGGCTGGACAGCAGCATAAAGCTGCCATCCAGCCTGTCATCCCGCAGACACTGAGAAGCGCAGGCTTGCTTGCGCTCCTCAGTGTCAGGCTGTGACGGCATCCAGATGAGCCGAGACTCTCGCTGTCAGTGACGTGCATGAGGTGAGCTGAGTTAATTGTCTGCTCATCTGGATGCCGTCACAGCCAGACACTGAGGAGCGCAAGCAAGCCTGCGCTTCTCAGTGTCTGCGGGATGACAGGCTGGATGGCAGCTTTCTGCTGCGGTCCAGCCTGTCATCTCGATGTAGCAGAGCTGGAGCCGTCCTGGGAACCATCGAAAGGTAAGGATGATGTTGGTTTATTATTTTTCTTTTATTGCAGGAGATCGTTGGCTTCAGCTGGAATGGGTGTGATGGTAGGTATGGTTTAATTTAGAACAATAAAGAATTGTGTCTTTATTTCAATAAAAGGACTTTATTCTGGGTGTTTGTGTTTTTTTTAACTTTCACTATGGGGTTAGTAATGGGGGTGTCTTATAGACGCCTCTCCATTACTAACCTGGGCTTGATGTCAGCTGGCATTATAAGCTGACATCAACCCCAGGCCTATTACTCCACTGCCACCGCTACAGGGCAGTGGGAAGAGCGAGGCTAAGTGCCAGAATTGGCGCATCCTACGGATGCGCCATTTCTGGGACGGCTGACGGCTGGTGTTTCTAGCCTGGGAGGGGGCCAATATTCATGGCACCCTTCCTGGGCTATTAATATCAGCCCCCAGCTGTCTGCCTAGCCTTTGATAGCTATTAAAATAGGGGGGACCCCATGTCATTTTTTTGGAGGGTCCCCCATTTTAATAGCTAGTAAAGGCTAGGTATTCAGCTGGGGGCTGATATTAGTAGCCTGGGAAGCTCCTGGGTATTACCCCCTTCCCAGGCTTCAAACATCTGCCCCAGCCGTCTGCTTAACCTCCGCTAAAGACTAAAATTACGGGGATCCCCACGACAATTTTTTTTTAAATAAATCCTTTATTTTGACACTAAATAACAAGTACAGTAACCAACACTGTCACTGTACTTATTATATATGTGACTGACATGTTTCTATCTATCTAATCTATTTGTGATGCTCTATCTTTCTGTTCTAAATTGTCGGGTACCGCTGCGGAATTGCTGGCCGGCTTTTTTAAAGAGACGGTGCATGAAAACACTATTATTTTTTTAAATAAATCCTTTAACACTAAATGACAAGTACAGTAACCAACACTGTCACTGTACTTATTATATATGTGACTGACATGTTTCTATCTATCTAATCTATGTGTGAAGCTCTATTCTTTCTGTTCTAAATTGTCGGCTACCGGTATATGCCGCTGCTGAATTGTCGGCTTTTCATGTTTCACTGTGAGCACTGTTCCCATCGATTTGGGCAACCACCTCCCCCAATACATTCTACATTATTGTTAGTTGTTTTCCTTCATGTAAAATTAACCTACAAGGAAAGAAAGGGTTTATTTTCATTCCGATATTTGTGTCCCATTGACTTGTATTGGTTTCCGGTAACGGAATCAGCGATATCCGATACTTTTTGGGTATCGGCTCGATCCAATCTGATCCGATATTTCCTGATATCGGAAGGTATCGCTCAACACTACTGAAGAGTCATGTTGTGATGTCTCAAGTAAGCTTTCCACAGCATCTAATTCCTTGGTATGCGGAAAGGAGATATATAGACTTGCTAACATCTAATAATACTATAAGGGTCTATTTATGTATTTGTCCTAGCTCTGATATGATATTCAAAAAGGATACTGTGTCCGTTTGACCTTTAGATACCCAGTCAAGGTTGCACATTGTAGCTCTATGTAAATTAAATGTCGTTCTCCGAACTAGAACGGTGGATACCGCTCATGTACCTCTGTGCTTTCCTTATTCTGACATGTATAACAATTACACCCCTCTGTGCTAAGCTGTCTGTGCAGTAATTGACAGCTCAGTGGTCCAGTCTGGTCCAGTCTAGTGCAGGAGGGTGCTGAGCTGTCTGTGTTTGGATTGACAGCTCGGCCGTCCAATCTAAGACCAGGAGGTGCTGAGATCTCATCAGGTCCTCTCAGTTCCTATAATTTCTCAACTAATAACTGAGATGGCATTCCCAGATAGCTGTCAGCCATGGCATCAGCGAAGTTGTGTCCGAAGTTTACTGGTCCCTATGAAATTCTGGTAGTGGACTAGTGGTCAATCCAGTGGCCTTTAGGTTGAAGCATCTTCCATCTCTCTGCATCTCTAACATCTTTCATAAATCCATGTTGATGGAGTTTGTCCCTTTGGTGATATCTCACCTGTCCCGGCCTTCTCCAGTTGCTTTTGATGGCAGTTTAGATTACGAGTTGTGGACTCTCGTAGGGTCCGACATTGTTTCCAGTACCACATCCCCTGGAGGGGATATGGACCTGAGGAGAGATCCTGGGTCCCAACTCGAGATGTGAAAGCCGAGTGGTTAGTCGGAACCTATCATCTGAAGATTTCTGGGTAACCTGGAGGTTTGGGGCCCTCCCTAGAAGAGGGGGTACTGTAACGATTCCACCTTTCAATGCTGAGCTGTCTGTGCAGTGATTGACAGTTCAGTTGTCCAATCTGGTGCAGGGATGTGCTGAGCTGTTTGTACAGTATTTGACAGTTCACTTGTCCAGTCTGGTGCAGGGGCATGCTGAGCTGCCTACAGTCATGGCCAAAAGTATTGAGAATGAGACAAATAGTAATTTTTCCAAAGTTTACTGCTTCATTTTTTGGAATGGCAATTTGCATATACTCCTGAATGTCAAAGAGTGATCAGCTTAACAGCAATTACTGTACTTGCAAAGTCAATATTTGCCCAGAAAATGAACTTTAACCCCCAAAACACATTTCAACATCATTGCAGTCCTGCCTTAAAAGGAGCAGCTAACATCATTTTATTGATTGATCCATTAACACAGGTGTGGGTGTTGATGAGGACAGGGCTGGCGATCAATCAGTCATGATTAAGTAAGAATGACATCACTGGACACTTTAAAAGGAGACTGGTTCTTGGTATCATTGTTTCTCTTCAGTTAACCATGGTTATCTCTAAAGAAACACGTGCAGCCATCATTGCACTGCACAAAAATGGCCTAACAGGGAAGAGTATCGCAGCTACAAAGATTGTACCTCAGTCAACAATCTATCGCATCATCAAGAACTTCAAGGAGAGAGCTTCCATTGTTGTCAAAAAGGCTCCAGGGCACCCAAGAAAAACCAGCAAGCGCCAGGACCGTATCTTAAAACTGTTTCAGCTGCGGGATCGGACTACCAGCAGTGCCAAGCTTGCTCAGAAATGGCAGCAGGCTGCTGTGAGTGCTTCTGCACGCACTGTGAGTCGGAGACTCTTTTAGCAAGGGCTGGTTTCAAGGAGGGCAGCAAAGAAGCCACTTCTCTCCAGAAAAAACATCAGGGACCAACTGATATTCTTCAAAAGGTACAGGGAGTGGACTGCTGAGGACTGGGGCAAAGTCATTTTCTCTGATGAATCCCCTTTTCGATTGTTTGGGACATCTGGAAAACAGCTTATTCGGAGAAGAAGAGGTGAGTGCTACCACCAGTCTTGTCTCATGCCAACTGTAAAGCATCCTGAAACCATTCATGTGTGGGGTTGCTTCTCAGCCAAGGGAATCGGCTCACTCACAGTCTTGCCTAAAAACACAGCCATGAATAAAGAATGGTACCAGAATGTCCTCCAAGAGCAACTTCTCCCAACCGTCAAGAGCAGTTTGGCGCCCAACAATGCCTTTTCCAGCATGATGGAGCACCTTGCCATAAAGCAAAGGCGAGAACTAAATGGCTCATGGTACAAAACATAGAGATTTGGGGTCCATGGCCTGGAAACTCCCAAGATCTTAATCCCATTGAGAACTTGTGGTCAATCATCAAGAGACGGGTGGATAAACAAAAACCAACAAATTCTGACAAAATGCAAGCAATGATTATGCAAGAATGGACTGCTATCAGTCTGGATTTGGTCCAAAAGTTGATTGAGAGCATGCCAGGGAGAATTACAGAGATCTTGAAGAAGAAGGGGCAACACTGCAAATATTGACTTTCTGCATTAACTCATTCTAACTGTCAATATAACCTATTGGTACTCATAATATGATTGCAATTATATTTCTGTATGTGATATAAACATAAGACAAACACTAATAAAAACCAGAGGCCAGCAGATCATGTGAAAATATAATTTTGGTGTCATTCTCAAAACTTTTGGCCATGACTGTAAGTTTTGAATGACAGCTCAGTCTTCCAATCTGATACCGGAAGGTCCTGAGTAGAGATCACATTCATTTTTTTCAAATTTGGCATGAACGTTGCCCATTCGGACTCATGTTCGGGTTTCCAAGCCTCTTGCGCAAAAATAGGTTAAAGTCGGCCTGAACAAGAACATCCCTGGTTTCCCACGCTGTCATCTACGTGACAGCATGGGAATCAGGGTCACTACCGCGAGTCACAGCGCTGGTGTCAGCATGATCCTGCAGCTCCGACAGTGATCCACGGTAAAAAGCTTGCAGCTGATACCAGCTGATGGGACCACTACCCCCATCGTCTGGCGTCTTCTGTTGTTAGAACTCTCCTGTTAGGTTTTTTTTAGTTTGCTGGTCACATGACCATTTTTGCCTATTTAATCCGGCTCCGCCCTCCTGGCCTTGCTGGACTTCATTGTATTTATTACTCTTGAGCTAGGTTGGTGCTCTGTTGCCGTTCTCTGTTAGTTTTGCTAGGTCTTCTGACCTCTATGCTTTTTGTTGTGTGTTTGTCTTTGACTGCTACTATTTCTGCTAGGAGGTGTCCAACTTATCCCAGTCCCTAGTTCTTGTAGGGATCCCTCCCTCACATCTATAGGTCTTCGTACAGACTAGCCGAGGACTTTAGCGGGTCTGATCGCAGGATCAGGTTCCCCGTTACATCGTAGGGATCTAGTTTAGTTCTATTGCAGGGACAGATCTCCTGTCTTTCCTTAGCCCCTGTAGCAGATCATAACAGTAAGTCCAGCCCTAAAAGAAAAAAAAAAGAAAAAAAAAATTTTCTCTAAGGAAAGACCTCCAGTTTTCCATCATGGTCTCGGTTCAAGATTTGGCTCAACGCTTGCAGGGACTCTCTCTGGAGGTGGCCAAGCTCCAACAACACGTGAGTAGCTGTTCTGGAGCACATTTTGTGGAACCTAAGGTACGTCTGCCTGATTTATTTTTTGGCGAACAACAAGATTTTTTTTCTTTTAAAAATGCTTGTTTATTGTATTTTCGTTTGAGACCCGGATCCTCTGGTTATGAATCACAGCGCATAGGGTTCATAATGTCACTTTTGCGCAAAGATCCTCAGGGATGGGCCTTCTCTCTCCAACCTAGTGATCCGTGCTTTAGATCAGTGGATAGTTTTTTTTCTGCTTTGGGTTTGTTGTACGATGATCCTGATCGTGTCTCATCTGCTGAGTCTGAATTGAGACGTTTGAGGCAGGGATCAGGTAATGTGGAAAAATATTGTTCTCACTTCCGTCGGTGGTCTGCCCAGGTGGGGTGGAACGATTCAGCTTTGAAAAGCTTGTTTCTTGCAGGGCTAGGTGAAAGGGTTAAGGATTTACTGATTGCTTATCCCACACCTGGAAACTTGCAGGAGGCATTGCAATTAGCTATACAGGTGGACAGGAGACTGCGTGCAAGGGTTAATGAGAGCAAATCCTCTGCTATGTCAGCTCCCAGTCCTGAGAGGGTCTGTGCTGACAATGGAGAGCCGATGGAGGTTGGGGCGATGGCACCCTGCTCTCAGGAAAAAGACCGCAGGCTTTCTGAAGGCTTGTGCTTCTATTGCGGAAATTCTGGTCATTTTATTAAGAACTGTGTGCTTCGTATGAAGAAAGAAAAAAAAATGGTCAGTCATGCACGTATTGCCTGTTTAAATTCTAAGGGAGTATTCCTATCTGCTACTACCGCTGCTCAGGATGAATTAATTGAATTTCGGGTATTTGTGGATTGTGGTTCTACTCTGAATGTGATTGATGGGGGATTCTTGGAAAAACTTAGATTAGAACCTAAAACTTTGTCATCCCCTATTGCTGTGGTTTCTGTTGATGGCTCTCCCTTGAAGAGTGTTACTCATAAGGTCTGTGAATTTCCCCTCACTATTAATGGTATTCATCAAGAGAATTTGGATTTGGTGGTATTGGATAATTTGCCTTCTCCGGTAATATTGGGGTTACCCTGGTTAAAATTGCACAATCCTGTACTGGATTGGTCTACCAATGAAATTAAGTCCTGGAGCCCTAAGTGTTATGACAAGTGTTGTAACGGACGTATTGCTGCGGTGGAAAAAGGGGAATTACCTGTACCTATTCAGGATTTTTGGAGAGTTTTTTCTGTGGAGGAGTCACAAATTTTGCCTCCCCATAGAGACTATGATTGTACCATTGAATTTGTCCCTGGAGCGACTCTTCCTAAAAGTCGTTTATTTAATCTTACTATTCCTGAGAGAAAGGCTTTGGAGGAATACATACAGACAAGCTTGGCCGCCGGTCACATTAGGCCTTCCAAGTCTCCTGTGGCTGTTGGAATTATTTTTGTAAAAAAAAAAGATGGCGGTTTACGTCCTTGTCTGGACTTTCGTGAGATTAATAAAATTACTGTACGCAATCCTTACCCACTGCCATTGATTCCTGATTTATTTAACCAGTTAGTGGGGGCCAAGTGGTTCTCTAAAATTGATCTCCGGGGGGCATACAATTTGTTGCGCATGAAGGAGGGTGATGAATGGAAGACTGCTTTTAACACTCCTGTGGGTCATTTTGAGAATCTGGTGATGCCTTTTGGCCTTACCAATGCTCCAGCATTTTTTCAGAATCTTATTAATGACATCCTTAGACCTTTAATCGGCAAAAATGTGGTTGTGTATTTGGATGACATTCTGATTTATTCGCCTGATCTGGAGTCTCATTGGCGGAGCGTACGTGAGGTATTACAGTTATTAATGGACAATTCGCTTTTTGCTAAGCTGGAGAAATGTGAGTTCGCTGTACAGAGAATTAGTTTTTTGGGCTACATTATCTCCAGTGAAGGTTTTGAGATGGACCCGGTTAAAGTTCAAGCTGTGCAGGAATGGCCTAGGCCTATTGGTTTGAAATCGATACAGAGGATTTTGGGTTTCGCCAATTATTACAGAAAATTCATAAAAAATTTTTCTATTATTGTCAAACCGCTGACCGATCTCACCAGGAAAGGTACTAATGCGGTTCAGTGGACTTCTGAGGCCATTGAACCTTTTGTGTTTCTAAAGGAGAGGTTCACCTCTGCTCCCATCCTTATGCAGCCTGATGTGACTAAGCCGTTTTTGGTTGAGGTTGATGCTTCTTCGGTGGGGGTCGGTGCGGTGTTGTCTCAGGAAAACAAGGATGGAGTACATCCCTTTGCCTTTTTTTCAAAAAAATTTTCTGAGAATGAACTTAATTACGATATTGGTAATCGGGAATTGCTGGCGATTAAACTCGCATTTGAACACTGGCGTCACCTCTTGGAAGGTGCTGAATTTCCCATTCAGGTTTTCACTGATCATAAAAATCTGATCTATCTTGATGCTGCCAAGCGCTTGAATGCCCGTCAGGCTAGGTGGGCACTTTTTTTCTCGCGGTTTAATTTTTCCGTTACTTACATCCCGGGTACCAAGAATGTTAAAGCGGATGCTTTGTCTCGCAGCTTTTCTCCCATGGTCGGTGTTGAGGAGGAAGAGGAGAGCATTTTACAAGAAGGTGTTGTGATTGCTGCTTTGGACTCCGTTTTGGAGGATGAGATTCTTAAAGCTCAGGAGAATGCCCCATCTAACACTCCCCATGGGAGGTTGTTTATGCCTAGGACCTTTAGGAGAGATTTGTTTGTTGAGTGTCATGAGTCTCGGTTGGCAGGTCATCCAGGAATTCTGAGACCAAGAGACTTGTGGGTCGCAGTTTTTGGTGGCCTGGATGGCAGAAGGAAGTCATTAAGTGGGTGCGCCAATGTACTGTGTGTGCTAGATCCAAGTCTTCGCATGCTCCTGCGGCGGGGTTGCTTTGCCATCTGGAGGTTCCTAGTGCACCTTGGACACATCTGGCTATGAACTTTATTACTGACCTTCCCCCCTCTGAAGGTTTCACGGTCATCTGGGTGGTCGTGGACCGTTTTAGCAAGATGTGTCACTTGGTTCCCTTCATCAAACTGCCTTGCGCTAAGACTCTCGCTAAGGCCTTTGTCAAGGAAATTGTCAGACTACATGGTGTTCCTACTGACATTGTTTCTGATAGGGGACCTCAGTTCGTGGCTCGTTTTTGGCGTGCCTTTTGTGACAGGTTGGGAGTTCATTTGTCGTTTTCATCCGGATATCATCCTGAGTCTAATGGCCAGACAGAAAGGAAGAACCAGGATGTTGAGCAGTTCTTGCGTTGTTTTGTGGCAGACAATCAAGAGGGGTGGTCTGAGTTTCTGCCACTTGCTGAATTTGCTCTTAACAACCATACATCCTCTTCTGCTGGGTGTTCGCCTTTTTTTTGTTGTTCTGGGAGACATCCGTCTTTTGGGTCATTCTCCAAATTGGTTTCGGCTGTGCCTGAGGAGGAGAGTTTTTCTGGTGATTTGGAGAGAGTTTGGACGGATGTGCGTGGTAATCTTCAGGAGGCTAACAAAAAATCTAAGAGGTACTTTGATAGGAAACGGCAAGAGGTTTTGTTTGCTGTTGGTGACATGGTTTGGTTGTCCTCTAAGAATCTGCGATTGAGGATTCCTTCTAAAAAATTGGGTCCCAAGTTCGTAGGGCCCTTTAAGGTGCTTCAGATAGTTAACCAATCTGCTGTTAGGTTGGAGGTTCCTACGTCCTGGAAGATTAACCCGGTGTTTCATGTTTCTCTGTTGAAAAAAGCTGATGTGTCGGATGGTGATGCCTCTGCCACTGTTCCTCCAGTGGTGGAGGACGGGGAATATGAAATTTCCCGCATCCTAAATTCTAGACGGTATAGAGGGAGTTTGCAGTATCTCGTCGCTTGGAAGGGTTTCGGACCTGAGGATAACTCATGGGTGAGGGCGGATGATGTTTCTGCTTCCAGACTTGTCAGAGCTTTTCACAGGAGGTTTCCTGGTAAGCCTGGGCCTAGGGGATCTGGAGGATCCTCTTAGAAGAGGGGGTACTGTTAGAACTCTCCTGATAGGTTTTTATTAGTTTGCTGGTCACATGACCATTTTTGCCTATTTAATCCGGCTCCGACCTCCTGGCCTTGCTGGACTTCATTGTATTTACTACTCTTGAGCTAGGTTGGTGCTCTGTTGCCGTTCTCTGTTAGTTTTGCTTGGTCTTCTGACCTCTATGCTTTTTGTTGTGTGTTTGTCTTTGACTGCTACTATTTCTGCTAGGAGGTGTCCAACTTATCCCAGTCCCTAGTTCTTGTAGGGATCCCTCCCTCACATCTATAGGTCTTCGTACAGACTAGCCAAGGACTTTAGCGGGTCTGATCGCAGGATCAGGTTCCCCGTTACATCGTAGGGATCTAGTTTAGTTCTATTGTAGGGACAGATCTCCTGTCTTTCCTTAGTCCCTGTAGCAGATCATAACATCTGTGACTGTAAACAAGCGGCGAAAGTGTCGCTGATAAGAGGAGCAATCTCTCGTCAGCGGTGCTTCTGCAGTGAAAGTGAAAAAAAAGTTAAAATAAATAAATAATTATTTCAATAAAAAATATAAACACATTATACTCACCTACACCTTGTCCCCAAAGAAAAAATAATAAGCCAACATAATCCTCACCTGTCCACCGTAATCCATATAATATTGAGCGTCCCACGATGATCTCACTGATAACACTGCCACATCTGGAGAAGTGACCATGCTATCCGGCAGGAGAATGATTGCTCCCACAGTGTATCGCGAAGAGCTGCCGGCACTGAGGTCACTGGAGTTTAAACAGCTGAAAATCTGCTTAGAGCTGCGGTGCCCTCACTTACGGCACCGCTTATGTGTGAGAATTTTCCCACGCAACACTGATGCCGTAAGTGATGTGACCAGAGCTGATCAGCTGATCTTCAGCTGTTTGAACTCAAGTGACCTCACTCTTGTAGCACAGCACTATACATTGACAGGAGTAAATACACTTCTATCAGTGTATAGGTATACAGTGCTGTCCTCTATAGCAGTCACATCAGTAATTGCTGATGTGGCTGCTGTAGAAGTGACCCGGATTGCCGTGGGACGCTGTAGATTACGTCATGAAGGCAGAATAGTGAGGGATATTGTTGTTTTTTATTTTTGGTTTCTTACAGGAGATGAGGACTTCGGGGATTTGGCATTAGGTGGATATACAGTATTTTTTATTTTTAAATAAATTATTAGAACCATGTGGGATTTTATTTAAAATAAAAAATACTTTATTCTGGTCATGTCTTTATTTAAAAAATGTCAAAAACCTTACTACAGGGTTAGTAATGAGGAAGCCTTATAAACGCCTCTCCATTACTAACCTGGGCTTCATGTCAGCCACCAATACAAGCTGACACGAACCCCAACCCTATTACCTACCGCTACATGGCAGTAAGAAGAGCTAAGGCTAAGGGCCAGAATTGGTGAATCTTCTGGATGTGCCATTTCTACGGCCACTGAGAGCTGATATTATTAGCCTTGGAAGGGGCCAGGATCCATGGCCCCTTCACTGGATATTAATATCAGCTCACAGCTGTCTGTTTAGCCTTTGCTAATCAGATTTTATAGGGGCACCCTATGTCAATTTTTTTTCCAGGGGTCCCCTTGTAATCTGGGAAGTAAAGGCTAATCAAACAGCTGTGAGCTGTTATTAATAGCCGGGTAACATCATTGGCTAATGGCCCCTTCCTTGGCTAGTAATATCAGCCCCCAGCAGTCGGATTTCCCGCAGCTACTTATAAAAATGATGCGGGGGCCCACGCCATTATTTTTATTTCATTCTTCATTTTATTTCATTTATAAGAAATCCCATGCCCACTGTACTTGCTTTTGATGCTGCATAAACTCACGCGCAGCATGTCAATTTCTGTAGCAGAGACACAAGTCTCTGCTGCAGATTTTGAACATCCTCTGTCCTTGGCATCCCGCGGTGTACTGGCAGGACCTGCGGTGACATCATTTAGTCATGTGATGGTCACGTGACCTGTCAGCTGACTTTATGACGTCACCGCAGGTCCTTTCAAAACACCGTGGGACGCCGAGGACAGAGGATGCCACCAGAGAGTAGACCGGGGGCCGCCGGAGAGGTAAGTATAATGTTTTTTTTATATATTTTACGTTTTAATTCTTTTTTTTACTATTGATGCTGCATATAAAGCAGCATAAGTTGGTCACACAATATACAGTGGGTACGGAAAGTATTCAGACCCCTTTAAATTTTTTACTCTTTGTTTCATTGCAGCCCTTTGGTAAATTCTAAAAAGTTCATTTTTTTTCTCATTAAAGTACACTCTGCACCCCATTTTGACTGAAACAAAGCAGAAATGTAGAAATTTTTGCAAATTTATTAAAAAAGAAAAACTGAAATATTACATGGTCATAAGTATTCAGACCCTTTGCTCAGACACTCATATTTAAGTCACATGCTGTCCATTTCCTTGTGATACTCCTTGAGATGTTTCTACTCCTTCATTGGCATCCAGCTGTGTTTAATTAAACTGATAGGACTTGATTTGGAAAGGCACACACCTGTCTATATAAGAACTCACAGCTCACAGTGCATATCAGACCAAATGAGAATCATGAGCTCAAAGGAACTGCCCAAGGAGCTCAGAGACAGAATTGTGGCAAGGCACAGATCTGGCCAAGGTTACAAAAGAATTTCTGCATTACTCGAGGTTCCTAAGAGCACAGTGGCCTCCATAATCCTTAAATGGAAGAAGTTTGGGACCACCAGAAGTCTTCCTAGACCTGTCCATCCAGCAATACTTAGCAATCGTGGGAGAAGAGCCTTGGTGATAGAGGTAAAGAAGAACCCCAAGATTACTGTGGTTGAGCACCAGAGATGCAGTAGGCAGATGGGAGAAAGTTCTACAAAGTCAACTATCACTGCAGCCCTCCACCAGTCAGGCCTTTATGGCAGAGTTGTCCAAAGGAAGCCTCTCCCCAGTGCAAGACATATGAAAGCCCGCTTAGAGTTTGCTCAAAAACACATGAAGGACTCCCAGACTATGAGAAATAAGATTCTCTGGTCTGATGAGACGAAGTTAGAACTTTTTGGTGATAATTTTAAGCGGTATGTGTGGAGAAAACCAGGCACTGCTCATCACCTGCCCAATACAATCCCAACAGTGAAACATGGTGGTGGCAGCATAATGTTATGGGGGTGTTTTTCAGCTCCAGGAACAGGATGACTGGTTGCAATTGAAGGAAACATGAATTCGGCCAAGTACAGAGATATCCTGGATGAAAACCTCTTCCAGAGTGCTCTGAACCTCAGATTTGGCCAAAGGTTCCCCTTCCAACAAAACAATGACCCTAAGCACACAGCTAAAAAAATAACAAAGCAATGGCTTAAGAACAACTCTGTGACCATTCTTGACTGGTCCAGCCAGAGCCCTGACCTAAACCCAATTGAGCATCTCTGCAGAGACCTGAAAATGGCTGTCCACCAACCTTCACCATCCAACCTGATGGAACTGGAGAGGATCTGCAAAGAAGAATGGCAGAGGATCCCCAAATCCTGGTGTGAAAAACTTGTTGCATTCCCAAGAAAACTCATGGCTGTACTAACTCAAAAGGGTGCTTCTACTCAACACTGAGCAAAGGGTCTGAATACTTTTGACCATGTGATATTTCAGTTTTTCTTTTTTAATAAATTTGCAAAATTTTTACATTTCTGTTTTTTTTTCAGTCAAGATGGGGTGCAGAGTGTACTTTAATGAGAAAAAAAAATGAACTTTTTAGAATTTACCAAATGACTGCAATGAAACAAAGAGTGAAAAGTTTAAAGGGGTCTGAATACTTTCCGTACCCACTGTAAATCCATGCCAGTTTTATGGATTTATATTGTGTGACCAACTTGTCAAGCACTTTTCCAAGTGATGCTCAAAATTGCTTGGAAAAGCGCTTGAAAAAACGCATGCGAAAATGCATGCAAATACGCTTAAAAACGGCTTCTCCCTGGCAGGAAAAAAATGCATGTAAAATCCGCATGCGTTTTTTCTGCCACGGAGAGACAGAAAGGCTCCGGAAAAATCCTCATCAATTCAGCATCGTTGGCAAATACCCTAACAGTGTGAAAAGTGGGCAAGATTTATAAAGCGTTACATTATATAGGTGTGCTTGCAATATCTCTAATTAACATTCATTAAATCATAAAATACATTAAACAGGCAAGATTGGTTCTGATGTAGCATATATTTAAACCTGGCAACATATCTGACCATTAGGATCATACATAAATTAAGTCAGATGGACCTAACCATAACGCTGTTCAACGTCAATAGAGAAGTATATCAAGCTAAAAAAGAGACGTAGAGCGAACAGTATCCATAAAATACAAAATTTTTATTAATCATTATTAAAAAATCCAAAAAGACATATAGATAAAAGCATGGCAACAAGTATCTATAATGAGCCAAAAAAAAAATAAATAAAAAAAAATAATAAGAAAGCACCAAAGTAGATACCAAAATGAGCATAAATTCCAATGGTACACATCAGACAAAAATAGACCCAGTAATGGACCTTATTCAGAAAAAAGGAAACCTTGTAAAGCTAAGTCGTCTGATAAATGTGAGGTAATATGACATGCACAGTGCAATAATATGCATAGTAATAAGAAAGGAGACATTCCTACATCTAAATGGCATTCAGATAACCTCACAATACTCACTTCTAGGTATCAGTCTATGGTGCAATCGCCCCTACGCGCGTTTTGGTGCAGTGCCTTCTTCCGGGGGTGTGCATGTCATATTACCTCACATTTATCAGACGACTTAGCTTTACAAGGTTTCCTTTTTTTCTGAATAAGGTCCATTACTGGGTCTATTTTTGTCTGAAGTGTACCATTGGAATTTATGCTCATTTTGGTATCTACTTTGGTGCTTTCTTATTATTTTTTTTTATTATTTTTATTTTTTATTTTTGGCTCATTATTAATACTTGTTGCCATGCTTTTATCTATATGTCTTTTTGGATTTTTTAATAATGATTAATAAAAACTTTGTATTTTATGGATACTGTTCGCTCTACGTCTCTTTTTTCGTTTGATATACATATATATTTAAACCTGTACAGTTGTTAAAAGAGTTTTCTGCTGTTTATTAAAATGCAGCATTGGGAAGAAATGCTTCTAAAAAAATTAAAGTAGACATACTTACCTCAAAATCCATCCCTTTCTTCAGCATTGTCATTCCATCTTGAAGGGATTACACCCTGAGCACTGCAGTCAATCAGTGGCCTTAGTGGTCAGGTAACTGATTATCATAACTTCATAACTTCATCTCTTCTTGTATGGTGGAAATGGCCAATACCTGTGCTGGAGTGGAGGGTAGGATCCAGAAGTAACTATGTAATTTGTTTGTTTAGAAGCATGACTTCTCACTGTTAAATTTTAAAAAAGAACGGAAACCTCCTTTAAAGTTTAATGCAATAAATTGAATATTTAAATAATTTTTCAGATTGTAATTACAAAACTTATTGAGAACTCCCACAAGAGCAACTAAGGACCACATCTTATATTTTACATAATTTTTACTTTTTTTTCATAACTTTTTAATTACAATATTTTTTATGTGCAGTGAGGCAAATACTTACACATATGAATAGTATAAGTAGAGACCTCATCACATAATTACACATAAAAATAGCTATTATGTTCATTGTAATTATAAATGTAATTAAACTGTAAGAAAGTTATACTGCAAAAACTCATTTTCAACTATTTTATGTTAAGCTAAAGTAGTTGTTAGGTATTCTAAATCCATGGTGTAAAAATAAAATATTGTCAGACAAACATATTCTTTTAATTGGAAAGCATAAAATGAAATTAAACATTTATAAAATACTAAGTGCTTCATAAGTTGTTATTTTATCAAAATGAATGCATTAATTGAATCTACTTTTTATTGAAGTGAATACTATTACCTAACTTATGTCATAAACCATGTTTTAAGGGAATATGATAACATGCTCTACAAAGTTTACATCCAAGCTCTGTCTATAGTCATGGCTGACCTTCATTGATTAGTCAGGGGCTTATACCTTAGGTGCTAAATCCAAAAAGTTGATACATTTAGTATTCATAACCCAAAACCAGGAATGGGTAAAAAATCTAAAAGTGGTGCACTATTACAATTTTCCTCTGACTGTTCCACTTCTGGTTTTGACTTACTAATACTGATGTAAAAAACTCATCTAACACTCAATGTGTGCTTTTGCCATAGACAGATCTTATACATTTTGGGTGTGTCCACCCTTATTGTGCTATGACTTAGGATAAATTCCCATGATGAGCTTTTTGGTGAGTTTTTGTTGTTGAAGATTTTCTGCAACATTTCTGCACCTATTACGTAAAATAGGATACTTGCATTTTTTTTTGAAAAGACACAGAATAAAAAAAATCAACAAAAACTCAAAATGGGAACGTAGCCTTTCGGTGAATGCACACAAAACTTGTAGGCTCTGCTTATGATTACTGCATAGGCTAAGGCTACAGTGCTGGCCAAAAGTATTGGAACCCTGCAATTCTGTCAGATAATACTCAGTTTCTTCCTGAAAATGATTGCAATCACAAATTCTTTGGTATTATTCTCTTCATTTAATTTGTCTTCAATGAAAAAAACACAAAAAGAATTGTCCTAAAGCCAAATTGGATAGAATTCCACACCAAACCTAAAAAAGGGGGTGGAAAAAAGTATTGGCACTGTTTGAAAAATCATGTGATGCTTCTCTAATTCGTGTAATTAACAGCACTGTAACTTACCTGTGGCACCTAACAGGTGTTGGCAATAACTAAATCACACTTGCAGCCAGTTAACATGGATTAAAGTGGACTCAACCTCTGTCCTGTGTCCTTGTGTGTACCACATTGAGCATGGAGAAAAGAAAGAAGACCAAAGAACTGTCTGAGGACTTGAGAAACCAAATTGTGAGGAAGCATGAGCAATCTCAAGGCTACAAGTCCATCTCCAAAGACCTGAATGTTCCTGTGTCTTCCGTGCGCAGTGTCATCAAGAAGTTTAAAGCCCATGGGACTGTGGCTAACCTCCCTAGATGTGGACGGAAAAGAAAAATTGACGAGAGATTTCAACGCAAGATTGTGCAGATGGTGGATAAAGAACCTCGACTAACATCCAAACAAGTTCAAGCTGCCCTGCAGTCCGAGGGTACAACAGTGTCAACCCGTACTATCTGTCGACGTCTGAATGAAAAGGGACTCTATGGTAGGATACCCAGGAAGACCCCACTTCTTACTCCGAGACATAAAAAAGCCAGGATGGAGTTTGCCAAAACTTACCTGAGAAAGCCTAAAACGTTTTGGAATAATGTTCTCTGGTCAGATGAGACAAAAGTTGAGCTTTTTGGGAAAAAGCATCAACATAGAGTATACAGGGAAAAAAAAGAGGCATTCAAAGAAAAGAACACGGTCCCTACAGTCAAACATGGCGGAGGTTCCCTGATGTTTTGGGGTTGCTTTGCTGCCTCTGGCACTGGACTGCTTGACCGTATGCATGGCATTATGAAGTCTGAAGACTACCAACAAATTTTGCAGCAAAATGTAGGGCCCAGTGTGAGAAAGCTGGGTCTCCCTCAGAGGTCATGGGTCTTCCAGCAGGACAATGACCCAAAACACACTTCCAAAAGCACTATAAAATGGTTTTGGAGAAAGCACTGGAGACTTCTAAGGTGGCCAGCAATGAGTCCAGACCTGAATCCCATAGAACACCTGTGGAGAGATCTCAAAATGGCAGTTTGGAGAAGGCATCCTTCAAATATCAGGGACCTGGAACAGTTTGCCAAAGAAGAATGGTCTACAATTCCAGCACAGCATTGTAAGAAACTCATAGATGGTTACAGGAATCGGTTGTTCGCAGTTATTTTGGCTAAAGGTTGTGCAACCAAGTATTAGGCTGAGGGTGCCAATACTTTTGTCCGGCCCTTTTTTGGAGTTTTGTGTGAAATGATCAATGATTTGATTTTTGCTTCATTCTCTTTTGTGTTTTTTCCTTGCAAGCAAATTAAATGAAGAGAATAATACCAAAGAATTTGTGATTGCAATCATTTTCAGGAAGAAACTGAGTATTATCTGACAGAATTGCAGGGGTGCCAATACTTTTGGCCAGCATTGTATATTACCACAATGAGCTTTTGGTTAGCTTTTGATGTTGCAGATTTTCTGTACCATTTCTGCATTAAATAATTGAGAAGAAGAAAAACCGAGAAAAAGAGTGCAAGATGAGTGTGCAATATATTAATTTTATTTGGTCAAGGTTTACATATGGTGGGGTGGGAAAGAGACACCAGAAAAAAGTGGACACAATTCCAGGTAGTAATCACAGAAAATCACCATATTACAATATATACAAATATATATGGTAAACATCAGCACACAGAATCTCAAGAAAAGGACAGAAATATATATATATAAATATATACACACTCCTCAAAATAGGTGACCAAGAATGTACATATACATCTATAATATAACGGGGGATGTGTGTCTCTGTCTGAAGCCTTCATAGACGTTGCATGCATAGCGCGCAGTCTGGCTCCAGATAGAAGACCGCATCCAGCCGTTACAGGTAAGAGGAGTGTATGACGCCGGAGATCGCGGTACGCATAGGCACTGAACGCTTACCGCGATCTCCGGCGCCGTACTTACATACTTACCTGACCGGGAGGAGCGTTGCCTCGGCGTCTCTCTTTGCCGGAGACTGGGGCAGGGGTGAGGCGTTGGATCGGCGCTTGCGCATAGCGCTATCCGGCACCATTTTACTGAAGACACATTTGCAGTGTGTCATCAGCAAAATGGTGCCGGACAGGACGGTGCTCCAGCGCCTCAGTCCTCCCCCGGCTTCTGGCAGAACAGGACACCGCATCTCTGGACCACAGAGATGAAAGGTGAGTATAACTGTTTATTTTTTTGTATGTGTGTACAGTGTGAAAGGGGTGAGGGGGCCACACATACCAGGATTGGGGGGTGAGCGGACCATGCATACTGTAACGGGTCTGGGAGGCGGAACCTCTGAGCTACTATACAAGGGGGCGGTCCTTGTAAGAGAGCGGGTGGCAACCAGGGAAGACGGGCAGGCAGTCACAGCAGGTGACCGGGGCAGTCTCTGGATGAACGGGCAGGAGGTCACGGCAAGTGACCGGGGCAGTCTCTGGATGAACGGGCAGAAGGTCACGGCCAGTGACCGGGGCAGTCTCTGGATGAACGGGCAGGAGGTCACGGCAAGTGACCGGGGCAGTCTCTGGGTAAAGGGTTGGTACGACCTGTGACGGCTGAGCCTCCAAGTAGGCTAGCAGGCAGATGGTAGACATGAGCTCCCAGGTGAGCAGGCGAGAGTCTCTGGATAAGCGGGTGGTCACAGCATGTGACGGCGTAGCCTCCAGGTAGACCAACAGACAGGCAGCAGATGAGCGCTCCCAGGTGAGCGGGCAGGAGTCTCTGGACAGGCGGGTGGTCACAGCACGTGACGGCGGAGCCTCCAGGTAGGCTAGCAGGCAGGTAGCAGATGTGCGCTCCCAGGTGAGCGGACAAGCTGGTCCATAGACAGACTGACAGGAGTTGGAGGGCAGACCGTCGTACCTCAGGCTAGCAGGCAGGTAGCAGAAGTGCGCTCCCAGGTGAGCGGGCAAGCTGGTCCTTAGACAGACTGACAGGAGTCGGTAGGCAGACCGTCGGACCTCGGGCTAGCAGGCAGGTAAGCGGAATATCAGGCAGGAATCAGACAGCAAACTTGCAGGAACCTGGCAGGTAACTGGCAACGGGACCTGAGGGCTGAAGCAGAGTAGTGAACAGTGCAACAACATTGCTCGGGCACCTCCATTTTGGAGGAGGTGCCTTATATATGGTGAAGTCCTCCGGCCATTGGCTGGGGACTCCTTAGGACGGCGCGCGTGGCCCCTTTAAGAGGGAGGGAGCGCGCGCGCGCGCGCCCTAAGCACAGTGGCCGGGAAGGAGCGCGCGCTGCCAGCAGAGCGGGAGGAGGACGCCGGGCTCGGAGCAGAGGGGTGAGGGGAACAGCGTCCCTGCCTAGCAGAGGGCAGGGACACCGGCGCTACAGTACCCCCCCCTTTAGGCCCCCCCTTTTTTAGGCCAGAGAGAAATTTAGCTAGGATGAGAGGGGCATGGATGTTCTCCCGGGACTCCCACGTTCTCTTTTCAGGACCAAACCCCTTCCAATCTACTAGAAAAAAGGTCTTCCCTCTTACCCTTTTGGTGGCCAGAATGTTCTCTACCTCAAATTCGTTTTCAGCGGAAACCGGAGCAGGAGGCGTACCTGTAGACTTGGAAAAAGAGTTAAGTACCACAGGTTTGAGGAGAGATACATGGAAGAGTTAGGGATCCGCAAGTTGGCTGGGAGTTTCAATTTATAGGCCACCAGGTTGATCTGACTGATGACCTCCAGAGGACCGATGAACCGAGGCCCTAACTTATAGGAAGGAATCTTGAGCCGGACATACTTGGACGAGAGCCAGACCTTATCCCCTGGATGGAATTGAGGAGGATCCAGACGTTTTTTGGCAGCATGTCTTTTCATACGCTCGGATGACAGAAGGAGTGCGGACCGGGTGCTCTCCCATATGGAGGAAAATTTGTTAACAAGAGATTCCGCAGCCGGATTGTCCACCGAGGTGGAGACGGGAAATGGGATCCGAGGATGCTGACCGAAGACAACAAAAAACGGGGATTTGGAGGAAGATTCGCTCTCGTGATTGTTGTAAGAAAATTCGGCCCATGGCAGGAGATCCACCCAGTCTGAATGGTGGGCATTAACGAAGTGCCGGAGGTAACTGGTCAGATTCTGATTGATCCGCTCCACTTGACCATTAGACTGTGGGTGGTAAGCGGAGGAGAAGTCCAGGGTGACGTCTAGCAGTTTACAAGTGGCTCTCCAGAAGCGTGAGGTGAACTGTACCCCACGATCCGACACTATGTGGAGGGGCAGTCCATGAAGACGGAAGATGTGGCGGATAAAGTCTTTAGCCAGCTCGGGTGCAGACGGGAGGCCTGGCAGGGGAACGAAATGAGCCATCTTGGAAAAGCGGTCAGCGACCACCCAAATGACCGTACAACCGGCAGAGACGGCGAGATCAGTTATAAAGTCCATTGCTATATGCTGCCAGGGGGCAGCAGGTACTGGGAGCGGAAGGAGGCGACCGGCTGGCAGATGTCTCGGAACCTTGTTGCGGGCGCAGGACACACAGGCAGAAACAAAGTCTATTACGTCCTTGTGCAGGGTAGGCCACCAGTAGTGCCGGGTAATAAGCTGGAGGGTCTTTTTCTGACCGGCGTGGCCAGCTAGTTTAGACGAGTGACCCCAGTGTAGGATCCTCTCCCGATCAGGTACTGATACGAACGTCTTACCGGGACGGAGACGATTTAGACTCACGGGAGCCACCTGCATTACTCTGGCGGGACTGATGATGTGTTTCGGTTCCTCCTCGAGATCAGACACCAGAGAGGATCGGGACAAGGCGTCCGCCTTGATGTTTTTGTCAGCCGGGCGAAAATGAAGAATAAAATGAAAGCGAGCAAAAAACAAGGACCACCGAGCTTGGCGCGGGTTAAGTCTCTGGGCATGCTGGAGGTAAGCCAAGTTCTTGTGGTCAGTGTAAATCATTACCGGGTGAAGAACCCCTTCGAGCAGGTAACGCCACTCCTCCAATGCCAGCTTGATGGCCAATAACTCTCGATCTCCTATGGAATAGTTGCGCTCAGAAGAGGAGAAGAGTTTGGAGAAGAAGCCACAAGTTACCATTCTCCTGGAAGATGATTTTTGGGTAAGTACCGCTCCGGCTCCAGAGGAGGAGGCGTCAACCTCCAGGAAGAACTGCTTGTTGCCATCTGGGCGATGCAGCACCGGGGCGGAAGAGAAGGCCTGTTTTAAGGAAAGAAAGGCCTCCTCTGCTTCGGGCGGCCACTCTCTGGGATTAGTGCCCTTACGGGTGAGCGCGGAAATTGGGGCAGTCCGGGAAGAGAAGTGCAGTATGAAGAGGCGGTAGTAGTTGGCGAAGCCCAGGAACCGCTGAATGGCCTTCAACCCCTCCGGTCGGGGCCATTTCTCGATGGCAGACAGTTTCTCTGGATCCATTCGTAGGCCGGTCTGAGAAATAATGTAGCCCAAAAACGGAAGCGAGGTCTGCTCAAAGAGGCACTTCTCATATTTAGCGAAGAGGTGATTCTGCCTGAGCCTGAGCAGGACCTGACGAACATCCCTCCGGTGAGTCTGGAGATCCGGAGAGAAGACCAAGATGTCTTCCAGGTACACCACTACGCAGGAGTAGAGAAGGTCACGGAAGATGTCATTGACCAACTCTTGAAAGACGGCAGGAGCGTTACAGAGACCAAAGGGCATTACCAGATATTCATAGTGGCCGTCCCGGGTGTTGAATGCAATCTTCCATTCATCCCCTTGACGGATACGGACCAGGTTGTACGCCCCACGGAGGTCCAGTTTGGTGAAGATTCTAGCCCCCCTCAGACGATCAAATAATTCTGGAATGAGCGGAAGGGGGTACTTATTCTTCACCGTGATCTGGTTAAGGCCTCTATAGTCTATACAGGGACGGAGAGAGCTGTCCTTCTTTTTTACGAAAAAGAAGCCTGCTCCCGCCGGGGAGGTAGATTTCCGGATGAATCCCCTGGCCAAATTTTCCTCAATATATTCGGACATCGACTCGGTCTCGTCAGCGGACAATGGGTAAATACGCCCACGGGGAGGCGTAGTACCGGGTAACAGGTCGATAGGACAGTCGTATGGTCTATGAGGGGGTAATGTCTCTGCCTCCTTTTTATTAAAGACATCAGCAAATGACCAATAGGGAATCGGAAGTCCAGGTAGATTAGTTGGGGTAGGAGAAGGACGGACGGGATGAACAGGAACGAAACAAGTCTTATGACAGTCCTGTCCCCAGCGAAGGACTTCTCCGGTCTGCCAGTCAAGCACGGGTGCATGTCTCTGGAGCCAAGGTAGACCTAGTAAGAGGGCGTGAGAGAGTCCAGGCAGAACATGAAAAGAGATGCTCTCAGAATGCAGCATTCCCACCTGCAGAGTAATGGATTCGGTGATGAGTTGGATGGGATGTGGTAAGAGGCCCCCATCCACAGCAGCGACAGATAATGGTATAGCCAGAGGTTTGGTGGGAATGCGGTATTTTTCTACCAGGTCCTGTGAAATAAGATTCCCGGCCGCTCCAGAGTCAAGTTGGGCTAGTTCGAAAAAACGATTCTCCCCGCAGATAATTGAGACTGACAGCAGCAGAGATGGAGAGGATTTATTCTTGTCTAGGTCGACCTCTCTGAGCGAACCTAGACACAGGCGTTTCCCGACCTCTCCGGGCAGGTAAGGATCCGGTGCTCCTTACTGCCACAGTAGAAGCAGCTCCCCTCGGCACGGCGTAAGTCCTGCCGGGTTTTGACCATCTTGGTCTGGTCGACCTGCATAGGCTCAGGAGAGTGTACCTGGGGAGAAACGGAGGGAGTGACGGGTTTCTGAAAAGTAGGAGCTAGACGTGGAAACCTCCTCTCACGGGTGACTTCTTTGGCACGCTCCTGGAACCGTAGGTCAATCCGGGTGGCAAGAGTTATTAGGTCATCGAGAGAGGTAGGAATGTCTCGACCGGCGAGTTCATCTTTAATACGGCCGGACAGACCCTCCCAGAAGACAGATACCAGAGCGTCGTTATCCCAGGCCAGCTCCGAGGCAAGGGTACGGAACCGTATGGCATATTGGCCCACGGTGAGACTTCCCTGACGGAGGCGTAGCAGGGATGATGCGGATGAGGTCTTCCGTCCGGGTTCGTCGAAGACTTTCCGGAAAGCCGAGAGAAAGGCAGGCAAGTCGGACACCAGGGGGTCTCCTCTCTCCCATAGAGGATTTAGCCAGGCCAGGGCCTCCCCGGTGAGATGGGACATGATGAAGGCAATTTTGGCCCGGTCGGAGTTAAACTGATGGGACAGGAGTTCAAAGTGCAGGGTGCACTGATTTATAAAGCCCCGAGCCTGAGCGGAGTCGCCTCCGAAGCGAGGAGGTGCAGAAAGCCGGGGTCCGGGGTAGGATACCATAGTATTGGTGGGCAGCGGAGCTGCCGGATTGCGAGTCATGGCACTGGCGGTGGTTGCTGGTGGAGCAGTCAGAGTGTCCAGGCGAGAATTGACATTCCGCAGGTGACCCAGGATGGACTCCTGTTGGTACCTCTGACGGGACAGTTCATGACACAGGTCCGAGTGTGAGGGAGCATGGGTGCCACCGGGTTCCATGGCCCGAGCAAACTGTAACGGGTCTGGGAGGCGGAACCTCTGAGCTACTATACAAGGGGGCGGTCCTTGTAAGGGAGCGGGTGGCAACCAGGGAAGACGGGCAGGCAGTCACAGCAGGTGACCGGGGCAGTCTCTGGATGAACGGGCAGGAGGTCACGGCAAGTGACCGGGGCAGTCTCTGGATGAACGGGCAGAAGGTCACGGCCAGTGACCGGGGCAGTCTCTGGATGAACGGGCAGGAGGTCACGGCAAGTGACTGCGGGGCAGTCTCTGGGTAAAGGGTTGGTACGACCTGTGACGGCTGAGCCTCCAGGTAGGCTAGCAGGCAGATGGTAGACGTGAGCTCCCAGGTGAGCAGGCGAGAGTCTCTGGATAAGCGGGTGGTCACAGCATGTGACGGCGGAGCCTCCAGGTAGACAGGCAGCAGATGAGCGCTCCCAGGTGAGCGGGCAGGAGTCTCTGGACAGGCGGGTGGTCACAGCACGTGACGGCGGAGCCTCCAGGTAGACTAGCAGACAGGCAGCAGATGAGCGCTCCCAGGTGAGCGGGCAGGAGTCTCTGGACAGGCGGGTGGTCACAGCACGTGACGGCGGAGCCTCCAGGTAGGCTAGCAGGCAGGTAGCAGATGTACACTCCCAGGTGAGCGGACAAGCTGGTCCATAGACAGACTGACAGGAGTTGGAGGGCAGACCGTCGGACCTCAGCTAGCAGGCAGGTAGCAGAAGTGCGCTCCCAGGTGAGCGGGCAAGCTGGTCCTTAGACAGACTGACAGGAGTCGGTAGGCAGACCGTTGGACCTCGGGCTAGCAGGCAGGTAAGCGGAATATCAGACAGCAAACTGGCAGGAACCTGGCAGGTAACTGGCAACGGGACCTGAGGGCTGAAGCAGAGTAGTGAACAGTGCAACAACATTGCTCGGGCACCTCCATTTTGGAGGAGGTGCCTTATATATGGTGAAGTCCTCCGGCCATTGGCCGGGGACTCCTTAGGACGGCGTGCGTGGCCCCTTTAAGAGGGAGGGAGCACGCGCGCGCGCCCTAAGCACAGTGGCCGGGAAGGAGCACGCGTTGCCAGCAAAGCGGGAGGAGGACTCCGGGCTCGGAGCAGAGGGGTGAGGGGAACAGCGTCCCTGCCTAGCAGAGGGCAGGGACGCTGGCGCTACACATACCAGGATTGGGGGGTGAGAGGACCACGCATACCAGGATTGGGGGGTGAGGGGACCACGCATATCAGGATTGTGGGGTACCATGCATACCAGGATTTTGGGGTACCACGCATACAAGGATTGGGGGGGTGAGGGAACCACGCATATAAGGATTGCGGGGTAAGGGGACCATGCATACAAGGATTGGGGGTACCACGCATACAAGGATTGCGGGGTGAGGGAACCATGCAGACAAGGATTGGGGGGTGAGGGGACCATGCATACAAGGATTGGGGGGTGAGGGGACCACGTATACCAGGATGAGGGGCCAATGCATACCAGGATTGGGGGATGAGGGGTGCCATGCATACTCTTATTGCAGCAATGAGGGGTGCAAAGCATTCAGGGATCGGGACGATGAGGGGGGCCATGTATACCAGGATTTGGGCAATGAGGGGTGCCATGCATACCAGGATTGGGGTGATGAGTAGAGATGAGCGTTGTTCGACTCGAACTGTTCGCCAATCTCAAATTCGAGCTGTTTTGGTCGGTGTTCGAGCCGTTCGGCGAACACGAACGATTTGAAAAAAATTCGGCTGTTCGAGGTTATGTTCGGTAACTGTTCGTGTACCAAAATCATAACTGGATTTTTTCTCAGTAATGATGAAAATTAATGTTAATACGCAGTTTGAGTGTACAGCGGGGTGGGGGGAGGGGCAGGGGATGGATCTCTGCAGGAATAATGAAGATCTCCATTTTTTTTTCTCTTTCCCGCATTTACAGTGGGGAGGTGCAATCTGTCAGCCTATCAGCAGCGCACACACGGAGCGAAGTGCATTTTTTCACACAAGCAAGGGCATGTGTCATTGGCAGTGTATGTCACATGTCCTTGCCCTATAAGACCAAGCCATTTTGCCCGTCGCCACCATTTTCTCACTGCTGCAGCTGCGTGTTAGACGGCATCGCTGTTGCTGTGTGCGCTATACCTTGTTAATTTCAAGCCAATTTTGGCACAAATCTACAGATAGCTTGGGAGTAGGGAATAGTTGTGATTGCAGTCCTTTTAAGGACTAGGTTACAGCATTTCCTACGACTTTTATCAGGCAGGTCTGTGCTCTTAAATAGATAGATTGTGGGAGTAAAGACTAATTGTAATTGCAGTCCTTTTCAGGACTAGGTTACATCAGTTCCTATCAGTTTTTGTCAGGCAGGTCTGTGCCAGTGCTGTGCAAGTTTTTTTCACAGAATTTGGCTGAATCTAGCAAAGCTAATCCTTTTTGGCCTATTGCAGAGTGAGTTAGTCAGTGGAGTAGACTATCTGTGTTGCAAGATATACCACCTGTGTATAGAATACAAATTTTTTTACTGCACCTAGTGAAGTAAAATCTTTTGGGCATAGCATCATTCTATTAGTCCATCTATACTGACCTCCATCAGGTTGCAAATTGAATATAATTTTTTTCTGCATCTAGCTCTGAAAAAATATTTGGGCTTCTAGCAGTGTGTGGGACTTGCTCTATTAGTCCATCTATACTGACCTCCATCAGGTTGCAAACTGAATATAATTTTTTTCTGCATCTAGCTCTGAAAAAATATTTGGCTTTCTAGCAGTGTGTGGGACTTGTTCTATTAGTCCATCTATACTGACCTCCATCACGCTGCAAATTCAAAATAATTTTTTGTCTGCATCTAGCTCTGAAAAAATATTTGGCCTTCTAGCGGTGTGTGGGACTTTCTCTATTAGTCAATCTATACTGACCTCCATCAGGTTGCAAACTGAATATAATTTTTTTCTTCATCTAGCTCTGAAAAAATGTTTGGCCTTCTAGCAGTGTGTGGGACTTTCTCTATTAGTCCATCTATACTGACCTCCATCAGGTTGCAAATTAAAAATAAATTTTATCCGCATCTAGCTCTGAAAAAATATTTGGCCTTCTAGCAGCGTGTGGGACTTTCTCTATTAGTCCATCTATACTGACCTCCATCAGGTTGCAAATTAAAAATAATTTTTTGTCTGCATCTAGCTCTGAAAAAATATTTGGCCTTCTAGCAGTGTGTGGGACTTTCTCTATTAGTCCATTTATACTGACCTCCATCAGGTTGCAAATTCAAAATAATTTTTTGTCTGCATCTAGCTCTGAAAAAATATTTGGCCTTCTAGCAGTGTGTGGGACTTTCTCTATTAGTCCATCTATACTGACCTCCATCAGGCTGCAAATTAAAAATAATTTTTATCTGCATCTACGTCTGAAAAAATAATTGGCCTTCTAGCTGTGTGTGGGACTTGTTCTATTAGTCCATCTATACTGACCTCCATCAGGTTGCAAACTGAATATAATTTTTTTTCTGCATCTAGCTCTGAAAAAATATTTGGCCTTCTAGCAGTGTGTGGGACTTTCTCTATTAGTCCATCTATACTGACCTCCATCAGGTTGCAAATTAAAAATAATTTATATTTGCATCTAGCTCTGAAAAAATATTTGGCCTTCTAGCAGTGTGTGGGACTTTCTCTATTAGTCCATCTATACTGACCTCCATCAGGTTGCAAACTGAATATAATTTTTTACTGCATCTAGCTCTGAAAAAATATTTGGCCTTCTAGCAGTGTGTGGGACTTTCTCTATTAGTCCATCTATACTGACCTCCATCAGGTTGCAAATTAAAAATAATTTTTATCTGCATCTAGCTCTGAAAAAATATTTGGCCTTCTAGCAGTGTGTGGGACTTTCTCTATTAGTCCATCTATACTGACCTCCATGAGGTTGCAAATTAAAAATAATTTTTTGTCTGCATCTAGCTCTGAAAAAATATTTGGCCTTCTAGCAGTGTGTGGGACTTTCTCTATTAGTCCATCTATACTGACCTCCATCAGGTTGCAAATTCAAAAAAAATTTTTTGTCTGCATCTAGCTCTGAAAAAATATTTGGCCTTCTAGCAGTGTGTGGGACTTTCTCTATTAGTCCATCTATACTGACCTCCATCAGGCTGCAAATTAAAAATAATTTTTATATGCATCTACCTCTGAAAAAATATTTGGGCTTCTAGCTGTGTGTGGGACTTGTTCTATTAGTCCATCTATACTGACCTCCATCAGGTTGCAAACTGAATATAATTTTTTTCTGCATCTAGCTCTGAAAAAATATTTGGCCTTCTAGCAGTGTGTGGGGCTTTCTCTATTAGTCCATCTATACTGACCTCCATCAGGTTGCAAATTAAAAATAATTTATATCTGCATCTAGCTCTGAAAAAATATTTGGCCTTCTAGCAGTGTGTGGGACTTTCTCTATTAGTCCATCTATACTGACCTCCATCAGGTTGCAAATTAAAAATAATTTTTTGTCTGCATCTAGCTCTGAAAAAATATTTGGCCTTCTAGCAGTGTGTGGGACTTTCTCTATTAGTCCATCTATACTGACCTCCATCAGGTTGCAAACTGAATATATTTTTTTTCTGCATCTACCTCTGAAAAAATATTGGGCTTCTAGCTGTGTGTGGGACTTTTTTTATTAATCCATCTATACAGACCTCCATCATGTTGCAAACTGAATATAATTTTTTTCTGCATCTACCTCTGAAAAAATATTTGGGCTTCCAGCTGTGTGTGGGACTTGTTCTATTAATACATCTATACAGACCTCCATCAGGTTGCAAACTGAATATAATTTTTTTCTGCATCTACCTCTGAAAAAATATTTGGGCTTCTAGCTGTGTGTGGGACTTGTTCTATTAGTCCATCAATACTGACCTCCATCAGGTTGCAAACTGAATATTATTTTTTTCTGCATCTAGCTCTGAAAAAATATTTGGCCTTCTAGCAGTGTTTGGGAATTTCTCTATTAGTCCATCTATACTGACCTCCATCAGGTTGCAAATTAAAAATAAATTTTATCCGCATCTAGCTCTGAAAAAATATTTGGCCTTCTAGTAGTGTGTGGGACTTTCTCTATTAGTCCATCTATACTGACCTCCATCAGGTTGCAAATTAAAAATAATTTTTATCTGCATCTACCTCTGAAAAAATATTTGGACTTCTAGCTGTGTGTGGGACTTGTTCTATTAGTCCATCTATACTGACCTCCATCAGGTTGCAAACTGAATATAATTTTTATCTGCATCTAGCTCTGAAAAAATATTTGGCCTTCTAGCAGTGTGTGGGACTTTCGCTATTAGTCCATCTATACTGACCTCCATCACGTTGCAAATTAAAAATAATTTTTTGTCTGCATCTAGCTCTGAAAAAATATTTGGCCTTCTAGCAGTGTGTGGGACTTTCTCTATTAGTCCATCTATACTGACCTCCATCAGGTTGCAAATTCAAAATAATTTTTTGTCTGCATCTAGCTCTGAAAAAATATTTGGCCTTCTAGCAGTGTGTGGGACTTTCTCTATTAGTCCATCTATACTGACCTCCATCAGGCAGCAAATTAAAAATAATTTTTATCTGCATCTACCTCTGAAAAAATATTTGGGCTTCTAGCTGTGTGTGGGACTTGTTCTATTAGTCCATCTATACTGACCTCTATCAGGTTGCAAACTGAATATAATTTTTATCTGCATCTAGCTCTGAAAAAATATTTGGCCTTCTAGCAGTGTGTGGGACTTTCGCTATTAATCCATCTATACTGACCTCCATCAGGTTGCAAATTAAAAATAATTTATATCTGCATCTAGCTCTGAAAAAATATTTGGCCTTCTAGCAGTGTGTGGGACTTTCTCTATTAGTCCATCTATACTGACCTCCATCAGGTTGCAAACTGAATATAATTTTTTTCTGCATCTACCTCTGAAAAAATATTTGGCCTTCTAGCAGTGTGTGGGACTTTCTCTATTAGTCCATCTATACTGACCTCCATCAGGTTGCAAATTAAAAATAATTTTTATCTGCATCTAGCTCTGAAAAAATATTTGGCCTTCTAGCAGTGTGTGGGACTTTCTCGATTAGTCCATCTATACTGACCTCCATCATGTTGCAAATTAAAAATAATTTTTGTCTGCATCTAGCTCTGAAAAAATATTTGGCCTTCTAGCAGTGTGTGGGACTTTCTCTATTAGTCCATCTATACTGACCTCCATCAGGTTGCAAATTCCAAATAATTTTTTGTCTGCATCTAGCTCTGAAAAAATATTTGGCCTTCTAGCAGTGTGTGGGACTTTCTCTATTAGTCCATCTATACTGACCTCCATCAGGTTGCAAATTAAAAATAATTTATATTTGCATCTAGCTCTGAAAAAATATTTGGCCTTCTAGCAGTGTGTGGGACTTTCTCTATTAGTCCATCTATACTGACCTCAATCAGGTTGCAAACTGAATATAATTTTTTTCTGCATCTAGCTCTGAAAAAATATTTGGCCTTCTATCAGTGTGTGGGACTTTCTCTATTAGTCCATCTATACTGACCTCCATCAGGTTGCAAATTAAAAATAATTTTTATCTGCATCTAGCTCTGAAAAAATATTTGGCCTTCTAGCAGTGTGTGGGACTTTCTCTATTAGTCCATCTATACTGACCTCCATCAGGTTGCAAATTCAAAATAATTTTTTGTCTGCATCTAGCTCTGAAAAAATATTTGGCCTTCTAGCAGTGTGTGGGACTTTCTCTATTAGTCCATCTATACTGACCTCCATCAGGTTGCAAATTAAAAATAATTTATATCTGCATCTAGCTCTGAAAAAATATTTGGCCTTCTAGCAGTGTGTGTGACTTTCTCTATTAGTCCATCTATACTGACCTCCATCAGGTTGCAAACTGAATACAATTTTTTTCTGCATCTACCTCTGAAAAAATATTTGGGCTTCTAGTTGTGTGTGGGACTTGTTCTACTAGTCCATCTATACTGACCTCCGTCAGGTTGCAAATTGAATATAATTTTTTTCTGCATCTAACCCAGCCAATAGTTTTGGCCTAATACCACAGTTTGGCCACTCAGCTCTGCTCGGTTCCCATCCATTGTTTTTTTCTGCAAACATCTCCAGAGTTGTGAGTTAGTTAACCACCAAAATGAGTGGAAAAAGGCCTGCTGCTGGTGGAAAGTGGAATAGGCGTGTTGGGAAGGGGAAAAAAGGTTGTGTCCGTGGGGTAGGTGTTAAAGCAACAGTAACATCTGCAGAAGAAAGACCATCTTCCAGCCAAACTAAAATGTCTACTTCTTTTAGCGGACAATGTGATAAGATCCCTTTCTTACGGCCACGCCAATCACTACAAATTCCAGATGAGGCACAAAAACACCAGGTGCTTCAACGGATATCAAGTGCTCCTTTAAGTGGGCTCTCTTCCACATCAACTTCAACATCACAAATACTCCAGTCCTCAAAGGTGTCACCCCAATCGCACTTGCTTCCTCACAGCTCCCAAATCTCCAGCTGACCGTCTGAGTATGAGGTAGAACAGATGGTTGAGTCTGCAGAGCTGTTTACTCATACTATAGCCTGGGAATCAGAGGTCATCTTCAGCGCTTCTGTGAATCCAGACGAGGAAATGATCTGCACTGATGCCCAGAATCTTTGAGTCGGATCCAGGACCAGACGCAGAAGGTTCTGACCATAATGTAGACCCTCATTCCCAAACTGTAACTCCTGTTGGTGGAGACAATGAGGAAGACGATGATGAGACTCAAATACCTGATTGGAGCGACAACTTTAGTTTTTTGTCAGGGCAGGAACAGGTTGGCTCTGAGGACGACGGGTGTGATAACGCACAGGGTGATGATGATGAGGTTGGAGATCCCACTTACTGTCAACCCACAGTCAGCCAAGAGATGAGGTCAGCAGAGGAGGTGGAGGAAGATGCTAGTGACGACGAGGTCAGGTTGCGCCTTCCTGGACAGAGACGTAGTACTGGAAGCACATCAACAACTGCATCCTCAAACACAACTCTGCCTCTCACCACAAGTCGTGGTGGCTCTTCAGGTCGCATGGGTGCTAAGCCTTGCATAGCCTGGGCATTTTTTCAGATCGATAAAGATGACCCAACTCGTGTTATCTGTAACATTTGTCAGAAAAAGCTAAGTAGAGGCCAAAAAATACATAGTTTGAGTACTTCATGCATGAACCGGCACATGGACATGAAGCATAAGTTGCAGTGGGAAGCTCAGTGTGCTACAATGCGGCCTAGCCGGCCGGGCCAACCACCGTCTGCCATATCTTGTGCATCCGCGGCCTCTTCATCCTCTGTGACTGGGGGGACAGCAGTCACACCTGTTTTGGGGCGCAGACCTGCCACCTCTTTACCCGCAACAGCCAGCGTGATTGGCAGGTCATCATTTTCTTTGGAGGTGGTAACACCAGCTGGTGTTGAGCGCTGTCCGACATCAATAGCACCACCTTTGGATCAAGGCAACCTAACATGTCCGCCTGCATCTTCCTCACAGACCGGCAGTTTGCCGGGGACACCCTTATCAACCCCGTCTAAGCACAATAGCCAGCCCTCGGTCCCTCAGATGTGGACAAGTAAAAGACCATTTCCTCCAAGCCATGAGAAAGCTAAGAGGTTGAATTTCACCATCTGCAAGCTCTTGGCTACAGAAATGCTGCCTTTCCGCCTGGTGGACACAGAGGATTTTCGAGACCTTATGTCCGTCGCAGTGCCCCAGTACCAGATGCCCAGTCGGCACTACTTCTCATAGAAAGGTGTGCCTGCGCTCCACCCGCATGTCGCACACAACATCACCGCTTCTTTGAGAAACTCTGTGTGTGACAGGGTGCATTTCACCACAGACACTTGGACGAGTAGGCATGGACAGGGGCGTTACATGTCGCTGACTGGGCACTGGGTAACTATGGTGACAGCAGGACAAGGGGCTACTGTCCAAGTCTTGCCGTCCCCACGAGTTGTGCGTCAATCCTCTTTATGTCAAAGTTCCTCCACTGCTTCTGCCTCCTCAACCTCCTCTCGGTCTTCCACCTGCACCCAAAGCCTGTCTGGTCATGCCACAAGCTTTCTAACTGCGCAGAAGGGATCCTGCATACCTCCTTACTATGCTGGCAGTAGGGCTCAACGTCATCAGGCGGTTTTTACTTTGAAATGTCTGGGAAATGTGAGTCACACAGCTGAGGAGTTGTGGTCAGCTCTGGAGAACCAATTTCATGAATGGTTGTCTCCACTGGACCTGAAACCAGGGAAGGCCGTGTGCGACAATGCTGCAAACCTGGGTGCGGCCCTTCGCCGGGGCAATGTCACACACGTGCCTTGTATGGCTCACGTGTTGAACCTGGTTGTCCAGCAATTTTTAGCCCACTATCCCAGACTAGATGGCCTTCTGCAGAGGGCACGGTCGCTGTGTGCTCACTTCCGCCGTTCGCATCCCGCAGCTCAGCGACTTACATCTCTACAGAAGTCGTTGGGCCTGCCACTTCACCGGCTAAAATGCGATGTGCCTACCCGGTGGAATTCAACTCTGCACATGTTGCAGCGACTGTGGCAGCACCGACAAGCCCTGGTGCAATACGTTCTGACGTATAGCCTGGGTCAACGAGATCCAGAGGTGGGGCAAATCACGCTGGAGGAGTGGTCTCAGATCAGGGACCTATGCACCCTTCTGCACAGTTTTGAAATGGCGACGAAGATGTTTAGTGCTGACGATGCCATTATCAGCATTACTTTTCCGGTGATTTACATGCTGGAGCACATGTTAAACAGAATTCGGAGTCAGGTGGTGGCACAAGAGGAGGTGGAGGAAGTAGAGGAGGAGGAGTTGTATGCGGAAGGGCTAACATCTGCAAGGTCCAGACGGTCGGCAGCACCAAGGCGGCAGGCATGTGAGGGTGGGGGAGATGGTTTTATCAGGGCGCATGGTAGCAGCCAAACTAGTGAGGAAGGTGCAGGAGCCCAGGAAGAAGTGGAGGACGAACTGATGAAAGACTCATCAGATGAGGGAGACCTTGATCACATTTCTGTTGTGCGAGGTTGGGGGGAGAGGACAGAGGAAGGAAGCATGATTGTTACCTCGCCACCAACACAACAGGGACTTGGTGCTCCTGGATGCGCAACACACATGAGTGCCTTCTTGCTGCACTACCTGCAACATGACCCTCGAATTGTGAGAATTAGAAATAATCCTGACTACTGGGTTGCCACACTGTTAGATCCCCCGTACAAAAGTAAATTTGCAGAAATTATTCCTGCCATAGAAAGGGATGCACGCATGCAGGAGTATCAGCAGAGACTGTTGCAGAATCTTACATGTGCTTTTCCACAAAACACCAGTGGTGCACGTAGTGAATCTCACAGTTCCAACTTGCCAACCGTGGGACCGTCAAGTGTTCAGCACTCAAACCGTAACAGAACCACAGTATCTGCAGGTAACATCAATTTTGCGGAATCATTTCACCACTTTTTTAGCCCATCCTTTGCAAGGCCACAGGAGACAAGAAGTCTGACACATAGTCAACGCCTAGAGACGATGGTACAGGAGTATCTCCAAGTAAACATTGAAGCCATGACTGTGTCACTGGACCCTTGCTCTTTTTGGGCTTCCAATCTGGATAAATGGCCGGAGCTAGCCACTTACGCCTTGGAGATCTTGTCATGCCCCGCAGCCAGCGTTCTGTCTGAACGTGTGTTCAGCGCTGCTGGTGGTGTGCTGACAGATAAGCGCACGCGGCTCTCAACTGATAATGTAGACAGACTCACGTTCATAAAGATGAACAAATCATGGATCCGAAACGACTTTTCTACCCCTGTGTCATCCTGGGGAGAGTAAAAGCTTGATGATTGGTTAAAATCACCCTACCAACCGTTTTAAGCTTTCAAATTACTAATCATGTTTATCTGTATCTTGGCTGGAAAATAATTTGGGCTTTGTAGCAGTGTGCAGCACTGATTCTATTAGGCCATCTATAATAAGCTCCACCACATTTAAAATTACTAATCATGTTTATCTGTATCTTGACTGGAAAATAATTTGGGCTTTGTAGCAGTGTGCAGCACTGATCCTATTAGGCCATCTATACTAAGCTCCACCAGATTTAAAATTAATAATAATTTTTAGCTGCATCTAGCCCGGAAAATAATTTTGGGGCTCCGAGATGCGCAAGACACATAAGTGCCTTCTTGCTGCACTACCTGCAACATGACCCTCATATTGTCAGAATTCGAACTAATCCTGACTACTGGGTTGCCACACTCTTAGATCCCCCAAACTTTTCGATCAACCTTTTCATTTTAATAAAGACCAAAAAAAATGGTCATTTTTGAAATTATAAGCATTAGCAGGTTATTAGAAACTGAAATCAAACAGTTTTCAACTCAAAACTTTATTCTAGGTGATGTTACATTTTCACATAGGACCCCTTGTTCGAAAGGAGCTTCTGAACTCTCTCGTCCATTGAATTTGTCAGGTTTTGGATGGTTTCTGCTTCAATTGTTTTGCATGAGGACAGAATACCCTCCCAGAGCTGTTGCTTAGATGTGAACTGCCTCCCGCCATCATAGACACTCCTTTTGATGATGCTCCAGAGGTTCTGAATGGGGTAGAGGTCAGGGGAGCATGGGGGTCACACCATAAGTTTGTCCCCTTTTATGCCAATATCAGCCAGAGATGCAGATGTTTTATGTGCAGCATGAGATGGTGCATTATCATGAAAAAACATTAACAATAAAAAAAAGGATCTTGCTGTGAAATACACGGTTCTTCTTCTTGAACCATGGCAGGAAGTGCTGTTTGAGAAAATCCACATACATTATGGAGTTCATCTTTAGCGCCTTCAGGGATCATAAAGGGGCCGACAATCTCTCTCCCCATGATTCCAGCCCAAAACATTACTCCACCTCCTACTTGTTGGCGCTGTAGCCGTGTTTGCGTGGGGTGTCCATCAACCAGCCATCCTCCGCTCCATCCATCTGGACCATCAAAACAACAAAACAGTTTTGAAATCAGTCTTCATGTAATGTTTGGCCCACTGGAGCCGTTTCTGTTTGTGTGAAGTGGATAGAGGAGGTCGACAGGATGGCGTATGCACAGCTGCAAACCTCTGAAGGACCCTGCATCTTGTTGTTCGGGGGACGTTGGAGGCACCAGCAGCTTCAAAAACTTGTGTGCTGCTATGACAAGGCTTTTTTGCCGCTGCTCTTTTAACCTGACGTAATTGCCTGTAGGAAAAAGTCCTCAATTTGCCCTTATCAGCACGCACACGTGTGTACTGTGAATCAGCTACATACTTCTTGATTGCCAAGACACTTCATCCTGATCATCGCACAATGTTGATTGTAGTCATGCCTTGACCTAAACACTCCACAATTTGTTGCTTCTCAGCAGCCGACACATCCTTTTTCTTTCCCATTTTGGCAGAAAATGTAGGCTGCTTAATAATGTGAGACAGCCTTCTTAAGTAGTCTTGCCTTTCATTGGACACACCTGCCAAACTTATTAGCACAGGTGTCTGCAATTGCTTACAGTGATATAAAGAGCCCTGACACACATCACCATCAATGAGTTTAACTGACAAACAAACAAATTCTTCCCTTATCACTCCTAAACACTTTTTGCATAATAATTTGGAACACAGTGTACATGTGCTTTTCCACAAAACACCAGTGGTTCACGTAGTGAATCTTACAGTTCTAACTTGCCAACCGTGGTCTGTATGGAGTTGTTCAATAAAGGGCCCAAAATTAAGATAACATAGATGGGAGAGGTCTCTATGAATAGGAATTCCTAAGTATTTGATACCCTGTGAGGGCCAGGCAAAGGGAAAGTTGGACTGGATGGAATCCTATATGGATTGGGGGAGGGAGACATCGAGGGCCATGTAACAAAGTAACAAATTTGACCATGTAACAAAGTAATCTATTTCAGCCATAACAGCATGGATGGATATATGTGATTGAGTGATATATACTAGGACATCATCAGCAAATAGAGAGCACTTGTACTCGGTGCCTCCCACCTCAATCCACCTAATATTGGGGTTATGGCGAATTGATGAGAGCAGGTGCTCCGTCACTAGGATGTATAAGAGAGGGGACAGAGGACATCCCTGCCTTGTCCCATTGGTGATTGTGAAAGGTGATGAAAATGTTCTGATGCACCCCCTTGGCCTTGGGACACCCGGAGCCGGACCCTTTTTGGTGGATGCTGGTGGTTGTAGTCTTCGTGGCGGCGACCCGGTTTCGTGGCTCAGAGTGGTCAAACCAGTGGCGGAACTATTTATGTGGTTTTGATGTTTAACACTAGGACTACTGGACTCGTGACCCCGCCTAGAACTACTGAAAGGAGTCATTTTGACTTCTTGCTTGTTTTCGTTTATTTTTAGAGTTTCATTTGTGGTTATTTATTAATAATTATATTTTTTGTAATGTATTATTATTGTGAGATCCAACAGTAATGCTTTTGATTGTTTTTTTCTGCTTTTCTTATTTTTCTACAGAAAATAACAATAATTATAATAGACGTTTTTCAAACATTTTTTTTTATTCAAGTGCACACATATAAACAACAACTGAAGAACAAAAAGCAGAGAAAATGTAGGTGGAGGAGCATAAAAATGAAAATATGGCGCAGAATTCACCTTCTAAACATTTGGTGTTTCGCATTTTAGGCATTGCCTTTGATTTATGGCAGTACATTGCCCACAAAAAGACTTACCACAAGTCTTACAATTTCCGACAGATCTATTTTTCTTGCACTTTTCTTTGATCTGGCAAAATTTTGTTTGAACCATCACTTCTGAGCATGTAGAAACTTGGGACGTGGAACCCTTTTCCCTATCTGTGACATAAGGACCACTTAACTCTCTCACAAGCGTTTGCAAAAATGCCTTGCGTGACATTTTTTGGTGGGTAATCTCCTTGAATATTATCCATGCATTTATACCCGCAAAGTCTAAGGCATTTTCAAATGCATGAACAGGCCATCTCCTTGTGCATGTACGTGTGGTATATTTTCGTGCCATCTGATCCACTACATCTACTCCATATTTTTTTTCATTGTAAAACTTTACCGTTTCTGGAGTTTTTTTAGCGGAATCAGACGCAACAACAACATCTGGATGGACGGAACTCAAAATGACAACATTTTTGTTGGGCTTTCCTTGATATACTGTAACTGTAAAATTGTCTTCATTTCTAAACACTTTAGTGTTGTACAATTCCTCTTTCATGGATTTTATTTCTTTAGGCACTTCTCGCCTTATCTTGTTCAGTGTTCCCACGATGGTTGTTCCTTTGCTTTTTAGCTGTTTAGCTAATTTTACTGAAGTAAAATAATTATCGGTTGTAACATTGCGACATTTTTTCAAAAACGGGTCCAATAACTTCATTACCACGTGGTCAGCTAAACGGTCCTCAGCACGGCGTGTGTCATCTTTGCCTAGATAAGGGAAGCCATTTGCCAGATATTTGCTCCTCTTATCAACAGCTAGCCAATATTTGTGGCCATATTTATCTGGTTTGGAAGGCATGTACTGCGTGAATGGACACCTAGTTTTGCTTGGGAAAAGTTGCTCATCCACCATTATGTATGGGCCAGGTTTGTAACACGCAATACAATTTTCAATAAACCTGTCCCACACAGTAGAAAATAGAGCAAAGTTGTCCGTTTGCAGTCTCTCCGATCGAGTAGATTTCTCATCAAATCTGAGAAACCTCATAATTTCAACAAAGCGGTCCCTAGACATTGTCGCTTTGCAAAACGGTATTCCCCAGTCATTACACCAAATACTGCTAATCAAGTGACGGTTCGTGCCAGATATTCCACGAGCATAGAATATCGCAATGAATGCATCTAGCTCCTCATCAGATAGAGTTTGTTCAGCGTTACACAATAATACAAGCAGGTAAAACACAAGGAAAATGTGAAAAGTTGACATGTAAATTGAACTACATCTATATGAACATCAGGGTAAATAAGACAGAGTGAAAAAATAATGCACAAAACTTTATAGCAACATTTAGTGACAAAAGGACCTCAAAATAGAGTAGGGAGTCAAAATGACTCCCTTCAGTAGTTCTTGGTAAATTTTGAAAAAAACGCGCAAATTTTTCACCAAAATTATTTATTCTCACAAAATCTTTTTTCACATCATATTTGAGGAAAAATCACTGAGTTTCAAGCCGGAATTCTGAAAAATGTAGTCACAGAAGAGAAATAAAAAACGAAAGGAGTCAAAATGACTCCATCAGTAGTTCTAGTGTTAAATGTCCGACTACGCCACCCGTGGATTGCGGTCAGAGTGAACCGCCGCTGCAGGGCAGACCGCTGAGGCTGGTGTTGTGGGTGTAGCAGAGCGTAGCATAACTCCCCACGGGAGGAGTATAGCCTCAGGGCAGTGTATGTGGTGGATGGGGGTGATGGTGCAGGGCAGCAGCAGTAACGACACGGAGTCAGTGATGCAGTCCAGGGCCTTTACTCACAGTTCTTATTATCCAGACCACGTCTGCAGGTAACGGCTGCCCACGTCGTACTGTGCTCACCAGGTGAGGGGCTCAGACAACTCCCAGATAACTTTGGAGCGCTTCACAGGACCCCCTTTGTGTGTCCTTTGTCTGGCCTTTCTTACCAACCCTTCTGTCCGGCTGCCTCGGGCCTCCTCTTGGTAAACTTGGCGCCAGTTTACCTGACCCTATGTGGTGCCTTCCTAGCGGGTGTAGCGAGGGGCTGCGCCACATAAAATGTCACAGCCTCCGGTTTCTAGCTGAGGGTCGTTTCCTGCCTCCACTAGTTTCGGGGACCGGTCTCCCCCTTTGGCCTGACCCCTCCACGCAGGTGGATTCGGGCGTGCGGTGGTGACTCGCCCGTTCGCACCCCTGGGATCCCTTCATTCCTCGTTCCTGGAGCCTTCTCCGCTCCTCTTCCTTCCTTCTCCCTCTTCCAGGCCTGGGCCTCTGTTACTAGGCCCGCCTCCGGAGCAGAGCTCATGCAGAGCCCCTGCTCCCTGCCACTTCTGCTCAGACTTCTCTGCACTGAACTAAGATGGTGCCCACCTTTTATACTCCCTTCTCAATGCACCCAGGAACTGCTTCCTCCCTGCTCCTGCACTACAGGGTTCCCCTTCCTCAGTGTTCCCTCCCTCCCCTCCAGCCAGAGACAGAGACTGTCGTGCCCATCTCAGAGGCATATTGGTCGCCCTTCCCCACGGCAATGTGGTGTAATGCATGCAGGTGTCGGGTCCTGATCCACAGTCCATCCTTACCTGAGAGTGAGATATCACACCTCTGGGTGAGGTGCAATACCTCTGTAGCAACTGAGCCCTCAGGGTGCTACAGTTCCATTTATCTTCAGCCTAGGTGACGTATTGTGATACAGGGCCGTGATTTTGGCTATAAAAGGGTCCCCTAGACCCCTACCCCAAGCTTTTTAAGAGAATCATATATGGCGTGCCAGGAGACTCTATGGAATGCTTTCTCAGCATTCAACGAGAGTATCTAATTACAAATTTTTAACTGCATCTAGCCCAGGAAATACTTTGTGCCTAGTAGCAGTGTCTGCTAGTCAGCGGATTATCCCGGCTGTTAAGCAAGCTACACCACCTGTAGTTTGGACACTTAATTTTTTCAAAGGAAATGCTTCGGGACCACGGGATACTCAGTGAAGAGCATCAGGAGGCACCCCAAGGCATAGGGGCTGGGACTGGCAGTAGGATGCCTTGCGGTGGACAGCCGAGCTCGATCCTTATAAAAGCTTTTTAACTGCAGCAGCTTTAGTGGACGCTACTGGAGCTGGAATTACGCGGCTGCTGGCATGAGACTTGCCCTCCAATAGATCCTTGTAAATGGATTTAAAGTGTATTCATTCAAATTAGAGAGACAATTTAAATTAAAAAGCTTACAGCTGCCTCCACCACAGGGGGGCTCGCTCGACCCACCAGCGGACAGGCACCAGTATTGGGAGAGGGGGGCTGGCCGTCAGGGTTCACCGCGGCTCTGGCACAAACCCGGCGACACGGAGGTGGCACGGGCAGGAGCGGACTGAACGTGTCGGCTTCTCACTTTTTGGATTTTAGAAGGGCATGACATGCCTATATCTGTGTCTCCCCCTCCTTTTACTCCTCCACCTCTTTTCTTTTCGCATGACTATATGTACTTGTCACTTTTCCATGTGTTAGTTGTGTCTTCTGAGCAGTTTGTCAGCTTTTGGACACCTTTGAAGGTGTTTTCTATGTGTTTCTATGTGTTTTTGTTTGCCTACCATTGGTTTTAACGGTGTTCGAAGGTATTCGACGAACAGTTCGACGAACAGTTCGGCGAACACACGGGTGTTCGACGAACCTAACCGAACTCGAACACTACGGGGGTGGCTCAACACTAGTGATGAGGGGTGCCATGCATTCCAGGATCGGGGAGATGAGGGGTGCCATGCATACCGGGATCGGGGCGATGAGGGGTGCCATGCATACCAGGATTGGGGTGATGAGGGGTGCCATGCATTCCGGGATTGGGGCGCTGAAGGGTGCCATGCATACCGGGATTGGGGCGATGAAGGGTGCCATGCATACCGGGATTTGGCCGATGAAGGGTGCCTTATGTATTTGTACATTCTAGGTCTCCTATTTTGAGGCATGTGTATATATTTATGTACATATATATATATATTGTCCTTATTTTGTCCTTTTCTTGAGATTCTGTTCTTTGGTGCTTACTAGTGATGAGCGAGCAGACTCGCAAGTACTCAGTACTAGCCCCAGCATCTCAGTACTCGAGATGCTTGGAGCTCGACAAGTACTTGAGAGATGCTCAGGCGGATGCTCGGGTCCTCTCCCTGCATGTTTGGTGCTCTTTAGAGCGCCAATCAACATGCAGGGATTGCTTTCAACTCACTGTAATGCCGCAGCCATGTTGGTTGTGGCATTACAGTGATTGGCTGTCCACACAGCGTCATCAGGTCTATATCAGACCTGGCGCGCTGTGCTCGACAGTCTACTCCGCAATCAGGAAGTGTAGGGAGAGGTGCTGCTGAGCTGGGGAGAGATTTGGTTGTTTATTAGGTAGTGTAGGGCGAAAACAAGTACATTACACATATTCATCTCAACAAACAGTCCTTCTGCGGACTAATCCATCTGCAGAGATATCAGGCAGGCAATGTATATAGGCAGGCAGTGTATATAGCTGACTGCAGTGCATATAGCACAAGAGACTCAATTCCAGTTCTGCCTTCTGCTGCTGTTATACATTTCAAGACAAAGCCCCAGGTCTCAGGGGCCAGGAATAATTTTTTTGGATCTTAATCCTCATTATTTGCTTAAAAAGCAATCAAGAGAACACCATTTTTCTGCGCCATTTGCTTGTTGGCACTGCAGAATACAGCTAGGTCCTTTCCATATTACAGTGCTAAAAATCCAGCTATTTAAAACTGTGGTTTGTCCATCACACGGATCACATATAATTGTGCTGAAAACACTGCCATTTTTGGCCTCCAATCAAATTTTTTTTCAGTGTATCAGCAAACTTTTTGGCACTGGTTTGCTGTTCAAAATAGTTACCTACAGTCCATGTATTTAAAACTGTGGTTTATCCGTCACATGGATCACATATAACTTCGCTCCAAATTATGCCGTGAGTGTGGAAGATATTGTCCTCCATTTAAAATGGGCAAGGCGCGTGGCAAGGGATGGGCAACTGGATGTGATGGTGATGGTGCATGCAGAGGCTAAGGCCGAGGCCATGGGCAAGCTAAAATTGTGCCACAACAAACACCCACATCTTCTCACCCGACCTTCCTGTCCCAATTCCTAGGGGACCACAGCACACCACTTTCTCTCTCCCCCATCTGCTGTCTTCTCCTCTCATGTGATCTCTTCTTTGACCTGTGTACCCCATGTCATGGTCTCTCACTCCTGCTCTGTTATGTATGGCGCTGTACATAAGAGAAAAATTTGCTTGTGTTACTAACATGACCTATCACATGATCTATCAAATGGGATCATGTGACATGTCACGTGATACATCTGGTATCTGGGGGGGCCCAAGCCTTCTAAACTGCCCAGGGCCCTGACTACTCTTAATCCACCCCTGCTTAGACCCCTTGTGAGACCATATGCTGGTGCAGTTGGGCCTGGGTTCCCCCTAATGAAGGACAATGCCAGACCTCATGTGGCTGGAGTGTGTCAGCAGTTCCAGCAAGATGAAGGCATTGAAGCTATGGACTGGCCTGCCCGTTCCCCAAACCTGAATCCAATTGAGCACATCTGGGACATCATGTCTTGCTCCATCCACCAACGTCACATTGCACCACAGACTGTCCAGGAGTTGGCGGATACTTTAGTCCAGGTCTGGGAGGAGATCCCACAGGAGACAATCCACAACCTCATCAGGAGCATGCCTAGGCATTGTAGGGAAGTCATACAGGCACGTGGAGGCCACACACAATACTGAGCCTCATTATGACTTGTTTTAACCCCTTAAGCCCCGGAGCATTTTTCGTTTTTGCATTTTCGTTTTTGCTCCCCTTGTTCCCAGAGCCATAGCGTTTTTATTTTTTGGTCAATATGGCCATGTGAGGGCTTATTTTTTGCAGGACGAGTTTTACTTTTCAACGCCATTACTAGTTTTACCATATCCTGTACGGGAAAAAGGGAAAAAAATTCCAAGTGCGGTAAAATTGCAAAAAAAGTGCAATACCACAGTTGTTTTTTTTTTTTTTTTTTTACCACGTTCACTGAATGCTAAAAATCACCTGCGCTTCTCATTCTACAGGTCATTACGAGTTCATAGACACCAAACATGTATAGGTTCTTTTATATTTAAGTGGTGAAAAAAAATTCCAAAATTTGGTAAAAAAAAAAAATAAAAAAATAGCGCCATTTTCTAAGACCCGTAGCGTCTCCATTTTTCGTGATCTGGGGCTGGTTGATGGCTTGTTTTTTGCGTGCCGGGCTGACGTTTTTATTGATAACATTTGGGGTAGATCCGATGTTTTGATCGCCCGTTATTGCATTTTATTGCAATTTTGCGGCGACCAAAAAACGTAATTCTGGCGTTTAGAATTTTTTTCTCATTACGCCGTTTACCGATCGGATTAATTCTTTTCTTATGTTGATAGATCGGGTGATTCTGAACGCGGCGATACCAAATATGTGTATGTGGTTTTTTTTTTATATATATTTTATTTTGAATGGGGCGAAAGGGGGGTGATTTAAACTTTTATATTTTTTTATTTTTTTTAATATTTTTAAAAACTTTTTTTTTTTACTTTTTGCATGCTTCTATAGTCTCCATAGGAGACTAGAAGCAGCAACTATCCGATCGTCTCTGCTACATACAGGGGACGAGCAGGTCCCCTGCATGCAGCAGAAATGGTCCTGTGCTATGAGCGCCGACCACTAGGTGGCGCTCATAGCGACAAGATGATGACAACCACAGGCGTCTGCTGCAGACCCTGGGTTGTCATGCACGCCCATCGGCGACCCGCGATCACGTGACAGGGTCGCCGGTGGGCGGGGCTTATGACACGCTACCCGGAAGCGCGCGTTAAATGCTGCTGTTGGAGATTGACAGCGGCATTTAACATGTTAACAGCCGCGGGTGGATCGCGATTCCACCCGCGGCTGTTGCGGGCACATGTCAGCTGTAAGAATCAGCTGACATGTGCTCCGTTCAGTGAGGGCTCAGCGCAGCAGCCCTCACTGAACGGGCAGTACGCAAATATGCGTACTAATACGTCCCCGGTAAGTACATCAAAGTTGGATCAGCCTGTAGTGTGTTTGTCCACTTTAATTTTAGGGGTGACTCCAAATCCAGGCCTCTGTTGGTTAATAAATTTGATTCCCATTGATGATTTTTGTGTGATTTTGTTGTCAGCACATTCAACTTTGTACAGAACAAAGTATTCAATTAGAATATTTCATTCATTCAGATCTAGGATGTGTTATTTAAGTGTATCCTATTTTTTTTGTGCATTGTATATATGTTGTGAAATACTATAACTAACTATAAACAAGCAAATCTCTCCCTAGCTCAGCACCACCTCTCCCTACTCTGCCTGATTCCGGAGTAGACTGTGACAAGCATAGCGGCGCCAGGTCTTATATAGACCTGATGACTCTGTGCAGCCAGCCAATTACTGTAATGTCACAGCCAACATGGCTACGGCATTACAGTGTGTGGCAGGCAATCCCTGCATGTTTATTGGCTCTATAAAGAGTGCCAAACATGCAGGGAGGGGATCCAAATTCCCCCCCGAGCAACCTTGAAATACTCGAGCATTCCAATTTGTTTGAATCGAACAACGAGTACCCAAGCATTTTATTGCTCGCTCATCACTAATTGTATTAATTGTTAGCGTTATGTTTACTGTGTTCCTAAATGTACATATACACTGCATAAATGGTACTGCTAATGCCCACTATTTCTAATTCGCAGTTTTAGAATATAAACTTATTTTTCTTTTTTAACTTAACAGTGAAGACAATCTAATAACTCAACCAAGAAGTTAACTGTAGAGAAAAGGTTTAGAAAAATTTGATAAAATTCCAGGGAAAGAAATATATTTCAGTTTCATTTCAATTTATTTACAGTTTGGAGCTTGGCAAAGACCTTGGGTTGAACCTTTAAGATGTCTAGTACATGCCAAATCATCTTGTGTGCTGTAAATTGTGAAAACACCTTCTCCAAAGATGGATTATTTTCATTAATCTATCATTTTCTCCCATCAGTTATGATTACTGCACTTCAAAATGACAAGAGGTGCTCAACATAATTTGTGGAGGTAGATAAAATGCACAATAGTCTTTTCCCAAGTTTCATTTTTCACAGTTATGTTAACACCTTTGCTTGCTTGCACAATGAACATTACTGTATGTAATATATGTGGTATAAACTGAACTAACCTGAAAAATGAAGAATGTATCAGGCATCTTGGTAACTTCACTGCTTTTACTCAAAGTAAGATTTACTTACAAGTATTTGTGTGAGTTCATTTATGGAATTACTGAATACAAATGAATCTTTCTGCTTCATATTCTTGGATACCCAGCAGAAATGTGTGGATCGATTTGTGGAGGATGTGTGAGATCGACTCAAATTTCCTGAAATTCGCAGTTTGATTTGAATTTGAACATTTTGAGTTCCTATTTAAGATTTGTAAATAATAACTTGCCCGCCACCTTTTCCTGCACTACTGAAGCATCATAACACAGACAAACATCATTTTGTATTGCTGCGAAGGCTTCCCAATGTCACCCTGAAGCCGTGACATCGTACAGGTTATATCATACCTTGTATACTAGTGGTCAGAGCCTGGGCAATCAGAAATCAATGGTTCCCAGTGAATACAGTTTGTATGGTAGAGTCTATCTCCATAGTCACTGGCTAAGTCTTTCTCTTCTGCAGAGTGTAAGGTCTTATGGTCAGTGAGCTATTCTATCTCCTGTAGGGTTTAAGCTCTTAGGGCCATTGTGGTCCTCTCTTACTCTCTCACCCGTAAAGTGTAAGCTCTTATGATCAGCAGGTTCCTCTCTCCTTTAGAGTGTAAGCTCTTATGGTAAGTGGGTGCTCTCTTTCTCGCCTGTAAAGTGTAAGCTCTTATGGTTAAAAAGGTTCACTCTCTCCTCTCCCCCATGTGTATTTTATGAGCAAATATAAGCTTGTATTGAAATTCTCGCAATTTTATTCTCCGTGAATCTAATGTTTTTCATTTTTTTCTAGTACCCAATAAAGTGGAATTCACCAGAATGATATCAAATGTAAAAAGAAAATGATAAAATAAGGCCATACTTACAAATAGCGAGTCACAATACCAATATATTGCAGGATGCATACAGGCCCTAATCATAAGAGTTGAAGGCACCATTACATTTACCATCCATGGGAGAGGGGTTGCATAATTCTATATGTGCACACAGATGAGACTGATATAAGGTGTTAGTCACACGTGTAGTGCATCATGCAAACTTACAGCCTGTTGGTCACGCCCATACTGCTAGATTAAGTGGGTTGCCCAGCACTGTATAAATACACTCCACAAAGACAAAACAACCTTTTTCTCCCAACCAACATTACAGGGCCTGGCTGCATCCCATAAAGGTGAAAAAATACGTGGAGTATTAGTTGATATTATGGCCAAAATACGCAAAGGTCCTCATTGTCTTGCAAGTCCCTACACTAAAATGAAAAGTAATTCACTGAAAAAGGACATCAAATAAAAAAAACCATCACATTACACAGTAAAAAAAGATCATGCTTACCTGTCATGAGCGAGCGCAAAAAGGCTCCGCTGCTTGTTACTCATAACGAGCTTTCCGTTATGCTTGAGTGCTCGTCTCCAGTAACGAGTATGATGGAAGTCAATGGGAACTCAAGCATTTTGCCAGCATACCTTCCCAGTAGGTCTTAGTGGCATTAAAACTGCTGAATTGGATAGAAAAAGTGCTCAAATGGAATTAGAACAGCATGCAGAAGATGCTTGGACACATCTCTGATTCTCAGGTTTCTTCTGGGAACAATGTTGTCAGAGTTTTATGCCAGTTTTACAGGCTGGAAATAAAACTGACAAATCTGAAGCAAATATGAATTTTATAGGAAAAAATGTTAGGAAATATTATTTTCTGTAAAATGACTTGTATATAGGGCAAAAAAAAAGAGAGAAAAAAAAAACTTCCTCCTCCTCTTAGACTAAGCACTCACTCCATCTGTTAGGAAAATCTGCCATGGATGGAATTGTCCTCCTCCGGTTTCCAGACTTCCCTGCCGGTCTGTCTGAGCTGGGGGTGAAGCTATGGGGCACTTGGTTCGTGCAACTACACATGGTGATATCTCATGTGTGGAAGTTGTGAGTGATGTGGGAACTCGGGATGCTGGGCTTCCCACTTTTTTCGCAGCCCAGGAGACATGGGATGCTGTGTCTCCCTGTTGCCAGGCAACACAGAATGCTGCCTTGTCTGCTGTAAGCCAATTGTGGGAATGTATGCACCCTGCTGAAGGGGCCAGTTTGTCGGTCATGCTATTCACACTGGGTCTCTGTATAGAATAATATAAGTAAATTACAGGCCTGCTATTTAAAACTGGGGTTACCTGTCAGACATATCACATACAACAGTGTTCCAAAATCAGCCATTTCTGCCTTCCATTTTGTTGCAGTGTGTCAGTGAAGCTACTCACACTAGGTCTCTGTGTAGAATAGTATTAGTAAATTAAAAGCCTGCTATTTAAAACTGTGGTTCTCTGTCAGACATATCACATATAACAGTGTTCCAAAATCAGCCATTTCTGCCTTCCATTTCAACGTAGTGTGTCAGTCAAGTTATTCACAATAGGTCTCTGTGTAGAATAATATCAGTAAATTACAGGCCTGCTATTTAAAACTGGGGTTCTCTGTCAGACATATCACCTATAACAGTGTTTCAAAATCAGCCATTTCTGCCTTCCATTTCGTTGCAGTGTGTCAGTCAAGCTATTCACACTAGGTCTCTGTGTAGAATAATATTAGTAAATTACAAGCCTGCTATTTAAAACCGTGGTTCTCTGTCAGACATATCACATATAACTGCGTTCCAAAATCAGCCATTTCTCATGAATGTGGAAAATATTGTCCTCAATTTAAAATGGGCAAGGTGCGTGGCAAGGGACGGGGAATTGGATGTGATGGTACATGCAGACTCCGAGGCCGAGGACGTGGCCGTGGGCAAGCTGAAATTGTGCCACAACAAACACCCACATCGTGTCGATCGACCTTCCTTTCCCAATTACTAGGGGACCACAGTACACCACTATTGAACCCAGAGCAGTGTCAAAAGGTTGTTGGTTGGATAGCAGATAATGCTTCCAGTCAATTTGCCACCACCACCCTGTCTACCACACGGTCAAGTCTCAGTAGCCATAAGTCTGGACCGCATATTCCTCACCTTGATTCGACTTCCTCCCACCATGATGAATGGCCGGAGACAACTGATCCCACACTTGGACACTCAGAAGAGCTGTTCACTCTTCCATTTGTAGATTCGGGCCTCTCGCCCGGCCAGCTTCAAGCGAGTCAAGAGGAGAACGCGTGTAGCGATGCCCAAATATTGGAGCAGCCACAGTCACACAAAGGCAATGATGGGAAAGTGCAATTACTGTCGCAACAGGTGGATGATGAGACACAATTGCCAGAAAGTCAGGAGGAGGACCAGGGTGCGGAAGTGGAAAATGAGGTGGTGGATAATATAGTAACTTACCCAACCTGGCAGGGGGACATACAGAGCGAAGACAGCAGCACACAGGGGGAGGGAGGCGTAGCACCACAACAGGCATGAAGAAGCAGTTCTAGTGGCAACAGACAAAAGGTGGAAAAGCGTTCCTCATAATGCCAACACAACGGAAGTTGCCAGTACAACTGTTAGGTCTTCCTGACTCTGCAGATAACCCAAAAAATTCCATTTTCACCACCTGCCAGGCCAGCATCAGCATGGGTAGCAAAACTAGCAGTCTAACCATCACCACCATGATCAAGCACATGGCAGCAAAGCACCCGACTAAGTGGGCCGAACCCCAAGGTCAAGGAACAATGTCTTCAGGTGACACTACTGCTTCTTCCGCTGTTGTGCGTGCATGCCAATCCTCTGTCCATGGCACATGCCAAGATGCCTCCCTCCCTGTATGTTTCATTGCACTCTCTAAACTAGCACCATCAGCAAGCACATCCACGCTTGTCCCAGCGCAGCGTTCAGTTGTCCCTATCCCACTCCTTGGAATGCAAGCGCAAATATGCAGCCAACGCCCCACAGGCCACACTACAGCTGCCACTATTTCTCCCGATGTGCCGTTCCCACATTAAATGAGCACATGTCCCACAACAATAGTCGTGCCCTCAACAACGCAGTTACTGGGAAAGTTCATCTAACCATGGACATGTGGACAAGTGCTTGTGAGCAGGGATGGTACATCTCGCTGACGGTACACTGGGTTAATATTGTGGAAGCCGGGACCCAGTCGGACCTTGGGACTGAACATGTTCTCTCGACGCCGAGGATTGCGGGCCCTGGGTCAATCAGGGTTGCCCCCACATTCTACAACTCCTGCACCTCCTCCTCCTCTTCAGCCTCCATCTCTGAAATGACAACATCAATCGAAAGCTGGAAGCACTGCAGCACTGCCTCGGCCAAGCGGCAACATCCTGTGCTGAAGCTAATGTGCTTAGGTGACAAACTGCACAACGCTGAAGAGTTATGGATAGCTCTAAAAGAGCAGGCAGAACTGTGGCTGACACCGCTGACCCTACAGCCAGGCATGGCCATGTGTGACAATGGCCTGAACCTGGTAGTGGCTCTGGGCTAGGCGTGCTCAAACACGTACTATGCTAGGCCCATGTGCTTAACCTCGTGGTTCAGTGGTTTTTTGAAAACCTACCCGGATCTGCTTGTCAAAGTATGCCGCGTGTGCCCATTTTAGAAAGTCAGCTACAGCTTCCGCCGCCCTTGCCGTGCTTCAGCAGCATTTGCAGCTTCCAGCTCACTAACTGATCTGCGATGTCCTCACCCCTTGTAACTCTACATTCCAGATGTTGTGAAGGATTTGTGAGCAGAAGAGGGCAGTTGTTAACTACCAGCATCAACAAGGCCGTTGGTATTCAGGTCAGAATCCACACATAAAACCTCAGGAGTGGATATGGATGTTAGACATCTGTATCATCCTCCAAAACTTTGAGGACTCCTCCAAGATGGTGAGCGGCGATGATGCCATAATTAGCGTCACCAACCCCCTTCTCTGTCTTTTGAAACGCTCTCTGTTCACAATTAAAGAGGATGCATTGCAGGCAGAGCACGATGAGATGGAGCAAGGAACCATACAGGGTGATTCCACACAGCCCATACGCATCTCATCCCAACGTGGATTGGGTGACAATGAGGAAGAGGAGGAGGAGGAGGAAGAACAGGAGCTAGTTTCCTGCACTATAGACGGGACTACCTGCACAACTGTCATACCGTCTGTTCAGCATGGATGTCATGAGGACAGGGAGGAGGAGGAAGGCATGATCAGTCGTCCTCTTGGTCAGTACACGGAAGTCTTGCCTGTTTGCAGTCTGGCACACATGGCTGAGTTTATATTACGCTGTCTTTCCCATGACCTTCGCGTTGTGCAAATTTTGGGTGACAGTAATTACTGGTTAGTGACACTTCTAGACCCATGCTACAAGGAGAACTTTCTGTCTCTTATTGCCTTGCAGGACAGGCTTAATTAAATGGGGTAGTACGAGAAGGCCCTTGTTGCGGAATTATTTAAAAAATTCCCATCTGAAAATTCTGGTGGTAGGGGTCACAGTTCATTGGACAACCAAGGAGTAGAGGCGAGAGAGCCACAAATGCAATCCAGCAGAGGCAGGGGAACACTGTCAAAGTTCTGGGACAGTTTTCTCAGACCCTCCCATCACACAGGCCCTGATGCGCGGGGTATTCTTCCAAGGAGGGAAAAGTTTTGGAAGATGTTGAGGGAGTACCTTGCTGACCGTACCAACATCCTCTGTGATTCCTCTATGCCTTATAATTATTGGGTATCCAAGCTGGACACGTGGCATGAACTGGCTCTCAACACCTTGGAGGTCCTGGCGTGCCCTGCCACTAGCGTTTTGTCAGAGGAGGTTTTTAGTGTCGCCTGAGGAATTATAACCGATATTCGCATCCGCCTGTCAACTGGAAATGCTGACAGGCTGACTCTTTTAAAAATGAACAAATGCTTAAAACACTTAGTGAAAGTCCTAGTAAATATTTAAAAGAGGGATTGCAGTATACCCTGGAATAGACATGTAGGAGAGGGCCTCAGATAGCATTCTTTTAACATTGGTAATGAGTGGAACACCCAGAGTGGTAAAGCCGATGCAGTATGTGTGAGGCCTGACAAAAATTAGAAGGAGGCACTACCATACACTCTGGACGAGAAGTAGACGAGTACCTCTGAAAAATTATGTTTACCATTTTGAAGGAACAGGACTACTGTACTTGTAAAGTCAATACACTAAGTGCAAGGGCTGAAAAACCTTTACCCCTGGGGTAAGCATATATATGTAACATGATTTTACAGGTAAGCGTTCAAAAATTTATGTAGCAGGGCATCAGACACACCCTTGAAAAATTAGTCTAAAAAGTCAGATCATGAGCCTGCAGATAAAGTGAATGAGATGAACACTAAAAATTACAAAACAAAAATTTATATCCTTGTTTGGGTGGGAAGGGGTGCATAGTAATGTACCCTTAACCGGTTCCCGACCGCCCACTGTAGATAAACGTCGGCGCTTGCCGGGCTCTGTGCAGTGCCGACGTTTAAAAACGGTGGGTGGTCTCGCAGTGCTCAGGACCCCCAGGGTCCTGCAAGCACTGCGATTCCGGTGCAGAGCGTTAGCTCTGACAGGGTACATCATCGGGACCTGATTAGATCAGGTCCCAGTGATGTTAACCCTTTGCTGTCTTCTATATGCTGTGATCTATAGTGATCGCGGCATATAGGAGACAGCAGGAAGAGAGGGGGTCGTCTTACTTACCTCCGAAGACCTCCGTTTCGTTTGAGGACCTGGGGTTGCTATGGCAGCTGGAGGTCACATGACCGCCTCCAGCTCTGCCATATATGGTGTCCTTCCTGTCTGGCTTCAGCTTGTATGTAGCTGAAGTCAGACAGGAGACTCTGACTGAAACAGTCAGTGAAGATCTCATATAATGTAATATATGTGTATTACATTACATGAGATCAGTGATCAGAAAAATAAAAATTAATGTCCCATACAAGGACTAAGTAAAAATGTAAAAAAAAAGTTTTTAAACTATTAAAAAAAAATCACAAAATAAATAAAAATAAATAAATAAAATATTAAACCAATAAATCCGTAAATTATTACAAAACCAAAAAAAGTACACATATTTGGTATCGCCGCGTCCGAAACAACCCGAGCTATAAAACTGTCACACTAATTAACTCCTTCTGTGCACACCGTAATAAAAATAAATAAAAAACGGAGCAAAAAAATATGCTTTTTCATCATATCGCCAAACAAAAAGTGGAAAAAAATGTGATCAAAAAGCAGAATAGAAATAAAAATGGTACCACTGAAAACGTCATCTTGTTCCGCAAAAAAAGCCGCCATACAGCTCCATCAGCCAAAAAATAAAAAAGTTATAGCGCTCAGAATAAAGCAATGCAAAAAAAATATTTTTTTTTCTATAAAATTGTTTTATTGTGTAAAAGCGCCAAAACATAAAAAAAATACAGTAAGTGTAGTATCGCTGTAAACGTACTGACCCGAAGAATAACGCTGACTGATCACTTTTACCACACGCAGAACGGCATAAAAAAAAACTCAAAAAACAATTCCTGAAGTGTTTGTTTTTGTTAACTTTACCTCCCAAAAAACGGAATAGAAGGCGATCAAAAAATGTCACGTGCCCAAAAATGTTTCCAATAAAAATTTCAACTCGTCCCGCAAAAAACAAGCCATCACATGACTCTATCGGCCGAAATATGGAAAAATTATAGCTCTCAAAATATGGTGGTGCAAAAACTAGATTTTGCAAAAAAAGCGTATTTTAGTGTGTGACAGCTGTCAGTCATAAAAACCCGATATAAATCTGGTATCTCTGTAATCGCACCGACCCGAAGAATAAAGTAATCTAATCAGTTATATCACACTAGGAACGGCATAAAAAATAAATAAAACAAATATTATTCACCTGCTACTGATTTGTTTATTATGTCTCCCAAAGATCCCAGTAAGGCTCTGCTCACATTTATCCTGTGCTCTGCGCTGAGCACTTACACCAGAGTTTCCGTGTAAATCTCTGAAATACGTGATTCAGCCAGAACCCATGATGGAAGATTCCCTGTAATGAGGCAGATATAGGCCACTGTGGATGCCGTCTAGCCTGGGATCCCACGGTGTCATTTGTTATAGGCGTGCATAAAAGTGCGGTTGGCCACAGTTTTGTGCACTTCTGAAAAAAAGGACACCACTAAACAGAGGCCAGACGGAGTCCAGAGTAACTCTGCTGCCTCATTACAGTGAATGGATCCTGCAGGGGTTTCATCTGAATTACATCACTTGGAAAATTAGATGGAAACCCCGATGTAAGTGCTCAGCCTAGAGCGCCGGATAAATGTTACGTAAAATGTTCCCAATAAAAGCTTCAACTCAGTCCTCAAAAAAAGCTAGTCCCCACTCAGGTCCATCATCTGTTAAAAATATAAGGGACTTCCAAGTTACTGGTAGCAGAAAGGCTCTGGAAAAGCAAAATGGTCCTTGCCCCCCAAAAGAAATTCAGAAAATTTTGTGCTCCCAAATCCAAATGCCTATTCTACAATAATTTGTTCTCCAATTGTCAAATAGCGCTCCTTCCCCCTCAAATCTCACCGTATGGCTAAGTGGTACGATACAGCCACATATGGGGTATTGACACTTTTAGAAGAAATTGTGTGACACATTTCGGCACCATTTTTACCCATTGCCCTGTGTGAAAATGTAAAATCTGAGGGTAAAACATTTTTTTGTGGTAAAAATATAATTATGCTTTTTTCACTGCCCAATGGTATAAATTTAAAAATTAAAAAATGCTCACTACTTCCCTAGATGAATTCCTTGAGAGGTGTAGTTTACAAAATGGGGTCACTTGTGGGGGTTTCTGCTGTTTTGGCATGTCAGCGACTCTTCAAATGTGACATGGTGTCTGCTGCCTATCCCAGCCAACATAGCGCTTCTTTCTCTTCCGAACCCTGCCGTACACCAAAGCAGTGGTTTTCCCCCACATATGGGGTATCGGCGTACTCAGGAGAAATTGTACAACAAATTTCATGGTGCAATTTATCCTGTTACCCTTATGATAATGCAAAATTAGGGAATGAAAAACATTTTTTATGGGAAAAATGTGAAAATTTTATTTTTACGGCTCAATATTATAAACTTCTGTGAAGCAGCTGGGGGTGCAAGGTGCTCACCACACATCTAGATAAGTTCCCTAAGGGGTATAGTTTCCAAAATGGTGGCACTTGTGGGGGGTTTCCACTGTTTAGGCACATTAGGGGCTCCCCAAATGTGACATGGCGTCCGCTAATTATTCAAACAAATTTTACATTCAAAAAGTCAAATGGCGCTCCTTCCCTTTCAAACCCTGCCATGTGCCCAAACAGTAATTTGCCTCCACATATGGGGTATCGGCGTGTTCAGGAGAAATTGCACAACAAATTTCATGGTGCAATTTATCCTGTTACCCTTATGATAATACAAAATTAGGGAATGAAAAACATTTTTTGATGGAAAAATGTGAAAATTTTATTTTTACGGCTCAATATTATAAACTTCTGTGAAGCAGCTGGGGGTGCAAGGTGCTCACCACACATCTAGATAAGTTCCCTAAGGGGTCTAGTTTCCAAAATGGTGTCACTTGTGGGGGGTTTCCACTGTTAAGGCACATCAGGAGCTCTCCAAACGCAACATGGCGTCCGCTAATTATTCAGACAAATTTTACATTCAAAAAGTCTAATGGCGCTCCTTCCCTTCCGAACCCTGCCGTGCGCCCAAACAGTGGTTTTCCCTCACATCTGGGGTATCAGCACGCTCAAGAGAAATTGCACAAAAAAATTTGGGGTCCATTTTTTCATGTTACCCCTGTGAAAATAAAAAATTGGGTCTAAAGTAACATTTTTGTGAAAAAAGTTAAATGTTAATTTTTTTCTTCCACATTCCAAAAATTCCTGTGAAGCACCTGAATGGTTAATAAAGTTCTTGAATGTGGTTTTGAGCACCTTGAGGGGTGCAGTTTTTAGAATGGTGTCACTTTTGGGTATTTTCTGTCATAAAGACCCCTCAAAGTGACTTCAAATATGATGTGGTCCCTAAAAAAATGTTTTTGTAAATTTTGTTGGAAAAATGAGAAATCGCTGGTCAACTTTTAACCCTTATAGCTCCCTAACAAAAAAAAATTTGGGTTCCAAAATTGTGCTGATGTAAAGTAAACATGTGGGAAATGTTATTTATTAACTATTTTGTGTGACATATCTCTCTGATTTAAGGGCATGAAAATTCAAAGTTTGAAAATTGCAAAATTTTCAACATTTTCGCCAAATTTCCGATTTTTTCACAAATAAACGCAAGTGATATCGAAGAAATTTTACCACTATCATGAAGTACAATATGTCTCGAAAAAACAATCTCAGAATCAGGGGAATACGTTGAAGCGTTCCAGGGTAATTACTTCATAAACTGGCAGTGGTCAGAATTGAAAAAATTGGCCCGGTCACGAAGGCAAAAACAGGCTCTGGCGCGAAGTGGTTAAAAAAAGAACATATTATCTGACTTTATGTTTCGCTGCTCTCATCAAGTGGTGTTGCAAAGTTTTGACCAATCCAGGCCTTGTTCACTTTGATGAGTGTCAGCCAGTTTCAGTTGACAGGCGGATGCGTCTATCAGCACTAAAAACTCACTCTGACAAAACGCTAGCGGCAAGGCAGGCCAGAACCTCCCAAGGCGTAGAGGTACAATTCATGCCACGTGTCCAGTTTGGGCATCCAATGGTTGTACGGCACAGAGGTATTATGTAGGACACTGGTACTGTTGGCTAGGTACTCCTTCACCATCTTCATTAACTTTTCCCTTCTGGTCAGAATACCCCGCAAATCATGGCTTGGGCGCTGGGAGGGTCTAATGAAACTGTCCCAGAACTTTGATAGTGTTTACCTCCTTCTGTTGGACCTTTTGTGTGTCTCCCTCCTCTCTACTCCTTGGTTGTTCAAAGATCTCTTAACTCTGCCACCAGTGTTGTCAGATGCGAATTTTTTGAGCAATTCTTCTTTTAAGGCCTTCTGGTATTGCACCATTTTAGTAGCCCTCTCCACCGCAGGAAAGTTCTTGTAGCATGGATCAAGAAGGGTAAACAACCATTAATAAGTGGTTCCCAAAATGATGTGTATAACGTGATGGTCATTTGAAATGCAGAAGGACATAAAGTCTACCATATGTGCCAGACTCCCAACAGTCAAGAGTTCTCCCACCTGGAGGACGACTCTCCATCTTTCCCTCCTCTTCCTCCCTCTCCTTCTCTTCAAGCCATCCACGCTGATCACACGAGAAGCTAGTGTTGGTAGTACCCTCTGTAGTGCAGGTAACCATCTCCTGTTCCTCCTCCTCATTATCACCCAATCTGCACTGAGAAGATGAAATGAGGCAGGGCTGGGTAGTTTTACTACTTTCTTCCTCCATCTCCACCTGGTCTGCATGCAAATCTTCATCTTTCATTGTGAGCAGTGAACGTTTAAGTAGACACAGAAGCAGTATGGTCATGCTAATTATGTCGTCATCGCCACTCACCATCTTGGTTGATTCCTCAAAGTTTTGGAGTACCGCAAAAATGTCACACATCCTTGGCCACTCGTCAGTTGTTATGTGTGAAGGCAGAGAGGAGTACTGGTGGGCCCATTGGAGCTGGTATTCAACTACTACCTTCTGCTGCTTACAAAGCATAGCCAACAAATGCAATGTTGAGTTCCAGCATGTGGGCAGGTCGCAAACCAGTCAGTGATGTGGCAGTTGCAAGCACTGCTGCAGCAGTGCCTGACCGGCGGCAGCTGTAGCTGACTTGTGGAAATGGGCGCATAAGTGGTATACCTTGACAAGTAGCTAAGGCAAATTGGGGTAGGTTTTTAGAAAGCACCGAATCACTAAGTTGAGCACATGGGCCAGATATGGTACGTGTGCGAGGTTGCTAAGCTTCAGGGTCGCCAACAGGTTATGGCGATTATCACATATGACCATGCCTGGTTGTAGGTTCCGCTGTGAGAGCCACAGATCTGTCTGGTCTGTTACACTTTTCAACAACTCTGCCGCAGTGTGCTGTTTGTCACCTAAGCATATGAGTTTAACCCCTTAACGACCGCCTTAATGCATTTTTATGGCGGTCATGAAGGGTACTTATTAGTGTTGAGCGAACATGCTCGACACTGCTCGGTACTCGCCCGAGCATCACGCTACTCGGGATGTTCGGCGAGCACCGAGCATTTCCGGGTTACTCGGGCGGGAGCTCGGGTCTCCGCCCTGCATGTTTGGTGCTCTTTAGAGAGCTAATGAACATGCAGGGATTGCCAGCCAGTCACTGTAATGCTGCAGCCATGTTGGTTGTGGGCATTACAGTGATTGGCTGGCCACACAGCGTCACCTCGAGTATTTAAAACTGGGCGCCGCCATCTTGGACACAGTCGCTCCGGATTAGACAGTGTAGGGACAGCGCTGCTGATTTAGGGAGAGATATAAACTGCAAAATAGTTAGTGTAGGGTCTGTAAAGGCTGCCAGAACAAACAAACAGTCCTTTTCAGGACTAATATCCATCCCAGATACCAGGCAGGCAGGCTGTATAGGAGACACAGTGGTTATACCAGCAAACGCTGCATTACAGTACTGTGTGCTCCTGTTGCTGAAATTGCTGGACTTAGCACCAGGTGTCGGGGGCAAGGAAAAATCCTTTTTTTTTTCATCTAAATCCTCCTTTTTTTTTCCTCCTTCACACTGTACAAATACCCGTCTTATTAACCTTTTGGCGTGTCCCCCCCCAAAAAAAAGTGTGTCTCTGGTTTTTCAGACACAAATATAACTGTTGAAAATAGTCTGGTGTAGGCTAGAGAAACAGAAGTGTTGTTTTGCAGTTCCACGGTTCAAACCTCAGTATTATCCATTTTGGGCCATTTGTATCTAAAAAAAAAAACAGTTTGAGTGTGTCGCTCACTGTTCAGCCGCAAATATCTCTATTTAAAAAAGTGTGGTATACCCCAGTAATCAATAACTGTGGTTTGCCATCCCACGGTAAAAAATCTCTATTATTCAGCTTTTGGTAGTTTTTTCCGTAAAGAAAAACAGTAGTGTCTCCTGACACAAAAATATATCTGTTGAAAATAGTCTTGTGTAGGCCCGACATCCCAGAGTGGTTTCGCAGTTCCACGGGTCAAATCGCTGTACTATCCAGTTTTGGGCCTTTGGTATCTAAAAAAAAAGCAGTTTGAGTGTGTCGCTCACTGTTCAGCCGCAAATATCTCTATTTAAAAAAGTGTGGTATACCCCAGTAAACAATAACTGTGGTTTTGCCATCCTATGGTAAAAAATCTCTATTATTCAGCTTTTGGTAGTTTTTTCCGTAAAGAAAAACAGTAGTGTCTCCTGACTGTTATGACACAAAAATATATCTGTTGAAAATAGTCTTGTGTAGGCCCGACATCCCAGTGTGGTTTCGCAGTTCCACGGGTCAAATCGCTGTACTATCCAGTTTTGGGCCTTTGGTATCTAAAAAAAAAGCAGTTTGAGTGTGTCGCTCACTGTTCAGCCACAAATATCTCTATTTAAAAATTTGTGGTATACCCCAGTAAACAATATCTGTGGTTTTGCCATCCCACGGTAAAAAATCTCTATTATTCAGCTTTTGGTAGTTTTTTCCGTAAAGAAAAACAGTAGTGTCTCCTGACTGTTGTGACACAAAAATATATCTGTTGAAAATAGTCTTGTGTAGGCCCGACTTCCCAGTGTGGTTTCGCATTTCCACGTTTCAAATTGCTGTACTATCCAGTTTTGGGCCTTTGGTATCTAAAAAAAAAGCAGTTTGAGTGTGTCGCTCACTGTTCAGCCGCAAATATCTCTATTTAAAAAAGTGTGGTATACCCCAGTAAACAATAACTGTGGTTTTGCCATCCCATGGTAAAAAATCTCTATTATTCAGCTTTTGGTAGTTTTTTCCGTAAAGAAAAACAGTAGTGTCTCCTGACTGTTGTGACACAAAAATATATCTGTTGAAAATAGTCTTGTGTAGGCCCGACATCCCAGTGTGGTTTCGCAGTTCCACGGGTCAAATCGCTGCACTATCCAGTTTTGGGCCTTTGGTATCTAAAAAAAAAGCAGTTTGAGTGTGTCGCTCACTGTTCAGCCGCAAATATCTCTATTTAAAAATCTGTGGTATACCCCAGTAAACAATAACTGTGGTTTTGCCATCCCACGGTAAAAAATCTCTATTATTCAGCTTTTGGTAGTTTTTTCCGTAAAGAAAAACAGTAGTGTCTCCTGACTGTTGTGACACAAAAATATATCTGTTGAAAATAGTCTTGCGTAGGCCCGACATCCCAGTGTGGTTTCGCAGTTCCACGGGTCAAATCGCTGTACTATCCAGTTTTGGGCCTTTGGTATCTAAAAAAAAAGCAGTTTGAGTGTGTCGCTCACTGTTCAGCTGCAAATATCTCTATTTAAAAAAGTGTGGTATACCCCAGTAAACAATAACTGTGGTTTTGCCATCCCACGGTAAAAAATCTCTATTATTCAGGTTTTGGTATATTTTCCGTAAAGAAAAACAGTAGTGTCTCCTGACTGTTGTGACACAAAAATATATCTGTTGAAAATAGTCTTGTGTAGGCCCGACATCCCAGTGTGGTTTCGCAGTTCCACGGGTCAAATCGCTGTACTATCCAGTTTTGGGCCTTTGGTATCTAAAAAAAAAGCAGTTTGAGTGTGTCGCTCACTGTTCAGCCGCAAATATCTCTATTTAAAAATGTGTGGTATACCCCAGTAAACAATAACTGTGGTTTTGCCATCCCACGGTAAAAAATCTCTATTATTCAGCTTTTGGTAGTTTTTTCCGTAAAGAAAAACAGTAGTGTCTCCTGACTGTTGTGACACAAAAATATATCTGTTGAAAATAGTCTTGTGTAGGCCCGACATCCCAGTGTGGTTTCGCAGTTCCACAGGTCAAATCGCTGTACTATCCAGCTTTGGGCCTTTGGTATCTAAAAAAAAGCAGTTTGAGTGTGTCGCTCACTGTTCAGCCACAAATATCTCTATTTAAAAAAGTGTGGTATACCCCAGTAAACAATAACTGTGGTTTTGCCATCCCACGGTAAAAAATCTCTATTATTCAGGTTTTGGTAGTTTTTTCCGTAAAGAAAAACAGTAGTGTCTCCTGACTGTTGTGACACAAAAATATATCTGTTGAAAATAGTCTTGTGTAGGCCCGACATCCCACTGTGGTTTCGCAGTTCCACGGGTCAAATCGCTGTACTATCCAGTTTTGGGCCTTTGGTATCTAAAAAAAAAGCAGTTTGAGTGTGTCGCTCACTGTTCAGCCACAAATATCTCTATTTAAAAATGTGTGGTATACCCCAGTAAACAATATCTGTGGTTTTGCCATCCCACGGTAAAAAATCTCTATTATTCAGCTTTTGGTAGTTTTTTCCGTAAAGAAAAACAGTAGTGTCTCCTGACTGTTGTGACACAAAAATATATCTGTTGAAAATAGTCTTGTGTAGGCCCGACATCCCAGTGTGGTTTCGCATTTCCACGTTTCAAATTGCTGTACTATCCAGTTTTGGGCCTTTGGTATCTAAAAAAAAAGCAGTTTGAGTGTGTCGCTCACTGTTCAGCCGCAAATATCTCTATTTAAAAAAGTGTGGTATACCCCAGTAAACAATAACTGTGGTTTTGCCATCCCATGGTAAAAAATCTCTATTATTCAGCTTTTGGTAGTTTTTTCCGTAAAGAAAAACAGTAGTGTCTCCTGACTGTTGTGACACAAAAATATATCTGTTGAATATAGTCTTGTGTAGGCCCGACATCCCAGTGTAGTTTCGCAGTTCCACGGGTCAAATCACTGCACTATCCAGTTTTGGGCCTTTGGTATCTAAAAAAAAAGCAGTTTGAGTGTGTCGCTCACTGTTCAGCCGCAAATATCTCTATTTAAAAATCTGTGGTATACCCCAGTAAACAATAACTGTGGTTTTGCCATCCCACGGTAAAAAATCTCTATTATTCAGCTTTTGGTAGTTTTTTCCGTAAAGAAAAACAGTAGTGTCTCCTGACTGTTGTGACACAAAAATATATCTGTTGAAAATAGTTTTGCATGGGCCCGACATCCCAGTGTAGTTTCGCAGTTCCACGGGTCAAATCGCTGTACTATCCAGTTTTGGGCCTCTGGTATCTAAAAAAAAAGCAGTTTAAGTGTGTCGCTCACTGTTCAGCCGCAAATATCTCTATTTAAAAATGTGTGGTATACCCCAGTAAACAATAACTGTGGTTTTGCCATCCCATGGTAAAAAATCTCTATTATTCAGCTTTTGGTAGTTTTTTCCTTAAAGAAAAACAGTAGTGTCTCCTGACTGTTGTGACACAAAAATATATCTGTTGAAAATAGTCTTGTGTAGGCCCGACATCCCAGTGTGGTTTCGCAGTTCCACTGGTCAAATCGCTGTACTATCCAGTTTTGGGCCTTTGGTATCTAAAAAAAAAGCAGTTTGAGTGTGTCGCTCACTGTTCAGCCGCAAATATCTCTATTTAAAAAAGTGTGGTATACCACAGTAAACAATAACTGTGGTTTTGCCACCCCATGGTAAAAAATCTCTATTATTCAGCTTTTGGTAGTTTTTTCCGTAAAGAAAAACAGTAGTGTCTCCTGACTGTTGTGACACAAAATATATCTGTTGAAAATAGTCTTGTGTAGGCCCGACATCCCAGTGTGGTTTCGCAGTTCCACGGGTCAAATCGCTGCACTATCCAGTTTTGGGCCTTTGGTATCTAAAAAAAAAGCAGTTTGAGTGTGTCGCTCACTGTTCAGCCGCAAATATCTCTATTTAAAAAAGTGTGGTATACCCCAGTAAACAATAACTGTGGTTTTGCCATCCCACGGTAAAAAATCTCTATTATTCAGGTTTTGGTATATTTTCCGTAAAGAAAAACAGTAGTGTCTCCTGACTGTTGTGACACAAAAATATATCTGTTGAAAATAGTCTTGTGTAGGCCCGACATCCCAGTGTGGTTTCGCAGTTCCACGGGTCAAATCGCTGTACTATCCAGTTTTGGGCCTTTGGTATCTAAAAAAAAAGCAGTTTGAGTGTGTCGCTCTCTGTTCAGCCGCAAATATCTCTATTTAAAAATGTGTGGTATACCCCAGTAAACAATAACTGTGGTTTTGCCATCCCACGGTAAAAAATCTCTATTATTCAGCTTTTGGTAGTTTTTTCCGTAAAGAAAAACAGTAGTGTCTCCTGACTGTTGTGACACAAAAATATATCTGTTGAAAATAGTCTTGCATAGGCCCGACATCCCAGTGTAGTTTCGCAGTTCCACGGGTCAAATCGCTGTACTATCCAGTTTTGGGCCTCTGGTATCTAAAAAAAAAGCAGTTTAAGTGTGTCGCTCACTGTTCAGCCGCAAATATCTCTATTTAAAAATGTGTGGTATACCCCAGTAAACAATAACTGTGGTTTTGCCATCCCATGGTAAAAAATCTCTATTATTCAGCTTTTGGTAGTTTTTTCCTTAAAGAAAAACAGTAGTGTCTCCTGACTGTTGTGACACAAAAATATATCTGTTGAAAATAGTCTTGTGTAGGCCCGACATCCCAGTGTGGTTTCGCAGTTCCACGGGTCAAATCGCTGTACTATCCAGTTTTGGGCCTTTGGTATCTAAAAAAAAAGCAGTTTGAGTGTGTCGCTCACTGTTCAGCCGCAAATATCTCTATTTAAAAAAGTGTGGTATACCCCAGTAAACAATAACTGTGGTTTTGCCATCCCACGGTAAAAAATCTCTATTATTCAGGTTTTGGTATATTTTCCGTAAAGAAAAACAGTAGTGTCTCCTGACTGTTGTGACACAAAAATATATCTGTTGAAAATAGTCTTGTGTAGGCCCGACATCCCAGTGTGGTTTCGCAGTTCCACGGGTCAAATCGCTGTACTATCCAGTTTTGGGCCTTTAGTATCTAAAAAAAAAGCAGTTTGAGTGTGTCGCTCACTGTTCAGCCGCAAATATCTCTATTTAAAAATGTGTGGTATACCCCAGTAAACAATAACTGTGGTTTTGCCATCCCACGGTAAAAAATCTCTATTATTCAGCTTTTGGTAGTTTTTTCCGTAAAGAAAAACAGTAGTGTCTCCTGACTGTTGTGACACAAAAATATATCTGTTGAAAATAGTCTTGTGTAGGCCCGACATCCCAGTGTGGTTTCGCAGTTCCACAGGTCAAATCGCTGTACTATCCAGTTTTGGGCCTTTGGTATCTAAAAAAAAGCAGTTTGAGTGTGTCGCTCACTGTTCAGCCACAAATATCTCTATTTAAAAAAGTGTGGTATACCCCAGTAAACAATAACTGTGGTTTTGCCATCCCACGGTAAAAAATCTCTATTATTCAGCTTTTGGTAGTTTTTTCCGTAAAGAAAAACAGTAGTGTGTCCTGACTGTTGTGACACAAAAATATATCTGTTGAAAATAGTCTTGTGTAGGCCCGACATCCCACTGTGGTTTCGCAGTTCCACGGGTCAAATCGCTGTACTATCCAGTTTTGGGCCTTTGGTATCTAAAAAAAAAGCAGTTTGAGTGTGTCGCTCACTGTTCAGCCGCAAATATCTCTATTTAAAAATCTGTGGTATACCCCAGTAAACAATAACTGTGGTTTTGCCATCCCACGGTAAAAAATCACTATTATTCAGCTTTTGGTAGTTTTTTCCGTAAAGAAAAACAGTAGTGTCTCCTGACTGTTGTGACACAAAAATATATCTGTTGAAAATAGTCTTGCATAGGCCCGACATCCCAGTGTAGTTTCGCAGTTCCACGGGTCAAATCGCTGTACTATCCAGTTTTGGGACTCTGGTATCTAAAAAAAAAGCAGTTTAAGTGTGTCGCTCACTGTTCAGCCGCAAATATCTCTATTTAAAAATGTGTGGTATACCCCAGTAAACAATAACTGTGGTTTTGCCATCCCATGGTAAAAAATCTCTATTATTCAGCTTTTGGTAGTTTTTTCCTTAAAGAAAAACAGTAGTGTCTCCTGACTGTTGTGACACAAAAATATATCTGTTGAAAATAGTCTTGTGTAGGCCCGACATCCCAGTGTGGTTTCGCAGTCTCGCTGTACTATCCAGTTTTGGGCCTTTGGTATCTAAAAAAAAAGCAGTTTGAGTGTGTCGCTCACTGTTCAGCCACAAATATCTCTATTTAAAAAAGTGTGGTATACCCCAGTAAACAATAACTGTGGTTTTGCCACCCCATGGTAAAAAATCTCTATTATTCAGCTTTTGGTAGTTTTTTCCGTAAAGAAAAACAGTAGTGTCTCCTGACTGTTGTGACACAAAATATATCTGTTGAAAATAGTCTTGTGTAGGCCCGACATCCCAGTGTGGTTTCGCAGTTCCACGGGTCAAATCGCTGCACTATCCAGTTTTGGGCCTTTGGTATCTAAAAAAAAAGCAGTTTGAGTGTGTCGCTCACTGTTCAGCCGCAAATATCTCTATTTAAAAAAGTGTGGTATACCCCAGTAAACAATAACTGTGGTTTTGCCATCCCACGGTAAAAAATCTCTATTATTCAGGTTTTGGTATATTTTCCGTAAAGAAAAACAGTAGTGTCTCCTGACTGTTGTGACACAAAAATATATCTGTTGAAAATAGTCTTGTGTAGGCCCGACATCCCAGTGTGGTTTCGCAGTTCCACGGGTCAAATCGCTGTACTATCCAGTTTTGGGCCTTTGGTATCTAAAAAAAAAGCAGTTTGAGTGTGTCGCTCACTGTTCAGCCGCAAATATCTCTATTTAAAAATGTGTGGTATACCCCAGTAAACAATAACTGTGGTTTTGCATCCCACGGTAAAAAATCTCTATTATTCAGCTTTTGGTAGTTTTTTCCGTAAAGAAAAACAGTAGTGTCTCCTGACTGTTGTGACACAAAAATATATCTGTTGAAAATAGTCTTGCATAGTCCCGACATCCCAGTGTAGTTTCGCAGTTCCACGGGTCAAATCGCTGTACTATCCAGTTTTGGGCCTCTGGTATCTAAAAAAAAAGCAGTTTAAGTGTGTCGCTCACTGTTCAGCCGCAAATATCTCTATTTAAAAATGTGTGGTATACCGCAGTAAACAATAACTGTGGTTTTGCCATCCCATGGTAAAAAATCTCTATTATTCAGCTTTTGGTAGTTTTTTCCTTAAAGAAAAACAGTAGTGTCTCCTGACTGTTGTGACACAAAAATATATCTGTTGAAAATAGTCTTGTGTAGGCCCGACATCCCAGTGTGGTTTCGCAGTTCCACGGGTCAAATCGCTGTACTATCCAGTTTTGGGCCTTTGGTATCTAAAAAAAAAGCAGTTTGAGTGTGTCGCTCACTGTTCAGCCGCAAATATCTCTATTTAAAAAAGTGTGGTATACCCCAGTAAACAATAACTGTGGTTTTGCCACCCCATGGTAAAAAATCTCTATTATTCAGCTTTTGGTAGTTTTTTCCGTAATTAAAAACAGTAGTGTCTCCTGACTGTTGTGACACAAAATATATCTGTTGAAAATAGTCTTGTGTAGGCCCGACATCCCAGTGTGGTTTCGCAGTTCCACGGGTCAAATCGCTGTACTATCCAGTTTTGGGCCTTTGGTATCTAAAAAAAAAGCAGTTTGAGTGTGTCGCTCACTGTTCAGCCGCAAATATCTCTATTTAAAAAAGTGTGGTATACCCCAGTAAACAATAACTGTGGTTTTGCCATCCCACGGTAAAAAATCTCTATTATTCAGGTTTTGGTATATTTTCCGTAAAGAAAAACAGTAGTGTCTCCTGACTGTTGTGACACAAAAATATATCTGTTAAAAATAGTCTTGTGTAGGCCCGACATCCCAGTGTGGTTTCGCAGTTCCACGGGTCAAATCGCTGTACTATCCAGTTTTGGGCCTTTGGTATCTAAAAAAAAAGCAGTTTGAGTTTGTCGCTCACTGTTCAGCCGCAAATATCTCTATTTAAAAATGTGTGGTATACCCCAGTAAACAATATCTGTCGTTTTGCCATCCCACGGTAAAAAATCTCTATTATTCAGCTTTTGGTAGTTTTTTCTGTAAAGAAAAACAGTAGTGTCTCCTGACTGTTGTGACACAAAAATATATCTGTTGAAAATAGTCTTGTGTAGGCCCGACATACCAGTGTGGTTTCGCAGTTCCACGGGTCAAATCGCTGGACTATCCAGTTTTGGGCCTTTGGTATCTAAAAAAAAAGCAGTTTGAGTGTGTCGCTCACTGTTCAGCCGCAAATATCTCTATTTAAAAATGTGTGGTATACCCCAGTAAACAATAACTGTGGTTTTGCCATCCCACGGTAAAAAATCTCTATTATTCAGCTTTTGGTAGTTTTTTCCGTAATTAAAAACAGTAGTGTCTCCTGACTGTTGTGACACAAAATATATCTGTTGAAAATAGTCTTGTGTAGGCCCGACATCCCAGTGTGGTTTCGCAGTTCCACGGGTCAAATCGCTGTACTATCCAGTTTTGGGCCTTTGGTATCTAAAAAAAAAGCAGTTTGAGTGTGTCGCTCACTGTTCAGCCGCAAATATCTCTATTTAAAAAAGTGTGGTATACCCCAGTAAACAATAACTGTGGTTTTGCCATCCCACGGTAAAAAATCTCTATTATTCAGGTTTTGGTATATTTTCCGTAAAGAAAAACAGTAGTGTCTCCTGACTGTTGTGACACAAAAATATATCTGTTAAAAATAGTCTTGTGTAGGCCCGACATCCCAGTGTGGTTTCGCAGTTCCACGGGTCAAATCGCTGTACTATCCAGTTTTGGGCCTTTGGTATCTAAAAAAAAAGCAGTTTGAGTTTGTCGCTCACTGTTCAGCCGCAAATATCTCTATTTAAAAATGTGTGGTATACCCCAGTAAACAATATCTGTCGTTTTGCCATCCCACGGTAAAAAATCTCTATTATTCAGCTTTTGGTAGTTTTTTCTGTAAAGAAAAACAGTAGTGTCTCCTGACTGTTGTGACACAAAAATATATCTGTTGAAAATAGTCTTGTGTAGGCCCGACATACCAGTGTGGTTTCGCAGTTCCACGGGTCAAATCGCTGGACTATCCAGTTTTGGGCCTTTGGTATCTAAAAAAAAAGCAGTTTGAGTGTGTCGCTCACTGTTCAGCCGCAAATATCTCTATTTAAAAATGTGTGGTATACCCCAGTAAACAATAACTGTGGTTTTGCCATCCCACGGTAAAAAATCTCTATTATTCAGCTTTTGGTAGTTTTTTCCGTAAAGAAAAACAGTAGTGTCTCCTGACTGTTGTGACACAAAAATATATCTGTTGAAAATAGTCTTGCGTAGGCCCGACATCCCAGTGTGGTTTCCCAGTTCCACGGGTCAAATCGCTGTACTATCCAGTTTTGGGCCTTTGGTATCTAAAAAAAAGCAGTTTGAGTGTGTCGCTCACTGTTCAGCCGCAAATATCTCTATTTAAAAAAGTGTGGTATACCCCAGTAAACAATAACTGTGGTTTTGCCATCCCACGGTAAAAAATCTCTATTATTCAGGTTTTGGTATATTTTCCGTAAAGAAAAACAGTAGTGTCTCCTGACTGTTGTGACACAAAAATATATCTGTTAAAATAGTCTTGTGTAGGCCCGACATCCCAGTGTGGTTTCGCAGTTCCACGGGTCAAATCGCTGTACTATCCAGTTTTGGGCCTTTGGTATCTAAAAAAAAAGCAGTTTAAGTGTGTCGCTCACTGTTCAGCCGCAAATATCTCTATTTAAAAATGTGTGGTATACCCCAGTAAACAATAACTGTGGTTTTGCCATCCCACGGTAAAAAATCTCTATTATTCAGCTTTTGGTAGTTTTTTCCGTAAAGAAAAACAGTAGTGTCTCCAGACTGTTGTGACACAAAAATATATCTGTTGAAAATAGTCTTGTGTAGGCCCGACATCCCAGTGTGGTTTCGCAGTTCCACGGGTCAAATCGCTGTACTATCCAGTTTTGGGCCTTTGGTATCTAAAAAAAAAGCAGTTTGAGTGTGTCGCTCACTGTTCAGCCGCAAATATCTCTATTTAAAAAAGTGTGGTATACCCCAGTAAACAATAACTGTGGTTTTGCCATCCCATGGTAAAAAATCTCTATTATTCAGCTTTTGGTAGTTTTTTCCGTAAAGAAAAACAGTAGTGTCTCCTGACTGTTGTGACACAAAAATATATCTGTTGAAAATAGTCTTGTGTAGGCCCGACATCCCAGTGTGGTTTTGCAGTTCCACGGGTCAAATCGCTGTACTATCCAGTTTTGGGCCTTTGGTATCTAAAAAAAAAGCAGTTTGAGTGTGTCGCTCACTGTTCAGCCACAAATATCTCTATTTAAAAATGTGTGGTATACCCCAGTAAACAATATCTGTGGTTTTGCCATCCCACGGTAAAAAATCTCTATTATTCAGCTTTTGGTAGTTTTTTCCGTAAAGAAAAACAGTAGTGTCTCCTGACTGTTGTGACACAAAAATATATCTGTTGAAAATAGTCTTGTGTAGGCCCGACATCCCAGTGTGGTTTCGCAGTTCCACGGGTCAAATCACTGCACTATCCAGTTTTGGGCCTTTGGTATCTAAAAAAAAAGCAGTTTGAGTGTGTCGCTCACTGTTCAGCCGCAAATATCTCTATTTAAAAATCTGTGGTATACCCCAGTAAACAATAACTGTGGTTTTGCCATCCCACGGTAAAAAATCTCTATTATTCAGCTTTTGGTAGTTTTTTCCGTAAAGAAAAACAGTAGTGTCTCCTGACTGTTGTGACACAAAAATATATCTGTTGAAAATAGTCTTGCATAGGCCCGACATCCCAGTGTAGTTTCGCAGTTCCACGGGTCAAATCGCTGTACTATCCAGTTTTGGGACTCTGGTATCTAAAAAAAAAGCAGTTTAAGTGTGTCGCTCACTGTTCAGCCGCAAATATCTCTATTTAAAAATGTGTGGTATACCCCAGTAAACAATAACTGTGGTTTTGCCATCCCATGGTAAAAAATCTCTATTATTCAGCTTTTGGTAGTTTTTTCCTTAAAGAAAAACAGTAGTGTCTCCTGACTGTTGTGACACAAAAATATATCTGTTGAAAATAGTCTTGTGTAGGCCCGACATCCCAGTGTGGTTTCGCAGTCTCGCTGTACTATCCAGTTTTGGGCCTTTGGTATCTAAAAAAAAAGCAGTTTGAGTGTGTCGCTCACTGTTCAGCCACAAATATCTCTATTTAAAAAAGTGTGGTATACCCCAGTAAACAATAACTGTGGTTTTGCCACCCCATGGTAAAAAATCTCTATTATTCAGCTTTTGGTAGTTTTTTCCGTAAAGAAAAACAGTAGTGTCTCCTGACTGTTGTGACACAAAATATATCTGTTGAAAATAGTCTTGTGTAGGCCCGACATCCCAGTGTGGTTTCGCAGTTCCACGGGTCAAATCGCTGCACTATCCAGTTTTGGGCCTTTGGTATCTAAAAAAAAAGCAGTTTGAGTGTGTCGCTCACTGTTCAGCCGCAAATATCTATATTTAAAAAAGTGTGGTATACCCCAGTAAACAATAACTGTGGTTTTGCCATCCCACGGTAAAAAATCTCTATTATTCAGGTTTTGGTATATTTTCCGTAAAGAAAAACAGTAGTGTCTCCTGACTGTTGTGACACAAAAATATATCTGTTGAAAATAGTCTTGTGTAGGCCCGACATCCCAGTGTGGTTTCGCAGTTCCACGGGTCAAATCGCTGTACTATCCAGTTTTGGGCCTTTGGTATCTAAAAAAAAAGCAGTTTGAGTGTGTCGCTCACTGTTCAGCCACAAATATCTCTATTTAAAAATGTGTGGTATACCCCAGTAAACAATATCTGTGGTTTTGCCATCCCACGGTAAAAAATCTCTATTATTCAGCTTTTGGTAGTTTTTTCCGTAAAGAAAAACAGTAGTGTCTCCTGACTGTTGTGACACAAAAATATATCTGTTGAAAATAGTCTTGTGTAGGCCCGACATCCCAGTGTGGTTTCGCAGTTCCACGGGTCAAATCACTGCACTATCCAGTTTTGGGCCTTTGGTATCTAAAAAAAAAGCAGTTTGAGTGTGTCGCTCACTGTTCAGCCGCAAATATCTCTATTTAAAAATCTGTGGTATACCCCAGTAAACAATAACTGTGGTTTTGCCATCCCACGGTAAAAAATCTCTATTATTCAGCTTTTGGTAGTTTTTTCCGTAAAGAAAAACAGTAGTGTCTCCTGACTGTTGTGACACAAAAATATATCTGTTGAAAATAGTCTTGCATAGGCCCGACATCCCAGTGTAGTTTCGCAGTTCCACGGGTCAAATCGCTGTACTATCCAGTTTTGGGACTCTGGTATCTAAAAAAAAAGCAGTTTAAGTGTGTCGCTCACTGTTCAGCCGCAAATATCTCTATTTAAAAATGTGTGGTATACCCCAGTAAACAATAACTGTGGTTTTGCCATCCCATGGTAAAAAATCTCTATTATTCAGCTTTTGGTAGTTTTTTCCTTAAAGAAAAACAGTAGTGTCTCCTGACTGTTGTGACACAAAAATATATCTGTTGAAAATAGTCTTGTGTAGGCCCGACATCCCAGTGTGGTTTCGCAGTCTCGCTGTACTATCCAGTTTTGGGCCTCTGGTATCTAAAAAAAAAGCAGTTTGAGTGTGTCGCTCACTGTTCAGCCACAAATATCTCTATTTAAAAAAGTGTGGTATACCCCAGTAAACAATAACTGTGGTTTTGCCACCCCATGGTAAAAAATCTCTATTATTCAGCTTTTGGTAGTTTTTTCCGTAAAGAAAAACAGTAGTGTCTCCTGACTGTTGTGACACAAAAATATATCTGTTGAAAATAGTCTTGCGTAGGCCCGACATCCCAGTGTGGTTTCGCAGTTCCACGGGTCAAATCGCTGTACTATCCAGTTTTGGGCCTTTGGTATCTAAAAAAAAAGCAGTTTGAGTGTGTCGCTCACTGTTCAGCTGCAAATATCTCTATTTAAAAAAGTGTGGTATACCCCAGTAAACAATAACTGTGGTTTTGCCATCCCACGGTAAAAAATCTCTATTATTCAGGTTTTGGTATATTTTCCGTAAAGAAAAACAGTAGTGTCTCCTGACTGTTGTGACACAAAAATATATCTGTTGAAAATAGTCTTGTGTAGGCCCGACATCCCAGTGTGGTTTCGCAGTTCCACGGGTCAAATCGCTGTACTATCCAGTTTTGGGCCTTTGGTATCTAAAAAAAAAGCAGTTTGAGTGTGTCGCTCACTGTTCAGCCGCAAATATCTCTATTTAAAAATGTGTGGTATACCCCAGTAAACAATAACTGTGGTTTTGCCATCCCACGGTAAAAAATCTCTATTATTCAGCTTTTGGTAGTTTTTTCCGTAAAGAAAAACAGTAGTGTCTCCTGACTGTTGTGACACAAAAATATATCTGTTGAAAATAGTCTTGTGTAGGCCCGACATCCCAGTGTGGTTTCGCAGTTCCACAGGTCAAATCGCTGTACTATCCAGCTTTGGGCCTTTGGTATCTAAAAAAAAGCAGTTTGAGTGTGTCGCTCACTGTTCAGCCACAAATATCTCTATTTAAAAAAGTGTGGTATACCCCAGTAAACAATAACTGTGGTTTTGCCATCCCACGGTAAAAAATCTCTATTATTCAGGTTTTGGTAGTTTTTTCCGTAAAGAAAAACAGTAGTGTCTCCTGACTGTTGTGACACAAAAATATATCTGTTGAAAATAGTCTTGTGTAGGCCCGACATCCCACTGTGGTTTCGCAGTTCCACGGGTCAAATCGCTGTACTATCCAGTTTTGGGCCTTTGGTATCTAAAAAAAAAGCAGTTTGAGTGTGTCGCTCACTGTTCAGCCACAAATATCTCTATTTAAAAATGTGTGGTATACCCCAGTAAACAATATCTGTGGTTTTGCCATCCCACGGTAAAAAATCTCTATTATTCAGCTTTTGGTAGTTTTTTCCGTAAAGAAAAACAGTAGTGTCTCCTGACTGTTGTGACACAAAAATATATCTGTTGAAAATAGTCTTGTGTAGGCCCGACATCCCAGTGTGGTTTCGCATTTCCACGTTTCAAATTGCTGTACTATCCAGTTTTGGGCCTTTGGTATCTAAAAAAAAAGCAGTTTGAGTGTGTCGCTCACTGTTCAGCCGCAAATATCTCTATTTAAAAAAGTGTGGTATACCCCAGTAAACAATAACTGTGGTTTTGCCATCCCATGGTAAAAAATCTCTATTATTCAGCTTTTGGTAGTTTTTTCCGTAAAGAAAAACAGTAGTGTCTCCTGACTGTTGTGACACAAAAATATATCTGTTGAATATAGTCTTGTGTAGGCCCGACATCCCAGTGTAGTTTCGCAGTTCCACGGGTCAAATCACTGCACTATCCAGTTTTGGGCCTTTGGTATCTAAAAAAAAAGCAGTTTGAGTGTGTCGCTCACTGTTCAGCCGCAAATATCTCTATTTAAAAATCTGTGGTATACCCCAGTAAACAATAACTGTGGTTTTGCCATCCCACGGTAAAAAATCTCTATTATTCAGCTTTTGGTAGTTTTTTCCGTAAAGAAAAACAGTAGTGTCTCCTGACTGTTGTGACACAAAAATATATCTGTTGAAAATAGTTTTGCATGGGCCCGACATCCCAGTGTAGTTTCGCAGTTCCACGGGTCAAATCGCTGTACTATCCAGTTTTGGGCCTCTGGTATCTAAAAAAAAAGCAGTTTAAGTGTGTCGCTCACTGTTCAGCCGCAAATATCTCTATTTAAAAATGTGTGGTATACCCCAGTAAACAATAACTGTGGTTTTGCCATCCCATGGTAAAAAATCTCTATTATTCAGCTTTTGGTAGTTTTTTCCTTAAAGAAAAACAGTAGTGTCTCCTGACTGTTGTGACACAAAAATATATCTGTTGAAAATAGTCTTGTGTAGGCCCGACATCCCAGTGTGGTTTCGCAGTTCCACTGGTCAAATCGCTGTACTATCCAGTTTTGGGCCTTTGGTATCTAAAAAAAAAGCAGTTTGAGTGTGTCGCTCACTGTTCAGCCGCAAATATCTCTATTTAAAAAAGTGTGGTATACCACAGTAAACAATAACTGTGGTTTTGCCACCCCATGGTAAAAAATCTCTATTATTCAGCTTTTGGTAGTTTTTTCCGTAAAGAAAAACAGTAGTGTCTCCTGACTGTTGTGACACAAAATATATCTGTTGAAAATAGTCTTGTGTAGGCCCGACATCCCAGTGTGGTTTCGCAGTTCCACGGGTCAAATCGCTGCACTATCCAGTTTTGGGCCTTTGGTATCTAAAAAAAAAGCAGTTTGAGTGTGTCGCTCACTGTTCAGCCGCAAATATCTCTATTTAAAAAAGTGTGGTATACCCCAGTAAACAATAACTGTGGTTTTGCCATCCCACGGTAAAAAATCTCTATTATTCAGGTTTTGGTATATTTTCCGTAAAGAAAAACAGTAGTGTCTCCTGACTGTTGTGACACAAAAATATATCTGTTGAAAATAGTCTTGTGTAGGCCCGACATCCCAGTGTGGTTTCGCAGTTCCACGGGTCAAATCGCTGTACTATCCAGTTTTGGGCCTTTGGTATCTAAAAAAAAAGCAGTTTGAGTGTGTCGCTCTCTGTTCAGCCGCAAATATCTCTATTTAAAAATGTGTGGTATACCCCAGTAAACAATAACTGTGGTTTTGCCATCCCACGGTAAAAAATCTCTATTATTCAGCTTTTGGTAGTTTTTTCCGTAAAGAAAAACAGTAGTGTCTCCTGACTGTTGTGACACAAAAATATATCTGTTGAAAATAGTCTTGCATAGGCCCGACATCCCAGTGTAGTTTCGCAGTTCCACGGGTCAAATCGCTGTACTATCCAGTTTTGGGCCTCTGGTATCTAAAAAAAAAGCAGTTTAAGTGTGTCGCTCACTGTTCAGCCGCAAATATCTCTATTTAAAAATGTGTGGTATACCCCAGTAAACAATAACTGTGGTTTTGCCATCCCATGGTAAAAAATCTCTATTATTCAGCTTTTGGTAGTTTTTTCCTTAAAGAAAAACAGTAGTGTCTCCTGACTGTTGTGACACAAAAATATATCTGTTGAAAATAGTCTTGTGTAGGCCCGACATCCCAGTGTGGTTTCGCAGTTCCACGGGTCAAATCGCTGTACTATCCAGTTTTGGGCCTTTGGTATCTAAAAAAAAAGCAGTTTGAGTGTGTCGCTCACTGTTCAGCCGCAAATATCTCTATTTAAAAAAGTGTGGTATACCCCAGTAAACAATAACTGTGGTTTTGCCATCCCACGGTAAAAAATCTCTATTATTCAGGTTTTGGTATATTTTCCGTAAAGAAAAACAGTAGTGTCTCCTGACTGTTGTGACACAAAAATATATCTGTTGAAAATAGTCTTGTGTAGGCCCGACATCCCAGTGTGGTTTCGCAGTTCCACGGGTCAAATCGCTGTACTATCCAGTTTTGGGCCTTTAGTATCTAAAAAAAAAGCAGTTTGAGTGTGTCGCTCACTGTTCAGCCGCAAATATCTCTATTTAAAAATGTGTGGTATACCCCAGTAAACAATAACTGTGGTTTTGCCATCCCACGGTAAAAAATCTCTATTATTCAGCTTTTGGTAGTTTTTTCCGTAAAGAAAAACAGTAGTGTCTCCTGACTGTTGTGACACAAAAATATATCTGTTGAAAATAGTCTTGTGTAGGCCCGACATCCCAGTGTGGTTTCGCAGTTCCACAGGTCAAATCGCTGTACTATCCAGTTTTGGGCCTTTGGTATCTAAAAAAAAGCAGTTTGAGTGTGTCGCTCACTGTTCAGCCACAAATATCTCTATTTAAAAAAGTGTGGTATACCCCAGTAAACAATAACTGTGGTTTTGCCATCCCACGGTAAAAAATCTCTATTATTCAGCTTTTGGTAGTTTTTTCCGTAAAGAAAAACAGTAGTGTGTCCTGACTGTTGTGACACAAAAATATATCTGTTGAAAATAGTCTTGTGTAGGCCCGACATCCCACTGTGGTTTCGCAGTTCCACGGGTCAAATCGCTGTACTATCCAGTTTTGGGCCTTTGGTATCTAAAAAAAAAGCAGTTTGAGTGTGTCGCTCACTGTTCAGCCGCAAATATCTCTATTTAAAAATCTGTGGTATACCCCAGTAAACAATAACTGTGGTTTTGCCATCCCACGGTAAAAAATCACTATTATTCAGCTTTTGGTAGTTTTTTCCGTAAAGAAAAACAGTAGTGTCTCCTGACTGTTGTGACACAAAAATATATCTGTTGAAAATAGTCTTGCATAGGCCCGACATCCCAGTGTAGTTTCGCAGTTCCACGGGTCAAATCGCTGTACTATCCAGTTTTGGGACTCTGGTATCTAAAAAAAAAGCAGTTTAAGTGTGTCGCTCACTGTTCAGCCGCAAATATCTCTATTTAAAAATGTGTGGTATACCCCAGTAAACAATAACTGTGGTTTTGCCATCCCATGGTAAAAAATCTCTATTATTCAGCTTTTGGTAGTTTTTTCCTTAAAGAAAAACAGTAGTGTCTCCTGACTGTTGTGACACAAAAATATATCTGTTGAAAATAGTCTTGTGTAGGCCCGACATCCCAGTGTGGTTTCGCAGTCTCGCTGTACTATCCAGTTTTGGGCCTTTGGTATCTAAAAAAAAAGCAGTTTGAGTGTGTCGCTCACTGTTCAGCCACAAATATCTCTATTTAAAAAAGTGTGGTATACCCCAGTAAACAATAACTGTGGTTTTGCCACCCCATGGTAAAAAATCTCTATTATTCAGCTTTTGGTAGTTTTTTCCGTAAAGAAAAACAGTAGTGTCTCCTGACTGTTGTGACACAAAATATATCTGTTGAAAATAGTCTTGTGTAGGCCCGACATCCCAGTGTGGTTTCGCAGTTCCACGGGTCAAATCGCTGCACTATCCAGTTTTGGGCCTTTGGTATCTAAAAAAAAAGCAGTTTGAGTGTGTCGCTCACTGTTCAGCCGCAAATATCTCTATTTAAAAAAGTGTGGTATACCCCAGTAAACAATAACTGTGGTTTTGCCATCCCACGGTAAAAAATCTCTATTATTCAGGTTTTGGTATATTTTCCGTAAAGAAAAACAGTAGTGTCTCCTGACTGTTGTGACACAAAAATATATCTGTTGAAAATAGTCTTGTGTAGGCCCGACATCCCAGTGTGGTTTCGCAGTTCCACGGGTCAAATCGCTGTACTATCCAGTTTTGGGCCTTTGGTATCTAAAAAAAAAGCAGTTTGAGTGTGTCGCTCACTGTTCAGCCGCAAATATCTCTATTTAAAAATGTGTGGTATACCCCAGTAAACAATAACTGTGGTTTTGCATCCCACGGTAAAAAATCTCTATTATTCAGCTTTTGGTAGTTTTTTCCGTAAAGAAAAACAGTAGTGTCTCCTGACTGTTGTGACACAAAAATATATCTGTTGAAAATAGTCTTGCATAGTCCCGACATCCCAGTGTAGTTTCGCAGTTCCACGGGTCAAATCGCTGTACTATCCAGTTTTGGGCCTCTGGTATCTAAAAAAAAAGCAGTTTAAGTGTGTCGCTCACTGTTCAGCCGCAAATATCTCTATTTAAAAATGTGTGGTATACCGCAGTAAACAATAACTGTGGTTTTGCCATCCCATGGTAAAAAATCTCTATTATTCAGCTTTTGGTAGTTTTTTCCTTAAAGAAAAACAGTAGTGTCTCCTGACTGTTGTGACACAAAAATATATCTGTTGAAAATAGTCTTGTGTAGGCCCGACATCCCAGTGTGGTTTCGCAGTTCCACGGGTCAAATCGCTGTACTATCCAGTTTTGGGCCTTTGGTATCTAAAAAAAAAGCAGTTTGAGTGTGTCGCTCACTGTTCAGCCGCAAATATCTCTATTTAAAAAAGTGTGGTATACCCCAGTAAACAATAACTGTGGTTTTGCCACCCCATGGTAAAAAATCTCTATTATTCAGCTTTTGGTAGTTTTTTCCGTAATTAAAAACAGTAGTGTCTCCTGACTGTTGTGACACAAAATATATCTGTTGAAAATAGTCTTGTGTAGGCCCGACATCCCAGTGTGGTTTCGCAGTTCCACGGGTCAAATCGCTGTACTATCCAGTTTTGGGCCTTTGGTATCTAAAAAAAAAGCAGTTTGAGTGTGTCGCTCACTGTTCAGCCGCAAATATCTCTATTTAAAAAAGTGTGGTATACCCCAGTAAACAATAACTGTGGTTTTGCCATCCCACGGTAAAAAATCTCTATTATTCAGGTTTTGGTATATTTTCCGTAAAGAAAAACAGTAGTGTCTCCTGACTGTTGTGACACAAAAATATATCTGTTAAAAATAGTCTTGTGTAGGCCCGACATCCCAGTGTGGTTTCGCAGTTCCACGGGTCAAATCGCTGTACTATCCAGTTTTGGGCCTTTGGTATCTAAAAAAAAAGCAGTTTGAGTTTGTCGCTCACTGTTCAGCCGCAAATATCTCTATTTAAAAATGTGTGGTATACCCCAGTAAACAATATCTGTCGTTTTGCCATCCCACGGTAAAAAATCTCTATTATTCAGCTTTTGGTAGTTTTTTCTGTAAAGAAAAACAGTAGTGTCTCCTGACTGTTGTGACACAAAAATATATCTGTTGAAAATAGTCTTGTGTAGGCCCGACATACCAGTGTGGTTTCGCAGTTCCACGGGTCAAATCGCTGGACTATCCAGTTTTGGGCCTTTGGTATCTAAAAAAAAAGCAGTTTGAGTGTGTCGCTCACTGTTCAGCCGCAAATATCTCTATTTAAAAATGTGTGGTATACCCCAGTAAACAATAACTGTGGTTTTGCCATCCCACGGTAAAAAATCTCTATTATTCAGCTTTTGGTAGTTTTTTCCGTAATTAAAAACAGTAGTGTCTCCTGACTGTTGTGACACAAAATATATCTGTTGAAAATAGTCTTGTGTAGGCCCGACATCCCAGTGTGGTTTCGCAGTTCCACGGGTCAAATCGCTGTACTATCCAGTTTTGGGCCTTTGGTATCTAAAAAAAAAGCAGTTTGAGTGTGTCGCTCACTGTTCAGCCGCAAATATCTCTATTTAAAAAAGTGTGGTATACCCCAGTAAACAATAACTGTGGTTTTGCCATCCCACGGTAAAAAATCTCTATTATTCAGGTTTTGGTATATTTTCCGTAAAGAAAAACAGTAGTGTCTCCTGACTGTTGTGACACAAAAATATATCTGTTAAAAATAGTCTTGTGTAGGCCCGACATCCCAGTGTGGTTTCGCAGTTCCACGGGTCAAATCGCTGTACTATCCAGTTTTGGGCCTTTGGTATCTAAAAAAAAAGCAGTTTGAGTTTGTCGCTCACTGTTCAGCCGCAAATATCTCTATTTAAAAATGTGTGGTATACCCCAGTAAACAATATCTGTCGTTTTGCCATCCCACGGTAAAAAATCTCTATTATTCAGCTTTTGGTAGTTTTTTCTGTAAAGAAAAACAGTAGTGTCTCCTGACTGTTGTGACACAAAAATATATCTGTTGAAAATAGTCTTGTGTAGGCCCGACATACCAGTGTGGTTTCGCAGTTCCACGGGTCAAATCGCTGGACTATCCAGTTTTGGGCCTTTGGTATCTAAAAAAAAAGCAGTTTGAGTGTGTCGCTCACTGTTCAGCCGCAAATATCTCTATTTAAAAATGTGTGGTATACCCCAGTAAACAATAACTGTGGTTTTGCCATCCCACGGTAAAAAATCTCTATTATTCAGCTTTTGGTAGTTTTTTCCGTAAAGAAAAACAGTAGTGTCTCCTGACTGTTGTGACACAAAAATATATCTGTTGAAAATAGTCTTGCGTAGGCCCGACATCCCAGTGTGGTTTCCCAGTTCCACGGGTCAAATCGCTGTACTATCCAGTTTTGGGCCTTTGGTATCTAAAAAAAAGCAGTTTGAGTGTGTCGCTCACTGTTCAGCCGCAAATATCTCTATTTAAAAAAGTGTGGTATACCCCAGTAAACAATAACTGTGGTTTTGCCATCCCACGGTAAAAAATCTCTATTATTCAGGTTTTGGTATATTTTCCGTAAAGAAAAACAGTAGTGTCTCCTGACTGTTGTGACACAAAAATATATCTGTTAAAATAGTCTTGTGTAGGCCCGACATCCCAGTGTGGTTTCGCAGTTCCACGGGTCAAATCGCTGTACTATCCAGTTTTGGGCCTTTGGTATCTAAAAAAAAAGCAGTTTAAGTGTGTCGCTCACTGTTCAGCCGCAAATATCTCTATTTAAAAATGTGTGGTATACCCCAGTAAACAATAACTGTGGTTTTGCCATCCCACGGTAAAAAATCTCTATTATTCAGCTTTTGGTAGTTTTTTCCGTAAAGAAAAACAGTAGTGTCTCCAGACTGTTGTGACACAAAAATATATCTGTTGAAAATAGTCTTGTGTAGGCCCGACATCCCAGTGTGGTTTCGCAGTTCCACGGGTCAAATCGCTGTACTATCCAGTTTTGGGCCTTTGGTATCTAAAAAAAAAGCAGTTTGAGTGTGTCGCTCACTGTTCAGCCGCAAATATCTCTATTTAAAAAAGTGTGGTATACCCCAGTAAACAATAACTGTGGTTTTGCCATCCCATGGTAAAAAATCTCTATTATTCAGCTTTTGGTAGTTTTTTCCGTAAAGAAAAACAGTAGTGTCTCCTGACTGTTGTGACACAAAAATATATCTGTTGAAAATAGTCTTGTGTAGGCCCGACATCCCAGTGTGGTTTTGCAGTTCCACGGGTCAAATCGCTGTACTATCCAGTTTTGGGCCTTTGGTATCTAAAAAAAAAGCAGTTTGAGTGTGTCGCTCACTGTTCAGCCGCAAATATCTCTATTTAAAAATGTGTGGTATACCCCAGTAAACAATAACTGTGGTTTTGCCATCCCATGGTAAAAAATCTCTATTATTCAGCTTTTGGTAGTTTTTTCCTTAAAGAAAAACAGTAGTGTCTCCTGACTGTTGTGACACAAAAATATATCTGTTGAAAATAGTCTTGTGTAGGCCCGACATCCCAGTGTGGTTTCGCAGTCTCGCTGTACTATCCAGTTTTGGGCCTTTGGTATCTAAAAAAAAAGCAGTTTGAGTGTGTCGCTCACTGTTCAGCCACAAATATCTCTATTTAAAAAAGTGTGGTATACCCCAGTAAACAATAACTGTGGTTTTGCCACCCCATGGTAAAAAATCTCTATTATTCAGCTTTTGGTAGTTTTTTCCGTAAAGAAAAACAGTAGTGTCTCCTGACTGTTGTGACACAAAATATATCTGTTGAAAATAGTCTTGTGTAGGCCCGACATCCCAGTGTGGTTTCGCAGTTCCACGGGTCAAATCGCTGCACTATCCAGTTTTGGGCCTTTGGTATCTAAAAAAAAAGCAGTTTGAGTGTGTCGCTCACTGTTCAGCCGCAAATATCTATATTTAAAAAAGTGTGGTATACCCCAGTAAACAATAACTGTGGTTTTGCCATCCCACGGTAAAAAATCTCTATTATTCAGGTTTTGGTATATTTTCCGTAAAGAAAAACAGTAGTGTCTCCTGACTGTTGTGACACAAAAATATATCTGTTGAAAATAGTCTTGTGTAGGCCCGACATCCCAGTGTGGTTTCGCAGTTCCACGGGTCAAATCGCTGTACTATCCAGTTTTGGGCCTTTGGTATCTAAAAAAAAAGCAGTTTGAGTGTGTCGCTCACTGTTCAGCCACAAATATCTCTATTTAAAAATGTGTGGTATACCCCAGTAAACAATATCTGTGGTTTTGCCATCCCACGGTAAAAAATCTCTATTATTCAGCTTTTGGTAGTTTTTTCCGTAAAGAAAAACAGTAGTGTCTCCTGACTGTTGTGACACAAAAATATATCTGTTGAAAATAGTCTTGTGTAGGCCCGACATCCCAGTGTGGTTTCGCAGTTCCACGGGTCAAATCACTGCACTATCCAGTTTTGGGCCTTTGGTATCTAAAAAAAAAGCAGTTTGAGTGTGTCGCTCACTGTTCAGCCGCAAATATCTCTATTTAAAAATCTGTGGTATACCCCAGTAAACAATAACTGTGGTTTTGCCATCCCACGGTAAAAAATCTCTATTATTCAGCTTTTGGTAGTTTTTTCCGTAAAGAAAAACAGTAGTGTCTCCTGACTGTTGTGACACAAAAATATATCTGTTGAAAATAGTCTTGCATAGGCCCGACATCCCAGTGTAGTTTCGCAGTTCCACGGGTCAAATCGCTGTACTATCCAGTTTTGGGACTCTGGTATCTAAAAAAAAAGCAGTTTAAGTGTGTCGCTCACTGTTCAGCCGCAAATATCTCTATTTAAAAATGTGTGGTATACCCCAGTAAACAATAACTGTGGTTTTGCCATCCCATGGTAAAAAATCTCTATTATTCAGCTTTTGGTAGTTTTTTCCTTAAAGAAAAACAGTAGTGTCTCCTGACTGTTGTGACACAAAAATATATCTGTTGAAAATAGTCTTGTGTAGGCCCGACATCCCAGTGTGGTTTCGCAGTCTCGCTGTACTATCCAGTTTTGGGCCTCTGGTATCTAAAAAAAAAGCAGTTTGAGTGTGTCGCTCACTGTTCAGCCACAAATATCTCTATTTAAAAAAGTGTGGTATACCCCAGTAAACAATAACTGTGGTTTTGCCACCCCATGGTAAAAAATCTCTATTATTCAGCTTTTGGTAGTTTTTTCCGTAAAGAAAAACAGTAGTGTCTCCTGACTGTTGTGACACAAAATATATCTGTTGAAAATAGTCTTGTGTAGGCCCGACATCCCAGTGTGGTTTCGCAGTTCCACGGGTCAAATCGCTGCACTATCCAGTTTTGGGCCTTTGGTATCTAAAAAAAAAGCAGTTTGAGTGTGTCGCTCACTGTTCAGCCGCAAATATCTCTATTTAAAAAAGTGTGGTATACCCCAGTAAACAATAACTGTGGTTTTGCCATCCCACGGTAAAAAATCTCTATTATTCAGGTTTTGGTATATTTTCCGTAAAGAAAAACAGTAGTGTCTCCTGACTGTTGTGACACAAAAATATATCTGTTGAAAATAGTCTTGTGTAGGCCCGACATCCCAGTGTGGTTTCGCAGTTCCACGGGTCAAATCGCTGTACTATCCAGTTTTGGGCCTTTGGTATCTAAAAAAAAAGCAGTTTGAGTGTGTCGCTCACTGTTCAGCCGCAAATATCTCTATTTAAAAATGTGTGGTATACCCCAGTAAACAATAACTGTGGTTTTGCATCCCACGGTAAAAAATCTCTATTATTCAGCTTTTGGTAGTTTTTTCCGTAAAGAAAAACAGTAGTGTCTCCTGACTGTTGTGACACAAAAATATATCTGTTGAAAATAGTCTTGCATAGTCCCGACATCCCAGTGTAGTTTCGCAGTTCCACGGGTCAAATCGCTGTAGTATCCAGTTTTGGGCCTCTGGTATCTAAAAAAAAAGCAGTTTAAGTGTGTCGCTCACTGTTCAGCCGCAAATATCTCTATTTAAAAATGTGTGGTATACCGCAGTAAACAATAACTGTGGTTTTGCCATCCCATGGTAAAAAATCTCTATTATTCAGCTTTTGGTAGTTTTTTCCTTAAAGAAAAACAGTAGTGTCTCCTGACTGTTGTGACACAAAAATATATCTGTTGAAAATAGTCTTGTGTAGGCCCGACATCCCAGTGTGGTTTCGCAGTTCCACGGGTCAAATCGCTGTACTATCCAGTTTTGGGCCTTTGGTATCTAAAAAAAAAGCAGTTTGAGTGTGTCGCTCACTGTTCAGCCGCAAATATCTCTATTTAAAAAAGTGTGGTATACCCCAGTAAACAATAACTGTGGTTTTGCCACCCCATGGTAAAAAATCTCTATTATTCAGCTTTTGGTAGTTTTTTCCGTAATTAAAAACAGTAGTGTCTCCTGACTGTTGTGACACAAAATATATCTGTTGAAAATAGTCTTGTGTAGGCCCGACATCCCAGTGTGGTTTCGCAGTTCCACGGGTCAAATCGCTGTACTATCCAGTTTTGGGCCTTTGGTATCTAAAAAAAAAGCAGTTTGAGTGTGTCGCTCACTGTTCAGCCGCAAATATCTCTATTTAAAAAAGTGTGGTATACCCCAGTAAACAATAACTGTGGTTTTGCCATCCCACGGTAAAAAATCTCTATTATTCAGGTTTTGGTATATTTTCCGTAAAGAAAAACAGTAGTGTCTCCTGACTGTTGTGACACAAAAATATATCTGTTGAAAATAGTCTTGTGTAGGCCCGACATCCCAGTGTGGTTTCTCAGTTCCACGGGTCAAATCGCTGTACTATCCAGCTTTGGGCCTTTGGTATCTAAAAAAAAAGCAGTTTTAGTGTGTCGCTCACTGTTCAGCCGCAAATATCTCTATTTAAAAAAGTGTGGTATACCCCAGTAAACAATAACTGTGGTTTTGCCATCCCATGGTAAAAAATCTCTATTATTCAGCTTTTGGTAGTTTTTTCCGTAAAGAAAAACAGTAGTGTCTCCTGACTGTTGTGACACAAAAATATATCTGTTAAAAATAGTCTTGTGTAGGCCCGACATCCCAGTGTGGTTTCGCAGTTCCACGGGTCAAATCGCTGTACTATCCAGTTTTGGGCCTTTGGTATCTAAAAAAAAAGCAGTTTGAGTTTGTCGCTCACTGTTCAGCCGCAAATATCTCTATTTAAAAATGTGTGGTATACCCCAGTAAACAATATCTGTCGTTTTGCCATCCCACGGTAAAAAATCTCTATTATTCAGCTTTTGGTAGTTTTTTCTGTAAAGAAAAACAGTAGTGTCTCCTGACTGTTGTGACACAAAAATATATCTGTTGAAAATAGTCTTGTGTAGGCCCGACATACCAGTGTGGTTTCGCAGTTCCACGGGTCAAATCGCTGGACTATCCAGTTTTGGGCCTTTGGTATCTAAAAAAAAAGCAGTTTGAGTGTGTCGCTCACTGTTCAGCCGCAAATATCTCTATTTAAAAATGTGTGGTATACCCCAGTAAACAATAACTGTGGTTTTGCCATCCCATGGTAAAAAATCTCTATTATTCAGCTTTTGGTAGTTTTTTCCTTAAAGAAAAACAGTAGTGTCTCCTGACTGTTGTGACACAAAAATATATCTGTTGAAAATAGTCTTGTGTAGGCCCGACATCCCAGTGTGGTTTCGCAGTTCCACGGGTCAAATCGCTGTACTATCCAGTTTTGGGCCTTTGGTATCTAAAAAAAAAGCAGTTTGAGTGTGTCGCTCACTGTTCAGCCGCAAATATCTCTATTTAAAAAAGTGTGGTATACCCCAGTAAACAATAACTGTGGTTTTGCCATCCCACGGTAAAAAATCTCTATTATTCAGGTTTTGGTATATTTTCCGTAAAGAAAAACAGTAGTGTCTCCTGACTGTTGTGACACAAAAATATATCTGTTGAAAATAGTCTTGTGTAGGCCCGACATCCCAGTGTGGTTTCGCAGTTCCACGGGTCAAATCGCTGTACTATCCAGTTTTGGGCCTTTAGTATCTAAAAAAAAAGCAGTTTGAGTGTGTCGCTCACTGTTCAGCCGCAAATATCTCTATTTAAAAATGTGTGGTATACCCCAGTAAACAATAACTGTGGTTTTGCCATCCCACGGTAAAAAATCTCTATTATTCAGCTTTTGGTAGTTTTTTCCGTAAAGAAAAACAGTAGTGTCTCCTGACTGTTGTGACACAAAAATATATCTGTTGAAAATAGTCTTGTGTAGGCCCGACATCCCAGTGTGGTTTCGCAGTTCCACAGGTCAAATCGCTGTACTATCCAGTTTTGGGCCTTTGGTATCTAAAAAAAAGCAGTTTGAGTGTGTCGCTCACTGTTCAGCCACAAATATCTCTATTTAAAAAAGTGTGGTATACCCCAGTAAACAATAACTGTGGTTTTGCCATCCCACGGTAAAAAATCTCTATTATTCAGCTTTTGGTAGTTTTTTCCGTAAAGAAAAACAGTAGTGTGTCCTGACTGTTGTGACACAAAAATATATCTGTTGAAAATAGTCTTGTGTAGGCCCGACATCCCACTGTGGTTTCGCAGTTCCACGGGTCAAATCGCTGTACTATCCAGTTTTGGGCCTTTGGTATCTAAAAAAAAAGCAGTTTGAGTGTGTCGCTCACTGTTCAGCCGCAAATATCTCTATTTAAAAATCTGTGGTATACCCCAGTAAACAATAACTGTGGTTTTGCCATCCCACGGTAAAAAATCACTATTATTCAGCTTTTGGTAGTTTTTTCCGTAAAGAAAAACAGTAGTGTCTCCTGACTGTTGTGACACAAAAATATATCTGTTGAAAATAGTCTTGCATAGGCCCGACATCCCAGTGTAGTTTCGCAGTTCCACGGGTCAAATCGCTGTACTATCCAGTTTTGGGACTCTGGTATCTAAAAAAAAAGCAGTTTAAGTGTGTCGCTCACTGTTCAGCCGCAAATATCTCTATTTAAAAATGTGTGGTATACCCCAGTAAACAATAACTGTGGTTTTGCCATCCCATGGTAAAAAATCTCTATTATTCAGCTTTTGGTAGTTTTTTCCTTAAAGAAAAACAGTAGTGTCTCCTGACTGTTGTGACACAAAAATATATCTGTTGAAAATAGTCTTGTGTAGGCCCGACATCCCAGTGTGGTTTCGCAGTCTCGCTGTACTATCCAGTTTTGGGCCTTTGGTATCTAAAAAAAAAGCAGTTTGAGTGTGTCGCTCACTGTTCAGCCACAAATATCTCTATTTAAAAAAGTGTGGTATACCCCAGTAAACAATAACTGTGGTTTTGCCACCCCATGGTAAAAAATCTCTATTATTCAGCTTTTGGTAGTTTTTTCCGTAAAGAAAAACAGTAGTGTCTCCTGACTGTTGTGACACAAAATATATCTGTTGAAAATAGTCTTGTGTAGGCCCGACATCCCAGTGTGGTTTCGCAGTTCCACGGGTCAAATCGCTGCACTATCCAGTTTTGGGCCTTTGGTATCTAAAAAAAAAGCAGTTTGAGTGTGTCGCTCACTGTTCAGCCGCAAATATCTCTATTTAAAAAAGTGTGGTATACCCCAGTAAACAATAACTGTGGTTTTGCCATCCCACGGTAAAAAATCTCTATTATTCAGGTTTTGGTATATTTTCCGTAAAGAAAAACAGTAGTGTCTCCTGACTGTTGTGACACAAAAATATATCTGTTGAAAATAGTCTTGTGTAGGCCCGACATCCCAGTGTGGTTTCGCAGTTCCACGGGTCAAATCGCTGTACTATCCAGTTTTGGGCCTTTGGTATCTAAAAAAAAAGCAGTTTGAGTGTGTCGCTCACTGTTCAGCCGCAAATATCTCTATTTAAAAATGTGTGGTATACCCCAGTAAACAATAACTGTGGTTTTGCATCCCACGGTAAAAAATCTCTATTATTCAGCTTTTGGTAGTTTTTTCCGTAAAGAAAAACAGTAGTGTCTCCTGACTGTTGTGACACAAAAATATATCTGTTGAAAATAGTCTTGCATAGTCCCGACATCCCAGTGTAGTTTCGCAGTTCCACGGGTCAAATCGCTGTACTATCCAGTTTTGGGCCTCTGGTATCTAAAAAAAAAGCAGTTTAAGTGTGTCGCTCACTGTTCAGCCGCAAATATCTCTATTTAAAAATGTGTGGTATACCGCAGTAAACAATAACTGTGGTTTTGCCATCCCATGGTAAAAAATCTCTATTATTCAGCTTTTGGTAGTTTTTTCCTTAAAGAAAAACAGTAGTGTCTCCTGACTGTTGTGACACAAAAATATATCTGTTGAAAATAGTCTTGTGTAGGCCCGACATCCCAGTGTGGTTTCGCAGTTCCACGGGTCAAATCGCTGTACTATCCAGTTTTGGGCCTTTGGTATCTAAAAAAAAAGCAGTTTGAGTGTGTCGCTCACTGTTCAGCCGCAAATATCTCTATTTAAAAAAGTGTGGTATACCCCAGTAAACAATAACTGTGGTTTTGCCACCCCATGGTAAAAAATCTCTATTATTCAGCTTTTGGTAGTTTTTTCCGTAATTAAAAACAGTAGTGTCTCCTGACTGTTGTGACACAAAATATATCTGTTGAAAATAGTCTTGTGTAGGCCCGACATCCCAGTGTGGTTTCGCAGTTCCACGGGTCAAATCGCTGTACTATCCAGTTTTGGGCCTTTGGTATCTAAAAAAAAAGCAGTTTGAGTGTGTCGCTCACTGTTCAGCCGCAAATATCTCTATTTAAAAAAGTGTGGTATACCCCAGTAAACAATAACTGTGGTTTTGCCATCCCACGGTAAAAAATCTCTATTATTCAGGTTTTGGTATATTTTCCGTAAAGAAAAACAGTAGTGTCTCCTGACTGTTGTGACACAAAAATATATCTGTTAAAAATAGTCTTGTGTAGGCCCGACATCCCAGTGTGGTTTCGCAGTTCCACGGGTCAAATCGCTGTACTATCCAGTTTTGGGCCTTTGGTATCTAAAAAAAAAGCAGTTTGAGTTTGTCGCTCACTGTTCAGCCGCAAATATCTCTATTTAAAAATGTGTGGTATACCCCAGTAAACAATATCTGTCGTTTTGCCATCCCACGGTAAAAAATCTCTATTATTCAGCTTTTGGTAGTTTTTTCTGTAAAGAAAAACAGTAGTGTCTCCTGACTGTTGTGACACAAAAATATATCTGTTGAAAATAGTCTTGTGTAGGCCCGACATACCAGTGTGGTTTCGCAGTTCCACGGGTCAAATCGCTGGACTATCCAGTTTTGGGCCTTTGGTATCTAAAAAAAAAGCAGTTTGAGTGTGTCGCTCACTGTTCAGCCGCAAATATCTCTATTTAAAAATGTGTGGTATACCCCAGTAAACAATAACTGTGGTTTTGCCATCCCACGGTAAAAAATCTCTATTATTCAGCTTTTGGTAGTTTTTTCCGTAATTAAAAACAGTAGTGTCTCCTGACTGTTGTGACACAAAATATATCTGTTGAAAATAGTCTTGTGTAGGCCCGACATCCCAGTGTGGTTTCGCAGTTCCACGGGTCAAATCGCTGTACTATCCAGTTTTGGGCCTTTGGTATCTAAAAAAAAAGCAGTTTGAGTGTGTCGCTCACTGTTCAGCCGCAAATATCTCTATTTAAAAAAGTGTGGTATACCCCAGTAAACAATAACTGTGGTTTTGCCATCCCACGGTAAAAAATCTCTATTATTCAGGTTTTGGTATATTTTCCGTAAAGAAAAACAGTAGTGTCTCCTGACTGTTGTGACACAAAAATATATCTGTTAAAAATAGTCTTGTGTAGGCCCGACATCCCAGTGTGGTTTCGCAGTTCCACGGGTCAAATCGCTGTACTATCCAGTTTTGGGCCTTTGGTATCTAAAAAAAAAGCAGTTTGAGTTTGTCGCTCACTGTTCAGCCGCAAATATCTCTATTTAAAAATGTGTGGTATACCCCAGTAAACAATATCTGTCGTTTTGCCATCCCACGGTAAAAAATCTCTATTATTCAGCTTTTGGTAGTTTTTTCTGTAAAGAAAAACAGTAGTGTCTCCTGACTGTTGTGACACAAAAATATATCTGTTGAAAATAGTCTTGTGTAGGCCCGACATACCAGTGTGGTTTCGCAGTTCCACGGGTCAAATCGCTGGACTATCCAGTTTTGGGCCTTTGGTATCTAAAAAAAAAGCAGTTTGAGTGTGTCGCTCACTGTTCAGCCGCAAATATCTCTATTTAAAAATGTGTGGTATACCCCAGTAAACAATAACTGTGGTTTTGCCATCCCACGGTAAAAAATCTCTATTATTCAGCTTTTGGTAGTTTTTTCCGTAAAGAAAAACAGTAGTGTCTCCTGACTGTTGTGACACAAAAATATATCTGTTGAAAATAGTCTTGCGTAGGCCCGACATCCCAGTGTGGTTTCCCAGTTCCACGGGTCAAATCGCTGTACTATCCAGTTTTGGGCCTTTGGTATCTAAAAAAAAGCAGTTTGAGTGTGTCGCTCACTGTTCAGCCGCAAATATCTCTATTTAAAAAAGTGTGGTATACCCCAGTAAACAATAACTGTGGTTTTGCCATCCCACGGTAAAAAATCTCTATTATTCAGGTTTTGGTATATTTTCCGTAAAGAAAAACAGTAGTGTCTCCTGACTGTTGTGACACAAAAATATATCTGTTAAAATAGTCTTGTGTAGGCCCGACATCCCAGTGTGGTTTCGCAGTTCCACGGGTCAAATCGCTGTACTATCCAGTTTTGGGCCTTTGGTATCTAAAAAAAAAGCAGTTTAAGTGTGTCGCTCACTGTTCAGCCGCAAATATCTCTATTTAAAAATGTGTGGTATACCCCAGTAAACAATAACTGTGGTTTTGCCATCCCACGGTAAAAAATCTCTATTATTCAGCTTTTGGTAGTTTTTTCCGTAAAGAAAAACAGTAGTGTCTCCAGACTGTTGTGACACAAAAATATATCTGTTGAAAATAGTCTTGTGTAGGCCCGACATCCCAGTGTGGTTTCGCAGTTCCACGGGTCAAATCGCTGTACTATCCAGTTTTGGGCCTTTGGTATCTAAAAAAAAAGCAGTTTGAGTGTGTCGCTCACTGTTCAGCCGCAAATATCTCTATTTAAAAAAGTGTGGTATACCCCAGTAAACAATAACTGTGGTTTTGCCATCCCATGGTAAAAAATCTCTATTATTCAGCTTTTGGTAGTTTTTTCCGTAAAGAAAAACAGTAGTGTCTCCTGACTGTTGTGACACAAAAATATATCTGTTGAAAATAGTCTTGTGTAGGCCCGACATCCCAGTGTGGTTTTGCAGTTCCACGGGTCAAATCGCTGTACTATCCAGTTTTGGGCCTTTGGTATCTAAAAAAAAAGCAGTTTGAGTGTGTCGCTCACTGTTCAGCCACAAATATCTCTATTTAAAAATGTGTGGTATACCCCAGTAAACAATATCTGTGGTTTTGCCATCCCACGGTAAAAAATCTCTATTATTCAGCTTTTGGTAGTTTTTTCCGTAAAGAAAAACAGTAGTGTCTCCTGACTGTTGTGACACAAAAATATATCTGTTGAAAATAGTCTTGTGTAGGCCCGACATCCCAGTGTGGTTTCGCAGTTCCACGGGTCAAATCACTGCACTATCCAGTTTTGGGCCTTTGGTATCTAAAAAAAAAGCAGTTTGAGTGTGTCGCTCACTGTTCAGCCGCAAATATCTCTATTTAAAAATCTGTGGTATACCCCAGTAAACAATAACTGTGGTTTTGCCATCCCACGGTAAAAAATCTCTATTATTCAGCTTTTGGTAGTTTTTTCCGTAAAGAAAAACAGTAGTGTCTCCTGACTGTTGTGACACAAAAATATATCTGTTGAAAATAGTCTTGCATAGGCCCGACATCCCAGTGTAGTTTCGCAGTTCCACGGGTCAAATCGCTGTACTATCCAGTTTTGGGACTCTGGTATCTAAAAAAAAAGCAGTTTAAGTGTGTCGCTCACTGTTCAGCCGCAAATATCTCTATTTAAAAATGTGTGGTATACCCCAGTAAACAATAACTGTGGTTTTGCCATCCCATGGTAAAAAATCTCTATTATTCAGCTTTTGGTAGTTTTTTCCTTAAAGAAAAACAGTAGTGTCTCCTGACTGTTGTGACACAAAAATATATCTGTTGAAAATAGTCTTGTGTAGGCCCGACATCCCAGTGTGGTTTCGCAGTCTCGCTGTACTATCCAGTTTTGGGCCTTTGGTATCTAAAAAAAAAGCAGTTTGAGTGTGTCGCTCACTGTTCAGCCACAAATATCTCTATTTAAAAAAGTGTGGTATACCCCAGTAAACAATAACTGTGGTTTTGCCACCCCATGGTAAAAAATCTCTATTATTCAGCTTTTGGTAGTTTTTTCCGTAAAGAAAAACAGTAGTGTCTCCTGACTGTTGTGACACAAAATATATCTGTTGAAAATAGTCTTGTGTAGGCCCGACATCCCAGTGTGGTTTCGCAGTTCCACGGGTCAAATCGCTGCACTATCCAGTTTTGGGCCTTTGGTATCTAAAAAAAAAGCAGTTTGAGTGTGTCGCTCACTGTTCAGCCGCAAATATCTATATTTAAAAAAGTGTGGTATACCCCAGTAAACAATAACTGTGGTTTTGCCATCCCACGGTAAAAAATCTCTATTATTCAGGTTTTGGTATATTTTCCGTAAAGAAAAACAGTAGTGTCTCCTGACTGTTGTGACACAAAAATATATCTGTTGAAAATAGTCTTGTGTAGGCCCGACATCCCAGTGTGGTTTCGCAGTTCCACGGGTCAAATCGCTGTACTATCCAGTTTTGGGCCTTTGGTATCTAAAAAAAAAGCAGTTTGAGTGTGTCGCTCACTGTTCAGCCACAAATATCTCTATTTAAAAATGTGTGGTATACCCCAGTAAACAATATCTGTGGTTTTGCCATCCCACGGTAAAAAATCTCTATTATTCAGCTTTTGGTAGTTTTTTCCGTAAAGAAAAACAGTAGTGTCTCCTGACTGTTGTGACACAAAAATATATCTGTTGAAAATAGTCTTGTGTAGGCCCGACATCCCAGTGTGGTTTCGCAGTTCCACGGGTCAAATCACTGCACTATCCAGTTTTGGGCCTTTGGTATCTAAAAAAAAAGCAGTTTGAGTGTGTCGCTCACTGTTCAGCTGCAAATATCTCTATTTAAAAAAGTGTGGTATACCCCAGTAAACAATAACTGTGGTTTTGCCATCCCACGGTAAAAAATCTCTATTATTCAGGTTTTGGTATATTTTCCGTAAAGAAAAACAGTAGTGTCTCCTGACTGTTGTGACACAAAAATATATCTGTTGAAAATAGTCTTGTGTAGGCCCGACATCCCAGTGTGGTTTCGCAGTTCCACGGGTCAAATCGCTGTACTATCCAGTTTTGGGCCTTTGGTATCTAAAAAAAAAGCAGTTTGAGTGTGTCGCTCACTGTTCAGCCGCAAATATCTCTATTTAAAAATGTGTGGTATACCCCAGTAAACAATAACTGTGGTTTTGCCATCCCACGGTAAAAAATCTCTATTATTCAGCTTTTGGTAGTTTTTTCCGTAAAGAAAAACAGTAGTGTCTCCTGACTGTTGTGACACAAAAATATATCTGTTGAAAATAGTCTTGTGTAGGCCCGACATCCCAGTGTGGTTTCGCAGTTCCACAGGTCAAATCGCTGTACTATCCAGCTTTGGGCCTTTGGTATCTAAAAAAAAGCAGTTTGAGTGTGTCGCTCACTGTTCAGCCACAAATATCTCTATTTAAAAAAGTGTGGTATACCCCAGTAAACAATAACTGTGGTTTTGCCATCCCACGGTAAAAAATCTCTATTATTCAGGTTTTGGTAGTTTTTTCCGTAAAGAAAAACAGTAGTGTCTCCTGACTGTTGTGACACAAAAATATATCTGTTGAAAATAGTCTTGTGTAGGCCCGACATCCCACTGTGGTTTCGCAGTTCCACGGGTCAAATCGCTGTACTATCCAGTTTTGGGCCTTTGGTATCTAAAAAAAAAGCAGTTTGAGTGTGTCGCTCACTGTTCAGCCACAAATATCTCTATTTAAAAATGTGTGGTATACCCCAGTAAACAATATCTGTGGTTTTGCCATCCCACGGTAAAAAATCTCTATTATTCAGCTTTTGGTAGTTTTTTCCGTAAAGAAAAACAGTAGTGTCTCCTGACTGTTGTGACACAAAAATATATCTGTTGAAAATAGTCTTGTGTAGGCCCGACATCCCAGTGTGGTTTCGCATTTCCACGTTTCAAATTGCTGTACTATCCAGTTTTGGGCCTTTGGTATCTAAAAAAAAAGCAGTTTGAGTGTGTCGCTCACTGTTCAGCCGCAAATATCTCTATTTAAAAAAGTGTGGTATACCCCAGTAAACAATAACTGTGGTTTTGCCATCCCATGGTAAAAAATCTCTATTATTCAGCTTTTGGTAGTTTTTTCCGTAAAGAAAAACAGTAGTGTCTCCTGACTGTTGTGACACAAAAATATATCTGTTGAATATAGTCTTGTGTAGGCCCGACATCCCAGTGTAGTTTCGCAGTTCCACGGGTCAAATCACTGCACTATCCAGTTTTGGGCCTTTGGTATCTAAAAAAAAAGCAGTTTGAGTGTGTCGCTCACTGTTCAGCCGCAAATATCTCTATTTAAAAATCTGTGGTATACCCCAGTAAACAATAACTGTGGTTTTGCCATCCCACGGTAAAAAATCTCTATTATTCAGCTTTTGGTAGTTTTTTCCGTAAAGAAAAACAGTAGTGTCTCCTGACTGTTGTGACACAAAAATATATCTGTTGAAAATAGTTTTGCATGGGCCCGACATCCCAGTGTAGTTTCGCAGTTCCACGGGTCAAATCGCTGTACTATCCAGTTTTGGGCCTCTGGTATCTAAAAAAAAAGCAGTTTAAGTGTGTCGCTCACTGTTCAGCCGCAAATATCTCTATTTAAAAATGTGTGGTATACCCCAGTAAACAATAACTGTGGTTTTGCCATCCCATGGTAAAAAATCTCTATTATTCAGCTTTTGGTAGTTTTTTCCTTAAAGAAAAACAGTAGTGTCTCCTGACTGTTGTGACACAAAAATATATCTGTTGAAAATAGTCTTGTGTAGGCCCGACATCCCACTGTGGTTTCGCAGTTCCACGGGTCAAATCGCTGTACTATCCAGTTTTGGGCCTTTGGTATCTAAAAAAAAAGCAGTTTGAGTGTGTCGCTCACTGTTCAGCCACAAATATCTCTATTTAAAAATGTGTGGTATACCCCAGTAAACAATATCTGTGGTTTTGCCATCCCACGGTAAAAAATCTCTATTATTCAGCTTTTGGTAGTTTTTTCCGTAAAGAAAAACAGTAGTGTCTCCTGACTGTTGTGACACAAAAATATATCTGTTGAAAATAGTCTTGTGTAGGCCCGACATCCCAGTGTGGTTTCGCATTTCCACGTTTCAAATTGCTGTACTATCCAGTTTTGGGCCTTTGGTATCTAAAAAAAAAGCAGTTTGAGTGTGTCGCTCACTGTTCAGCCGCAAATATCTCTATTTAAAAAAGTGTGGTATACCCCAGTAAACAATAACTGTGGTTTTGCCATCCCATGGTAAAAAATCTCTATTATTCAGCTTTTGGTAGTTTTTTCCGTAAAGAAAAACAGTAGTGTCTCCTGACTGTTGTGACACAAAAATATATCTGTTGAATATAGTCTTGTGTAGGCCCGACATCCCAGTGTAGTTTCGCAGTTCCACGGGTCAAATCACTGCACTATCCAGTTTTGGGCCTTTGGTATCTAAAAAAAAAGCAGTTTGAGTGTGTCGCTCACTGTTCAGCCGCAAATATCTCTATTTAAAAATCTGTGGTATACCCCAGTAAACAATAACTGTGGTTTTGCCATCCCACGGTAAAAAATCTCTATTATTCAGCTTTTGGTAGTTTTTTCCGTAAAGAAAAACAGTAGTGTCTCCTGACTGTTGTGACACAAAAATATATCTGTTGAAAATAGTTTTGCATGGGCCCGACATCCCAGTGTAGTTTCGCAGTTCCACGGGTCAAATCGCTGTACTATCCAGTTTTGGGCCTCTGGTATCTAAAAAAAAAGCAGTTTAAGTGTGTCGCTCACTGTTCAGCCGCAAATATCTCTATTTAAAAATGTGTGGTATACCCCAGTAAACAATAACTGTGGTTTTGCCATCCCATGGTAAAAAATCTCTATTATTCAGCTTTTGGTAGTTTTTTCCTTAAAGAAAAACAGTAGTGTCTCCTGACTGTTGTGACACAAAAATATATCTGTTGAAAATAGTCTTGTGTAGGCCCGACATCCCAGTGTGGTTTCGCAGTTCCACTGGTCAAATCGCTGTACTATCCAGTTTTGGGCCTTTGGTATCTAAAAAAAAAGCAGTTTGAGTGTGTCGCTCACTGTTCAGCCGCAAATATCTCTATTTAAAAAAGTGTGGTATACCACAGTAAACAATAACTGTGGTTTTGCCACCCCATGGTAAAAAATCTCTATTATTCAGCTTTTGGTAGTTTTTTCCGTAAAGAAAAACAGTAGTGTCTCCTGACTGTTGTGACACAAAATATATCTGTTGAAAATAGTCTTGTGTAGGCCCGACATCCCAGTGTGGTTTCGCAGTTCCACGGGTCAAATCGCTGCACTATCCAGTTTTGGGCCTTTGGTATCTAAAAAAAAAGCAGTTTGAGTGTGTCGCTCACTGTTCAGCCGCAAATATCTCTATTTAAAAAAGTGTGGTATACCCCAGTAAACAATAACTGTGGTTTTGCCATCCCACGGTAAAAAATCTCTATTATTCAGGTTTTGGTATATTTTCCGTAAAGAAAAACAGTAGTGTCTCCTGACTGTTGTGACACAAAAATATATCTGTTGAAAATAGTCTTGTGTAGGCCCGACATCCCAGTGTGGTTTCGCAGTTCCACGGGTCAAATCGCTGTACTATCCAGTTTTGGGCCTTTGGTATCTAAAAAAAAAGCAGTTTGAGTGTGTCGCTCTCTGTTCAGCCGCAAATATCTCTATTTAAAAATGTGTGGTATACCCCAGTAAACAATAACTGTGGTTTTGCCATCCCACGGTAAAAAATCTCTATTATTCAGCTTTTGGTAGTTTTTTCCGTAAAGAAAAACAGTAGTGTCTCCTGACTGTTGTGACACAAAAATATATCTGTTGAAAATAGTCTTGCATAGGCCCGACATCCCAGTGTAGTTTCGCAGTTCCACGGGTCAAATCGCTGTACTATCCAGTTTTGGGCCTCTGGTATCTAAAAAAAAAGCAGTTTAAGTGTGTCGCTCACTGTTCAGCCGCAAATATCTCTATTTAAAAATGTGTGGTATACCCCAGTAAACAATAACTGTGGTTTTGCCATCCCATGGTAAAAAATCTCTATTATTCAGCTTTTGGTAGTTTTTTCCTTAAAGAAAAACAGTAGTGTCTCCTGACTGTTGTGACACAAAAATATATCTGTTGAAAATAGTCTTGTGTAGGCCCGACATCCCAGTGTGGTTTCGCAGTTCCACGGGTCAAATCGCTGTACTATCCAGTTTTGGGCCTTTGGTATCTAAAAAAAAAGCAGTTTGAGTGTGTCGCTCACTGTTCAGCCGCAAATATCTCTATTTAAAAAAGTGTGGTATACCCCAGTAAACAATAACTGTGGTTTTGCCATCCCACGGTAAAAAATCTCTATTATTCAGGTTTTGGTATATTTTCCGTAAAGAAAAACAGTAGTGTCTCCTGACTGTTGTGACACAAAAATATATCTGTTGAAAATAGTCTTGTGTAGGCCCGACATCCCAGTGTGGTTTCGCAGTTCCACGGGTCAAATCGCTGTACTATCCAGTTTTGGGCCTTTAGTATCTAAAAAAAAAGCAGTTTGAGTGTGTCGCTCACTGTTCAGCCGCAAATATCTCTATTTAAAAATGTGTGGTATACCCCAGTAAACAATAACTGTGGTTTTGCCATCCCACGGTAAAAAATCTCTATTATTCAGCTTTTGGTAGTTTTTTCCGTAAAGAAAAACAGTAGTGTCTCCTGACTGTTGTGACACAAAAATATATCTGTTGAAAATAGTCTTGTGTAGGCCCGACATCCCAGTGTGGTTTCGCAGTTCCACAGGTCAAATCGCTGTACTATCCAGTTTTGGGCCTTTGGTATCTAAAAAAAAGCAGTTTGAGTGTGTCGCTCACTGTTCAGCCACAAATATCTCTATTTAAAAAAGTGTGGTATACCCCAGTAAACAATAACTGTGGTTTTGCCATCCCACGGTAAAAAATCTCTATTATTCAGCTTTTGGTAGTTTTTTCCGTAAAGAAAAACAGTAGTGTGTCCTGACTGTTGTGACACAAAAATATATCTGTTGAAAATAGTCTTGTGTAGGCCCGACATCCCACTGTGGTTTCGCAGTTCCACGGGTCAAATCGCTGTACTATCCAGTTTTGGGCCTTTGGTATCTAAAAAAAAAGCAGTTTGAGTGTGTCGCTCACTGTTCAGCCGCAAATATCTCTATTTAAAAATCTGTGGTATACCCCAGTAAACAATAACTGTGGTTTTGCCATCCCACGGTAAAAAATCACTATTATTCAGCTTTTGGTAGTTTTTTCCGTAAAGAAAAACAGTAGTGTCTCCTGACTGTTGTGACACAAAAATATATCTGTTGAAAATAGTCTTGCATAGGCCCGACATCCCAGTGTAGTTTCGCAGTTCCACGGGTCAAATCGCTGTACTATCCAGTTTTGGGACTCTGGTATCTAAAAAAAAAGCAGTTTAAGTGTGTCGCTCACTGTTCAGCCGCAAATATCTCTATTTAAAAATGTGTGGTATACCCCAGTAAACAATAACTGTGGTTTTGCCATCCCATGGTAAAAAATCTCTATTATTCAGCTTTTGGTAGTTTTTTCCTTAAAGAAAAACAGTAGTGTCTCCTGACTGTTGTGACACAAAAATATATCTGTTGAAAATAGTCTTGTGTAGGCCCGACATCCCAGTGTGGTTTCGCAGTCTCGCTGTACTATCCAGTTTTGGGCCTTTGGTATCTAAAAAAAAAGCAGTTTGAGTGTGTCGCTCACTGTTCAGCCACAAATATCTCTATTTAAAAAAGTGTGGTATACCCCAGTAAACAATAACGGTGGTTTTGCCACCCCATGGTAAAAAATCTCTATTATTCAGCTTTTGGTAGTTTTTTCCGTAAAGAAAAACAGTAGTGTCTCCTGACTGTTGTGACACAAAATATATCTGTTGAAAATAGTCTTGTGTAGGCCCGACATCCCAGTGTGGTTTCGCAGTTCCACGGGTCAAATCGCTGCACTATCCAGTTTTGGGCCTTTGGTATCTAAAAAAAAAGCAGTTTGAGTGTGTCGCTCACTGTTCAGCCGCAAATATCTCTATTTAAAAAAGTGTGGTATACCCCAGTAAACAATAACTGTGGTTTTGCCATCCCACGGTAAAAAATCTCTATTATTCAGGTTTTGGTATATTTTCCGTAAAGAAAAACAGTAGTGTCTCCTGACTGTTGTGACACAAAAATATATCTGTTGAAAATAGTCTTGTGTAGGCCCGACATCCCAGTGTGGTTTCGCAGTTCCACGGGTCAAATCGCTGTACTATCCAGTTTTGGGCCTTTGGTATCTAAAAAAAAAGCAGTTTGAGTGTGTCGCTCACTGTTCAGCCGCAAATATCTCTATTTAAAAATGTGTGGTATACCCCAGTAAACAATAACTGTGGTTTTGCATCCCACGGTAAAAAATCTCTATTATTCAGCTTTTGGTAGTTTTTTCCGTAAAGAAAAACAGTAGTGTCTCCTGACTGTTGTGACACAAAAATATATCTGTTGAAAATAGTCTTGCATAGTCCCGACATCCCAGTGTAGTTTCGCAGTTCCACGGGTCAAATCGCTGTACTATCCAGTTTTGGGCCTCTGGTATCTAAAAAAAAAGCAGTTTAAGTGTGTCGCTCACTGTTCAGCCGCAAATATCTCTATTTAAAAATGTGTGGTATACCGCAGTAAACAATAACTGTGGTTTTGCCATCCCATGGTAAAAAATCTCTATTATTCAGCTTTTGGTAGTTTTTTCCTTAAAGAAAAACAGTAGTGTCTCCTGACTGTTGTGACACAAAAATATATCTGTTGAAAATAGTCTTGTGTAGGCCCGACATCCCAGTGTGGTTTCGCAGTTCCACGGGTCAAATCGCTGTACTATCCAGTTTTGGGCCTTTGGTATCTAAAAAAAAAGCAGTTTGAGTGTGTCGCTCACTGTTCAGCCGCAAATATCTCTATTTAAAAAAGTGTGGTATACCCCAGTAAACAATAACTGTGGTTTTGCCACCCCATGGTAAAAAATCTCTATTATTCAGCTTTTGGTAGTTTTTTCCGTAATTAAAAACAGTAGTGTCTCCTGACTGTTGTGACACAAAATATATCTGTTGAAAATAGTCTTGTGTAGGCCCGACATCCCAGTGTGGTTTCGCAGTTCCACGGGTCAAATCGCTGTACTATCCAGTTTTGGGCCTTTGGTATCTAAAAAAAAAGCAGTTTGAGTGTGTCGCTCACTGTTCAGCCGCAAATATCTCTATTTAAAAAAGTGTGGTATACCCCAGTAAACAATAACTGTGGTTTTGCCATCCCACGGTAAAAAATCTCTATTATTCAGGTTTTGGTATATTTTCCGTAAAGAAAAACAGTAGTGTCTCCTGACTGTTGTGACACAAAAATATATCTGTTAAAAATAGTCTTGTGTAGGCCCGACATCCCAGTGTGGTTTCGCAGTTCCACGGGTCAAATCGCTGTACTATCCAGTTTTGGGCCTTTGGTATCTAAAAAAAAAGCAGTTTGAGTTTGTCGCTCACTGTTCAGCCGCAAATATCTCTATTTAAAAATGTGTGGTATACCCCAGTAAACAATATCTGTCGTTTTGCCATCCCACGGTAAAAAATCTCTATTATTCAGCTTTTGGTAGTTTTTTCTGTAAAGAAAAACAGTAGTGTCTCCTGACTGTTGTGACACAAAAATATATCTGTTGAAAATAGTCTTGTGTAGGCCCGACATACCAGTGTGGTTTCGCAGTTCCACGGGTCAAATCGCTGGACTATCCAGTTTTGGGCCTTTGGTATCTAAAAAAAAAGCAGTTTGAGTGTGTCGCTCACTGTTCAGCCGCAAATATCTCTATTTAAAAATGTGTGGTATACCCCAGTAAACAATAACTGTGGTTTTGCCATCCCACGGTAAAAAATCTCTATTATTCAGCTTTTGGTAGTTTTTTCCGTAATTAAAAACAGTAGTGTCTCCTGACTGTTGTGACACAAAATATATCTGTTGAAAATAGTCTTGTGTAGGCCCGACATCCCAGTGTGGTTTCGCAGTTCCACGGGTCAAATCGCTGTACTATCCAGTTTTGGGCCTTTGGTATCTAAAAAAAAAGCAGTTTGAGTGTGTCGCTCACTGTTCAGCCGCAAATATCTCTATTTAAAAAAGTGTGGTATACCCCAGTAAACAATAACTGTGGTTTTGCCATCCCACGGTAAAAAATCTCTATTATTCAGGTTTTGGTATATTTTCCGTAAAGAAAAACAGTAGTGTCTCCTGACTGTTGTGACACAAAAATATATCTGTTAAAAATAGTCTTGTGTAGGCCCGACATCCCAGTGTGGTTTCGCAGTTCCACGGGTCAAATCGCTGTACTATCCAGTTTTGGGCCTTTGGTATCTAAAAAAAAAGCAGTTTGAGTTTGTCGCTCACTGTTCAGCCGCAAATATCTCTATTTAAAAATGTGTGGTATACCCCAGTAAACAATATCTGTCGTTTTGCCATCCCACGGTAAAAAATCTCTATTATTCAGCTTTTGGTAGTTTTTTCTGTAAAGAAAAACAGTAGTGTCTCCTGACTGTTGTGACACAAAAATATATCTGTTGAAAATAGTCTTGTGTAGGCCCGACATACCAGTGTGGTTTCGCAGTTCCACGGGTCAAATCGCTGGACTATCCAGTTTTGGGCCTTTGGTATCTAAAAAAAAAGCAGTTTGAGTGTGTCGCTCACTGTTCAGCCGCAAATATCTCTATTTAAAAATGTGTGGTATACCCCAGTAAACAATAACTGTGGTTTTGCCATCCCACGGTAAAAAATCTCTATTATTCAGCTTTTGGTAGTTTTTTCCGTAAAGAAAAACAGTAGTGTCTCCTGACTGTTGTGACACAAAAATATATCTGTTGAAAATAGTCTTGCGTAGGCCCGACATCCCAGTGTGGTTTCCCAGTTCCACGGGTCAAATCGCTGTACTATCCAGTTTTGGGCCTTTGGTATCTAAAAAAAAGCAGTTTGAGTGTGTCGCTCACTGTTCAGCCGCAAATATCTCTATTTAAAAAAGTGTGGTATACCCCAGTAAACAATAACTGTGGTTTTGCCATCCCACGGTAAAAAATCTCTATTATTCAGGTTTTGGTATATTTTCCGTAAAGAAAAACAGTAGTGTCTCCTGACTGTTGTGACACAAAAATATATCTGTTAAAATAGTCTTGTGTAGGCCCGACATCCCAGTGTGGTTTCGCAGTTCCACGGGTCAAATCGCTGTACTATCCAGTTTTGGGCCTTTGGTATCTAAAAAAAAAGCAGTTTAAGTGTGTCGCTCACTGTTCAGCCGCAAATATCTCTATTTAAAAATGTGTGGTATACCCCAGTAAACAATAACTGTGGTTTTGCCATCCCACGGTAAAAAATCTCTATTATTCAGCTTTTGGTAGTTTTTTCCGTAAAGAAAAACAGTAGTGTCTCCAGACTGTTGTGACACAAAAATATATCTGTTGAAAATAGTCTTGTGTAGGCCCGACATCCCAGTGTGGTTTCGCAGTTCCACGGGTCAAATCGCTGTACTATCCAGTTTTGGGCCTTTGGTATCTAAAAAAAAAGCAGTTTGAGTGTGTCGCTCACTGTTCAGCCGCAAATATCTCTATTTAAAAAAGTGTGGTATACCCCAGTAAACAATAACTGTGGTTTTGCCATCCCATGGTAAAAAATCTCTATTATTCAGCTTTTGGTAGTTTTTTCCGTAAAGAAAAACAGTAGTGTCTCCTGACTGTTGTGACACAAAAATATATCTGTTGAAAATAGTCTTGTGTAGGCCCGACATCCCAGTGTGGTTTTGCAGTTCCACGGGTCAAATCGCTGTACTATCCAGTTTTGGGCCTTTGGTATCTAAAAAAAAAGCAGTTTGAGTGTGTCGCTCACTGTTCAGCCGCAAATATCTCTATTTAAAAATGTGTGGTATACCCCAGTAAACAATAACTGTGGTTTTGCCATCCCATGGTAAAAAATCTCTATTATTCAGCTTTTGGTAGTTTTTTCCTTAAAGAAAAACAGTAGTGTCTCCTGACTGTTGTGACACAAAAATATATCTGTTGAAAATAGTCTTGTGTAGGCCCGACATCCCAGTGTGGTTTCGCAGTCTCGCTGTACTATCCAGTTTTGGGCCTTTGGTATCTAAAAAAAAAGCAGTTTGAGTGTGTCGCTCACTGTTCAGCCACAAATATCTCTATTTAAAAAAGTGTGGTATACCCCAGTAAACAATAACTGTGGTTTTGCCACCCCATGGTAAAAAATCTCTATTATTCAGCTTTTGGTAGTTTTTTCCGTAAAGAAAAACAGTAGTGTCTCCTGACTGTTGTGACACAAAATATATCTGTTGAAAATAGTCTTGTGTAGGCCCGACATCCCAGTGTGGTTTCGCAGTTCCACGGGTCAAATCGCTGCACTATCCAGTTTTGGGCCTTTGGTATCTAAAAAAAAAGCAGTTTGAGTGTGTCGCTCACTGTTCAGCCGCAAATATCTATATTTAAAAAAGTGTGGTATACCCCAGTAAACAATAACTGTGGTTTTGCCATCCCACGGTAAAAAATCTCTATTATTCAGGTTTTGGTATATTTTCCGTAAAGAAAAACAGTAGTGTCTCCTGACTGTTGTGACACAAAAATATATCTGTTGAAAATAGTCTTGTGTAGGCCCGACATCCCAGTGTGGTTTCGCAGTTCCACGGGTCAAATCGCTGTACTATCCAGTTTTGGGCCTTTGGTATCTAAAAAAAAAGCAGTTTGAGTGTGTCGCTCACTGTTCAGCCACAAATATCTCTATTTAAAAATGTGTGGTATACCCCAGTAAACAATATCTGTGGTTTTGCCATCCCACGGTAAAAAATCTCTATTATTCAGCTTTTGGTAGTTTTTTCCGTAAAGAAAAACAGTAGTGTCTCCTGACTGTTGTGACACAAAAATATATCTGTTGAAAATAGTCTTGTGTAGGCCCGACATCCCAGTGTGGTTTCGCAGTTCCACGGGTCAAATCACTGCACTATCCAGTTTTGGGCCTTTGGTATCTAAAAAAAAAGCAGTTTGAGTGTGTCGCTCACTGTTCAGCCGCAAATATCTCTATTTAAAAATCTGTGGTATACCCCAGTAAACAATAACTGTGGTTTTGCCATCCCACGGTAAAAAATCTCTATTATTCAGCTTTTGGTAGTTTTTTCCGTAAAGAAAAACAGTAGTGTCTCCTGACTGTTGTGACACAAAAATATATCTGTTGAAAATAGTCTTGCATAGGCCCGACATCCCAGTGTAGTTTCGCAGTTCCACGGGTCAAATCGCTGTACTATCCAGTTTTGGGACTCTGGTATCTAAAAAAAAAGCAGTTTAAGTGTGTCGCTCACTGTTCAGCCGCAAATATCTCTATTTAAAAATGTGTGGTATACCCCAGTAAACAATAACTGTGGTTTTGCCATCCCATGGTAAAAAATCTCTATTATTCAGCTTTTGGTAGTTTTTTCCTTAAAGAAAAACAGTAGTGTCTCCTGACTGTTGTGACACAAAAATATATCTGTTGAAAATAGTCTTGTGTAGGCCCGACATCCCAGTGTGGTTTCGCAGTCTCGCTGTACTATCCAGTTTTGGGCCTCTGGTATCTAAAAAAAAAGCAGTTTGAGTGTGTCGCTCACTGTTCAGCCACAAATATCTCTATTTAAAAAAGTGTGGTATACCCCAGTAAACAATAACTGTGGTTTTGCCACCCCATGGTAAAAAATCTCTATTATTCAGCTTTTGGTAGTTTTTTCCGTAAAGAAAAACAGTAGTGTCTCCTGACTGTTGTGACACAAAATATATCTGTTGAAAATAGTCTTGTGTAGGCCCGACATCCCAGTGTGGTTTCGCAGTTCCACGGGTCAAATCGCTGCACTATCCAGTTTTGGGCCTTTGGTATCTAAAAAAAAAGCAGTTTGAGTGTGTCGCTCACTGTTCAGCCGCAAATATCTCTATTTAAAAAAGTGTGGTATACCCCAGTAAACAATAACTGTGGTTTTGCCATCCCACGGTAAAAAATCTCTATTATTCAGGTTTTGGTATATTTTCCGTAAAGAAAAACAGTAGTGTCTCCTGACTGTTGTGACACAAAAATATATCTGTTGAAAATAGTCTTGTGTAGGCCCGACATCCCAGTGTGGTTTCGCAGTTCCACGGGTCAAATCGCTGTACTATCCAGTTTTGGGCCTTTGGTATCTAAAAAAAAAGCAGTTTGAGTGTGTCGCTCACTGTTCAGCCGCAAATATCTCTATTTAAAAATGTGTGGTATACCCCAGTAAACAATAACTGTGGTTTTGCATCCCACGGTAAAAAATCTCTATTATTCAGCTTTTGGTAGTTTTTTCCGTAAAGAAAAACAGTAGTGTCTCCTGACTGTTGTGACACAAAAATATATCTGTTGAAAATAGTCTTGCATAGTCCCGACATCCCAGTGTAGTTTCGCAGTTCCACGGGTCAAATCGCTGTAGTATCCAGTTTTGGGCCTCTGGTATCTAAAAAAAAAGCAGTTTAAGTGTGTCGCTCACTGTTCAGCCGCAAATATCTCTATTTAAAAATGTGTGGTATACCGCAGTAAACAATAACTGTGGTTTTGCCATCCCATGGTAAAAAATCTCTATTATTCAGCTTTTGGTAGTTTTTTCCTTAAAGAAAAACAGTAGTGTCTCCTGACTGTTGTGACACAAAAATATATCTGTTGAAAATAGTCTTGTGTAGGCCCGACATCCCAGTGTGGTTTCGCAGTTCCACGGGTCAAATCGCTGTACTATCCAGTTTTGGGCCTTTGGTATCTAAAAAAAAAGCAGTTTGAGTGTGTCGCTCACTGTTCAGCCGCAAATATCTCTATTTAAAAAAGTGTGGTATACCCCAGTAAACAATAACTGTGGTTTTGCCACCCCATGGTAAAAAATCTCTATTATTCAGCTTTTGGTAGTTTTTTCCGTAATTAAAAACAGTAGTGTCTCCTGACTGTTGTGACACAAAATATATCTGTTGAAAATAGTCTTGTGTAGGCCCGACATCCCAGTGTGGTTTCGCAGTTCCACGGGTCAAATCGCTGTACTATCCAGTTTTGGGCCTTTGGTATCTAAAAAAAAAGCAGTTTGAGTGTGTCGCTCACTGTTCAGCCGCAAATATCTCTATTTAAAAAAGTGTGGTATACCCCAGTAAACAATAACTGTGGTTTTGCCATCCCACGGTAAAAAATCTCTATTATTCAGGTTTTGGTATATTTTCCGTAAAGAAAAACAGTAGTGTCTCCTGACTGTTGTGACACAAAAATATATCTGTTGAAAATAGTCTTGTGTAGGCCCGACATCCCAGTGTGGTTTCTCAGTTCCACGGGTCAAATCGCTGTACTATCCAGCTTTGGGCCTTTGGTATCTAAAAAAAAAGCAGTTTTAGTGTGTCGCTCACTGTTCAGCCGCAAATATCTCTATTTAAAAAAGTGTGGTATACCCCAGTAAACAATAACTGTGGTTTTGCCATCCCATGGTAAAAAATCTCTATTATTCAGCTTTTGGTAGTTTTTTCCGTAAAGAAAAACAGTAGTGTCTCCTGACTGTTGTGACACAAAAATATATCTGTTAAAAATAGTCTTGTGTAGGCCCGACATCCCAGTGTGGTTTCGCAGTTCCACGGGTCAAATCGCTGTACTATCCAGTTTTGGGCCTTTGGTATCTAAAAAAAAAGCAGTTTGAGTTTGTCGCTCACTGTTCAGCCGCAAATATCTCTATTTAAAAATGTGTGGTATACCCCAGTAAACAATATCTGTCGTTTTGCCATCCCACGGTAAAAAATCTCTATTATTCAGCTTTTGGTAGTTTTTTCTGTAAAGAAAAACAGTAGTGTCTCCTGACTGTTGTGACACAAAAATATATCTGTTGAAAATAGTCTTGTGTAGGCCCGACATACCAGTGTGGTTTCGCAGTTCCACGGGTCAAATCGCTGGACTATCCAGTTTTGGGCCTTTGGTATCTAAAAAAAAAGCAGTTTGAGTGTGTCGCTCACTGTTCAGCCGCAAATATCTCTATTTAAAAATGTGTGGTATACCCCAGTAAACAATAACTGTGGTTTTGCCATCCCACGGTAAAAAATCTCTATTATTCAGCTTTTGGTAGTTTTTTCCGTAAAGAAAAACAGTAGTGTCTCCTGACTGTTGTGACACAAAAATATATCTGTTGAAAATAGTCTTGCGTAGGCCCGACATCCCAGTGTGGTTTCCCAGTTCCACGGGTCAAATCGCTGTACTATCCAGTTTTGGGCCTTTGGTATCTAAAAAAAAGCAGTTTGAGTGTGTCGCTCACTGTTCAGCCGCAAATATCTCTATTTAAAAAAGTGTGGTATACCCCAGTAAACAATAACTGTGGTTTTGCCATCCCACGGTAAAAAATCTCTATTATTCAGGTTTTGGTATATTTTCCGTAAAGAAAAACAGTAGTGTCTCCTGACTGTTGTGACACAAAAATATATCTGTTAAAATAGTCTTGTGTAGGCCCGACATCCCAGTGTGGTTTCGCAGTTCCACGGGTCAAATCGCTGTACTATCCAGTTTTGGGCCTTTGGTATCTAAAAAAAAAGCAGTTTAAGTGTGTCGCTCACTGTTCAGCCGCAAATATCTCTATTTAAAAATGTGTGGTATACCCCAGTAAACAATAACTGTGGTTTTGCCATCCCACGGTAAAAAATCTCTATTATTCAGCTTTTGGTAGTTTTTTCCGTAAAGAAAAACAGTAGTGTCTCCAGACTGTTGTGACACAAAAATATATCTGTTGAAAATAGTCTTGTGTAGGCCCGACATCCCAGTGTGGTTTCGCAGTTCCACGGGTCAAATCGCTGTACTATCCAGTTTTGGGCCTTTGGTATCTAAAAAAAAAGCAGTTTGAGTGTGTCGCTCACTGTTCAGCCGCAAATATCTCTATTTAAAAAAGTGTGGTATACCCCAGTAAACAATAACTGTGGTTTTGCCATCCCATGGTAAAAAATCTCTATTATTCAGCTTTTGGTAGTTTTTTCCGTAAAGAAAAACAGTAGTGTCTCCTGACTGTTGTGACACAAAAATATATCTGTTGAAAATAGTCTTGTGTAGGCCCGACATCCCAGTGTGGTTTTGCAGTTCCACGGGTCAAATCGCTGTACTATCCAGTTTTGGGCCTTTGGTATCTAAAAAAAAAGCAATTTGAGTGTGTCGCTCACTGTTCAGCCACAAATATCTCTATTTAAAAATGTGTGGTATACCCCAGTAAACAATATCTGTGGTTTTGCCATCCCACGGTAAAAAATCTCTATTATTCAGCTTTTGGTAGTTTTTTCCGTAAAGAAAAACAGTAGTGTCTCCTGACTGTTGTGACACAAAAATATATCTGTTGAAAATAGTCTTGTGTAGGCCCGACATCCCAGTGTGGTTTCGCAGTTCCACGGGTCAAATCACTGCACTATCCAGTTTTGGGCCTTTGGTATCTAAAAAAAAAGCAGTTTGAGTGTGTCGCTCACTGTTCAGCCGCAAATATCTCTATTTAAAAATCTGTGGTATACCCCAGTAAACAATAACTGTGGTTTTGCCATCCCACGGTAAAAAATCTCTATTATTCAGCTTTTGGTAGTTTTTTCCGTAAAGAAAAACAGTAGTGTCTCCTGACTGTTGTGACACAAAAATATATCTGTTGAAAATAGTCTTGCATAGGCCCGACATCCCAGTGTAGTTTCGCAGTTCCACGGGTCAAATCGCTGTACTATCCAGTTTTGGGACTCTGGTATCTAAAAAAAAAGCAGTTTAAGTGTGTCGCTCACTGTTCAGCCGCAAATATCTCTATTTAAAAATGTGTGGTATACCCCAGTAAACAATAACTGTGGTTTTGCCATCCCATGGTAAAAAATCTCTATTATTCAGCTTTTGGTAGTTTTTTCCTTAAAGAAAAACAGTAGTGTCTCCTGACTGTTGTGACACAAAAATATATCTGTTGAAAATAGTCTTGTGTAGGCCCGACATCCCAGTGTGGTTTCGCAGTCTCGCTGTACTATCCAGTTTTGGGCCTTTGGTATCTAAAAAAAAAGCAGTTTGAGTGTGTCGCTCACTGTTCAGCCACAAATATCTCTATTTAAAAAAGTGTGGTATACCCCAGTAAACAATAACTGTGGTTTTGCCACCCCATGGTAAAAAATCTCTATTATTCTGCTTTTGGTAGTTTTTTCCGTAAAGAAAAACAGTAGTGTCTCCTGACTGTTGTGACACAAAATATATCTGTTGAAAATAGTCTTGTGTAGGCCCGACATCCCAGTGTGGTTTCGCAGTTCCACGGGTCAAATCGCTGCACTATCCAGTTTTGGGCCTTTGGTATCTAAAAAAAAAGCAGTTTGAGTGTGTCGCTCACTGTTCAGCCGCAAATATCTCTATTTAAAAAAGTGTGGTATACCCCAGTAAACAATAACTGTGGTTTTGCCATCCCACGGTAAAAAATCTCTATTATTCAGGTTTTGGTATATTTTCCGTAAAGAAAAACAGTAGTGTCTCCTGACTGTTGTGACACAAAAATATATCTGTTGAAAATAGTCTTGTGTAGGCCCGACATCCCAGTGTGGTTTCGCAGTTCCACGGGTCAAATCGCTGTACTATCCAGTTTTGGGCCTTTGGTATCTAAAAAAAAAGCAGTTTGAGTGTGTCGCTCACTGTTCAGCCGCAAATATCTCTATTTAAAAATGTGTGGTATACCCCAGTAAACAATAACTGTGGTTTTGCCATCCCACGGTAAAAAATCTCTATTATTCAGCTTTTGGTAGTTTTTTCCGTAAAGAAAAACAGTAGTGTCTCCTGACTGTTGTGACACAAAAATATATCTGTTGAAAATAGTCTTGCATAGTCCCGACATCCCAGTGTAGTTTCGCAGTTCCACGGGTCAAATCGCTGTACTATCCAGTTTTGGGCCTCTGGTATCTAAAAAAAAAGCAGTTTAAGTGTGTCGCTCACTGTTCAGCCACAAATATCTCTATTTAAAAATGTGTGGTATACCGCAGTAAACAATAACTGTGGTTTTGCCATCCCATGGTAAAAAATCTCTATTATTCAGCTTTTGGTAGTTTTTTCCTTAAAGAAAAACAGTAGTGTCTCCTGACTGTTGTGACACAAAAATATATCTGTTGAAAATAGTCTTGTGTAGGCCCGACATCCCAGTGTGGTTTCGCAGTTCCACGGGTCAAATCGCTGTACTATCCAGTTTTGGGCCTTTGGTATCTAAAAAAAAAGCAGTTTGAGTGTGTCGCTCACTGTTCAGCCGCAAATATCTCTATTTAAAAAAGTGTGGTATACCCCAGTAAACAATAACTGTGGTTTTGCCACCCCATGGTAAAAAATCTCTATTATTCAGCTTTTGGTAGTTTTTTCCGTAATTAAAAACAGTAGTGTCTCCTGACTGTTGTGACACAAAATATATCTGTTGAAAATAGTCTTGTGTAGGCCCGACATCCCAGTGTGGTTTCGCAGTTCCACGGGTCAAATCGCTGTACTATCCAGTTTTGGGCCTTTGGTATCTAAAAAAAAAGCAGTTTGAGTGTGTCGCTCACTGTTCAGCCGCAAATATCTCTATTTAAAAAAGTGTGGTATACCCCAGTAAACAATAACTGTGGTTTTGCCATCCCACGGTAAAAAATCTCTATTATTCAGGTTTTGGTATATTTTCCGTAAAGAAAAACAGTAGTGTCTCCTGACTGTTGTGACACAAAAATATATCTGTTGAAAATAGTCTTGTGTAGGCCCGACATCCCAGTGTGGTTTCTCAGTTCCACGGGTCAAATCGCTGTACTATCCAGCTTTGGGCCTTTGGTATCTAAAAAAAAAGCAGTTTTAGTGTGTCGCTCACTGTTCAGCCGCAAATATCTCTATTTAAAAAAGTGTGGTATACCCCAGTAAACAATAACTGTGGTTTTGCCATCCCATGGTAAAAAATCTCTATTATTCAGCTTTTGGTAGTTTTTTCCGTAAAGAAAAACAGTAGTGTCTCCTGACTGTTGTGACACAAAAATATATCTGTTAAAAATAGTCTTGTGTAGGCCCGACATCCCAGTGTGGTTTCGCAGTTCCACGGGTCAAATCGCTGTACTATCCAGTTTTGGGCCTTTGGTATCTAAAAAAAAAGCAGTTTGAGTTTGTCGCTCACTGTTCAGCCGCAAATATCTCTATTTAAAAATGTGTGGTATACCCCAGTAAACAATATCTGTCGTTTTGCCATCCCACGGTAAAAAATCTCTATTATTCAGCTTTTGGTAGTTTTTTCTGTAAAGAAAAACAGTAGTGTCTCCTGACTGTTGTGACACAAAAATATATCTGTTGAAAATAGTCTTGTGTAGGCCCGACATACCAGTGTGGTTTCGCAGTTCCACGGGTCAAATCGCTGGACTATCCAGTTTTGGGCCTTTGGTATCTAAAAAAAAAGCAGTTTGAGTGTGTCGCTCACTGTTCAGCCGCAAATATCTCTATTTAAAAATGTGTGGTATACCCCAGTAAACAATAACTGTGGTTTTGCCATCCCACGGTAAAAAATCTCTATTATTCAGCTTTTGGTAGTTTTTTCCGTAAAGAAAAACAGTAGTGTCTCCTGACTGTTGTGACACAAAAATATATCTGTTGAAAATAGTCTTGCGTAGGCCCGACATCCCAGTGTGGTTTCCCAGTTCCACGGGTTAAATCGCTGTACTATCCAGTTTTGGGCCTTTGGTATCTAAAAAAAAGCAGTTTGAGTGTGTCGCTCACTGTTCAGCCGCAAATATCTCTATTTAAAAAAGTGTGGTATACCCCAGTAAACAATAACTGTGGTTTTGCCATCCCACGGTAAAAAATCTCTATTATTCAGGTTTTGGTATATTTTCCGTAAAGAAAAACAGTAGTGTCTCCTGACTGTTGTGACACAAAAATATATCTGTTAAAATAGTCTTGTGTAGGCCCGACATCCCAGTGTGGTTTCGCAGTTCCACGGGTCAAATCGCTGTACTATCCAGTTTTGGGCCTTTGGTATCTAAAAAAAAAGCAGTTTAAGTGTGTCGCTCACTGTTCAGCCGCAAATATCTCTATTTAAAAATGTGTGGTATACCCCAGTAAACAATAACTGTGGTTTTGCCATCCCACGGTAAAAAATCTTTATTATTCAGCTTTTGGTAGTTTTTTCCGTAAAGAAAAACAGTAGTGTCTCCAGACTGTTGTGACACAAAAATATATCTGTTGAAAATAGTCTTGTGTAGGCCCGACATCCCAGTGTGGTTTCGCAGTTCCACGGGTCAAATCGCTGTACTATCCAGTTTTGGGCCTTTGGTATCTAAAAAAAAAGCAGTTTGAGTGTGTCGCTCACTGTTCAGCCGCAAATATCTCTATTTAAAAAAGTGTGGTATACCCCAGTAAACAATAACTGTGGTTTTGCCATCCCATGGTAAAAAATCTCTATTATTCAGCTTTTGGTAGTTTTTTCCGTAAAGAAAAACAGTAGTGTCTCCTGACTGTTGTGACACAAAAATATATCTGTTGAAAATAGTCTTGTGTAGGCCCGACATCCCAGTGTGGTTTTGCAGTTCCACGGGTCAAATCGCTGTACTATCCAGTTTTGGGCCTTTGGTATCTAAAAAAAAAGCAGTTTGAGTGTGTCGCTCACTGTTCAGCCGCAAATATCTCTATTTAAAAAAGTGTGGTATACCCCAGTAAACAATAACTGTGGTTTTGCCATCCCACGGTAAAAAATCTCTATTATTCAGGTTTTGGTATATTTTCCGTAAAGAAAAACAGTAGTGTCTCCTGACTGTTGTGACACAAAAATATATCTGTTGAAAATAGTCTTGTGTAGGCCCGACATCCCAGTGTGGTTTCGCAGTTCCACGGGTCAAATCGCTGTACTATCCAGTTTTGGGCCTTTGGTATCTAAAAAAAAAGCAGTTTGAGTGTGTCGCTCACTGTTCAGCCGCAAATATCTCTATTTAAAAATGTGTGGTATACCCCAGTAAACAATAACTGTGGTTTTGCCATCCCACGGTAAAAAATCTCTATTATTCAGCTTTTGGTAGTTTTTTCCGTAAAGAAAAACAGTATTGTCTCCTGACTGTTGTGACACAAAAATATATCTGTTGAAAATAGTCTTGCATAGTCCCGACATCCCAGTGTAGTTTCGCAGTTCCACGGGTCAAATCGCTGTACTATCCAGTTTTGGGCCTCTGGTATCTAAAAAAAAAGCAGTTTAAGTGTGTCGCTCACTGTTCAGCCGCAAATATCTCTATTTAAAAATGTGTGGTATACCGCAGTAAACAATAACTGTGGTTTTGCCATCCCATGGTAAAAAATCTCTATTATTCAGCTTTTGGTAGTTTTTTCCTTAAAGAAAAACAGTAGTGTCTCCTGACTGTTGTGACACAAAAATATATCTGTTGAAAATAGTCTTGTGTAGGCCCGACATCCCAGTGTGGTTTCGCAGTTCCACGGGTCAAATCGCTGTACTATCCAGTTTTGGGCCTTTGGTATCTAAAAAAAAAGCAGTTTGAGTGTGTCGCTCACTGTTCAGCCGCAAATATCTCTATTTAAAAAAGTGTGGTATACCCCAGTAAACAATAACTGTGGTTTTGCCACCCCATGGTAAAAAATCTCTATTATTCAGCTTTTGGTAGTTTTTTCCGTAATTAAAAACAGTAGTGTCTCCTGACTGTTGTGACACAAAATATATCTGTTGAAAATAGTCTTGTGTAGGCCCGACATCCCAGTGTGGTTTCGCAGTTCCACGGGTCAAATCGCTGTACTATCCAGTTTTGGGCCTTTGGTATCTAAAAAAAAAGCAGTTTGAGTGTGTCGCTCACTGTTCAGCCGCAAATATCTCTATTTAAAAAAGTGTGGTATACCCCAGTAAACAATAACTGTGGTTTTGCCATCCCACGGTAAAAAATCTCTATTATTCAGGTTTTGGTATATTTTCCGTAAAGAAAAACAGTAGTGTCTCCTGACTGTTGTGACACAAAAATATATCTGTTGAAAATAGTCTTGTGTAGGCCCGACATCCCAGTGTGGTTTCTCAGTTCCACGGGTCAAATCGCTGTACTATCCAGCTTTGGGCCTTTGGTATCTAAAAAAAAAGCAGTTTTAGTGTGTCGCTCACTGTTCAGCCGCAAATATCTCTATTTAAAAAAGTGTGGTATACCCCAGTAAACAATAACTGTGGTTTTGCCATCCCATGGTAAAAAATCTCTATTATTCAGCTTTTGGTAGTTTTTTCCGTAAAGAAAAACAGTAGTGTCTCCTGACTGTTGTGACACAAAAATATATCTGTTAAAAATAGTCTTGTGTAGGCCCGACATCCCAGTGTGGTTTCGCAGTTCCACGGGTCAAATCGCTGTACTATCCAGTTTTGGGCCTTTGGTATCTAAAAAAAAAGCAGTTTGAGTTTGTCGCTCACTGTTCAGCCGCAAATATCTCTATTTAAAAATGTGTGGTATACCCCAGTAAACAATATCTGTCGTTTTGCCATCCCACGGTAAAAAATCTCTATTATTCAGCTTTTGGTAGTTTTTTCTGTAAAGAAAAACAGTAGTGTCTCCTGACTGTTGTGACACAAAAATATATCTGTTGAAAATAGTCTTGTGTAGGCCCGACATACCAGTGTGGTTTCGCAGTTCCACGGGTCAAATCGCTGGACTATCCAGTTTTGGGCCTTTGGTATCTAAAAAAAAAGCAGTTTGAGTGTGTCGCTCACTGTTCAGCCGCAAATATCTCTATTTAAAAATGTGTGGTATACCCCAGTAAACAATAACTGTGGTTTTGCCATCCCACGGTAAAAAATCTCTATTATTCAGCTTTTGGTAGTTTTTTCCGTAAAGAAAAACAGTAGTGTCTCCTGACTGTTGTGACACAAAAATATATCTGTTGAAAATAGTCTTGCGTAGGCCCGACATCCCAGTGTGGTTTCCCAGTTCCACGGGTCAAATCGCTGTACTATCCAGTTTTGGGCCTTTGGTATCTAAAAAAAAAGCAGTTTGAGTGTGTCGCTCACTGTTCAGCCGCAAATATCTCTATTTAAAAAAGTGTGGTATACCCCAGTAAACAATAACTGTGGTTTTGCCATCCCATGGTAAAAAATCTCTATTATTCAGCTTTTGGTAGTTTTTTCCGTAAAGAAAAACAGTAGTGTCTCCTGACTGTTGTGACACAAAAATATATCTGTTGAAAATAGTCTTGTGTAGGCCCGACATCCCAGTGTGGTTTTGCAGTTCCACGGGTCAAATCGCTGTACTATCCAGTTTTGGGCCTTTGGTATCTAAAAAAAAAGCAGTTTGAGTGTGTCGCTCACTGTTCAGCCGCAAATATCTCTATTTAAAAAAGTGTGGTATACCCCAGTAAACAATAACTGTGGTTTTGCCATCCCACGGTAAAAAATCTCTATTATTCAGGTTTTGGTATATTTTCCGTAAAGAAAAACAGTAGTGTCTCCTGACTGTTGTGACACAAAAATATATCTGTTGAAAATAGTCTTGTGTAGGCCCGACATCCCAGTGTGGTTTCGCAGTTCCACGGGTCAAATCGCTGTACTATCCAGTTTTGGGCCTTTGGTATCTAAAAAAAAAACAGTTTGAGTGTGTCGCTCACTGTTCAGCCGCAAATATCTCTATTTAAAAATGTGTGGTATACCCCAGTAAACAATAACTGTGGTTTTGCCATCCCACGGTAAAAAATCTCTATTATTCAGCTTTTGGTAGTTTTTTCCGTAAAGAAAAACAGTAGTGTCTCCTGACTGTTGTGACACAAAAATATATCTGTTGAAAATAGTCTTGTGTAGGCCTGACATCCCAGTGTGGTTTCCCAGTTCCACGGGTCAAATCGCTGTACTATCCAGTTTTGGGCCTTCGGTATCTAAAAAAAAAGCAGTTTGAGTGTGTCGCTCATTGTTCAGCCGCAAATATCTCTATTTAAAAAAGTGTGGTATACCCCAGTAAACAATAACTGTGGTTTTCCTCTTCCACGGTTCTAATCTACTCTTTATTACCCTTTTTCCATTGATAGTGCAAGTGTAAGCTATTTTACTTCATTTACAATGGGCAAGGCGCTTGGCAAGAGATGTGGAAGTGGACATTCTGGTGATGGTTCGTGCAGAGGACGGGGCCGTGGCCAAGGTGAAAATGTGCCACAACCAACAGCCACATCTTCTCGCTAACACTTCTTGACTGAATTACTAGGGAAGCACAGAACAACACCAGTATTGAGAACTGATCAGTGTGAACAGGTTATTAATTGGATAGCAGATAAAACTTCCAGTTACCTGGGCACCACCACCTCCGGTCTGTCTTCCACACGGTCAACTTTTAGTAGCCGTGAGTCTCGACCGCATACTCCTCCTCACCCTGATGCTCCTTCCTCCCACCATGCCGAGTGTCGTCAGACAGCAAGTGATCCCACACTTGGGCACTCTGAAGAGCTGTTCACTGGTCCATTTCCATATTTGGGCCCCTCGCCTGATACGCTTGAAGTGTTGGAAGAGGAGATCCCATGTTGCGATGCCCAAATATTTGAACAGCCACGGCCACAGGAAGTCGACGTTGGCAATCTGTCACAAGAGATGGACGATGACGAGACACAATAGCCAGGAAGTGAGGAGGAGGATCGTGGTGCGCAAGTGGAAGAGGAGGAGGTGGTGGATGATCTAGTAACTAACCCAACGTGGAAGGAGGACATGCAGAGTGAGGCCAGCAGCACACAGGGGGAGGGAGGCAGAGTACCCCAACAGGCAGGAAGAAGCAGTGTGGTGGCCACAGACAGAAGGCAGGCAACCGTTCCCAGTAACACCAACACGAGGGACGTTGCCAGTACAAGCGGTAGGTCTTCCAGAGTCTGGAATTTTTTTAAAGACTCTGCTGATAACCCCAAAAAGGCCATATGTTCCACCTGCCATGCCAGCATTAGCAGGGGTGACAAAGCTACCAGCCTGACGACCACCAGCATGATCAAGCACATGGCAGCAAAGCACCCGACTTTGTGGGGCGAAACCCAGGGTCCACGACCAGTGTCAGCGGGTGTCACCACTGCTTCTTCCACTGTTGTGCGTGTAATAGAACCCCCTGTTGTGTGTGCAAGGCAAACCCTGCCCATACTGCATGTAAGGATGCCCCCTCCTCTCAGTCTTCACTTGTTATGGCAGTTTCTCAAGAAACAGCATCAACGTCCACGTCCACATCCCACCACAGCGTTCAATTGTCCAAATCCCAGACCTTTGAACGAAAGCGGAAATTCGCAGCTAACGCCCAACAGGCCACAGTCCTAAATTCGCACATTTCTCGACTGCTTGCGTTGGAAATGCTGCCTTTTAGGCTGGTGGAGACGGAATCCTTCCGCAATCTTATGGCGGTGGCCGTCCCTCGGAACTCGTTCCCCAGCCGACACTATTTTGCCCGGTGTGCCATCCCCGCACTACACAAGCACGTGTCCCAATGCATCTGCAGTGCCTTCAACAACGCAGTTACTGCGAGAGTCCACCTGACACGTGGACAAGTGCTTGTGGCCAGGGACTGTACATCTCTCTGACGGCACACTGGGTAAACATAGTGGAAGCCGGGACCCAGTCGGACCTTGGGACGGAACACATCCTCCCCACACCGAGGATTGCGGGCCCTATGTCAGTCAGAGTTGCCCCCACAGTGTACAGCTTCTGCGCATCCTCCTCCTCCTCCTCCTCCTCATGTTCAGCCTCCATCTCAGATATCACCACATCAGTTACAAGCTGGAAGCATTGCAGTACTGCCTCTGCCAAGCGGCAACAGGCTGTGCTGAAACTCATAAGCTTAGGTGATAAACCTCACACTGCTTGAGAGTTGTGGACAGCTGTGAAAGAGCAGGCAGATCTGTGGCTGAGACCGCTGAACCTACATCCCGGCATGGTCGTGTGTGACAATGGCCGTAACCTGGTGGCGGCTCTGAGGCGAGGTGAGATCACACACGTACCATGCCAGGCTCATGTGCTTAACCTCGTGGTTCAGTGGTTTCTTAAATCATACCCCGAGTTGCCCGATCTGCTTGCGAAAGTACGCCGCCTGTCAGCTCATTTTCACAAGTCGGCTACAGCTTCCGCTGCCCTTGCTGTATTGCAGCAGCGTTTGCAGCTTCCGGCACACCGACTGGTGATATTCAGGTCAGACTCCACACATAAGACCTCAGGAGTGGACCTGGATGTCTGACATATGTACCATCCTGACAAACTTTGAGGAGGCCACCAAGATGGTGAGTAGCGATGACGCCATCATTAGTGTCAGCATCCCACTTGTCTGTCTTTTGCAACGCTCTCTGCAGAGAATTAAAGAGGAGGCATTGCAGCCAGAGTATGATGAGATGGATCAAGAAGCCGTAGCGGGCGATTACACACAGCCCAGCCTCATCTCATCCCAACGTGCATTGGGGACAATGAGGGAGAGGAGGAGGAGGAGGAGGAGGAGGAAGAACAGGAGCTGCTATCATGCGCTGTAGACGGTAGTACCTGCACAAGTGTCATACCGTCGGTTCAGCATCGGTGGCCTGAGGACAGGGGGGAGGAGGAAGAGGAGGAGGAGGAGGAGAGCATGGTCAGTCGTCATCTTGGTGAGGACACGGAAATCTTGCCCGTTACCAGTCTGGCACGCATGGCTGACTTTATGTTACGCTGCCTTAACCGTGACCCTCGCGTTGTCAAAATGTTGGGTGACAGTCATTACTGGTTGGTGACACTTGTAGACCCCCGCTACAATGAGAACTTTCACTCTCTTATTCCTGAGGTGGAGAGGTCTACAAAAATGGGCAGTACCAGAAGGCACTTGCTGCAGAACTCTTAAAAAAATTCCCATCTGAACACGCTAGCGGCAGAGGTCACAGTTCGTTGCCCAACCTAGGCGTACAGGCGAGAGAGATGCAACTCCAATCCAGCAGAGGCAGGGGAACACTGTCAACATTCTGGGACAGTTTTCTGACACCCGCCCAGCTTACAGGCCCTGAGGTGCGGGGTACTCTCACAAGGAGTGGAAAGTTTCAAAAGATGGTGAGGGAGTACCTTGCCGACCGTACCAGCGTCTTCCGTGATTCCTCTGTGCCTGTTAATTATTGGGTATCCAAGCTGGACACTTGGAATGAACTTGCTGTGTACGCCTTGGAGGTCCTGGCCTGCCCTGCCGCTAGCGTGTTATCGGAGTGTGTTTTTAGTGCCGCTGGGGGAATTATAACTGATAAGCACACTCGCCTGTCAACTGACAATGCTGACAAGATGACCCTTATCAAAATGAACAAGGGCTGGATTGGGCCAGACTTCTCATCACCACCAAATGACAGCAGAGTAACATAAAGTCAAATCCACTGTGTTATTTCGGGAGGTGTATTCACATGCACCGCTTCACACCCACACATGGGTATACGCTTCCTCGTTTCGGCTGTTTTATCTTCTTCTCCTTATCCTCAGCCTCCACCAGCACTATACCACCAGGGTGCCAGCATTGCAAGTTCCTCCATCCTTATTTTTGGCAGCTTTTGCTTGCAAGGCATAAGCAAATACTATGGGACACCCACTCCCCAATAATGGGACTTATGTTTGTAATATGCTGCACTGCATGGCTCTTGTAAGGGGCATTGCAAGTTGCTCCGTCCTAATTTTTGGCAGCTTTTGCTTGAAAAGCATAAGCAAATACCATGGGACACCCACTCCCCAATAATGGGACTTATGTTTGTAATATGCAGTACTGCATGGCTCTTGTAAGGGGCATTGCAAGTTGCTCCGTCCAAATTTTTGGCAGCTTTTGCTTGGAAAGCATAAGCAAATACAATGGAGATCCACTCCCCAATAATGGGACTTATGTTTGTAATATGCTGTACTGCATGGCTCTTGTAAGGGGCATTGCAAGTTGCTCCGTCCTTATTTTTGGCAGCTTTTGCTTGCAAGGCATAAGCAAATACTATGGGACACCCACTCCCCAATAATGGGACTTATGTTTGTAATATGCTGTACTGCATGGCTCTTGTAAGGGGCATTGCAAGTTGCTCCGTCCTAATTTTTGGCAGCTTTTGCTTGGAAAGCATAAGCAAATACTATGGGAGACCCACTCCTCAATAATGGGACTTATGTTTGTAATATGCTGTACTGCATGGCTCTTGTAAGGGGCATTGCAAGTTGCTCTGTCCTAATTTTTTGCAGCTTTTGCTTGCAAGGCATAAGCAAATACTATGGGACACCCACTCCCCAATAATGGGACTTATGTTTGTAATATGCTGTACTGCATGGCTCTTGTAAGGGACATTGCAAGTTGCTCCGTCCTAATTTTTGGCAGCTTTTGCTTGCAAGGCATAAGCAAATACTATGGGACACCCACTCCCCAATAATGGGACTTATGTTGGTAATATGCTGTACTGCATGTGACGCGCCCCCTGGGCCGTGTGTACACGTGTGTGGGATACCCGGTGCCGGGTCTCTGGGGTCTGTAGTCTCAGTGGCGGTGACCCGGTCCCGTGGCTCAGGCTGGTCAAACCAGTGGCAGTCTTTCTTAGGTTTTGAGGTTAATTGTCCGACTGTGCCACCCGTGGATTGCGGTCAGGGAGTACCACCGCTACGAGGCAGACCGCTGAGGCTGATGTGTGCGCACCAGAGAATGGGATAACTCCCCACGGGAGGAGTATAGCCTCAGGGCAGTGAGTGTGGATGATGAGGGTGATGGTGCACGAGCGCAGCAGGAACGACTCAGAGTCTTTGCAGTGCAGTTCAGGGTCTTTACTGATGATTATAAGGTAGACCCTCCCGGGAGTACTGGCTAGCATAAGAGGCCTGGTCAGTCTGTGAGCAAGCAGGAGTTCCCCTGGCCAGGTGGAGTTGTAGGCCTCCCCATCTGTCTGCACTCTTCCTGGCTACCTTGCTGTAAGTGGGTAGAAGTAGCCCACGTCCCTGAGTGTACCGTGTAGTGCTCACCCGTATGGCTGGTGACTTGGGGCCTTCTGTTAGCCTCCGCTCCACGACGCCGGTGCTGGTCCCTTGCTTGTGACTGAGCCTCCGGGCTTCTATGGCCAGAGGATCTGAAATCCCCTGCCGGCTGGTTTCTGCTGCTGGATATATAAGTCCTCACAGCCTCGGACTTCTGTGTCCGGTTCCTATTGTCTTCTGCCAGGGCGAGCTCTGCTCAGCTTCCAGCCCCTGGTCTTTAGCTCCTAGCTCCTACAGAGCTCCTTGCTGTTACTTTCCCTTGCTCTCACTCTGACTCTGACTGTTCTCTGTTCTCTGACTCACTCAACCCCGCCCCAGATCCAGTTTATAAGGGCAGAATTCTCCCCTCCCAGGACTGGGGCTGGAGGATGTTGCATGTTTAAGGGATCCTGACCAGGAAACCTCCCACTTGCTCTCCGACGTAATATCTCTATTACTGTGGTGACCAGGGGCATTGCGGTTCCTCATAATTTTTGGAAAGCCTTCCATTCACTGCTTAGGCCAACAGTGCACAGGAGACCCAATTGCTATAAATGGAAAAAAAGGTTTAGTTAATGCCCTCTGACCTCCATGTCATTTCCAAGGGGCATTGGAGTGCCTCGAAATTTTTGGTAGGCATTGCACTCACTGTATGCCCTATAACTGTGTAGCCGAACCGCTCCTTTTGTTACAGAAACATATCCTACAAGACATATCTGGTTGACTGGCCTGATATTGATGTGAATGGTCCCTGTTCCTCCTGCTCTTTCTCTTTTGCCACTACCTCATCCATCATTTATCACCTGAAGCTTTGCTTTAACGGGAGTCATAGAACTTGGATAGTAGCAGGAAAACATCCAGCAATCCTCGGAGGAGGTAGGATATGCGCCAAAACGCTGACCACCTCAGGCCTAGCCGCTACTACATACATGCGCTTGCATTACAACAAAACAAAGCAGATGCTAACTTCTATCATCCTCATCATGCTCCTCACCTTGGCACTCTCAACTCCCCTGATGGAGAAGCCAGGGCCCACCGGAGGAGTCTGATAGTCCGGTGGGCTCGCCCAATGCTGCCCTAAAGCAGGCCAGGCTAAGAAAAGTGTGGGAAAGGTTACCGGGACAAATAGGGGTGGCTGGGGACCGAGTATTGACACCCGGCCACCCCCTGGAGGCTGGGGAGCAAGCTGGGACACCCGGCCACCAGGCGGCTGGGGACTGAGTATGGATACCAGGCCGCCGACACAGCCATGGCGTGGTGGCCAGATTCCGCCTCCACATGCCTAAAAGGCCCAATTTAAAGTGCAAGCAAGCAGTATGGTATTGCAGCCTGGGGGTGGGTGGGTGGCAGGCTGCATACTTGCGCTTGCATTGCAAGGAATGGGAGAGGTACAATTGAACACTGCCCTGGGACAAGGACTTGAATGGGGATAGTTGCAAGTCTGCAACGACAGGTGCAAGGTGGGAGGCATCTTCGCATGTACCATGAACAGGGGTTTGGCATGCACACACTACAGCGGAATAGGCTCTCCTTCCCACTAAATGCACTGGGGGAGGGCACAGGTAATGTTTTGGTATACGCGCTTAATCTTATGTATAAGGCACACCAGGACAAATAGGGGTGGCTGGGGACTGAGTATGGATACCTCGCTGCCGAAGCAGCCATGAGGTAGTGGCCAGCTTCGGCCTCCTCCAAACTAAAAGGCCCCATTTCAAGTGCAAGCTAGCAGTATGGAATTGCTGTCTGGGGGTGGGTGGGTGGCAGGCTGCACACTTACACCTGCATTAAAAGAAAACATAGCAGATGCTAACTTCTGTCATCATCATCATGCTCCTCACCTTGGCACTCTCAACTCCACTGATGGAGAAGTCAGGGCCCACCGGAGGAGTCTGGTTCTCTGGTGGGCTCATCCAATGCTGCCTAAAGCAGGCCGGGCTAAGAAAAGTGTGTGGGGGGATGTTCCAAGGAGAAATAGGGGCGGCTGGGGACAGTTTATGGACACCCGGCTGCCCCCAGGCAGCTGGGGACCGTGTGTGGACACCCGGCTGCGGGGCGGTTGGGGACCGAGTATGGACACCCAGCCGCCGGGCAGCTGGGGACTGAGTATGGATTCCAGGCCGCCAACACAGCCATGACGTGGTGGCCAGATTCTGCCTCCACATGCCTAAAAGGCCCAATTTCAAGTTCAAGCAAGCAAGCAGTATGGTATTGCAGCCTGGGGGTGGGTGGGTGGCAGGCTGCATACTTGCGCTTGCATTGCAAGGAATGGGGGAGGTACAATTGAACACTGCCCTGGGACTAGAACTTGCATGGGGATAGTTGCAAGTCTGCATCTTCTGATGCGGCAAGGATCACTTATGATGGGCACACTTTTAGACAGTGACCTGGGAGTCAGAGATGCTTCCAGGGGTCTTCCCCATGCTGTTCCCATGTCTTTTCAGCACTTTATGCATGTGTCACACAGCACATGGCCAGATAAGGTTGTAAAATGTTAAAATGACATTTCCCGGTGAATGCATTTGTCATAGTTGAAAGCAATACAAAAGTGCAAAAACGCATAAAAAATGCTAGTTGTGAACATAGCCGAAGGTGAGGAGGAGTATTTTTGTTTTTGGTCATTTATTTTAACTTATACACAAGTCTTTTCCCTGGAAAGGATGTTCCTTAACATATTTCACAGGAAAAAAGTTTCACTTTCGTTTTTGAACGTTTTATTGTGAGCCCGTAAAAGTGGCTTAATACCTCTGACCACGTTGTTGACAGCAGTGACCTGGGAGTCAGAAATGCTTCCTGGGGCGATCTCCATGCTGTCCCCATGTCATTTGAGCACTGTCACTATCGTTTTGGGCACTTGTTAGGCTTTTAAAAGACTGCCGGGGGTGCCACCGCAAAAATGCTCGAGTCTCCCATAGACTAACATTGGGCTCGTAACTCGGGTCGAGCACCCGAGTATCACGGCGAGCTCAGCCCGAGCTTCGGGCACCCGAGCATTTTAGTGCTCGCTCAACACTAGTACTTATGCCTCAGCACCTTGAAAATGCATCAATGAGGCATAAGTGAATAGAGCTGCCCAGCTGTATATGACAGCTGACACCCTGCAATATCGGCCCCGGATGGTTTCGATGCCGATCGGAGCCGATTAACCCCTTAAATACCGCTGTCAATCATGACAGCGCTATTTAAGTGGTTATAAGGGGGTCTTCCGACCCCCTTAGTAACTATTGCACCTCCAAGATGAGAATTGTGGGTCCCAATAGTTACCATGGTATCCTGAAATCATGTGATGATCCCAGGGTATGGTGGCCTGTGAGATCCAGCAGTAAGCTGGATCTCACAGGCACAGCCAGTGAATCAGTGACTCACTGACAGGTCATAAGCACTGCAGTACAGGAGTACTGCAGTGTATGAGATCAGTGATCAGAATAAAAAAAAATACATGTCCCACAGTGGGACTTGGTGAAAAAGTAAAAAAAAGTAAAATAAAATATGTTAAAAAGTAAACAAAATACACATAAAAGTGGACACAAATCACTAAAATATGTTTTGCCGCTCAAACGCAGCATTTGTGATAAAACAAAAGTAAAATGAAAAAATATACACATAATTGGTATCGCCGCATCCGGAACGACCCGCTCTATAAACTGTCACGTTATTTATTACGTTTGGTGAACACCGTAAAAAAATAAATAAAAAACACGCCAAAAATGACGCTTTTTCATCATAGTGACTCACAAAAAAAGTGAATAAAAAGCAATCAGCGAATCGTGCGTAAAAAAAAATAGAAATAAAAATGCCAAACCATCCTGCAAAAAACAAGTCATAATATGGCTCATTCTGGAAAAAAATAAAAAATATACTGCTCTCAGAATATGACGAAGTAAAATCAAATTCTTTTTTATAAAATACTGTTTTTAGTGGGTAAAAATAGCAAATCATAAAAAAATATATAAATCTGTTATCGCTGTAATTGTACTAACCCAATGAACAAATCAGTCTGATCACTTTCACCGCACGGTGAACGGCACAAAAAATAAAAAATAAAAACAATAATTGAATTGCTGGTTTTTCTTCATTCTGTGTTTCAAAAATCTGAATAAAACGCGATAGAAAATTACTATATGCCTCAAAATGGTACCAAAAAAATCTGCAACTCGTCCTGCAAAAAATAAGCCATCATACAGCTCTCTGCACCAAAACATAAAAAAGTTACAGCTCTCAGAATATGGCAATGAAAATAACTTTTTTATAAAAAAATAGCATTTTTACTGTGTGATAGCAGCAAAACCTACAAAAACTCCATATAAATGTGGTATCGCTGTAATGGCACTGAACTGAAGAATAAGCTTGCGTAAATAAGTATGGTGAACTGTGCAAAAATAAAAATAAGAACTATTCTGGTACTGCTGTTTATTTCTTCATTCTGCCTCCAAAAAAAATCAGAATAAGGCTTGGTGTTACTGATCCGGGTGGTGAAACCTCTGTGCTGCGGTGCAAGGAGGGACCCAGAGGGGCGTAACTAAGAATCAACTCAGACCGACCCAGGTCGTACGGCGGCTAACGACTCCGTGACCAGGGAGGGACCGAGCAGAGGGACCAGGTGCTACTCTAGGGACGACCTTGTAAGGGAGCAGGTGACTCCCATGGGTCAGATGGCTGAGACTGACCGATACTGCAGATGATAATCAGTGAATATGAATAGCGGTACCAGAGTGCCAGTAACAGGGCAAAAATATTAAAAGGACTGATTTATTAATACACACCAGTGTGTATTAATAAATCAGTCCTTTTAATATTTTTGCCCTGTTATTGGCGCTCTGGTACCGCTATTCATATTCACTGATTGTCCCTTTCTCCCTGTTGGGGTGCGGTAGAGCTGCCTTTAATTTATTGTTCTTTCACCTGTGGGAGGAATTTAATTAGAATCACTACCCTGGTTTTCCAAGCTGCGCTGCCCTAACCCCTCCGGAACGCTGCTTGGGGTGTTGGTGAAGCTGGGCGTCCATCTCGGCGTTACATGCAACTAACCTGACCACGTGATCCACCACCGAGAGATCAGGATCTCTGAACGCCACTGGAAATAGATGACAGCCACCAACAGAGCGGAGCTTGTGGAGCTTTACACTGGGGTTGTGCGGAGGTGCACAGCTTCATAAGGTTAGTAGCCATCCCCACACCCCTCTAACAATTGCAATACTGAGTCACCCATTGCGCCTTGTTCTCTCCTCTCTTTACGATACTGCAAATGGGCACAGGAGGCAGGCTGACGAGAGGTCCGGGTAGATGAACTGGCAGAGACAGCAGGCGGGAGCCTCTAGGTAGGCTGTCAAGTGGTCACTGCAAGTGACGGGCAGGAGCCTCCAGGTAGGCAGACAGGTGGTCACGGCAAGTGACGGGCAGGAGACTCCAGGTAGGCTGACAGGTAACAGGCAGGTGCTTCCAGGTAAGCAGGCGGGTGAAGCCCATAGACAGACTGGCGGACTGAATGGAAGACAGACTGTGGGGCTGGAGAGTAGTCAGGCTTGCAGACTGGACTGATAGTCAGGCTGGCGGGCAGGACTAGTAGTCAGGCTAGCAGCGAAACCTGAGGGCTGAAGCAGAGGTTAGAACACTGTGCATCAACTATTGATCGGGCACCTCCATTTTGGAGGAGGTGCCTTATATATGGGAGGGCATCCGGCAATTGGCCGGGGACTCCATAGGGTGGCGCGCGTGGCCCCTTTAAGAGGGAGGGAGCGCGTGCCCTAAGCACAGTGCCCGGGAAGCTGCACGCGCCGGCAGCAGAAGCAGGAAGAGGAGCGCTGGAGGACGCCAGGCAGGGAACGCAGCGGTGAGAGGGACGGCGCCTCTGCCTGACAGGGGGCAGAGACGCCGATGCTACACTTGGCTCACGTTTATTCTGCGCTCTCAGATGAGCGCTTACTTTGGGGTTTCCATGTATATTCACCAAAACCGCAATTCAGACAAAAACTCAGATGGAGCCACTTGCTTATGAGGTCGATGGAGTCCCTTTTGACTCATCTCTGTTACGGCAGTGTCCATTCATTTTAGGCCTTTTTTTAGCGCACAAGTGTGGACGACCACAGATCTGTGCACGCTTAAAAAGATGGAGACCACCGGAGCAGACGTCAAATGGACTCCATAGTGTCTCCATCTTCCTCTTTGTGGTGGGTTGTTCCATTGGGGGTTTCGTATGAATCGCATTTTTGTGGGATTTGCATGGAAACTCCAACATAAGTGCTCAGCATTGAGTGGCAATCCAGTCTTATTCTGGAAGCAATCAAAAATTATGTACCCCAAAATGTTACTAATAAAACCCCTAATTTATCCCGCACAAATCCAGCCCCTACTCAGGTCCATCATCTGTCACTGTAACTGTGGGGGGTCCCACATTACTGTTAGAACAAAGACTCTGGAAAAGTGACATGTCTCTCGCCCCCTTAAATAAAATCCAGTGAATTATGCGCTCCCAAATCCAAATTCCTCACTGTGCCTAAACCACAGTAAGTGGACGCATGTTTGGCATTATTATAGTGGCGAGAGCACTTAACAATTTATGGGGTGTGTGTCACCAGGAGAAATGTATGGGGGCACTACAATATATGGGGGCACTACACTTTATGGGGGCAAAATGTATGGGCACTAAACTGGCATATTTGCAATTCTCGAGAATAAAGCCTGCCGTGGATGTTACATAATAGTCACTGCAGCCGTAGATGAATTTATTGAGATGTGTAATTTCTACAACAGGTCACTTTTGGGGGTTTTCTGCTGTTCTGGCAGCTTTGGGGCTCCGCAAATGTCGCCCACATACTATTCTACCAAAATCTATGCTCCAAAAGCCAAATAGTGCTCCTTCCTTCTCAGCCCTGATGTGTGGCCTAACAGTAATTTCTGATTACACACGGGGCATCATCACGTTTGGGAAAAATAGCATAACAAATCATGGGGTCCAATTTTTCTCCATTTTTAATCCATTGTAAAAATTACAAATTTGGGGCTAAAACTCCATTTTCGTTAAAAAAATTAAAATGTTCAATATGACGACCTAATGTTATCAAATTCTGTGTAGTACCTGTGGGTTCAAAATGCTCACTATACCCCTTGATTAATTCCTTGAAGGATGTAGTTTCCAAAATGGGGTAACTTGTGGGGTTTTTCTACTGTTTAGGCACATCAGGGGCTCTCTAAACACGACATTACACCTGCAGACCATTCCATCAAGGTCTGCCTTCCAAACGTCACTCCTTCAATTCCAAGCCCCGCCGTGCACCCAAACAATAGTTTTATCCAACATGCTGGGTATCAGCGTACTCAGGAGAAATTGCACAACAAATTTTGGGGTCCATTTTCTCCCTCAACCCTCGAGAAAATTAAAAATTGGGGCTAAAATTGCACTTTTGTGGAAAATAAATTGATTTATTATTTTCACGGCTCTACGTTTTAAACTTCTGTGAAGCACCTGGCAGTTCAAGGTGCTCATTACACATCTAGATAAATTTCCTGAGGGGTCTAGGTTCAAAAATGGGGTCATTTGTGGAGTGTTTCCACTGTTTAGGCACATCAGGAGCTCTCCAAAAGCAACATGGTGTCTGCTCTCAATTCCAGCCATTTTTGCATTCAAAAAGTCAAACGGTGCTCCTTCCCTTCTGAATAGTGTTGAGCCACCCCCGTAGTGTTCGAGTTCGGTTCGGTTCGTCGAACACCCGTGTGTTCGTCGAACTGTTCGTCGAACACCTTCGAACACCGTTAAAACCAATGGCAGGCAAACAAAAACACATAGAAACACATAGAAAACACCTTCAAAGGTGTCCAAAAGCTGACAAACTGCTCAGAAGACACAACTAACACATGGAAAAGTGACAAGTACATATAGTCATGCGAAAAGAAAAGAGGTGGAGGAGTAAAAGGAGGGGGAGACACAGATATAGGCATGTCATGCCCTTCTAAAATCCAAAAAGTGAGAAGCCGACACGTTCAGTCCGCTCCTGCCCGTGCCACCTCCGCGTCGCCGGGTTTGTGCCAGAGCCGCGGTGAACCCTGACGGCCAGCCCCCCTCTCCCAATACTGGTGCCTGTCCGCTGGTGGGTCGAGCGAGCCCCCCTGTGGTGGAGGCAGCTCTAAGCTTTTTAATTTAAATTGTCTCTCTAATTTGAATGAATACACTTTAAATCCATTTACAAGGATCTATTGGAGGGCAAGTCTCATGCCAGCAGCCGCGTAATTCCAGCTCCAGTAGCGTCCACTAAAGCTGCTGCAGTTAAAAAGCTTTTATAAGGATCGAGCTCGGCTGTCCACCGCAAGGCATCCTACTGCCAGTCCCAGCCCCTATGCCTTGGGGTGCCTCCTGATGCTCTTCACTGAGTATCCCGTGGTCCCGAAGCATTTCCTTTGAAAAAATTAAGTGTCCAAACTACAGGTGGTGTAGCTTGCTTAACAGCCGGGATAATCCGCTGACTAGCAGACACTGCTACTAGGCACAAAGTATTTCCTGGGCTAGATGCAGTTAAAAATTTGTAATTAGATACTCTCGTTGGATGCTGAGAAAGCATTCTATAGAGTCTCCTGGCACGCCATATATGATTCTCTTAAAAAGCTTGGGGTAGGGGTCTAGGGGACCCTTTTATAGCCAAAATCACGGCCCTGTATCGCAATACGTCACCTAGGCTGAAGATAAATGGAACTGTAGCATCCTGAGGGCTCGGTTGCTACAGAGGTATTGCACCTCACCCAGAGGTGTGATATCTCACTCTCAGATAAGGATGTAGTGTGGATCAGGACCCGACACCTGCATGCATTACACCACATTGCCGTGGGGCAGGGCGACCAATATGCCCCTGAGATGGGCACGACCGTCCCTGTCCCTGGCTGGAGTGGGGGGAGGGAACACTGAGGAAGGGGAACCCTGTAGTGCAGGAGCAGGGAGGAAGCAGTTCCTGGGTGCATTGAGAAGGGAGTATAAAAGGTGGGCACCATCTTAATTCAGTGCAGAGAAGTCTGAACAGAAGTGGTAGGGAGCAGGGGCTCTGCATGAGCTCTGCTCCGGAGGCGGGCCTAGTAACAGAGGCCCAGGCCTGGAAGAGGGAGAAGGAAGGAAGAGGAGCGGAGAAGGCTCCAGGAACGAGGAACGAAGGGATCCCAGGGGTGCGGACGGGCGAGTCGCCACCGCACGCCCGAATCCACCTGCGTGGAGGGGTCAGGCCAAAGGGGGAGACCGGTCCCCGAAACTAGTGGAGGCAGGAAACGACCCTCAGCTAGAAACAGGAGGCTGTGACATTTTATGTGGCGCAGCCCCTCGCTACACCCGCTAGGAAGGCACTACATAGGGTCAGGGAAACTGGCGCCAAGTTTACCAAGAGGAGGCCCGAGGCAGCCGGACAGAAGGGTTGGTAAGAAAGGCCAGACAAAGGACACACAAAGGGGGTCCTGTGAAGCGCTCCAAAGTTATCTGGGAGTTGTCTGAGCCCCTCACCTGGTGAGCACAGTACGACGTGGGCAGCCGTTACCTGCAGACGTGGGCTGGATAATAAGAACTGTGAGTAAAGGCCCTGGACTGCATCACTGACTCCGTGTCGTTACTGCTGCTGCCCTGCACCATCACCCCCATCCTCCGCATACACTGCCCTGAGGCTATTCTCCTCCCGTGGGGAGTTATGCTACGCTCTGCTGCACCCACAACACCAGCCTCAGCGGTCTGCCCTGGAGCGGCGGTTCACTCTGACCGCAATCCACGGGTGGCGTAGTCGGACATTTAAACATCAAAACCACATAAATAGTTCCGCCACTGGTTTGACCGCCCTGAGCCACGGAACCGGGTTGCCGCCACGGAGACTACAACCACCAGCATCCACCAAAAAGGGTCCGGCTCCGGGTGTCCCAAGGCCCAGGGGGCGCGTCAGAACATTTTCATCACCTTTCACAATCACCAATGGGACAAGGCAGGGATGTTCTCTGTCCCCTCTCTTATACATCCTAGTGACGGAGCACCTGCTCTTATCAATTCGCCATAACCCCAATATTAGGTGGATTGAGGTGGGAGGCACCGAGTACAAGTGCTCTCTATTTGCTGATGATGTCCTAGTATATATCACTCAATCACATATATCCATCCATGCTGTTATGGCTGAAATAGATCACTTTGTTACATGGTCAAATTTTAAAATCAATGCAGCGAAGTCTGAGGCCCTCGATGTCTCCCTCCCCAAATCCATATAGGATTCCATCCAGTGCAACTTTCCCTTTGCCTGGCCCTCACAGGGTATCAAATACTTAGGAATTCCTATTCATAGAGACCTCTCCCATCTATGTTATCTTAATTTTGGGCCCTTTATTGAACAACTCCATACAGACCACGGTTGGCAAGTTAGAACTGTAAGATTCACTACGTGAACCACTGGTGTTTTGTGGAAAAGCACATGTACACTGTGTTCCAAATTATTATGCAAAAAGTGTTTAGGAGTGATAAGGGAAGAATTTGTTTGTTTGTCAGTTAAACTCATTGATGGTGATGTGTGTCAGGGCTCTTTATATCACTGTAAGCAATTGCAGACACCTGTGCTAATTAGTTTGGCAGGTGTGTCCAATGAAAGGCAAGACTACTTAAGAAGGCTGTCTCACATTATTAAGCAGCCTACATTTTCTGCCAAAATGGGAAAGAAAAAGGATGTGTCGGCTGCTGAGAAGCAACAAATTGTGGAGTGTTTAGGTCAAGGCATGACTACAATCAACATTGTGCGATGATCAGGATGAAGTGTCTTGGCAATCAAGAAGTATGTAGCTGATTCACAGTACACACGTGTGCGTGCTGATAAGGGCAAATTGAGGACTCTTTCCTACAGGCAATTACGTCAGGTTGAAAGAGCAGCGGCAAAAAAGCCTTGTCATAGCAGCAGACAAGTTTTTGAAGCTGCTGGTGCCTCCAACGTCCCCCGAACAACAAGATGCAGGGTCCTTCAGAGGTTTGCAGCTGTGCATACGCCATCCTGTCGACCTCCTCTATCCACTTCACACAAGCAGAAACGGCTCCAGTGGGCCAAACATTACATGAAGACTGATTTCAAAACTGTTTTGTTCACAGATGAGTGCCGTGCAGCGCTCGATGGTCCAGATGTATGGAGTGGAGGATGGCTGGTTGATGGACACCCCACGCAAACACGGCTACAGCGCCAACAAGGAGGAGGTGGAGTAATGTTTTGGGCTGGAATCATGGGGAGAGAGATTGTCGGCCCCTTTAGGATCCCTGAAGGCGCTAAAGATGAACTCCATAATGTATGTGGATTTTCTCAAACAGCACTTCCTGCCATGGTTCAAGAAGAAGAACCGTGTATTTCACAGCAAGATCATTTTTTTGCTTGATAATGCACCATCTCATGCTGCACATAAAACATCTGCATCTCTGGCTGATATGGGCATAAAAGGGGACAAACTTATGGTGTGACCCCCATGCTCCCCTGACCTCTTCCCCATTCAGAACCTTTGGAGCATCATTAAAAGGAGTGTCTATGATGGCGGGAGGCAGTTCACATCTAAGCAACAGCTCTGGGAGGGTATTCTGTCCTCATGCAAAACAATTGAAGCAGAAACCATCCAAAACCTGACAAATTCAATGGACAAGAGAGTTCAGAAGCTCCTTTCGAACAAGGGGTCCTATGTGAAAATGTAACATCACCTAGAATAAAGTTTTGAGTTGAAAACTGTTTGATTTCAGTTTCTAACAACCTGCTAATGCTTATAATTTCAAAAATGACCATTTTTTTGGTCTTTATTAAAATGAAAAGGTTGATCGAAAAGTTTGGGGGATCTAAGAGTGTGGCAACCCAGTAGTCATGATTACTTCGAATTCTGACAATATGAGGGTCATGCTGCAGGTAGTGCAGCAAGAAGGCACTTATGTGTCTTGCGCATCTCGGAGTCCCAAAATTATTTTCCGGGCTAGATGCAGCTAAAAATTATTATTAATTTTAAATCTGGTGAAGCTTTAGTATAGATGGCCTAATAGGATCAGTGCTGCACACTGCTACAAAGCCCAAATTATTTTCCAGTCAAGATACAGATAAACATGATTAGTAATTTTAAATCTGGTGGAGCTTATTATAGATGGCCTAATAGAATCAGTGCTGCACAATGCTACAAAGCCCAAATTATTTTCCAGCCAAGATACAGATAAACATGATTAGTAATTTGAAAGCTTAAAACGGTTGGTAGGGTGATTTTAACCAAATCATCAAGCTTTTACTCTCCCCAGGATGACACAGGGGTAGAAAAGTCGTTTCGGATCCATGATTTGTTCATCTTTATGAACGTGAGTCTGTCTACATTATCAGTGGAGAGCCGCGTGCGCTTATCTGTCAGCACACCTCCAGCAGCGCTGAACACACGTTCAGACAGAACGCTGGCTGCGGGGCATGACAAGATCTCCAAGGCGTAAGTGGCTAGCTCCGGCCATTTATCCAGATTGGAAGCCCAAAAAGAACAAGGGTCCAGTGACACAGTCATGGCTTTAATGTTTACTTGGAGATACTCCTGTACCATCGTCTCTAGGCGTTGACTATGTGTCAGACTTCTTGTCTTCTGTGGCCTTGCAAAGGATGGGCTAAAAAAGTGGTGAAATGATTCCGCAAAATTGATGTTACCAGCAGATACTGTGGTTCTGTTACAGTTTGAGTGCTGAACACTTGACGGTCCCACGGTTGGCAAGTTGGAACTGTGAGATTCACTACGTGCACCACTGGTATTTTGTGGAAAAGCACATGTAAGATTCTGCAACAGTCTCTGCTGATACTCCTGCATGCGTGCATCCCTTTCTATGGCAGGAATAATTTCTGCAAATTTACTTTTGTACCGGGGATCTAACAGTGTGGCAACCCAGTAGTCAGGATTATTTCTAATTCTCACAATTCGAGGGTCATGTTGCAGGTAGTGCAGCAAGAAGGCACTCATGGGTGTTGCGCATCCAGGAGCACCAAGTCCCTGTTGTGTTGGTGGCGAGGTAACAATCATGCTTCCTTCCTCTGTCCTCTCCCCCCAACCTCGCACAACAGAAATGTGATCAAGGTCTCCCTCATCTGATGAGTCTTCCATCAGTTCGTCCTCCACTTCTTCCTGGGCTCCTGCACCTTCCTCACTAGTTTGGCTGCTACCATGCGCCCTAGTAAAACCATCTCCCCCACCCTCACATGCCTGCCGCCTTGGTGCTGCCGACCGTCTGGACCTTGCAGATGTTAGCCCTTCCGCATACAACTCCATCTCCTCTACTTCCTCCACCTCCTCTTGTGCCACCACCTGACTCCGAATTCTGTTTAACATGTGCTCCAGCATGTAAATCACCGGAATAGTCATGCTGATAATGGCATCGTCAGCACTAAACATCTTCGTCGCCATTTCAAAACTGTGCAGAAGGGTGCATATGTCCCTGATCTGAGACCACTCCTCCAGCGTGATTTGCCCCACCTCTGGATCTCGTTGGCCCAGGCTATACGTCAGAACGTATTGCACCAGGGCTTGTCGGTGCTGCCACAGTCGCTGCAACATGTGCAGAGTTGAATTCCACCGGGTAGGCACATCGCATTTTAGCCGGTGAAGTGGCAGGCCCAACGACTTCTGTAGAGATGTAAGTCGCTGAGCTGCGGGATGCGAACGGCGGAAGTGAGCACACAGCGACCGTGCCCTCTGCAGAAGGCCATCTAGTCTGGGATAGTGGGCTAAAAATTGCTGGACAACCAGGTTCAACACGTAAGCCATACAAGGCACGTGTGTGACATTGCCCCGGCGAAGGGCCGCACCCAGGTTTGCAGCATTGTCGCACACGGCCTTCCCTGGTTTCAGGTCCAGTGGAGACAACCATTCATGAAATTGGTTCTCCAGAGCTGACCACAACTCCTCAGCTGTGTGACTCACATTTCCCAGACATTTCAATGTAAAAACCGCCTGATGATGTTGAGCCCTACTGCCAGCATAGTAAGGAGGTGTGCAGGATCCCTTTTGCGCAGTTAGAAAGCTTGTGGCATGACCAGACAGGATTTGGGTGCAGGTGGAAGACCGAGAGGAGGTTGAGGAGGCAGAAGCAGTGGAGGAACTTTGACATAAAGAGGATTGACGCACAACTCGTGGGGACGGCAAGACTTGGACAGCAGCTCCTTGTCCTGCTGTCACCATAGTTACCCAGTGCCCAGTCAGCGACATGTAACGCCCCTGTCCATGCCTACTCGTCCAAGTGTCTGTGGTGAAATGCAGTTTCTCAAAGAAGCGGTGATGTTGTGTGCGACATGCTGGTGGAGCGCAGGCACACCTTTCTTTGAGAAGTAGTGCCGACTGGGCATCTGGTACTGGGGCACTGCGACGGACATAAGGTCTCGAAAATCCTCTGTGTCCACCAGGCGGAAAGGCAGCATTTCTGTAGCCAAGAGCTTGCAGATTGTGAAATTCAACCTCTTAGCTTTCTCATGGCTAGGAGGAAATGGTCTTTTACTTGTCCACATCTGAGGGACCGAGGGCTGGCTATTGTGCTTAGACGGGGTTGATAAGGGTGTCCCCGGCAAACTGCCGGTCTGTGAGGAAGATGCAGGCGGACATGTTAGGTTGCCTTGATCCAAAGGTGGTGCTATCGATGTCGGACAGCGCTCAAGACCAGCTGGTGTTACCACCTCCAAAGAAAATGATGACCTGCCAATCACGCTGGCTGTTGCGGGTAAAGAGGTGGCAGGTCTGCGCCCCAAAACAGGTGTGACTGCTGTCCCCCCAGTCACAGAGGATGAAGAGGCCGCGGATGCACAAGATATGGCAGACGGTGGTTGGCCCGGCCGGCCTGGCCGCATTGTAGCACACTGAGCTTCCCACTGCAACTTATGCTTCATGTTCATGTGCCGGTTCATGCATGAAGTACTCAAACTATGTATTTTTTGGCCTCTACTTAGCTTTTGCTGACAAATGTTACAGATAACACGAGTTGGGTCATCTTTATCGATCTGAAAAAATGCCCAGGCTATGCAAGGCTTAGCACCCATGCGACCTGAAGAGCCACCACGACTTGTGGTGAGAGGCAGAGTTGTGTTTGAGGATGCAGTTGTTGACGTGCTTCCAGTACTACGTCTCTGTCCAGGAAGGCGCAACCTGACCTCGTCGTCACTAGCATCTTCCTCCACCTCCTCTGCTGACCTCATCTCTTGGCTGACTGTGGGTTGACAGTAAGTGGGATCTCCAACCTCATCATCATCACCCTGTGCGTTATCACACCCGTCGTCCTCAGAGCCAACCTGTTCCTGCCCTGACAAAAAACTAAAGTTGTCGCTCCAATCAGGTATTTGAGTCTCATCATCGTCTTCCTCATTGTCTCCACTAACAGGAGTTACAGTTTGGGAATGAGGGTCTACATTATGGTCAGAACCTTCTGCGTCTGGTCCTGGATCCGACTCATAAAGATTCTGGGCATCAGTGCAGATCATTTCCTCGTCTGGATTCACAGAAGCGCTGGAGTCGACCTCTGATTCCCAGGCTATAGTATGAGTAAACAGCTCTGCAGACTCAACCATCTGTTCTACCTCATACTCAGACGGGCAGCTGGAGATTTGGGAGCTGTGAGGAAGCAAGTGCGATTGGGGTGACACCTTTGAGGACTGGAGTATTTGTGATGTTGAAGTTGATGTGGAGGAGAGCCCACTTAAAGGAGCACTTGATATCCGTTGAAGCACCTGCTGTTTTTGTGCCTCATCTGGAATTTGTAGCGATTGGCGTGGCCGTAAGAAAGGGATCTTATCACATTGTCCGCTAAAAGAAGTAGACATTTTAGTTTGGCTGGAAGATGGTCTTTCTTCTGCAGATGTTACTGTTGCTTTAACACCTACCCCACGGACACAATTTTTTTTCCCCTTCCCAACACGCCTATTCCCCTTTCCACCAGCAGCAGGCCTTTTTCCACTCATTTTGGTGGTTAACTAATTCACAACTCTGGAGTTGTTTGCACAAAAAAACAATGGATGGGAACTGAGCAGAGCTGAGTGGCCAAACTGTGGTATTAGGCCAAAACTATTGGCTGGGTTAGATGCAGAAAAAAATTATATTCAATTTGCAACCTGATGGAGGTCAGTATAGATGGACTAATAGAACAAGTCCCACACACAGCTACAAGCCCAATATTTTTTCAGAGGTAGATGCAGAAAAAAAATATATTCAGTTTGCAACCTGATGGAGGTCAGTATAGATGGACTAATAGAGAAAGTCCCACACACTGCTAGAAGGCCAAATATTTTTTCAGAGCTAGATGCAGACAAAAAATTATTTTGAATTTGCAACCTGATGGAGGTCAGTATAGGTGGACTAATAGAGCAAGTCCCACACAATGCTAGAAGGCCAAATATTTTTTCAGAGCTATATGCAGAAAAAAATTATATTCAGTTTGCAACCTGATGGAGGTCTGTATAGATGGATTAATAGAACAAGTCCCACACACAGATAGAAGCCCAAATATTTTTTCAGAGGTAGATGCAGATAAAAATTATTTTTAATTTGCAACCTGATGGAGGTCAGTATAGATGGACTAATAGAGAAAGTCCCACACACTGCTAGAAGGCCAAATATTTTTTCAGAGCTAGATGCAGATAAAAATTATTTTTAATTTGCAACCTGATGGAGGTCAGCATAGATGGACTAATAGAGAAAGTCCCACACACTGCTAGAAGGCCAAATATTTTTTCAGAGCTAGATGCAGATAAAAATTATATTCAATTTGCAACCTGATGAAGGTCAGTATAGATGGACTAATAGAACAAGTCCCACACACAGCTAGAAGCCCAAATATTTTTTCAGAGGTACTGTAGATGCAGATAAAAATTATTTTTAATTTGCAACCTGATGGAGGTCAGTATAGATGGACTAATACAACAAGTCCCACACACAGCTAGAAGCCCAATATTTTTTCAGAGGTAGATGCAGAGAAAAATATATTCAGTTTGCAACCTGATGAAGGTCTGTATAGATGGATTAATAGAACAAGTCCCACACACAGCTAGAAGCCCAATATTTTTTCAGAGGTAGATGCAGAAAAAAATATATTCAGTTTGCAACCTGATGGAGGTCAGTATAGATGGACTAATACAACAAGTCCCACACACAGCTAGAAGCCCAATATTTTTTCAGAGCTAGATGCAGAAAAAAATTATATTCAATTTGCAACCTGATGGAGGTCAGTATAGATGGACTAATAGAATGATGCTATGCCCAAAAGATTTTACTTCACTAGGTGCAGTAAAAAAATTGGTATTCTATACACAGGTGGTATATCTTGCAACACAGATAGGCTACTCCACTGACTAACACACTCTGCCATAGGCCAAAAAGGATTAGCTTTGCTAGATTCAGCCAAATGCTGTGAAAAAAACTTGCACAGCACTGGCACAGACCTGCCTGGCAAAAACTGATAGGAACTGATGTAACCTAGTCCTGAAAAGGACTGCAATTACAATTAGTCTTTACTCCCACAATCTATCTATTTAAGAGCACAGACCTGCCTGATAAAAGTCGTAGGAAATGCTGTAACCTAGTCCTTAAAAGGACTGCAATCACAACTATTCCCTACTCCCAAGCTATCTGTAGATTTGTGCGCAAATTGGCTTGAAATTAACAAGGTATAGCGCACACAGCAACAGCGGTGCCGTCTAACACGCAGCTGCAGCAGTGAGAAAATGGTGGCGACGGGGAAAATGGCTTGGTGTTATAGGGCAAGGACATGTGACATACACTGCCAATGACACATGCCCTTGCTTGTGTGAAAAAAAGCACTTCGCTCCGTGTGTGCGCTGCTGATAGGCTGACAGATTGCACCTCCCCACTGTAAATGCGGGAAAGAGAAAAAAAAAATGGAGATCTTCATTGTTCCTGCAGAGATCCATCCCCTGCCCCTCCCCCCACCCCGCTGTACACTCAAACTGCGTATTAACATTAATTTTCATCATTACTGAGAAAAAATCCTGTTATGATTTTGGTGCACGAACAGTTATTGAACATAACCTCGAACAGCCGAATTTTTCTCAAATTGTTCGGCTCGAACACCGCCCAAAACAGCTCGAATTTGAGATTGGCGAACAGTTCGAGTAGAACAACGCTCATCTCTACTTCTGAGCCCTGCCGTGCGCCCAAACAGTAGTTTTACCCCACATGTGGGGTATCAGCGTACTCAGGAGAAATTGTACAATAAATTTTGGGGTCCAATTTCTCTTGTTACCCTTGTGAAAATAAAAAAATTGGGTCTGAAGTAAACATTTTGTGAAAAAAAATTAAATGTTCATTTATTCCTTCCACATTGCTTCAGTTCCTGTGAAGCACGTGAAGGGTTAATAAACTTCTTGTATGTGGTTTTGATCACCTTGAGGGGTGCAGTTTTTAGAATGATGTTACTTTTTGGTATTTTCTGTCATATAGGCCCCTCAAAGTCACTTCAAATTGGATGTGGTCCCTAAAAAAATGGTTTTGTAAATTTTGTTGGAAAATTGAGAAATCGCTGGTCAACTTTTAACCCTTATAGCTTCCTAACAAAAAAAATTATGTTTCAAAAATTGTGCTGATGTAAAGCAGACTTGTGGGAAATATTATTTATTAACTATTTTGTGTGATATATCTCTCTGATTTAAGTGCATAAGAATTCAAAGTTTAAAAATTGCCAAATTTTCACCAAATTTCCATTTCTTTTACAAAAAAAGCAAGTGATATCGAAGAAATTTTACCCCTATCATGAAGTACAATATGTCACAAAAAAACCATCTCAGAATCAGTGGGATCCGTTGAAGCGTTCCAGAGTTATTACCTCATAAAACGACAATGGTCAGAATTGTAAAATTTGGCATGGTCATTAAGGAAATAATTGGCTCCGTCTTTAAGGGGTTAAACAGAGCCTGTTGCCGCTTCACCAAGGCAGTGCTGCAGTGCTTCAAACTTGAAACTGATATGGACAATAATTATATTGAGGAGGAGGAGGAGGAAAGGGTACAGAAACTTGTGTAGGAGAAGGAGGAAACACTGACAGAATTTGGGCCCACAATTCTAGGCGTCGGTAGCACGTATGTGGGCCCAGGGTCTGACTCGGTCCCAGCCTTCAGCAGGATCACCCAGTGTACCGTCAGGAAAATGTAATGTCCCTGAAAACAAGCACTTGTCCACATCTCGGTTTTTAAGTGGACTGTGACAACACAGCATTTCTTCTTAATTATCCAGATGTAAAATCAGTAGGCCAGTAGAAATACACTATTATCGTTATGTTAACTTTTGAATTTATATGTTTTTTTTTGGTTGGTCAAGAAGGACAGATTATTATTTGTATACGCTTGAATGTTGACTCTTGATATTTACTGCAACTTTATTGTCTGTTATCTCTGGAGGAGAGCGACTGAGGGTCATGGAAAAATGATGTTTGCTTACATGCTAATTACATATTGAACCAGGCCAGCTAGTTTGTTGATCTGCAAACAACCTATGCAAATTGACTAAATGCTCAAACAATGAGACATGTGCCCTTGCCCTGTGACTGATGAGAAACACCTTTACAAAATTATGGCCATCAGAGACTCTTCATATTGAGAGACTCTTCAGAACAGCAACCGGGACACATGGCTCCATCAAGAGGGACACAGATTTAGACTTTACAGGATGTCAACTTAGGGGACCACGGCCTCAGCTGCAGGAATACAGATCTGCTCCATTGACCATTGCTGAACTTCCAGAGACATTATGAGGAAGTCCAGGTTGTGACAATCAGGTCACCTAGCCACTAGTGATGGGCGAGCATTAAAATGCTCAGGGGCTCGTTGCTCAGGTCGAGCAAATTGGAATACTCGGGTGCTCGACCCGAGCAACGAGCCCAATGTAGGTCTATGGGAAACTCAAGCATTTTTAAGGTGGCTCCCGACCGCGGTCTGCAGAGGGCCTAAAAATTGACCAAATTGATAGGAACAGTGCTCAAATGGCAAGGCAACTGCATAGGGAAAACCCCTGGAAGCATTTCTGACCCCCAGGTCACCGTTGTCAACGATGTTGTCAGAGGTATTGCGCCACTTTTACGGACTCACAATAAAACATACTAAAATTAAACCAAAATGAATTTTCCTGGGAAATATGTTCAGGAACATCCTTTCCAGGGTAATGACTTGTATATAAGGCAAAATAAATAAACAAAAACAAAAATACTCCTCCACACCTTGGGCTATGTTCACACGTTTTTGATGCATTTTTGCACTTTTGCATTGCTTTCTACCGTGACAAATGCATCCACTGTGAAATGTCATTTTAACATTTTACAACCTTATTTGGCCATGTGGTGTGTGTGAAACATGATTAGACACATACAGTTTCATTTATAAAAGAGGGACTTTAAAAGTCACAACGCCTATTTTTATAGGGCCATAAGGCGGCCTTTACAATTCTTAAAGGGTTAGCAGTCGGCCCTCACTATTCTTATAGAGCCATCAGCCGGCTAGGCCCATTTCTAAAGAGTGAGTCTACTATGTAGCGTCGGCATCCCTGCCCTCTGCTAGGCAGGGACGCTGTTCCCCTCACCTCTCTGCTCCGAGCCCTTCGTCCTCCTCCCGCTCTGCTGGCAGCGCGCGCTCCTTCCCGGTCACTGTGCTTAGGGCGCGCGCGCACGCGCTCCCTCCCTCTTAAAGGGGCCACGCGCGCCGTCCTAAGGAGTCCCCGGCCAATGGCCGGAGGACTTCACCATATATAAGGCACCTCCTCCAAAATGGAGGTGCCCGAGCAATGTTGTTGCACTGTTCACTACTCTGCTTCAGCCCTCAGGTCCCGTTGCCAGTTACCTTCCTGATTCCTGCCAGAGTCCTGCCAGTTTGCTGTCTGTTTCCTGCCCGATATTCCTGCTACCTGCTTGCTAGCCTGAGGTCCGATGGTCTGCCTTACTACTCCTGTCAGTCTGTCTAAGGACCAGCTTGCCCGCTCACCTGGGAGCGCACCTCAACTACCTGCCTGATTGCCTGAGGTCCGACGGTCTGCCTTCCAACTCTTGTCAGTCTGTCTATGGACCAGCTTGCCCGCTCACCTGGGAGCGCACATCTGCTACCTGCCTGCTAGCCTACCTGGAGGCTCTGCCGTCACGTGCTGTGACCACCTGCCTGTCCAGTGACTCCTGCCCGCTCACCTGGGAGCGCTCATCTGCTGCCTGTCTGCTAGCCTACCTGGAGGCTCTGCCGTCACGTGCTGTGACCACCCGCCTGTCCAGAGACTTCTGCCCGCTCACCTGGGAGCGCTCATCTGCCGCCTGTCTGTTGGTCTTCCTGGAGGCTCCGCCGTCACATGCTGTGACCACCCGTTTATCCAGAGACTCTCGCCTGCTCACCTGGGAGCTCACGTCTACCATCAGCCGCCACAGGTCGTACCAACCCTTTACCCAGAGACTGACCTGGTCACTTGCCGTGACCATCTGCCCGTTCACCCAGAGACTGCCCCGGTCACTTGCCGTGACCATCTGCCCGTTCACCCAGAGACTGCCCCGGCCACTTGCCGTGACCACCTGCCCGTTCACCCAGCGACTGCCCCGGTCACTTGCCGTGACCACCTGCCCGTTCACCCAGAGACTGCCCCGGTCACTTGCCGTGACCATCTGCCCGTTCATCCAGAGACTGCCCCGGTCACTTGCCGTGACCTCCTGCCCGTTCTTCTAGAGACTGTCCCGGTCACCTGCTGTGACTGCCTGCCTGGTCGCCACCCGCTCCCTTACAAGGACCGCCCCCTTGTATAGTAGCCCAGAGGTTCTGCCTCCCAGACCCGTTACAGTTTGCTCGGGCCATGGAACCCGGTGGCACCCAAGCTCCCTCGCTATCGGACCTCTGTCATGAACTGTCCCGTCAGAGGTCCCAACAGGAGTCCATCCTGGGTCACCTGCGGAATGTCAATTCTCGCCTGGACACTCTGACTGCTCCACCAGCAACCACCGCCAGTGCCATGACTCGCAACCCGGCAGCCCCGCTGCCCACCAATACCATGGTATCCTACCCCGGACCCCGGCTTTCTGCACCTCCTCGCTTCGGAGGCGACTCCGCCCAGGCTCGGGGCTTCATAAATCAGTGCACCCTGCACTTTGAACTCCTGTCCCACCAGTTTAACTCCGACCGGGCCAAAATTGCCTTCATCATGTCCCATCTCACCGGGGAGGCCCTGACCTGGCTAAATCCTCTATGGGAGAGAGGAGACCCCGTGGTGTCCGACTTGCCTGCCTTTCTCATGGCTTTCCGGAAAGTCTTCGACGAACCCGGACGGAGGACCTCATCCGCATCATCTCTGCTACGCCTCCGTCAGGGAAGTCTCACCGTGGGCCAATATGCCATACGGTTCCGTACCCTTGCCTCGGAGCTGGCCTGGGATAACGACGCTCTGGTATCCGTCTTCTGGGAGGGTCTGTCCGGCCGTATTAAAGATGAACTTGCCGGTCGGGACATTCCTACCACTCTCGATGACCTAATAACTCTTGCCACCCGGATTGACCTACGATTCCAGGAGCGTGCCAAAGAGGTCACCCGTGAGAGGAGGTTTCCACGTCTAGCTCCTACTTTTCAGAAATCTGTCTCTCCCCAGGTACACTCTCCTGAGCCTATGCAGGTCGACCAGACCAAGATGGTCAAAACCCGTCAGGACCTACGCCGTACTGAAGGGAGCTGCTTCTACTGTGGCAGTAAGGAGCACCGGATCCGTACCTGCCCGGAGAGGTCGGGAAACGCCTGTGTCTAGGTTCGCTCAGAGAGGTCAACCTAGACAAGAATAAATCCTCTCCATCTCTGCTACTGTCAGTCTCAATTATCTGCGGGGAGAATCGTTATTTCGAACTAGCCCAACTTGACTCAGGAGCGGCCAGGAATCTTATCTCACAGTCCCTGGTAGAAAAATACCGCATTCCCACCAAACCTCTGGCTGTACCAATATCTGTCGCTGCTGTGGATGGGGGCCTCTTACCACGTCCCATCCAACTCATCACCGAATCCGTAACTCTGCAGGTGGGAATGCTGCATTCTGAGAGCATCCCTTTTCATGTTCTGCCTGGACTCTCTCACGCCCTCTTACTAGGTCTACCTTGGCTCCAGAGACATGCACCCGTGCTTGACTGGCAGACCGGAGAAGTCCTTCGCTGGGGACAGGACTGTCATAAGACTTGTTTGGTTCCTGTTCATCCCGTCCGTCCTTCTCCTACCCCAACTAATCTACCTGGACTTCCGATTCCCTATTGGTCATTTGCTGATGTCTTTAATAAAAAGGAGGCAGAGACATTACCCCCTCATAGACCATACGACTGTCCTATCGACCTGTTACCCGGTACTACTCCTCCCCGTGGGCGTATTTACCCATTGTCCGCTGCTGAGACCCGGTCGATGTCCGAATATATTGAGGAGAATTTGGCCAGGGGATTCATCCGGAAATCTACCTCCCCGGCGGGAGCAGGCTTCTTCTTCGTAAAAAAGAAGGACGGCTCTCTCCGTCCCTGTATAGACTATAGAGGCCTTAACCAGATCACGGTGAAGAATAAGTACCCCCTTCCGCTCATTCCAGAATTATTTGATCGCCTGAGGGGGGCTAGAGTCTTCACCAAACTGGACCTCCGTGGGGCGTACAACCTGGTCCGTATCCGTCAAGGGGATGAATGGAAGACTGCATTCAACACCCGGGACGGCCACTATGAATATCTGGTAATGCCCTTTGGTCTCTGTAACGCTCCTGCCGTCTTTCAAGAGTTGGTCAATGACATCTTCCGGGACCTTCTCTACTCCTGTGTTGTGGTGTACCTGGACGACATCTTGGTCTTCTCTCCGGATCTCCAGACTCACTGGAGGGACGTTCGTCAGGTCCTGCTCAGGCTCAGGCAGAACCACCTCTTCGCTAAATATGAGAAGTGCCTCTTTGAGCAGACCTTGCTTCCGTTTTTGGGCTACATTATTTCTCAGACCGGCCTACGAATGGATCCAGAGAAACTGTCTGCCATCGAGAAATGGCCCCGACCGGAGGGGTTGAAGGCCATTCAGCGGTTCCTTGGCTTCGCCAACTACTACCGCCTCTTCATACCGCACTTCTCTTCCCGGACTGCGCCAATTTCCGCGCTCACCCGTAAGGGTACTAATCCCAAAGAGTGGCCGCCCGAAGCAGAGGAGGCCTTTCTTTCCTTAAAACAGGCCTTCTCTTCCGCCCCGGTGCTGCATCGTCCGGACGGCAACAAGCAGTTCTTTCTGGAGGTTGACGCCTCCTCCTCTGGAGCCGGAGCTGTACTTACTCAAAAATCTTCTTCCGGGAGAATGGTAACTTGCGGCTTCTTCTCTAAACTCTTCTCCTCCTCAGAGCGCAATTATTCCATAGGAGACCGAGAGTTATTGGCCATCAAGCTGGCATTGGAGGAGTGGCGTTACCTACTCGAGGGGGCTCTTCATCCGGTAATAATTTACACTGACCACAAGAACTTGGCTTATCTCCAGCATGCCCAGAGACTTAATCCACGCCAAGCCCGGTGGTCCTTGTTTTTTGCTCGCTTTGATTTTGTTCTACATTTTCGCCCGGCTGACAAGAACATCAAAGCAGACGCCTTGTCCCGATCCTTTCTGGTATCTGATCTCGAGGAAGAAACTAAACATATCATCGATCCCGCCAGAGTAATGCAGGTGGCTCCCGTGAGTCTAAATCGTCTCCCTCCCGGTAAGACGTTCGTATCGGTACCTGATCGGGAGAAGATCCTACACTGGGGTCATTCGTCTAAACTAGCTGGCCACGCCGGTCAGAAAAAGACCCTCCAGCTTATTTCCCGGCACTACTGGTGGCCTAACCTGCGCAAGGATGTAATAGACTTTGTTTCTGCCTGTGTGTCCTGTGCCCGCAACAAAGTTCCGAGACACCTGCCAGCCGGTCGCCTTCTTCCTCTGCCAGTACCTGCTGCCCCCTGGCAGCATATAGCGATGGACTTCATAACTGATCTTCCCGTCTCTGCCGGTTGTACGGTCATTTGGGTGGTCGCTGACCGCTTTTCCAAGATGGATCACTTCATTCCCCTGCCAGGCCTCCCGTCTGCACCCGAGCTGGCTAAAGACTTTATCCGCCACATCTTCCGTCTACATGGCCTGCCCCGTCACATCGTGTCGGATCGTGGGGTACAGTTCACTTCTCGGTTCTGGAGAGCCACTTGTAAATTGCTAGACGTCACCCTGGACTTCTCCTCCGCTTACCATCCACAGTCTAATGGTCAAGTGGAGCGGATCAATCAGATCCTGACCAGTTACCTCCGGCACTTCGTTAATGCCCACCATTCTGACTGGGTGGATCTCCTGCCATGGGCCGAATTCTCGTACAACAATCACGAGAGCGAATCTTCCTCCAAATCCCCGTTTTTTGTAGTCTTCGGTCAGCATCCTCGGATCCCGTTTCCCGTCTCCACCTCGGTGGACAATCCGGTTGCGGAATCTCTTGTTAACAAATTTTCCTCCACATGGGAGAGTACCCGGTCCGCACTCCTTCTGTCATCCGAGCGTATGAAAAGACATGCTGACAAAAAACGTCTGGATCCTCCTCAATTCTGTCCAGGGGATAAGGTCTGGCTCTCGTCCAAGTATGTCTGGCTCAAGATTCCTTCCTATAAGTTAGGGCCTCGGTTCATCGGTCCTCTGGAGGTCATCAGTCAGATCAACCCGGTGGCCTATAAATTGAAACTCCCGGCCAACTTGCGGATCCCTAACTCCTTCCATGTATCTCTCCTCAAACCTGTGGTACTTAACTCTTTTTCCAAGTCTACAGGCACGCCTCCTGCTCCGGTTTCCGCTGAAAACGAATTTGAGGTAGAGAACATTCTGGCCACCAAAAGGGTAAGAGGGAAGACCTTTTTTCTAGTAGATTGGAAGGGGTTTGGTCCTGAAGAGAGAACGTGGGAGCCCCGGGAGAACATCCATGCCCCTCTCATCCTTGCTAAATTTCTGTCTGGCCTAAAAAAGGGGGGCCTAAAGGGGGGGGTACTGTAGCGTCGGCGTCCCTGCCCTCTGTTAGGCAGGGACGCTGTTCCCCTCACCTCTCTGCTCCGAGCCCGGCGTCCTCCTCCCGCTCTGCTGGCAGCGCGCGCTCCTTCCCGGTCACTGTGCTTAGGGCGCGCGCGCACGCGCTCCCTCCCTCTTAAAGGGGCCGCGCGGACTTCACCATATATAAGGCACCTCCTCCAAAATGGAGGTGCCCGAGCAATGTTGTTGCACTGTTCACTACTCTGCTTCAGCCCTCAGGTCCCGTTGCCAGTTACCTGCCTGATTCCTGCCAGAGTCCTGCCAGTTTGCTGTCTGATTCCTGCCCGATATTCCTGCTACCTGCTTGCTAGCTGAGGTCCGACGGTCTGCCTTACTACTCCTGTCAGTCTGTCTAAGGACCAGCTTGCCCGCTCACCTGGGAGCGCACCTCAACTACCTGCCTGATTGCCTGAGTTCCGACGGTCTGCCTTCCAACTCTTGTCAGTCTGTCTATGGACCAGCTTGCCCGCTCACCTGGGAGCGCACATCTGCTACCTGCCTGCTAGCCTACCTGGAGGCTCTGCCGTCACGTGCTGTGACCACCTGCCTGTCCAGTGACTCCTGCCCGCTCACCTGGGAGCGCTCATCTGCTGCCTGTCTGCTAGCCTACCTAGAGGCTCTGCCGTCACGTGCTGTGACCACCCGCCTGTCCAGAGACTTCTGCTCGCTCACCTGGGAGCGCTCATCTGCCGCCTGTCTGTTGGTCTTCCTGGAGGCTCCGCCGTCACATGCTGTGACCACCCGTTTATCCAGAGACTCTCGCCTGCTCACCTGGGAGCTCACGTCTACCATCAGCCGCCACAGGTCGTACCAACCCTTTACCCAGAGACTGCCCCGGTCACTTGCCGTGACCATCTGCCCGTTCACCCAGAGACTGCCCCGGTCACTTGCCGTGACCATCTGCCCGTTCACCCAGAGACTGCCCCGGCCACTTGCCGTGACCACCTGCCCGTTCACCCAGAGACTGCCCCGGTCACTTGCCGTGACCACCTGCCCGTTCACCCAGAGACTGCCCCGGTCACTTGCCGTGACCATCTGCCCGTTCATCCAGAGACTGCCCCGGTCACTTGCCGTGACCTCCTGCCCGTTCTTCTAGAGACTGTCCCGGTCACCTGCTGTGACTGCCTGCCTGGTCGCCACCCGCTCCCTTACAAGGACCGCCCCCTTGTATAGTAGCCCAGAGGTTCCGCCTCCCAGACCCGTTACATACTATACTGTTATTGCGTATGCAGTGAGTGGCAGGGCTTCCCAAAATTTGGACGCACCCCAATACCCTTTTGAAACATTGGATGCACCCCAATACCCCTTTGAAGAGACTTAGAGGAGAGCCTCCTGAAATCAATGTTGCCAATATTAGAAAGTGGGTCTCCCATTGAGTTTGCCTATGCAGTGAATGCAAGGGTTGCCAAAAATTTAGAGGCACTCCAATGTCCCTTGGAAGAGACGTGGAGGTTGGAGGGCCTCCTGAAAACACTGTTCCCATTATTAGGAAGTGGGTTTCCCATTGTTTTTGCCTATGCAGTGAATGCAAGGGTTGCCAAAAATTTGGCGGCACTCCAATGCCCCTTGGAAGAGACATAGAGGGCCTCATAAAAAATGCTCCCATTATTAGGAAATGGGTCTCCCATAGTGTTGGCCTATACAGTGAATGCAAGGGCTGCCAAAATTTTGAGGCACTCCGATGCCCCTTGGAAGAGATGTGGAGGAAGGCCTCATAAAAAAATGTTCCTATTAGAAAGGAGCGGGTCTCCTATACTTGTAATGCCCATGCACTAAGTGTATGGGCTGACAAACATTTACCCCTGGGGGATATACATGAACATACTGTATAAAAAAAATTTTCAGACATCATAAACACCCTTTAAAAAATTATGTAGGTGTTGAATCACGGACCACAGTCACCCTGGTGATATAGTGGAGGAGAATGAGGAGAAGGAGGACTAGAGCAAATAGCCAAAATTAGGAAGCGTATACCCATGTGTGGGTGTGAAAAGGAGCATGGGAATACACCTCCCAAAAAAAGACACTGGATTTGAGTTTATGTTACGCTGCTATCATTCGGAGGCGTTGAGAAGTCTGGCCCAAACCAGCCCTTGTTCATTTTTATAAGAGTCAGCAAGTCAGAATTTTCAGTTGACAGGCGGATGCACTTATCAGTTATAATTCCACCAGCGGCACTAAAAACTCGCTTTGATAAAAAGCTAGCGGCAGGGCAGGCCAAGACCTCCAAGGCGTAGAAAAGCAGTTCATTCTACGTATCCAGCTTGGATACCCAATAATTAAAAGGCACAGAGGAATCACGGAGGACGTTGGTACGGTCGGCAAGGTACTCCCTCAGCATCTTCCAAAACTTTGCACTCATTGTGAGAGTACCCTGCGCCACAGGGCCTGTGCGATGGGAGGGGCTGAGAAAACTGTCCCAGAACTTTGACAGTGTTCCCCTGCCTCTGATGGATTGGAGTTGTGTCTCTCTCGCCTGTAGTCCTTGGTTGCTCAACGAACTGCTACCTCTGCCGCAAGCGTTTTCAGATGGGAATTTTTTAATAGTTCCACAACAGGGGCCTTCTGGTACAGCCCCATTTTTGCAGACCTGTCCACCTCAGGAATAAGAGATATAAAGTTCTCCTTGTAGCATGGGTCTAGAAGTGTCACCAACCAGTAATGACTGTCACCCAAAATTTTGAGAACGCGAGGGTCATGGGAAAGGCAGCGTAACGTAAACTTAACCATGCGTGCCAGACTGCTAACAGGAAAGACTTCCGTGTTCTCATGAAGAGGACAACTGACCATGCTCTCCTCCTCCTCTCTGTCCTCAGGCCATCCATGCTGAACAGACGGTATGACAGTTGTGCAGGTAGCACCGTCTATAGAGCATTAAAGTAGCTCTGTTTTTCCTCCTCCTCCACATCTTCCTCATTGTCACCCAATTCATGTTGGGACGGGATGGGGCTGGGTGATGTGTAATCACCCTGTATTGTTCCTTGCTCCATCTCATCGTGCTCCGCCTGCAATGTATCTTCTTTGATTGTGAGCAGAGAGCGGTTCAGAAGACAGAAAAGCGGGATGGTGACGCTAATTATGGCGTCATCGCTGATCACCATCTTGGTGGAGTCCTCATAGTTTTGGAGGATGGTACATATGTCTGACATCCATGTCCACTCCTGAGGTATTATGTGTGCAGTCTGAACTGATTACCGACGGCCTTATTGATGTTGGTACTCAACAACTGCCCTCTTCTGCTCACAAATTCTTCCCAACAACTGCAGTGTAAAGTTCCAACACGTGGGGACATCACACACCAGTCTGTGAGCTGGAAGCTGCAAACGCTGCTGAAACATGGAATGGGCGGTGGAAGCTGTAGGTGACTTTCTAAAATCGGCACACAGGTGGCGTATTTTACAAGCAGAGCTGGCAGCTCCGGGTAGGATTTGAGAAACTGCTGAACCACGAGGTTAAGCACATGAGCCAGGCATGGTACGTGTGTGAGCTCGCCTCGCCTCAGAGCCGCCACCAGGTTCCGGCCATTGTCACACATGACCATGCCTGGCTGTAGGTTCAGCGGTGTGAGCCACAGATCTGCCTGCTCTTTCAGAGCTGTCCACAACTCTTCAACATTGTGCGGTTTGTCACCTAAACATATTAGCTTCAGCACAGCCTGTTGCCGCTTGGCCGAGGCAGTGCTGCAGTGCTTCCAGCTTGTGACTGATGTGGTCATTTCTGAGATGGAGGCTGAAGAGGAGGAGGAGGCTGAGGAGAATGAGGTGCAGGAGCTGTAGACCGTGAGGGCAACCCTGATTGACATAGGGCGCGCAATCCTTGTCGTCGGGAGGACGTGTTCCGTCCCAAGGTCCGACTGGGTCAGGCTTCCACTATGTTAACCCAGTGTGCCATCAGCGAGATGTACCATTCCTGCCCACAAGCACTTGTCAACGTGTGCGTGGTTAGGTGGACTTTCCCGGTAACTGCATTGTTGAGGGCATGACTAATATTTTGGGACACATGCTTGTGTAATGGGGGACGGCACATTGGGAGAAATAGTGGCGGCTGGGGTCCGAGTACCGAGGGACGGACGCCGCCATCTGGTTGTGGAATGCTTCCATCTCCACGAGCCTAAAAGGTAACATTTCTAGCGCAAGCAGTCGCAAAATGTGTGAATTTAGTAGTGTGGCCTGTCGGGCGTTGGCTGCGTATTTGCGCTTGTGTTCCAAGGACTGGGGTATGGACAACTGAACGCTGCACTAGGACAAGGATGTGGACGCGCTTCTTGATGCTGCTACTTGAGAGTGTGCAATGACAGGTGCAGGGAAGGAGGCATCTTCGCATGCACCATGGACAGAGGATTGTCTTTCATGCACAACAGCGGAAGAAGCAGTGGTGCCACCCGCAGACACTGTTCCTGGACCCTGGGGTTCGGCCCACAAAGTCGGGTGCTTTGCTGCCATGTGCCTGATCATACTTTTGGTGTTCAGGCTGGTAGTTTCCTACCCCTGCTGATGCTGGACTGGCAGGAGGTGCAAATGGCCATTTTGAGTTTATCAGCAGAGTCTTTAAAAAACAACCAGACTCGGGAAGACCTAACAGTTCTACTGGCAACTTACGTCATGTTGGTGTTACGGGGATTGGTTGCCTGCCTTCTGTTTGTGGCCACCATGCTGCTTCTTCCTGCCTGTTGGGGTGCTGTGCCTCTCTCCCCTTGGGTGCTTCTGTCCTCGCTCTGCATGTCCTCCTGCTAGGTTGGGTCAGTTACTATTTCATCCACCACCTCGTCTTCCAATTCCGCACCCTGGTCCTCCTCCTGACTTTCTGGCAATTGTGTCTCATCATCTGTTATGTACTGCTACCAAAGCTAAGGAAAGAGAGGAGATCTGTCCCTACTATAGGACTCAGCTGAATCCCTACGATGTAACAGGGAACCTGATCCTGCGATCAGACCTGCTAAAGTCCTAATCTAGTCTGTACGGAGACCTATAGATGTGGGGAGGGAATCCCTACAAGTACTAAGGACTGGGAGGAATATGGGACACCTCCTAACAGAAATAGTAGCAGACAGACGAACAAACAAAATAGATAGAACATAGAGGTCCGTAGACCAAACAAACTAACAGAGCTAGATACAGAGCACAGGCTAGCTAGAAAGTAGATATACAATGAAGTCCAGCAAAGCCAGAAGGGCGGAGCAGGATTAAATAGGCCAACAAGGTCATGTGACCAGCAAAGGAAAAAAAACCTAACAGCAAGGTTCTAACAGTACCCCCCCTTCTAAGAGGATCCTCCGGATCCCCTAGGACCAGGCTTATCAGGAAATCTCCTGTGAAACGCTCTGATAAGTCTGGACGCGGAAACATCATCTGACCTCACCCAAGAGTTATCCTCGGGTCCGAAACCTTTCCAGGCCACAAGATACTGCAAACTACCTCTATACCGTCTAGAGTCAAGGATGCGAGAAATTTCATATTCCCCGTCCTCCACCACCGGAGGAACAGAGGCAGAGGCGTCACCATCCGACACAACAGCTTTTTTTAACAGAGAGACATGAAAGACCGGATTAATTCTCCAGGAGGTAGGAACCTCCAACCTAACAGCAGATTGGTTGACAACCTGAAGCACCTTAAAGGGCCCTACAAACTTGGGACCCAATTTCTTAGAAGGAATCCTCAACCGCAGATTCCTAGAGGACAACCAAACCATGTCACCAACAGCGAACAAAACCTCCTGTCGTTTCCTATCAAAGTAGTCTTTAGATTTTCTGTTGGCCTCCTGAAGATTACCACGCACATCCGTCCAAACTCTTTCCAAATCACCGGAAAAATTCTCCTCCTCAGGCACGGCAGATCCCAACTTGGAGAACGACCCAAACGACGGATGTCTCCCAGAACAACAAAAAAAAGGCGAACAACCAGCAGAAGAAGATGTATGATTGTTCAGAGCAAATTCGGCAAGTGGCAGAAACTCAGACCACCCCTCTTGATTGTCTGCCACAAAACAACGCAAGAACTGCTCAACATCCTGGTTTTTCCTTTCTGTCTGGCCATTAGATTCAGGATGATATCCGGACGAAAACGACAAATGAATTCCCAACCTGTCACAAAAGGCACGCCAAAAACGAGCCACGAACTGAGGACCCCTATCAGAAACAATGTCAGTAGGAACGCCATGAAGTCTGACAATTTCCTTGACAAAGGCCTTAGCGAGAGTTTTAGCGCAGGGCAGTTTGACGAAGGGAACCAAGTGACACATCTTGCTAAAACGGTCCACGACCACCCAGATGACAGTAAAACCCTCAGAGGGGGGAAGGTCAGTTATAAAGTCCATAGCCAAATGTGTCCAAGGAGCACTGGGGACCTCCAAAGGACAAAGTAACCCCGCAGCAGGAGTATGTGAGGACTTAGATCTAGCACATATAGTACATTGTCGCACCCACTTAATGACTTCCTTCTGCCATCCAGGCCACCAAAAACTGCGACCCACCAGTCTCTTGGTCTCAGAGATTCCGGGATGACCTGCCAACCGAGATTCGTGACACTCAACAAACAAATCTCTCCTAAAGGACCCAGGCACAAACAACCTCCCATGAGGAGTGTTAGATGGGGCATTCTCCTGAGCCTTAAGAATCTCATCTTCCAAAACGGAGTCTAAAGCAGCTATCACAACACCTTCTTGTAAAATGTTTTCCTCTTTCTCAGCACCGACTATGGGAGAAAAACTGCGAGACAAGGCATCCGCCTTAACATTCTTAGTACCAGGGATGTAAGTAACGGAGAAATTAAACCGCGAGAAAAACAGTGCCCACCTAGCCTGACGGGCATTCAGGCGCTTGGCAGCATCAAGATATATCAGATTTTTATGATCCGTAAGAACCTGAACGGGAAATTCCGCACCTTCCAAGAAGTGGCGCCAGTGTTCAAATGCGAGTTTAATAGCCAATAATTCCCGATTACCAATATCGTAATTCAATTCAGTCTCCGAAAATTTTTTTGAAAAAAAGGCACAGGGATGTAATCCATCCCCGTTATCCTGAGACAATACTGCGCCAACCCCCACAGAGGAAGCATCAACCTCAACCAAAAACGGCCTAGTAACATCAGGCTGCATAAGGATGGGAGCAGAGGTGAACCTCTCCTTGAGATACACAAAAGCTTCAATGGCCTCAGAAGACCACTGAACCGCATCAGCACCTTTCCTGGTGAGATCAGTCAGAGGTTTGACAATACTAGAAAAATTTTTTATGAATTTTCTATAGTAATTGGCGAAACCCAAAAACCTCTGTATCGATTTCAAACCAATAGGCCTAGGCCATTCCTGCACAGCCTGAACCTTAACCGGATCCATCTCAAAACCTTTGCTGGAGATAATGTAGCCCAAAAAACTAATTCTCTGTACAGCGAACTCACATTTCTCCAGCTTAGCAAAAAGCGAATTGTCCATTAATAACTGTAATACCTCACGCACGCTCCGCCAATGAGACTCCAGATCTGGCGAATAAATCAAAATGTCATCCAAATACACAACCACATTTTTACCGATCAAAGGTCTAAGGATGTCATTAATCAGATTCTGAAAAAATGCAGGAGCATTAGTAAGACCAAAAGGCATAACCAGATTCTCAAAATGACCCACAGGAGTGTTAAAAGCAGTCTTCCATTCATCACCCTCCTTCATGCGCAACAGATTGTATGCCCCCTTAAGGTCAATTTTAGAGAACCACTTGGCCCCCAATAACTGGTTAAACAGATCAGGAATCAATGGCAGTGGGTAAGGATTGCGTACAGTAATTTTGTTAATCTCACGAAAATCCAGACAAGGACGTAAACCGCCGTCCTTTTTTTTTACAAAAAAAAATCCAACCGCCACAGGAGACTTAGAGGGCCTAATGTGACCGGCGGCCAAGCTTGTCTGTATGTATTCCTCCAAAGCCTTCCTCTCAGGAATAGTAAGGTTAAATAAACGACTCTTAGGAAGAGTCGCTCCAGGGACAAATTCAATAGAACAATCATAGTCTCTATGGGGAGGCAAAACCTGCGATTCTTTCTCAGAAAAAACTCTCCAAAAATCCTGAATAGGAACAGGCAATTCTCCCCTATCCAAAGCTGCAATACGCCCGTTACAACACTTGTCATAACATTTATGGCTCCAGGATTTAATTTCACTGGTAGACCAATCCAGTACAGGATTGTGAAATTTTAACCAGGGCAAACCCAATATTACTGGAGAAGGCAAGTTATTCAACACTACCAAATCCAATTTCTCATGGTGAACACCATTAATAGTGAGAGGAAATTCACTGACCTTGAGAGTAATATTCTTCAAAGGGGAGCCATCCACAGAAACCACAGCAATGGGGGATGATAAAGGTTCAGGTTTTAAATTGAGTTTTTCCACGAATCCCCCATCAATTACATTCAGTGTAGACCCGCAATCAACAAACACCCGAAATTCCATTAATTTTTCCTGAGCAATCGTGGAAGCAGCTAAAAATATACCCTTGGAATTTAAACAGGCAATACGAGCGTGACTGACCATTTTTTTTTCTTTCTTCATACGAAGCTCACAGCCTTTAATCAAATGACCAGATTTTCCGCAATAGAAACACAAGCCTTCCGAAAAACGACGGTCTTTTTCTTGAGAGCGAGGTGCCACCGATCCAATCTCCATCGGTTCACCACTGTTAGTACACACATTATCATAACCAGAAACTGACATAGCAGAGGATTTGCTCTCATTAACCCTAGCACGCAGTCTTCTATCCACCCGTATAGCTAATTGCATAGCCTGTTGCAAATCTTCAGGTGTAGGATAAGCAATTAGCAGGTCTTTAACCCTTTCACTGAGCCCAGCAAGAAATAGACTTTTCAGAGCAGAATCGTTCCACCCTGTTTGAGTGGACCAACGACGAAAATGTGTACAATATTTTTCCACATTACCTGATCCTTGTTTTAGACGTCTCAACTCAGTCTCAGCTGATGCGACACGGTCAGGATCATCATATAATAGTCCCAAAGCAGAAAAAAAACTATCCACTGATCTGAAGCATGAATCACTAGGTTGCAAAGAAAAGGCCCACTCCTGAGGCTCTTTGCGCAAAAGTGACATTATGAACCCTACGCGCTGGGATTCATCCCCAGAGGACTTGGGTCTCAAACGAAAATACAATAAGCAAGCATTTTTAAATGAAAAAAATTCTCGATGTTCACCAAAAAATAAATCCGGCAAACATACCTTAGGCTCCAAAAATATGCTCCAGGACAGTTACTCACGTGCTGACGGAGCTCGGCCACTTCCAGAGAGAGTCCCTGCAGGTGTTTAGCCAAATCCTGAACCGACACCATGATGGAACAAAAAAAAAAAAAAAAATCTTTCCTTAGAGAATTTGCAGGCTGGACTTACTGTTATGTACTGCTACCAAAGCTAAGGAAAGAGAGGAGATCTGTCCCTACTATAGGACTCAGCTGAATCCCTACGATGTAACAGGGAACCTGATCCTGCGATCAGACCTGCTAAAGTCCTAATCTAGTCTGTACGGAGACCTATAGATGTGGGGAGGGAATCCCTACAAGTACTAAGGACTGGGAGGAATATGGGACACCTCCTAACAGAAATAGTAGCAGACAGACGAACAAACAAAATAGATAGAACATAGAGGTCCGTAGACCAAACAAACTAACAGAGCTAGATACAGAGCACAGGCTAGCTAGAAAGTAGATATACAATGAAGTCCAGCAAAGCCAGAAGGGCGGAGCAGGATTAAATAGGCCAACAAGGTCATGTGACCAGCAAAGGAATAAAAACCTAACAGCAAGGTTCTAACATCATCATCCACCTCTTGTGACACTTTCCCACCCTCACCTTTGTATGATTGTGGCAGCTCAAATATTTGGGCATTGCTACATGCGATCTCCTCTTGCCCCGCTTCAAGTGCACCGGGCGAGAGGCCCGAATCTATAAATGGAAAAGTGAACAGCTCTGAGGAGTGTCCAAGTGTGGGATCAGTTGTCTCTGGGCACTCGGCATGGTGGGAGGAAGGAGGTTCCGGGTGAGGAATATGCGGTCCAGACTCATGGCTACTGAGACTTGACTGTGTGGAAGACAGGGTGGTGGTGGTGGTGGCTAAGTGACTGGAAGCATTTTCTGCTATCCAACCAATAACCTTTTCACACTGCTCTGTGTTAAATAGCGGTGTTCTGCGGTCCCATATTAAATGGGACAGCAAGGTCGAGCGAGAATATGTGGGTCTTTGTTGTGGCACAATTTCAGCTTGACCATGGCCTCGGCCTCTGCATGCACCATCACATCACGTCCACTTCCCCGTCCCTTGCCACTTGCCTTGCCCATTTTAAATGAAGTATAATATCTACCACGCTCACTAGAAATGGCTGAATTTGGAGCGAACTTACAGTTTGGTCCATATACAGTATATTTGGACACAGACAACATTTTTATAACTTTGGTTCTAGACATTACCACAACGAATTTTAAACAAAACAATTCAGATGCAGTTGAAGTTCAGACTTTCAGCCTTCATTTGAGGGTATCCTCCTAAAAATTGGATGAAGGGTTTAGGAGTTTCAGCTCCTTAACATGTGCCACCCTGTTTTTAAAGGGACCAAAAGTAATTGGACAATTGACTCCAAGGCTATTTCATGGACAGGTGAGGGCAATCCCTTCGTTATGTCATTCTCAATTAAGCAGATAAAAGGCCTGGAGTTCATTTGAGGTGTGGTGCTTGCATTTGGAAGGTTTTGCTGTGAACTAAACATGCGGTCAAAGGACCTCTCCATGCAGGTGAAACAAGCCATCCTTAAGCTGCAAAAACAGAAAAAACCCATCTGAGAAATTGCTACAATATTAGGAGTGGCAAAACCTACAGTTTGGTACATCCTGAGAAAGAACGAAAGCACTGGTGAACTCATCAATGCAAAAAGACCTGGGCGCCCACGGAAGACAACAGAGGTGGATGATCGCAGAATAATCTCCATGGTGAAGAGAAGCCCCTTCACAACAGCCAACCAAGTGAACAACACTCTCCAGGAGCTAGGCGTATCAATATCCAAATCTACCATAAAGAGAAGACTGCATGAAAGTAAATACAGAGGGTTCACTGCACGGTGCAAGCCACTCATAAGCATCAAGAATAAAAATGGTAGACTGGACTTTGCTAAAAAAAACATCTAAAAAGGCCAGTACAATTCTGGAAGAACATTCTTTGGACAGATGAAACCAAGATCAACCTCTACCAGAATGATGGAAAGAGAAAAGTATGGTGAATAGTGTTGAGCCACCCCCGTAGTGTTCGAGTTCGGTTCGGTTCGTCGAACACCCGTGTGTTCGCCGAACTGTTCGTCGAACTGTTCGTCGAACACCTTCGAACACCGTTAAAACCCATGGCAGGCAAACAAAAACACATAGAAACACATAGAAAACACCTTCAAAGGTGTCCAAAAGCTGACAAACTGCTCAGAAGACATAACTAACACATGGAAAAGTGACAAGTACATATAGTCATGGGAAAAGAAAAGAGGTGGAGGAGTAAAAGGAGGGGGAGACACAGATATAGGCATGTCATGCCCTTCTAAAATCCAAAAAGTGAGAAGCCGACACAGCCAGTCCGCTCCTGCCCGTGCCACCTCCGTGTCGCCGGGTTTGTGCCAGAGCAGCAGTGAACCCTGACGGCCAGCCCCCCTCTCCCAATACTGGTGCCTGTCCGCTGGTGGGTCGAGCGAGCCCCCCTGTGGTGGAGGCAGCTCTAAGCTTTTTAATTTAAATTGTCTCTCTAATTTGAATGAATACACTTTAAATCCATTTACAAGAATCTATTGGAGGGCAAGTCTCATGCCAGCAGCCGCGTAATTCCAGCTCCAGTAGCGTCCACTAAAGCTGCTGCAGTTAGAAAGCTTTTATAAGGATCGAGCTTAGCTGTCCACCGCAAGGCATCCTACTGCCAGTCCCAGCCCCTATGCCTTGGGGTGCCTCCTGATGCTCTTCACTGAGTATCCCATGGTCCTGAAGCATTTCCTTTGAAAAAATTAAGTATCCAAACTACAGGTGCTGTAGCTTGCTTAACAGCCGGGATAATCCGCTGACTAGCAGACACTGCTACTAGGCACAAAGTATTTCCTGGGCTAGATGCAGTTAAAAATTTGTAATTAGATACTCTCGTTGGATGCTGAGAAAGCATTCCATAGAGTCTCCTGGCACGCCATATATTATTCTGTTAAAAAGATTGGGGTAGGGGTCTAGGGGACTCTTTTATAGCCAAAATCACAGCCCTGTATCGCAATATGTCACCTAGGCTGAAGATAAATGGAACTGTAGCACCCTGAGGGCTCGGTTGCTACAGAGGTATTGCACCTCACCCAGAGGTGTGATATCTCACTCTCAGGTAAGGATGGAGTGTGGATCAGGACCCGACACCTGCATGCATTACACCACATTGCCGTGGGGCAGGGCGACCAATATGCCCCTGAGATGGGCACGACAGTCCCTGTCCCTGGCTGGAGTGGGGGGAGGGAACACTGAGGAAGGGGAACCCTGTAGTGCAGGAGCCGGGAGGAAGCAGTTCCTGGGTGCATTGAGAAGGGAGTGTAAAAGGTGGGCACCATCTTAGTTCAGTGCAGAGAAGTCTGAGCAGAAGTGACAGGAAGCAGGGGCTCTGCATGAGCTCTGCTCCGGAGGTGGGCCTAGTAACAGAGGCCCAGGCCTGGAAGAGGGAGAAGGAAGGAAGAGGAGTGGAGAAGGCTCCAGGAACGAGGAACGAAGGGATCCCAGGGGTGCGGACGGGCGAGTCGCCACCGCATGCCCGAATCCACCTGCGTCGAGGGGTCAGGCCAAAGGGGGAGACCGGTCCCCGAAACTAGTGGAGGCGGGAAACGACCCTCAGCTAGAAACCGGAAGCTGTGACATTTTATGTGGCGCAGCCCCTCGCTACACCCGCTAGGAAGGCACCACATAGGGTCAGGGAAACTGGCGCCAAGTTTACCAAGAGGAGGCCCGAGGCAGCCGGACAGAAGGGTTGGTAAGAAAGGCCAGACAAAGGACACACAAAGGGGGTCCTGTGAAGCTCTCCAAAGTTATCTGGGAGTTGTCTGAGCCCCTCACCTGGTGAGCACAGTACGACGTGGGCAGCCGTTACCTGCAGACGTGGTCTGGATAATAAGAACTGTGAGTAAAGGCCCTGGACTGCATCACTGACTCCGTGTCGTTACTGCTGCTGCCCTGCACCATCACCCCCCATCCTCCGCATACACTGCCTTGAGGCTATACTCCTCCCGTGGGGAGTTATGCTGCGCTCTGCTGCACCCACAACACCAGCCTCAGCGGTCTGCCCTGCAGCGGCGGTTCACTCTGACCGCAATCCACGGGTGGCGTAGTCGGACATTTAAACATCAAAACCACATAAATAGTTCCGCCACTGGTTTGACCGCCCTGAGCCACGGAACCGGGTCGCCGCCACGGAGACTACAACCACCAGCATCCACCAAAAAGGGTCCGGCTCCGGGTGTCCCAAGGCCCAGGGGGCGCGTCAGAACATTTTCATCACCTTTCATAATCACCAATGGGACAAGGCAGGGATGTCCTCTGTCCCCTTTCTTATACATCCTAGTGACGGAGCACCTGCTCTCATCAATTCGCCATAACCCCAATATTAGGTGGATTGAGGTGGGAGGCACCGAGTACAAGTGCTCTCTATTTGCTGATGATGTCCTAGTATTTATGACTCAATCACATATATCTATCCCTGCTGTTATGGCTGAAATAGATCACTTTGTTACATGATCAAATTTTAAAATCAATGCAGCGAAGTCTGAGGCCCTCGATGTCTCCCTCCCCAAATCCATACAGGATTCCATCCAGTCCAACTTTCCCTTTGCCTGGCCCTCACAGGGTATCAAATACTTAGGAATTCCTATTCATAGAGACCTCTCCCATCTATGTTATCTAATTTAGGGCCCTTTATTGAACAACTCCATACAGACCACGGTTGGCAAGTTAGAACTGTAAGATTCACTACGTGAACCACTGGTGTTTTGTGGAAAAGCACTGTACACTGTGTTCCAAATTATTATGCAAAAAGTGTTTAGGAGTGATAAGGGAATAATTTGTTTGTTTGTCAGTTAAACTCATTGATGGTGATGTGTGTCAGGGCTCTTTATATCACTGTAAGCAATTGCAGACACCTGTGCTAATTAGTTTGGCAGGTGTGTCCAATGAAAGGCAAGACTACTTGCCTAGTCTGTCCCACATTATTAAGCAGCCTACATTTTCTGCCAAAATGGGAAAAAAAAAGGATGTGTCGGCTGCTGAGAAGCAACAAATTGTGGAGTGTTTAGGTCAAGGCATGACTACAATCAACATTGTGCGATGATCAGGATGAAGTGTCTTGGCAATCAAGAAGTATGTAGCTGATTCACAGTACACACGTGTGCGTGCTGATAAGGGCAAATTGAGGACTCTTTCCTACAGGCAATTACGTCAGGTTAAAAGAGCAGCGGCAAAAAAGCCTTGTCATAGCAGCAGACAAGTTTTTGAAGCTGCTGTTGCCTCCAACGTCCCCCGAACAACAAGATGCAGGGTCCTTCAGAGGTTTGCAGCTGTGCATACGCCATCCTGTCGACCTCCTCTATCCACTTCACACAAGCAGAAACGGCTCCAGTGGGCCAAACATTACATGAAGACTGATTTCAAAACTGTTTTGTTCACGGATGAGTGCCGTGCAACGCTCGATGGTCCAGATGGATGGAGTGGAGGATGGCTGGTTGATGGACACCCCACGCAAACACGGCTACAGCGCCAACAAGTAGGAGGTGGAGTAATGTTTTGGGCTGGAATCATGGGGAGAGAGATTGTTGGCCCCTTTAGGATCCCTGAAGGGGTAAAGATGAACTCCATAAGGTATGTGGAGTTTCTCAAACAGCACTTCCTGCCATGGTTCATGAAGAAGAACCGTGTATTCCACAGCAAGATCATTTTTATGCATGATAGTGCACCGTCTCATGCAGCACATAACACATCTGCATCTCTGGCTGATATGGGCATAAAAGGGGACAAACTTATGGTGTGACCCCCATGCTCCCCTGACCTCTACCCCATTCAGAACCTCTGGAGCATCATCAAAAGGAGTGTCTATGATGGCGGTAGGCAGTTCACATATAAGCAACAGCTCTGGGAGGGTATTCTGTCCTCATGCAAAACAATTGAAGCAGAAACCATCCAAAACCTGACAAATTCAATGGACGAGAGAGTTCAGAAGCTCCTTTCGAACAAGGGGTCCTATGTGCAAATGTAACATCACCTAGAATAAAGTTTTGAGTTGAAAACTGTTTGATTTCAGTTTCTAATAACTAGTGTTGAGCCACCCCCGTAGTGTTCGAGTTCGGTTCGGTTCGTCGAACACCCGTGTGTTCGCCGAACTGTTCGTCGAACTGTTCGTCGAACACCTTCGAACACCGTTAAATCCAATGGCAGGCAAACAAAAACACATAGAAACACATAGAAAACACCTTCAAAGGTGTCCAAAAGCTGACAAACTGCTCAGAAGACATAACTAACACATGGAAAAGTGACACGTACATATAGTCATGCGAAAATAAAAGAGGTGGAGGAGTAAAAGGAGGGGGAGACACAGATATAGGCATGTCATGCCCTTCTAAAATCCAAAAAGTGAGAAGCCGACACGGCCAGTCCGCTCCTGCCCGTGCCACCTCCTTGTCGCCGGGTTTGTGCCAGAGCCGCGGTGAACCCTGACGGCCAGCCCCCCTCTCCCAATACTGGTGCCTGTCCGCTGGTGGGTCAAGCGAGCCCCCCTGTGGTGGAGGCAGCTCTAAGCTTTTTAATTTAAATTGTCTCTCTAATTTGAATGAATACACTTTAAATCCATTTACAAGGATCTATTGGAGGGCAAGTCTCATGCCAGCAGCCGCGGTAATTCCAGCTCCAGTAGCGTCCACTAAAGCTGCTGCAGTTAAAAAGCTTTTATAAGGATCGAGCTCGGCTGTCCACCGCAAGGCATCCTACTGCCAGTCCCAGCCCCTATGCCTTGGGGTGCCTCCTGATGCTCTTCACTAAGTATCCCACGGTCCCGAAGCATTTCCTTTGAAAAAATTAAGTGTCTAAACTACAGGTGGTGCAGCTTGCTTAACAGCCGGGATAATCCGCTGACTAGCAGACACTGCTACTAGGCACAAAGTATTTCCTGGGCTAGATGCAGTTAAAAATTTGTAATTAGATACTCTCGTTGGATGCTGAGAAAGCATTCCATAGAGTCTCCTGGCACGCCATATATGATTCTCTTAAAAAGCTTGGGGTAGGGGTCTAGGGGACCCTTTTATAGCCAAAATCACGGCCCTGTATCGCAATACGTCACCTAGGCTGAAGATAAATGGAACTGTAGCACCCTGAGGGCTCGGTTGCTACAGACGTATTGCACCTCACCCAGAGGTGTGATATCTCACTCTCAGGTAAGGATGGAGTGTGGATCAGGACCCGACACCTGCATGCATTACACCACATTGCCGTGGGGCAGGGCGACCAATATGCCCCTGAGATGGGCACGACAGTCCCTGTCCCTGGCTGGAGTGGGGGGAGGGAACACTGAGGAAGCGGAACCCTGTAGTGCAGGAGCAGGGAGGAAGCAGTTCCTGGGTGCATTGAGAAGGGAGTATAAAAGGTGGGCACCATCTTAGTTCAGTGCAGAGAAGTCTGAGCAGAAGTGGCAGGGAGCAGGGGCTCTGCATGAGCTCTGCTCCGGAGGCGGGCCTAGTAACAGAGGCCCAGGCCTGGAAGAGGGAGAAGGAAGGAAGAGGAGCGGAGAAGGCTCCAGGAACGAGGAATGAAGGGATCCCAGGGGTGCGGACGGGCGAGTCGCCACCGCATGCCCGAATCCACCTGCGTGGAGGGGTCAGGCCAAAGGGGGAGACCGGTCCCCGAACTAGTGGAGGTAGGAAACGACCCTCAGCTAGAAACCGGAGGCTCTGACATTTTATGTGGCGCAGCCCCTCACTACACCCGCTAGGAAGGCACCACATAGGGTCAGGGAAACTGGCGCCAAGTTTACCAAGAGGAGGCCCGAGGCAGCCGGACAGAAGTGTTGGTAAGAAAGGCCAGACAAAGGACACACAAAGGGGGTCCTGTGAAGTGCTCCAAAGTTATCTGGGAGTTGTCTGAGCCCCTCACCTGGTGAGCACAGTACGACGTGGGCAGCCGTTACCTGCAGACGTGGTCTGGATAATAAGAACTGTGAGTAAAGGCCCTGAACTGCATCACTGACTCCGTGTCGTTACTGCTGCTGCCCTGCACCATCACCCCCATCCTCCGCATACACTGCCCTGAGGCTATACTCCTCCCGTGGGGAGTTATGCTACGCTCTGCTGCACCCACAACACCAGCCTCAGCGGTCTGCCCTGTAGCAGCGGTTCACTCTGACCGCAATCCACGGGTGGCGTAGTCGGACATTTAAACATCAAAACCACATAAATAGTTCCGCCACTGGTTTGACCGCCCTGAGCCACGGAACCGGGTCGCCGCCACGAAGACTACAACCACCAGCATCCACCAAAAAGGGTCCGGCTCCGGGTGTCCCAAGGCCCAGGGGGCGCGTCAGAACATTTTCATCACCTTTCACAATCACCATGGGACAAGGCAGTGATGTCCTCTGTCCCCTCTCTTATACATCCTAGTGACGGAGCACCTGCTCTCATCAATTCGCCATAACCCCAATATTAGGTGGATTGAGGTGGGAGGCACCGAGTACAAGTGCTCTCTATTTGCTGATGATGTCCTAGTATATATCACTCAATCACATATATCCATCCATGCTGTTATGGCTGAAATAGATCACTTTTTTACATGGTAAAATTTTAAAATCAATGCAGCGAAGTCTGAGGCCCTCGATGTCTCCCTCCCCAAATCCATATAGGATTCCATCCAGTCCAACTTTCCCTTTGCCTGGCCCTCACAGGGTATCAAATACTTAGGAATTCCTATTCATAGAGACCTCTCCCATCTATGTTATCTTAATTTTGGGCCCTTTATTGAACAACTCCATACAGACCACGGTTGGCAAGTTAGAACTGTAAGATTCACTACGTGAACCACTGGTGTTTTGTGGAAAAGCACATGTACACTGCGTTCCAAATTATTATGCAAAAAGTGTTTAGGAGTGATAAGGGAAGAATTTGTTTGTTTGTCACTTAAACTCATTGATGGTGATGTGTGTCAGGGCTCTTTATATCACTGTAAGCAATTGCAGACACCTGTGCTAATTAGTTTGGCAGGTGTGTCCAATGAAAGGCAAGACTACTTAAGAATGCTCTCTCACATTATTAAGCAGCCTACATTTTCTGCCAAAATGGGAAAGAAAAAGGATGTGTCGGCTGCTGAGAAGCAACAAATTGTGGAGTGTTTAGGTCAAGGCATGACTACAATCAACATTGTGCGATGATCAGGATGAAGTGTCTTGGCAATCAAGAAGTATGTAGCTGATTCACAGTACACACGTGTGTGTGCTGATAAGGGCAAATTGAGGACTCTTTCCTACAGGCAATTACGTCAGGTTGAAAGAGCAGCGGCAAAAAAGCTTTGTCATAGCAGCAGACAAGTTTTTGAAGCTGCTTGTGCCTCCAACGTCCCCCGAACAACAAGATGCAGGGTCCTTCAGAGGTTTGCAGCTGTGCATGCGCCATCCTGTCGACCTCCTCTATCCACTTCACACAAGCAGAAACGGCTCCAGTGGGCCAAACATTACATGAAGACTGATTTCAAAACTGTTTTGTTCACGGATGAGTGCCGTGCAGCGCTCGATGGTCCAGATGTATGGAGTGGAGGATGGCTGGTTGATGGACACCCCACGCAAACACGGCTACAGCGCCAACAAGGAGGAGGTGGAGTAATGTTTTGGGCTGGAATCATGGGGAGAGAGATTGTCGGCCCCTTTAGGATCCCTGAAGGCGCTAAAGATGAACTCCATAATGTATGTGGATTTTCTCAAACAGCACTTCCTGCCATGGTTCAAGAAGAAGAACCGTGTATTTCACAGCAAGATCATTTTTCTGCATGATAATGCACCATCTCATGCTGCACATAAAACATCTGCATCTCTGGCTGATATGGGCATAAAAGGGGACAAACTTATGGTGTGACCCCCATGCTCCCCTGACCTCTACCCCATTCAGAACCTTTGGAGCATCATTAAAAGGAGTGTCTATGATGGCGGGAGGCAGTTCACATCTAAGCAACAGCTCTGGGAGGGTATTCTGTCCTCATGCAAAACAATTGAAGCAGAAACCATCCAAAACCTGACAAATTCAATGGACGAGAGAGTTCAGAAGCTCCTTTCGAACAAGGGGTCCTATGTGAAAATGTAACATCACCTAGAATAAAGTTTTGAGTTGAAAACTGTTTGATTTCAGTTTCTAACAACCTGCTAATGCTTATAATTTCAAAAATGACCATTTTTTTGGTCTTTATTAAAATGAAAAGGTTGATCGAAAAGTTTGGGGGATCTAAGAGTGTGGCAACCCAGTAGTCATGATTACTTCGAATTCTGACAATATGAGGGTCATGCTGCAGGTAGTGCAGCAAGAAGGCACTTATGTGCCTTGCGCATCTCGGAGCCCCAAAATTATTTTCCGGGCTAGATGCAGCTAAAAATTATTTTTAATTTTAAATCTGGTGAAGCTTTAGTATAGATGGCCTAATAGGATCAGTGCTGCACACTGCTACAAAGCCCAAATTATTTTCCAGTCAAGATACAGATAAACATGATTAGTAATTTGAAAGCTTAAAACGGTTGGTAGGGTGATTTTAACCAATCATCAAGCTTTTACTCTCCCCAGGATGACACAGGGGTAGAAAAGTCGTTTCGGATCCATGATTTGTTCATCTTTATGAACGTGAGTCTGTCTACATTATCAGTGGAGAGCCGCGTGCGCTTATCTGTCAGCACACCACCAGCAGCGCTGAACACACGTTCAGACAGAACGCTGGCTGCGGGGCATGACAAGATCTCCAAGGCGTAAGTGGCTAGCTCCGGCCATTTATCCAGATTGGAAGCCCAAAAAGAGCAAGGGTCCAGTGACACAGTCGTGGCTTCAATGTTTACTTGGAGATACTCCTGTACCATCGTCTCTAGGCGTTGACTATGTGTCAGACTTCTTGTCTCCTGTGGCCTTGCAAAGGATGGGCTAAAAAAGTGGTGAAATGATTCCGCAAAATTGATGTTACCAGCAGATACTGTGGTTCTGTTACGGTTTGAGTGCTGAACACTTGACGGTCCCACGGTTGGCAAGTTGGAACTGTGAGATTCACTACGTGCACCACTGGTATTTTGTGGAAAAGCACATGTAAGATTCTGCAACAGTCTCTGCTGATACTCCTGCATGCGTGCATCCCTTTCTATGGCAGGAATAATTTCTGCAAATTTACTTTTGTACCGGGGATCTAACAGTGTGGCAACCCAGTAGTCAGGATTATTTCTAATTCTCACAATTCGAGGGTCATGTTGCAGGTAGTGCAGCAAGAAGGCACTCATGTGTGTTGCGCATCCAGGAGCACCAAGTCCCTGTTGTGTTGGTGGCGAGGTAACAATCATGCTTCCTTCCTCTGTCCTCTCCCCCCAACCTCGCACAACAGAAATGTGATCAAGGTCTCCCTCATCTGATGAGTCTTCCATCAGTTCGTCCTCCACTTCTTCCTGGGCTCCTGCACCTTCCTCACTAGTTTGGCTGCTACCATGCGCCCTGGTAAAACCATCTCCCCCACCCTCACATGCCTGCCGCCTTGGTGCTGCCGACCGTCTGGACCTTGCAGATGTTAGCCCTTCCGCATACAACTCCTCCTCCTCTACTTCCTCCACCTCCTCTTGTGCCACCACCTGACTCCGAATTCTGTTTAACATGTGCTCCAGCATGTAAATCACCGGAATAGTCATGCTGATAATGGCATCGTCAGCACTAAACATCTTCGTCGCCATTTCAAAACTGTGCAGAAGGGTGCATAGGTCCCTGATCTGAGACCACTCCTCCAGCGTGATTTGCCCCACCTCTGAATCTCGTTGGCCCAGGTTATACGTCAGAACGTATTGCACCAGGGCTTGTCGGTGCTGCCACAGTCGCTGCAACATGTGCAGAGTTGAATTCCAGCGGGTAGGCACATCGCATTTTAGCCGGTGAAGTGGCAGGCCCAACGACTTCTGTAGAGATGTAAGTCGCTGAGCTGCGGGATGCGAACGGCGGAAGTGAGCACACAGCGACCGTGCCCTCTGCAGAAGGCCATCTAGTCTGGGATAGTGGGCTAAAAATTGCTGGACAACCAGGTTCAACACGTGAGCCATACAAGGCACGTGTGTGACATTGCCCCGGCGAAGGGCCGCACCCAGGTTTGCAGCATTGTCGCACACGGCCTTCCCTGGTTTCAGGTCCAGTGGAGACAACCATTCATGAAATTGGTTCTCCAGAGCTGACCACAATTCCTCAGCTGTGTGACTCACATTTCCCAGACATTTCAATGTAAAAACCGCCTGATGACGTTGAGCCCTACTGCCAGCATAGTAAGGAGGTGTGCAGGATCCATTCTGCGCAGTTAGAAAGCTTGTGGCATGACCAGACAGGCTTTGGGTGCAGGTGGAAGACCGAGAGGAGGTTGAGGAGGCAGAAGCAGTGGAGGAACTTTGAGATAAAGAGGATTGACGCACAACTCGTGGGGATGGCAAGACTTGGACAGCAGCCCCTTGTCCTGCTGTCACCATAGTTACAGAGTGCCCAGTCAGCGACATGTAACGCCCCTGTCCATGCCTACTCGTCCAAGTGTCTGTGGTGAAATGCACCCTGTCACACACAGAGTTTCTCAAAGAAGCGGTGATGTTATGTGCGACATGCTGGTGGAGCGCAGGCACACCTTTCTTTGAGAAGTAGTGCCGACTGGGCATCTGGTACTGGGGCACTGCGACGGACATAAGGTCTCGAAAATCCTCTGTGTCCACCAGGCGGAAAGGCAGCATTTCTGTAGCCAAGAGCTTGCAGATGGTGAAATTCAACCTCTTAGCTTTCTCATGGCTAGGAGGAAATGGTCTTTTACTTGTCCACATCTGAGGGACCGAGGGCTGGCTATTGTGCTTAGACGGGGTTGATAAGGGTGTCCCCGGCAAACTGCCGGTCTGTGAGGAAGATGCAGGCGGACATGTTACGTTGCCTTGATCCAAAGGTGGTGCTATCGATGTCGGACAGCGCTCAACACCTGCTGGTGTTACCACCTCCAAAGAAAATGATGACCTGCCAATCACGCTGGCTGTTGCGGGTAAAGAGGTGGCAGGTCTGCGCCCCAAAACAGGTGTGACTGCTGTCCCCCCAGTCACAGAGGATGAAGAGGCCGCGGATGCACAAGATATGGCAGACGGTGGTTGGCCCGGCCGGCTAGGCCGCATTGTAGCACACTGAGCTTCCCACTGCAACTTATGCTTCATGTCCATGTGCCGGTTCATGCATGAAGTACTCAAACTATGTATTTTTTGGCCTCTACTTAGCTTTTTCTGACAAATGTTACAGATAACACGAGTTGGGTCATCTTTATCGATCTGAAAAAATGCCCAGGCTATGCAAGGCTTAGGACCCATGCGACCTGAAGAGCCACCACGACTTGTGGTGAGAGGCAGAGTTGTGTTTGAGGATGCAGTTGTTGACGTGCTTCCAGTACTACGTCTCTGTCCAGGAAGGCGCAACCTGACCTCGTCGTCACTAGCATCTTCCTCCACCTCCTCTGCTGACCTCATCTCTTGGCTGACTGTGGGTTGACAGTAAGTGGGATCTCCGACCTCATCATCATCACCCTGTGCGTTATCACACCCGTCGTCCTCAGAGCCAACCTGTTCCTGCCCTGACAAAAAACTAAAGTTGTCGCTCCAATCAGGTATTTGAGTCTTATCATCGTCTTCCTCATTGTCTCCACCAACAGGAGTTACAGTTTGGGAATGAGGGTCTACATTATGGTCAGAACCTTCTGCGTCTGGTCCTGGATCCGACTCATAAAGATTCTAGGCATCAGTGCAGATCATTTCCTCGTCTGGATTCACAGAAGCGCTGGAGTCGACCTCTGATTCCCAGGCTATAGTATGAGTAAACAGCTCTGCAGACTCAACCATCTGTTCTATCTCATACTCAGACGGGCAGCTGGAGATTTGGGAGCTGTGAGGAAGCAAATGCGATTTGGGTGACACCTTTGAGGACTGGAGTATTTGTGATGTTGAAGTTGATGTGGAGGAGAGCCCACTTAAAGGAGCACTTGATATCCGTTGAAGCACCTGCTGTTTTTGTGCCTCATCTGGAATTTGTAGCGATTGGCGTGGCCGTAAGAAAGGGATCTTATCACATTGTCCGCTAAAAGAAGTAGACATTTTAGTTTGGCTGGAAGATGGTCTTTCTTCTGCAGATGTTACTGTTGCTTTAACACCTACCCCACGGACACAACCTTTTTTCCCCTTCCCAACACGCCTATTCCCCTTTCCACCAGCAGCAGGCCTTTTTCCACTCATTTTGGTGGTTAACTAATTCACAACTCTGGAGTTGTTTGCACAAAAAAACAATGGATGGTAACCGAGCAGAGCTGAGTGGCCAAACTGTGGTATTAGGCCAAAACTATTGGCTGGGTTAGATGCAGAAAAAAATTATTTTGAATTTGCAACCTGATGGAGGTCAGTATAGATGGATTAATAGAACAAGACCCACACACAGCTAGAAGCCCAATATTTTTTCAGAGGTAGATGCAGGAAAAAAATAAATTCAGTTTGCAACCTGATGGAGGTCAGTATAGATGGACTAATACATCAAGTCCCACACACAGCTAGAAGCCCAAATATTTTTTCAGAGGTACTGTAGATGCAGATAAAAATTAGTTTTAATTTGCAACCTGATGGAGGTCAGTATAGATGGACTAATAGAGAAAGTCCGACACACTACTAGAAGGCCAAATAATTTTTCAGAGCTAGATGCAGAAAAAAATATATTCAGTTTGCAACCTGATGGAGGTCAGTATAGATGGACTAATAGAGAAAGTCCGACACACTACTAGAAGGCCAAATATTTTTTCAGAGCTAGATGCAGAAAAAAATTATATTCAGTTTGCAACCTGATGGAGGTCAGTATAGATGGATTAATAGAACAAGACCCACACACAGCTAGAAGCCCAATATTTTTTCAGAGGTAGATGCAGAAAAAAATATATTCAGTTTGCAACCTGATGGAGGTCAGTATAGATGGACTAATACAACAAGTCCCACACACAGCTAGAAGCCCAATATTTTTTCAGAGGTAGATGCAGAAACAAATATATTCAGTTTGCAACCTGATGGAGGTCAGTATAGATGGACTAATACAACAAGTCCCACACACAGCTAGAAGCCCAAATATTTTTTCAGAGGTACTGTAGATGCAGATAAAAATTAGTTTTAATTTGCAACCTGATGGAGGTCAGTATAGATGGACTAATAGAGAAAGTCCGACACACTACTAGAAGGCCAAATATTTTTTCAGAGCTAGATGCAGAAAAAAATTATATTCAGTTTGTAACCTGATGGAGGTCAGTATAGATGGATTAATAGAACAAGACCCACACACAGCTAGAAGCCCAATATTTTTTCAGAGGTAGATGCAGAAAAAAATATATTCAGTTTGCAACCTGATGGAGGTCAGTATAGATGGACTAATACAACAAGTCCCACACACAGCTAGAAGCCCAATATTTTTACAGAGGTAGATGCAGAAAAAAATATATTCAGTTTGCAACCTGATGGAGGTCAGTATAGATGGACTAATACAACAAGTCCCACACACAGCTAGAAGCCCAAATATTTTTTCAGAGGTACTGTAGATGCAGATAAAAATTAGTTTTAATTTGCAACCTGATGGAGGTCAGTATAGATGGACTAATAGAGAAAGTCCGACACACTACTAGAAGGCCAAATATTTTTTCAGAGCTAGATGCAGAAAAAAATTATATTCAGTTTGCAACCTGATGGAGGTCAGTATAGATGGACTAATAGAGAAAGTCCGACACACTACTAGAAGGCCAAATATTTTTTCAGAGCTAGATGCAGAAAAAAATTATATTCAGTTTGCAACCTTATGGAGGTCAGTATAGATGGATTAATAGAACAAGACCCACACACAGCTAGAAGCCCAATATTTTTTCAGAGGTAGATGCAGGAAAAAAATATATTCAGTTTGCAACCTGATGGAGGTCAGTATAGATGGACTAATACAACAAGTCCCACACACAGGTAGAAGCCCAAATATTTTTTCAGAGGTACTGTAGATGCAGATAAAAATTAGTTTTAATTTGCAACCTGATGGAGGTCAGTATAGATGGACTAATAGAATAATGCTATGCCCAAAAGATTTTACTTCACTAGGTGCAGTAAAAAAATTGGTATTCTATACACAGGTGGTATATCTTGCAACACAGATAGGCTACTCCACTGACTAACACACTCTGCAATAGGCCAAAAAGGATTAGCTTTGCTAGATTCAGCCAAATGCTGTGAAAAAAACTTGCACAGCACTGGCACAGACCTGCCTGGCAAAAACTGATAGGAACTGATGTAACCTAGTCCTGAAAAGGACTCCAATTACAATTAGTCTTTACTCCCACAACCTATCTATTTAAGAGCTCAGACCTCCCTGATAAAAGTCTTAGGAAATGCTGTAACCTAGTCCTTAAAAGGACTGCAATCACAACTATTCCCTACTCCCAAGCTATCTGTATATTTGTGCGAAAATTGGCTTGAAATTAACAAGGTATAGCGCACACAGCAACAGCGGTGCCGTCTAACACGCAGCTGCAGCAGTGAGAAAATGGTGGCGACGGGGAAAATGGCTTGATCTTATAGGGCAAGGACATGTGACATACACTGCCAATGACCCATGCCCTTGCTTGTGTGAAAAAAAGCACTTCGCTCCGTGTGTGCGCTGCTGATAGGCTGACAGATTGCACCTCCCCACTGCAAATGAGGGAAAGAGAAAAAAAAATGGAGATCTTCATTGTTCCTGCAGAGATCCATCCCCTGCCCCTCCCCCCACCCCGCTGTACACTCAAACTGCGTATTAACATTAATTTTCATCATTACTGAGAAAAAATCCAGTTATGATTTTGGTGCACGAACAGTTATCGAACATAACCTCGAACAGCCGAATTTTTCTCAAATTGTTCGTGTTCGCCGAACAGCTCGAACACCGCCCAAAACAGCTCGAATTTGAGATTGGCGAACAGTTCGAGTAGAACAACGCTCATCTCTACTAATAACCTGCTAATGCTTATAATTTCAAAAATGACCATTTTTTTGGTCTTTATTAAAATGAAAAGGTTGATCGAAGAGTGTGGGGGATCTAAGAGTGTGGCAACCCAGTAGTCAGGATTACTTCGAATTCTGACAATCTGAGGGTCATGTTGCAGGTAGTGCAGCAAGACACTTATGTGTCTTGCGCATCTCGGAGCCCCAAAATTATTTTCCGGGCTAGATGCAGCTAAAAATTATTATTAATTTTAAATCTGGAGGAGCTTAGTATAGATGGCCTAATAGAATCAGTACTGCACACTGCTACAAAGCCCAAATTATTTTCCAGCCAAAATACAGATAAACATGATAAGTAATTTTAAATCTGGTGGAGCTTAGTATAGATGGCCTAATAGAATCAGTACTGCACACTGCTACAAAGCCCAAATAATTTTCCAGCCAAGATACAGATAAACATGATTAGTAATTTGAAAGCTTAAAATGGTTGGTGAGGTGATTTTAACCAATCATGAAGCTTTTACTCTCCCCAGGATGACACAGGGGTAGAAAAGTCGGTTCGGACCCATGATTTGTTCATCTTTATAAACGTGAGTCTGTCTATATTATCAGTGGAGAGCCGCGTGCGCTTATCTGTCAGCACACCACCAGCAACGCTGAACACACGTTCAGACAGAACGCTGGCTGCAGGGCATGACAAGATCTCCAAGGCGTAAGTGGCTAGCTCCGGCCATTTATCCAGATTGGAAGCCCAAAAAGAGCAAGGGTCCAGTGACACAGTCATGGCTTCAATGTTTACTTGGAGATACTCCTGTACCATCGTCTCTAGGCGTTGACTATGTGTCAGACTTCTTGTCTCCTGTGGCCTTGCAAAGGATGGGCTAAAAAAGTGGTGAAATGATTCCGCAAAATTGATGTTACCAGCAGATACTGTGTTTCTGTTACAGTTTGAGTGCTGAACACTCGACGGTCCCACGGTTGGCAAGTTGGAACTGTGAGATTCAGTACGTGCACCACTGGTGTTTTGTGGAAAAGCACATGTAAGATTCTGCAACAGTCTCTGCTGATACTCCTGCATGCGTGCATCCCTTTCTATGGCAGGAATAATTTCTGCAAATTTACTTTTGTACCGGGGATCTAACAGTGTGGCAACCCAGTAGTCAGGATTATTTCTAATTCTCACAATTCGAGGGTCATGTTGCAGGTAGTGCAGCAAGAAGGCACTCATGTGTGTTGCGCATCCTGGAGCACCAAGTCCCTGTTGTGTTGGTGGCGGGGTAACAATCTTGCTTCCTTCCTCTGTCCTCTCCCCCCAACCTCGCACAACAGAAATTTGATCAAGGTCTCCCTCATCTGATGAGTCTTCCATCAGTTCGTCCTCCACTTCTTCTTGGGCTCCTGCACCTTCCTCACTAGTTTGGCTGTTACCATGCGCCCTGGTAAAACCATCTCCCCCACCCTCACATGCCTGCCGACTTGGTGCTGCCGACCGTCTGGACCTTTCAGAAGTTAGCCCTTCCGCATACAACTCCTCCTCCTCTACTTCCTCCACCTCCTCTTGTGCCATCACCTGACTCCAAATTCTGTTTAACATGTGCTCCAGCATGTAAATCACCAGAATAGTCATGCTGATAATGGCATCGTCAGCACTAAACATCTTCGTCGCCATTTCAAAACTGTGCAGAAGGGTGCATAGGTCCCTGATCTGAGACCACTCCTCCAGCGTGATTTGCCCCACCTCTGGATCTCGTTGGCCCAGGCTATACGTCACAACGTATTGCACCAGGGCTTGTCGGTGCTGCCACAGTCGCTGCAACATGTGCAGAGTTGAATTCCACCGGGTAGGCACATCGCATTTTAGCCGGTGAAATGGCAGGCCCAACGACTTCTGTAGAGATGTAAGTCGCTGAGCTGCAGGATGCGAACGGTGGAAGTGAGCACACAGCGACTGTGCCCTCTGCAGAAGGCCATCTAGTCTGGGATAGTGGGCTAAAAATTGCTGGACAACCAGGTTCAACACGTGAGCCATACAAGGTACATGTGTGACATTGCCCCGGCGAAGGGCTGCACCCAGGTTTGCAGCATTGTCGCACATGGCCTTCCGCGGTTTCAGGTCCAGTGGAGACAACCATTCATGAAATTGGTTCTCCAGAGCTGACCATAACTCCTCAGCTGTGTGACTCACATTTCCCAGACATTTCAAAGTAAAAACCGCCTGATGACGTTGAGCCCTACTGCCAGCATAGTAAGAAGGTGTGCAGAATCCCTTCTGCGCAGTTAGAAAGCTTGTGGCATGACCAGACAGGCTTTGGGTGCAGGTGGAGGACCGAGAGGAGGTTGAGGAGGCAGAAGCTGTGGAGGAACTTTGAGATAAAGAGGATTGACGCACAACTCGTGAGGAAGGCAAGACTTGGACAGCAGCCCCTTGTCCTGCTGTCACCATAGTTACCCAGTGCCTAGTCAGCGACATGTGACTGCAGTGACTTTGAAGACTTAGGCAAGAAAGTGAAAGAATTGGGAGCGCAGGTGGTCTTCTCATCCATCCTCCCAGTGGATGGCCATGGAACAATGAGGTGGAATAAGATTCTACAGGTGAACAACTGGCTACGTCGATGGTGCCGTCAACAAGGATTTGGATTTCTGGATCACGGAATGAATTACCTATACGATGGACTACTTGCTAGAGATGGGGTGCACCTTACGAAGACTGGAAAACATGTATTTGGAAGTCGCCTTGCTACACTCATCAGAAGAGCTTTAAACTAGAACAATGTGGGAAGGGAAGCAAAAGGCCAGAAAAAGCCATACAGCTGACAAATACTATTGAGATCTCTGCTACTGGAAGTGGAAAAGAAGAACAAAGACAAAACAATTTAAATAATAAAAATATGGGAGGAAGAGAAACCAATCACAAACTAAAATGTTTTTATACAAATGCACAAAGCATGGGCAACAAACAAGGGGAATTGGAACTACTAATGCAGGAAAAGGAATATGATGTCATTATAATCACTGAAACTTGGTGGGACGATACACATGATTGGAATAAAAGGCTAAAAAGATACAACTTATTTGCAAGAAACAGACTTGATAAACGAGGAGGAGGTGTTGCATTGTATGTTAGAAAAGCGTATATCTGCACAGAGATTGAAGCTTCAGAGACTGGGAGTTCTGTGGAAACTGTTTGGGTAAGAATACAAGGAGAGAACAACGGAAAGGACACCATTGTAGGCATTTACTACAGGCCACCTGGGCAAGCTGAAGATATGGATGAACTCTTTATGTATCAAATGACCAAGTTCTCCAAAAAATATGACGTAGTGGTCATGGGAGATTTCAACTATCCAGACATTTGTTGGGAATCTCTCTCAAGTAAAACTAACAGGTCAAGCAAATTCTTATCCTCTCTTGCTGACAACTTTATCTTCCAAAAGGTAGGGGAGAAAACAAGGGGATCTGCTACTTTGGATCTAATCCTTATAAACAGGGAGGAAATGGTTGAGGAGGTAAAGGTGGCTGGGACCCTAGGAGGCAGCGATCATGCTATTATAGAATTTTGGATAACTAGAGGAGGAAGACATGTGAAGACTCAAACTTCAAGGTTAGATTTTAGAAAGGCAGATTTTAAGAGACTCAGAAAGAGAATAGGAGGGATCCAATGGCTGGATGTCCTTAAGGACAAAAATGTCCAGGAAGGATGGGAAATTTTTAAAAATGAGATTCTCAAAGCACAATCGTTAACAATCCCAAAAAGTAGGAAGAATGGGAAGCATTTAAGGAAACCAGGATGGATTAACACAGAACTTAAACACATGCTAAATAGAAAGAAAGAAATGTTTACTAAATGGAAAGAGGGAGGCATATCTAAAGAAGATTATAATGCAGTCTGCAGATCCTGTAGGGCACGTATCAGGTTAGCTAAAGCTGACAATGAATTAAGGCTTGCAAGAGATGTCAAAAGCAATAAAAAAGGATTTTGGGGGTATGTCAAAAGTAAAAGAAAAAGTCAAAGATGCTATAGGATTTTTACAGGATGAAAATGGAGAAATGGTAAGAGAGGATGTTGAGAAGGCCGAACTTTTTAATTCCTATTTTGCATCTGTTTTCTCTCAGAAAGAAAATGTAACATCAACTGATCTTCACTGTCCTTTTAAAGGAATAGAGGAATCCAAGTTATCTGTAAACAGAAAGATTGTGAGGGAATATTTAGCTAACATGAATGAGTTCAAGTCTCCAGGTCCAGATGAATTACACCCCAGAGTACTGAAGGAGATCGTAGAAGAAATTTTAGAACCACTCTCCATAATCTTTGAAAATTCTTGGAGAACAGGAGAAGTCCCAGAAGACTGGAGAAGAGCAAATGTTGTTCCTATCTTCAAAAAGGGGAAGAAGGTGGACCAAGGGAACTATAGGCCGGTGAGTCTGACTTCTATACCAGGAAAGATCTTTGAACAAATTATTAAACAACATGTATGTAAGTACATGGATAAGAATGAAGTGATTAACCAGAGTCAGCATGGGTTTGTAACTAACAAGTCATGTCAGACTAACTTAATTTCCTTCTATGACAGAATCACTGACTGGGTGGATCAGGGAAATGCTGTAGATATAGTATATCTTGACTTCAGCAAAGCATTTGACAAAGTATCTCACACCATCCTTATTGAAAAAATGACCAAGTATGCAATGGACCAGGCAACTGTTAGGTGGATTCATAACTGGCTTAGTGATCGGACTCAAAGGGTGGTTGTAAATGGCTTCACATCCAGCTGGATGAATGTCTCAAGTGGGGTACCACAGGGCTCCGTCCTGGGACCTGTATTGTTCAACATCTTTATCAATGATTTAGATGAAGGAATTGAGGGTAAACTGATTAAATTTGCTGATGACACAAAGCTAGGAGGGATAGCTAATACTAGAGAAGAGAGAGAGAGGATTCAAAAAGACCTAAATAAACTGGAGCAGTGGGCAGCAACCAACAGAATGTTTTTTAACAGGGAAAAATGCAAAGTACTACATCTGGGCAATAAAAATGAAAAAAGCATATACAGAATGGGAGGAATAGAGCTAAGCAACAGTACATGTGAAAAAGACTTAGGTATACTAATAGATCATAGACTGAACATGAGTCAACAGTGTGATGCAGCAGCAAAAAAGGCAAATACAATTCTGGGATGTATTAACAGAAGCATACAGTCTAGATCATGTGAAGTCATTATCGGTCTTTACTCCTCTTTGGTCAGACCTCATCTGGAATACTGTGTACAGTTTTGGGCACCACATTTTAAAAAAGACATAGACAAACTGGAGCAAGTTCAGAGAAGAGCGACCAGAATGGTGACTGGTCTGCAAACCATGTCCTATGAGGAACGGTTGCAGGATTTGGGAATGTTTAGCTTGCAAAAAAGAAGACTGAGAGGAGACTTAATAGCTGTCTACAAATATGTCAAGGGCTGTCACATTGTACAAGGATCATCTTTATTCTCATTTGCACAAGGAAAGACTAGAAGCAATGGGATGAAACTAAATGGGAGGAGACATAGATTAGATATTAGAAAAAACTTTTTGACAGTTAGGGTGATTAATGAGTGGAACAGGCTGCCACGAGAGGTGGTGAGTTCCCCTTCAATGGACGTCTTCAAACAGAGGCTGGACAGACATCTGTCTGAGATGATCTAGTGAATCCTGCTTTGAGCAGGGGGTTGGACCAGATGACCCAGGAGGTCCCTTCCAACTCTACCATTCTATGATTCTATGATTCTATGTAACGCCCCTGTCCATGCCTACTCATCCAATTGTCTGTGGTGAAATGCACCCTGTCACACACAGAGTTTCTCAAAGAAGCGGTGATGTTGTGTGCGACATGCTGGTGGAGCGCAGGCACACCTTTCTTTGAGAAGTAGTGCCGACTGGGCATCTGGTACTGGGGCACTGCGACGGACATAAGGTCTCGAAAATCCTCTGTGTCCCCCAGGCGGAAAGGCAGCATTTCTGTAGCCAAGAGCTTGCTGATGGTGAAATTCAACCTCTTAGCTTTCTCATGGCTGGGAGGAAATGGTTTTTTACTTGTCCACATCTGAGGGACCGAGGGCTGGCTATTGTGCTTAGACGGGGTTGATAAGGGTGTCCCCGGCAAACTGCCGGTCTGTGAGGAAGATGCAGGCGGACATGTTAGGTTGCCTTGATCCAAAGGTGGCGCTATCGATGTCGGACAGCGCTCAACACCAGCTGGTGTTACCACCTCCCAAGAAAATGATGACCTGCCAATCACGCTGGCTGTTGCGGGTAAAGAGGTGGCAGGTCTGCGCCCCAAAACAGGTGTGACCGCTGTCCCCCCAGTCACAGAGGATGAAGAGGCCGTGGATACACAAGATATGGCAGACGGTGGGGTTGGCCCGGCCAGCTAGGCTGCATTGTAGCACAGTGAGCTTCCCACTGCAACTTATGCTTCATGTCCATGTGCCGGTTCATGCATGAAGTACTCAAACTATGTATTTTTTGGCCTCTACTTAGCTTTTGCTGACAAATGTTACAGATAACACGAGTTGGGTCATCTTTATCAATCTGAAAAAATGCCCAGGCTATGCAAGGCTTAGCACCCATGCGACCTGAAGAGCCACCACGACTTGTGGCGAGAGGCAGAGTTGTGTTTGAGGATGCAGTTGTTGACGTGCTTACAGTACTACGTCTCTGTCCAGGAAGGCGCAACCTGACCTCGTCGTCACTAGCATCTTCCTCCACCTCCTCTGCTGACCTCATCTCTTGGCTGACTGTGGGTTGACAGTAAGTGGGATCTCCAACCTCATCATCATCACCCTGTGTGTTATCACACCCGTCGTCCTCAGAGCCAACCTGTTCCTGCCCTGACAAAAAACTAAAGTTGTCGCTCCAATCAGGTATTTGAGTCTCAACATCATCTTCCCCATTGTCTCCACCAACAGGAGTTACAGTTTGGGAATGAGGGTCTACATTATGGTCAGAACCTTCAGCGTCTGGTACTGGATCCGACTCATAAAGATTCTGGGCATCAGTGCAGATCATTTCCTCGTCTGGATTCACAGAAGCGCTGGAGCCGACCTCTGATTCCCAGGCTATAGTATGAGTAAACAGCTCTGCAGACTCAACCATCTGTTCTACCTCATACTCAGACGGGCAGCTGGAGATTTGGGAGCTTTGAGGAAGCAAGTGCGATTGGGGTGACACCTTTGAGGACTGGAGTATTTGTGATGTTGAAGTTGATGTGGAGGAGAGCCCACTTAAAGGAACACTTGATATCCGTTGAAGCACCTGCTGTTTTTGTGCCTCATCTGGAATTTGTAGCGATTGGCGTGGCCGTAAGAAAGGGATCTTATCACATTGTCCGCTAAAAGAATTAGACATTTTAGTTAAGCTGGAAGATGGTCTTTCTTCTGCAGATGTTACTGTTGCTTTAACACCTACCCCACGGACACAACCTTTTTTCCCCTTCCCAACACGACTATTCCCCTTTCCACCAGCAGCAGGCCTTTTTCCACTCATTTTGGTGGTTAACTAATTCGCAACTCTGGAGTTGTTTGCACAAAAAAACAATGGATGGGAACCGAGCAGAGCTGAGTGGCCAAACTGTGGTATTAGGCCAAAACTATTGGCTGGGTTAGATGCAGAAAAAAATTATATTCAATTTGCAACCTGATGGAGGTCAGTATAGATGGACTAATATAACAAGTCCCACACACAGCTAGAAGCCCAAATATTTTTTCAGAGGTAGATGCAGAAAAAAATTATATTCAGTTTGCAACCTGATGGAGGTCAGTATAGATGGACTAATAAAACAAGTCCCACACACTGCTAGAAGCCCAAATATTTTTTCAGAGGTAGATGCAGAAAAAAATTATATTCAGTTTGCAATCTGATGGAGGTCTGTATAGATGGACTAATAGAACAAGTCCCACACACTGCTAGAAGGCCAAATATTTTTTCAGAGCTAGATGCAGACAAAAAATTATTTTGAATTTGCAACCTGATGGAGGTCAGTATAGATGGACTAGTACAACAAGTCCCAAAACACTGCTAGAAGAACAAATATTTTTTCAGAGCTAGATGCAGAAAAAAATGATATTCAATTTGCAACCTGATGGAGGTCAGTATAGATGGACAAATAGAACAAGTCCCACACACTGCTAGAAAGCCAAATATTTTTTCAGAGCTAGATGCAGATAAAAATTATTTTTAATTTGCAACCTGATGGAGGTCAGTATAGATGGACTAATAAAACAAGTCCCACACACTGCTAGAAGCTCAAATATTTTTTCAGAGGTAGATGCAGAAAAAAATTATATTCAGTTTGCAACCTGATGGAGGTTAGTATAGATGGACTAATAAAACAAGTCCCACACACTGCTAGAAGCCCAAATATTTTTTCAGAGGAAGATGCAGAAAAAAATTATATTCAGTTTGCAACCTGTTGGAGGTCAGTATAGATCGACTAATAGAACAAGTCCCACACACTGCTAGAAGGCCAAATATTTTTTCAGAGCTAGATGCAGACAAAAAATTATTTTGAATTTGCAACCTGATGGAGGTCAGTATAGATGGACTAATAGAACAAGTCCCACACACTGCTAGAATTCCAAATATTTTTTCAGAGCTAGATGCAGATAAAAAAAAAATTTAATTTGCAACCTGATGGAGGTTAGTATAGATGGACTAATAGAACAAGTCCCACATACTGGTAGAAGCCCAAATATTTTTTCAGAGCTAGATGCAGATAAAAATTATTTTTAATTTGCAACCTGATGGAAGTCAGTATAGATGGACTAATAAAACAAGTCCCACACACTGCTAGAAGCCCAAATATTTTTTCAGAGCTATATGCAGACAAAAAAATATTTTTAATTTGCAACCTGATGGAGGTCAGTATAGATGGACTAATAGAACAAGTCCCACACACTGCTAGAATCCCAAATATTTTTTCAGAGGTAGATGCAGAAAAAAATTATATTCAGTTTACAACCTGATGAAGGTCAGTATAGATGGACTAATAGAACAAGTCCCACACACTGCTAGAATGCCAAATATTTTTTCAGAGCTAGATGCAGATAAAAAATATTTTTAATTTGCATCCTGATGGACGTCAGTATAGATGGACTAATAAAACAAGTCCCACACACTGCTAGAAGCCCAAATATTTTTTCAGAGGTAGATGCAGAAAAAAGTTATATGCAGTTTGCAACCGGATGTAGGTCAGTATAGATGGACTAGTAGAACAAGTCCCACACACTGCTAGATGGACAAATATTTTTTCAGAGCTAGATGCAGAAAAAAATTATATTCAATTTGCAACCTTATGGAGGTCAGTATAGATGGACTAATAGAATGATGCTATGCCCAAAAGGTTTTACTTCACTAGGTGCAGTAAAAAAATTGGTATTCTATACACAGGTGGTTTATCTTGCAACACAGATAGGCTACTCCACTGACTAACACACTCTGCAATAGGCCAAAAAGAATTAGCTTTGCTAGATTCAGCCAAATGCTGTGAAATAACTTGCACAGCACTGGCACAGACCTGCCTGGCAAAAACTGATAGGAACTGATGTAACCTAGTCCTGAAAAGGACTGCAATTACAATTAGTCTTTACTCACACAATCTATCTATTTAAGAGCACAGACCAGCCTGATAAAAGTCGTAGGAAATGCTGTAACCTAGTCCTTAAAAGAACTGCAATCACAATTATTCCCTGCTCCCAAGCTATCTGTAGATTTGTGCGAAAATTGGCTTGAAATTAACAAGGTATAGCGCACACAGCAACAGCGGTGCCGTCTAACACGCAGCTGCAGCAGTGAGAAAATGGTGGCGATGGGAAAAATGGCTGGGTCTTATAGGGCAAGGACATGTGACATACACGGCCAATGACACATGCCCTTGCTTGTGTGAAAAAAAGCACTTCGCTCCATGTGTGCGCTGCAGATAGGCTGACAGATTGCACCTCCCCACTGTAAATGTGGGAAAGAGAAAAAAAAATGGAGATCTTCATTATTCCTGCAGAGATCCATCCCCTGCCCCTCCCCCCACCCCGCTGTATACTCAAACTGTGTATTAACATTAATTTTCATCATTACTGGGAAAAAATCCAGTTATGATTTTGGTGCACGAACAGTTATCGAACATAACCTCGAACAGCCGAATTTTTCTCAAATCGTTCGTGTTCGCCGAACGGCTCGAGCACCGCCCAAAACAGCTCGAATTTGAGATTGGCGAACAGTTCGAGTCGAACAACGTTCATCTCTAATGGTGAAGGCGTGGTACAGCTCATGATCCAAAGCATACCACATCATCTGTAAAACACGACGGAGGCAGTGTGATGGCTTGGGCATGCATGGCTGCCAGTGGCACTGGGTCACTAGTGTTTATTGATGATGTGACACAGGACAGAAGCAGCCGAATGAATTTTGATGTATTCAGAGCCATACTGTGTGCTCAGATCCAGCCAAATGCAGCCAAACTGATTGGTCGTTTCATACTACAGATGGACAATGACCCAAAACATAAAGTCAAAGCAACCCTGGAGTTTATTAAAACAAAGAAGTGGAATATTCTTGAATGGAAAAGTCAGTCACCTGATCTCAACCCAATTGAGCATGCATTTCACTTGTTAAAGACTAAACTTCAAACAGAAAGGCCCACAAACAAACAGCAACTGAAAACCACTGAAATGAAAGCCTGGCAGAGCATCAAAAAGGAGGAAACACAGCGTCTGGTGATGTCCATGAGTACAAGACTTCATGCAGTCATTGCCAACAAAGGGTTTTCAACCAAGTACTAGAAATGGGAGTTTTATTTACAATTATTTAATCTGTCCAATTACTTTTGGTCCCTTTAAAAACAGGGTGGCACATGTTAAGGAGCTGAAACTCCTAAACCCTTCATCCAATTTTAATGTTGATACCCTCAAATGAAAGCTGAAACTCCGAACTTCAACTGCATCTGAATTGTTTTGTTTAAAATTCATTGTGGTAATGTCTAGAACCAAAATTAGAAAAATGTTGTCTCTGTCCAAATATATATGGGCCTAACTGTATATACACTGCCTGCCTGCCTATATACACTGCCTGCCTGATATCTCTGCAGATGGATTAGTACTCAGAAGGACTGTTTGTTGAGATGTATATGTGTAATATACTTCTGTTCTACCTACACTACCTAATAAGCAAGTAAATCTCTCCCTATCTCAGCAGCACCTCTCCCTAATCTGTCTAATTCCGGAGTGACTGTGACGAGCACGGCAGCGCCAGGTCTTATATAGACCTGATGATGCTGTGCGGCCAGCCAATCACTGTAATGCCACAAACAACATGGCTGCGGCATTACAGTAAGTGGTAGGCAATCACTGCATGTGCATTGGCTCTGTAAAGAGCGCCAAACATGCAGGGAGGGGACCCGAGTTCCTGCCGAGCAACCCCGGAAATACTCAATGAGTGCCGAGCAACTCGAGCAGTGAGATGCTCAGGTGAGCACCGAGCAGTAGAGAGCATGCTCACTCATCAGTACTAGCCACATAACTCACTGCTCTATTCCCAGTGGGCCAGAGGAAGGGTGAGACTTTGTAACTTTCACCATCTTGAGTATTTGCTGGGACTGTTTTATATGTTATTGTCTGTTTGGTGGTTCAATAAAGTGTTGCCACACTGTTTTACCCTCAACCTTTATTGTCTGAGTAGTATTACGCCCACAGGAGACCCCCGTGTCACCACATGGACCCTCCCAGTAACTGCATTGGTCAGGGCACGGGTTACGTTATGGGACACATGCTGGTCTAAGGCGGGGATGGCTTTCCAAGAAAAATAGTGTTGGCTGGGGAGCAAGTACCAAGGGACGGCCTCAGTTTGAGGATAAGGAAAGCCTCAGTGTCCACAAGCCTAAACAACCACATTCCCCTGAAAATGTAGCTATTTAGCGTTTTGACCAATGGGTGGCTGTGCATTTCCACTTGCGTTCCAAGGCTTGTAGTTGGGACAGGTGAATGCTGCACTCGGACAAGGAAGTGGCTGGGGTTTGCTGATGGTGGTTGCGTATGTGCAACGACAAGTGCAGGGTGGGAGACATCTTGGACATGCTATGACCTGGACAAGGGATTTGCAAGCACAAAGCACAGGGCAAGAGGCAGTGGTGTCACCCTCAGACACTGATTGTGGACCCAGGCATTCAGCCCACTTAGTTTGGTGCTTGGATGACATGTACCTGAGCATGCTCGTGGTGGTCAGACTGGTAGTGGTCAAGCCCCTGCTGATCTTGGTATGGCACAGGTTGCAAATGACTATTTTGTTATCTTCTGCGCTTTCTGTAAAAAAGCACCATACTTGGGAACACCTGACCCTTGGCCTAGGGATTGGCTGCGTGGGGGTGTGCTGGGGAAAAGTTGACCCCCTTCTCCCTTTGTCAGCCCCACTGTCTCTTCTTACCTCTTGAGGCGTGAAGATCCCTCCCCCTCTGAGCTTCTGTGCTCGCTCTGCATGCCAACAAGCCAGGTTGGGTCAGTGACTTCAGGATCCACAACCTAGTCTTCCACTTTCTCTCTGGTCCTGCTCCTCACTTGTTCTCTTAACATGACTTGTTTGCAGCTGTGTCTCATCATCATTCACCTCTTGAGACTGGTATTGAACTTCTTCTGACCGTGACTGCTCAAATATTTAAGCATCAGCGCACACAATCTCCTGATGTCCCTCTTGATACCTGCATGGTGAGAGGCCAGAAGAAGGCAGAAATGGAAAGGTAAAGGGCTCCTCACCTCGGAGTTTTGAAGTATGGGGTCACTTGTCTTCTGGGACCAGCACGGTGGGACAAAAGAGGATCAGGGTGTGGATTATGTAGTCCAGACTCTTGGCTAGCATAACTGGACTGTGTGGAAGATAGGGTGGTGCTGGGAAACAAACTGGAAGTATTATCTGCCATAAAACCCACAACCTGCTAGCACTGTTCTGGTTTCAAAAGTGGTTCATTTAAATATCATAGGGTTCTCAGTGACATTGAGCATAAAAGCCATCCCACCATGGCAAGGTGACCCTATTTGGGTGGGTCTTACACTGTCTAACAATAAAACTTTACCATGTGTCAGACGTGATCTGTGTGAATAAGGGCAGACAAAGGACTGGGTCCCGAACTCTGGACACCTCAGCCTTGGGAAGCTTTTTAAATGTAATATCCTGATGAAAGAGGGGGAGGCCAAACCCTCACTTGGACAGAATGCAAAAATCCAAAAAAGAACACACACATTAAGCTTAGGTTTGAGTTGGTATACATGAAACATATAAATGCATCTTCACATTGGCCATAAAACAGACAAACCCTACAATAAACAAAATTAAATCAAACCTGCCGAAATGTCTCTAATACAATAATCTTTACTCCGCCATGGGGCCCTCAATTGTTTTCAGATATCAGCGGTAGTATTAGAGAATAGAATCTATTTGAACTAGCCCTGATAAGACCTATTAGTTTAATTTAGCAACACCAAGGACTGTTATGCAATCAAGCCTGCTCCAAGAGCCCCTAATACACTTTTCCTGCTACAGCTGCTAATCCTCTCTAAAATGCAGCAAACTGCAGCATTATAAAATAGAATTTATTTGCATTAGCTCTAAAGAGGGCTGTTGATTTAAGATTGCACAATCAGGTAGATAAGCACTGTCCAGCACACTGTTACTTCTTCTGCTGCTCTCTCTACGTTATTTCCCAGTACATTGCAAGGAAAATGGTGGCATCAAATCTTTTATAGACCTGATGACAAGAGATGAGCGTTGTTCTACTCGAACTGTTCGCCAATCTCAAATTCGAGCTGTTTTGGGCGGTGTTCGAGCCGTTCGGCGAACACGAACAATTTGAGAAAAATTCGGCTGTTCGAGGTTATGTTCGATAACTGTTCATGCACCAAAATCATAACTGGATTTTTTCTCAGTAATGATGAAAATTAATTTTAATACGCAGTTTGAGTGTACAGCGGGGTGGGGGGAGGGGCAGGGGATGGATCTCTGCAGGAACAATGAAGATCTCCATTTTTTTTTCTCTTTCCCGCATTTGCAGTGGGGAGGTGCAATCTGTCAGCCTATCAGCAGCGCACACACGGAGCGAAGTGCTTTTTTTCACACAAGCAAGGGCATGTGTCATTGGCAGTGTATGTCACATGTCCTTGCCCTATAAGACCAAGCCATTTTCCCCGTCGCCACCATTTTCTCACTGCTGCAGCTGCGTGTTAGACGGCACCGCTGTTGCTGTGTGCGCTATACCTTGTTAATTTCAAGCCAATTTTCGCACAAATATACAGATAGCTTGGGAGTAGGGAATAGTTGTGATTGCAGTCCTTTTAAGGACTAGGTTACAGCATTTCCTATGACTTTTATCAGGGAGGTCTGTGCTCTTAAATAGATAGGTTGTGGGAGTAAAGACTAATTGTAATTGGAGTCCTTTTCAGGACTAGGTTACATGAGTTCCTATCAGTTTTTGCCAGGCAGGTCTGTGCCAGTGCTGTGCAAGTTTTTTTCACAGCATTTGGCTGAATCTAGCAAAGCTAATCCTTTTTGGCCTATTGCAGAGTGTGTTAGTCAGTGGAGTAGCCTATCTGTGTTGCAAGATATACCACCTGTGTATAGAATACCAATTTTTTTACTGCACCTAGTGAAGTAAAATCTTTTGGGCATAGCATCATTCTATTAGTCCATCTATACTGACCTCCATCAGGTTACAAATTAAAACTAATTTTTATCTGCATCTACAGTACCTCTGAAAAAATATTTGGGCTTCTACCTGTGTGTGGGACTTGTTGTATTAGTCCATCTATACTGACCTCCATCAGGTTGCAAACTGAATATATTTTTTTCCTGCATCTTACTCTGAAAAAATATTGGGCTTCTAGCTGTGTGTGGGTCTTGTTCTATTAATCCATCTATACTGACCTCCATCAAGTTGCAAACTGAATATAATTTTTTTCTGCATCTAGCTCTGAAAAAATATTTGGCCTTCTAGTAGTGTGTGGGACTTTCTCTATTAGTCCATCTATACTGACCTCCATCAGGTTGCAAACTGAATATAATTTTTTTCTGCATCTAGCTCTGAAAAAATATTTGGCCTTCTAGTAGTGTGTCGGACTTTCTCTATTAGTCCATCTATACTGACCTCCATCAGGTTGCAAATTAAAACTAATTTTTATCTGCATCTACAGTACCTCTGAAAAAATATTTGGGCTTCTAGCTGTGTGTGGGACATGTTGTATTAGTCCATCTATACTGACCTCCATCAGGTTGCAAACTGAATATATCTTTTTCTGCATCTACCTCTGAAAAAATATTGGGCTTCTAGCTGTGTGTGGGTCTTGTTCTATTAATCCATCTATACTGACCTCCATCAGGTTGCAAACTGAATATAATTTTTTTCTGCATCTAGCTCTGAAAAAATATTTGGCCTTCTAGTAGTGTGTCGGACTTTCTCTATTAGTCCATCTATACTGACCTCCATCAGGTTGCAAATTAAAACTAATTTTTATCTGCATCTACAGTACCTCTGAAAAAATATTTGGGCTTCTAGCTGTGTGTGGGACTTGTTGTATTAGTCCATCTATACTGACCTCCATCAGGTTGCAAACTGAATATATTTTTTTCTGCATCTACCTCTGAAAAAATATTGGGCTTCTAGCTGTGTGTGGGACTTGTTGTATTAGTCCATCTATACTGACCTCCATCAGGTTGCAAACTGAATATATTTTTTTCTGCATCTACCTCTGAAAAAATATTGGGCTTCTAGCTGTGTGTGGGTCTTGTTCTATTAATCCATCTATACTGACCTCCATCAGGTTGCAAACTGAATATAATTTTTTTCTGCATCTAGCTCTGAAAAAATATTTGGCCTTCTAGTAGTGTGTCGGAATTTTCTCTATTAGTCCATCTATACTGACCTCCATCAGGTTGCAAACTGAATATAATTTTTTTCTGCATCTAGCTCTGAAAAAATATTTGGCCTTCTAGTAGTGTGTCGGACTTTCTCTATTAGTCCATCTATACTGACCTCCATCAGGTTGCAAATTAAAACTAATTTTTATCTGCATCTACAGTACCTCTGAAAAAATATTTGGGCTTCTAGCTGTGTGTGGGACTTGTTGTATTAGTCCATCTATACTGACCTCCATCAGGTTGCAAACTGAATATATTTTTTTCTGCATCTACCTCTGAAAAAATATTGGGCTTCTAGCTGTGTGTGGGACTTGTTGTATTAGTCCATCTATACTGACCTCCATCAGGTTGCAAACTGAATATATTTTTTTCTGCATCTACCTCTGAAAAAATATTGGGCTTCTAGCTGTGTGTGGGTCTTGTTCTATTAATCCATCTATACTGACCTCCATCAGGTTGCAAACTGAATATAATTTTTTTCTGCATCTAGCTCTGAAAAAATATTTGGCCTTCTAGTAGTGTGTCGGACTTTCTCTATTAGTCCATCTATACTGACCTCCATCAGGTTGCAAACTGAATATATTTTTTTCTGCATCTACCTCTGAAAAAATATTTGGCCTTCTAGTAGTGTGTCGGACTTTCTCTATTAGTCCATCTATACTGACCTCCATCAGGTTGCAAATTAAAACTAATTTTTATCTGCATCTACAGTACCTCTGAAAAAATATTTGGGCTTCTAGCTGTGTGTGGGACTTGTTGTATTAGTCCATCTATACTGACCTCCATCAGGTTGCAAACTGAGTATATTTTTTTCCTGCATCTACCTCTGAAAAAATATTGGGCTTCTAGCTGTGTGTGGGTCTTGTTCTATTAATCCATCTATACTGACCTCCATCAGGTTGCAAATTCAAAATAATTTTTTTCTGCATCTAACCCAGCCAATAGTTTTGGCCTAATACCACAGTTTGGCCACTCAGCTCTGCTCGGTTACCATCCATTGTTTTTTTGTGCAAACAACTCCAGAGTTGTGAATTAGTTAACCACCAAAATGAGTTGAAAAAGGCCTGCTGCTGGTGGAAAGGGGAATAGGCGTGTTGGGAAGGGGAAAAAAGGTTGTGTCCGTGGGGTAGGTGTTAAAGCAACAGTAACATCTGCAGAAGAAAGACCATCTTCCAGCCAAACTAAGATGTCTACTTCTTTTAGCGGACAATGTGATAAGATCCCTTTCTTACGGCCACGCCAATCGCTACAAATTCCAGATGAGGCACAAAAACAGCAGGTGCTTCAACGGATATCAAGTGCTCCTTTAAGTGGGCTCTCCTCCACATCAACTTCAACATCACAAATACTCCAGTCCTCAAAGGTGTCACCCAAATCGCACTTGCTTCCTCACAGCTCCCAAATCTCCAGCTGCCCGTCTGAGTATGAGGTAGAACAGAAGGTTGAGTCTGCAGAGCTGTTTACTCATACCATAGCCTGGGAATCAGAGGTCGACTCCAGCGCTTCTGTGAATCCAGACGAGGAAATGATCTGCACTGATGCCCAGAATCTTTATGAGTCGGATCCAGGACCAGACGCAGAAGGTTCTGACCATAATGTAGACCCTCATTCCCAAACTGTAACTCCTGTTGGTGGAGACAATGAGGAAGACGATGATAAGACTCAAATACCTGATTGGAGCGACAACTTTAGTTTTTTGTCAGGGCAGGAACAGGTTGGCTCTGAGGACGACGGGTGTGATAACGCACAGGGTGATGATGATGAGGTCGGAGATCCCACTTACTGTCAACCCACAGTCAGCCAAGAGATGAGGTCAACAGAGGAGGTGGAGGAAGATGCTAGTGACGACGAGGTCAGGTTGCGCCTTCCTGGACAGAGACGTAGTACTGGAAGCACGTCAACAACTGCATCCTCAAACACAACTCTGCCTCTCACCACAAGTCGTGGTGGCTCTTCAGGTCGCATGGGTGCTAAGCCTTGCATAGCCTGGGCATTTTTTCAGATCGATAAAGATGACCCAACTCGTGTTATCTGTAACATTTGTCAGCAAAAGCTAAGTAGAGGCCAAAAAATACATAGTTTGAGTACTTCATGCATGAACCGGCACATGGACATGAAGCATAAGTTGCAGTGGGAAGCTCAGTGTGCTACAATGCGGCCTAGCCGGCCGGGCCAACCACCGTCTGCCATATCTTGTGCATCCGCGGCCTCTTCATCCTCTGTGACTGGGGGGACAGCAGTCACACCTGTTTTGGGGCGCAGACCTGCCACCTCTTTACCCGCAACAGCCAGCGTGATTGGCAGGTCATCATTTTCTTTGGAGGTGGTAACACCAGCTGGTGTTGAGCGCTGTCCGACATCGATAGCACCACCTTTGGATCAAGGCAACCTAACATGTCCGCCTGCATCTTCCTCACAGACCGGCAGTTTGCCGGGGACACCCTTATCAACCCCGTCTAAGCACAATAGCCAGCCCTCGGTCCCTCAGATGTGGACAAGTAAAAGACCATTTCCTCCTAGCCATGAGAAAGCTAAGAGGTTGAATTTCACCATCTGCAAGCTCTTGGCTACAGAAATGCTGCCTTTCCGCCTGGTGGACACAGAGGATTTTCGAGACCTTATGTCCGTCGCAGTGCCCCAGTACCAGATGCCCAGTCGGCACTACTTCTCAAAGAAAGGTGTGCCTGCGCTCCACCAGCATGTCGCACATAACATCACCGCTTCTTTGAGAAACTCTGTGTGTGACAGGGTGCATTTCACCACAGACACTTGGACGAGTAGGCATGGACAGGGGCGTTACATGTCGCTGACTGGGCACTGGGTAACTATGGTGACAGCAGGACAAGGGGCTGCTGTCCAAGTCTTGCCGTCCCCACGAGTTGTGCGTCAATCCTCTTTATGTCAAAGTTCCTCCACTGCTTCTGCCTCCTCAATCTCCTCTTGGTCTTCCACCTGCACCCAAAGCCTGTCTGGTCATGCCACAAGCTTTCTAACTGCGCAGAAGGGATCCTGCACACCTCCTTACTATGCTGGCAGTAGGGCTCAACGTCATCAGGCGGTTTTTACATTGAAATGTCTGGGAAATGTGAGTCACACAGCTGAGGAGTTGTGGTCAGCTCTGGAGAACCAATTTCATGAATGGTTGTCTCCACTGGACCTGAAACCAGGGAAGGCCGTGTGCGACAATGCTGCAAACCTGGGTGCGGCCCTTCGCCGGGGCAATGTCACACACGTGCCTTGTATGGCTCACGTGTTGAACCTGGTTGTCCAGCAATTTTTAGCCCACTATCCCAGACTAGATGGCCTTCTGCAGAGGGCACGGTCGCTGTGTGCTCACTTCCGCCATTCGCATCCCGCAGCTCAGCGACTTACATCTCTACAGAAGTCGTTGGGCCTGCCACTTCACCGGCTAAAATGCGATGTGCCTACCCGGTGGAATTCAACTCTGCACATGTTGCAGCGACTGTGGCAGCACCGACAATCCCTGGTGCAATACGTTCTGACGTATAGCCTGGGCCATAGGACAGAGGAAGGAAGCATGATTGTTACCTCGCCACCAACACAACAGGGACTTGGTGCTCCTGGATGCGCAACACACATGAGTGCCTTCTTGCTGCACTACCTGCAACATGACCCTCGAATTGTGAGAATTAGAAATAATCCTGACTACTGGGTTGCCACACTGTTAGATCCCCGGTACAAAAGTAAATTTGCAGAAATTATTCCTGCCATAGAAAGGGATGCACGCATGCAGGAGTATCAGCAGAGACTGTTGCAGAATCTTACATGTGCTTTTCCACAAAATACCAGTGGTGCACGTAGTGAATCTCACAGTTCCAACTTGCCAACCGTGGGACCGTCAAGTGTTCAGCACTCAAACCGTAACAGAACCACAGTATCTGCAGGTAACATCAATTTTGCGGAATCATTTCACCACTTTTTTAGCCCATCCTTTGCAAGGCCACAGGAGACAAGAAGTCTGACACATAGTCAACGCCTAGAGACGATGGTACAGGAGTATCTCCAAGTAAACATTGAAGCCACGACTGTGTCACTGGACCCTTGCTCTTTTTGGGCTTCCAATCTGGATAAATGGCCGGAGCTAGCCACTTACGCCTTGGAGATCTTGTCATGCCCCGCAGCCAGCGTTCTGTCTGAACGTGTGTTCAGCGCTGCTGGTGGTGTGCTGACAGATAAGCGCACGCGGCTCTCCACTGATAATGTAGACAGACTCACGTTCATAAAGATGAACAAATCATGGATCCGAAACGACTTTTCTACCCCTGTGTCATCCTGGGGAGAGTAAAAGCTTGATGATTGGTTAAAATCACCCTACCAACCGTTTTAAGCTTTCAAATTACTAATCATGTTTATCTGTATCTTGACTGGAAAATAATTTGGGCTTTGTAGCAGTGTGCAGCACTGATCCTATTAGGCCATCTATACTAAAGCTTCACCAGATTTAAAATTAAAAATAATTTTTAGCTGCATCTAGCCCGGAAAATAATTTTGGGGCTCCGAGATGCGCAAGGCACATAAGTGCCTTCTTGCTGCACTACCTGCAGCATGACCCTCATATTGTCAGAATTCGAAGTAATCATGACTACTGGGTTGCCACACTCTTAGATCCCCCAAACTTTTCGATCAACCTTTTCATTTTAATAAAGACCAAAAAAATGGTCATTTTTGAAATTATAAGCATTAGCAGGTTGTTAGAAACTGAAATCAAACAGTTTTCAACTCAAAACTTTATTCTAGGTGATGTTACATTTTCACATAGGACCCCTTGTTCGAAAGGAGCTTCTGAACTCTCTCGTCCATTGAATTTGTCAGGTTTTGGATGGTTTCTGCTTCAATTGTTTTGCATGAGGACAGAATACCCTCCCAGAGCTGTTGCTTAGATGTGAACTGCCTCCCGCCATCATAGACACTCCTTTTAATGATGCTCCAAAGGTTCTGAATGGGGTAGAGGTCAGGGGAGCATGGGGGTCACACCATAAGTTTGTCCCCTTTTATGCCCATATCAGCCAGAGATGCAGATGTTTTATGTGCAGCATGAGATGGTGCATTATCATGCAGAAAAATGATCTTGCTGTGAAATACACGGTTCTTCTTCTTGAACCATGGCAGGAAGTGCTGTTTGAGAAAATCCACATACATTATGGAGTTCATCTTTAGCGCCTTCAGGGATCCTAAAGGGGCCGACAATCTCTCTCCCCATGATTCCAGCCCAAAACATTACTCCACCTCCTCCTTGTTGGCGCTGTAGCCGTGTTTGCGTGGGGTGTCCATCAACCAGCCATCCTCCACTCCATCCATCTGGACCATCGAGCGCTGCACGGCACTCATCCGTGAACAAAACAGTTTTGAAATCAGTCTTCATGTAATGTTTGGCCCACTGGAGCCGTTTCTGCTTGTGTGAAGTGGATAGAGGAGGTCGACAGGATGGCGCATGCACAGCTGCAAACCTCTGAAGGACCCTGCATCTTGTTGTTCGGGGGACGTTGGAGGCACAAGCAGCTTCAAAAACTTGTCTGCTGCTATGACAAGGCTTTTTTGCCACTGCTCTTTCAACCTGACGTAATTGCCTGTAGGAAAGAGTCCTCAATTTGCCCTTATCAGCACGCACACGTGTGTACTGTGAATCAGCTACATACTTCTTGATTGCCAAGACACTTCATCCTGATCATCGCACAATGTTGATTGTAGTCATGCCTTGACCTAAACACTCCACAATTTGTTGCTTCTCAG